>NC_087130.1:6825510-7446011 GCF_030705265.1 Helicoverpa armigera | reverse complement strand
ATATGTAGTTTGTTTTACATTCTCCTAATACATCCTTATACCATCCATTTAATTGTGTCAATTAAGTAAATATAAGCTTTTTATTTGTACCGATCAAATCTGAACATAGAATCTTCATCTTGTAGGTAAAGTTCAAAAAGGCTACATATCACTTAATCCACAGTTAACAATGACCTTAGCAAGCTTGGCTGACTTAATTTCGAAAAACACACGCAGGTAATGATCAAATTGCATATTTTTTCTTGTCAGTCACGGCAAATACAATAGAGTTCAACAAAAACTTTGTTTTAGAGTACTAAGGAAACATTTTTTGCGACGTCTTAAGAACACATTAAAGTAACGAGTATATAATGGGCCCCGATATTCGGATGACGGCGACATACGATGGACGGCTAACTAGGAAAATTACATCATGAACTCACGTAATGTAATGATATAATATCTACACATGTGAAGCACTTGGAGATCTAAAAACAGCAGCCCCACTAATCTGTTGATATATTCACCATACTTCGCTTCGGCCCTCCAAAAGTGCGATAAATGATAATGGCATAAGAATGAATACCGGCAGTTATATACCTAGTTGACCTGTTAAACGTATCACGTTGTCCCACTCAGTCAAAAAATAAATAAAAGGAGCTTATGTTTTTTAACTGCTTGATAAAAAAATAATACGAACAACTGTTTATTTTATGAATGATAACAGCAACAGCATCTTGTCAAAGTATATCCAATAAGTAGAAACTTTTATGTTCAATTTCAATATAATTTAACCATACAATCGACTAGCAACTCCTCTTTACCTACTTAACGTATTGTAACTGTACTCATAGCAACAATATACTGTCATATTTCCATGGGAGTCAAATGAAGCGCCATAAGGACATGCAACACTGGTAAAGCTGGGGTTAGATAGGTTAGCCGATACACGGTCACAGCTAACGAGGTGCAGAGCCCACTGGCGTCGATCTAGCCCAGCGATGGGACTGTGGGCTAACAAACGACTGTGTAGAATACCAATGTCTCAGTACCTCATGCCGGCTATCTCTTCTATTATCTATGTTCGTGTAAGACGTTTTAATTGGTAGAAAGGTATTTTACACAAAAGTTATAGGTATACAAGCTTCAGTAGATTATACGGCGCGTGCGTCGAAAAGAAAGTATTTTACATATTGTTCAGTACAGTGGATAATTGTTTCCTACATGTGATCAAGTGATTATCAACTTAATATCGAAAACACTACATATTTACAATCCATAGTAGGCTATTATCATCCACTTTTATATCCCATTCCTATAATTAACCACTGTAGCTTTAATGGATACCTGTAATGCACAAACCAATACCGGATTTTAATGAAAAACTAAAGTGCATTTGTATTAGTTTTCTTCTTGACCAAAAGCTTTTAATAAAAGATGATTATCGTTCACGCCTGGTCGCTCTTGTTTTCCTAGCCGCTCCAAAGGTCAGCCTTGCTTAAGTCAATCGTGAATTGCGATTCGCATCGAAGAAGCTATAGAGGCGAGAAAGATATTTTTTCTAGTTCTTGTATTGTTTATAAAAAGACAAGCTTTTATGTCATTCGTCTTTACAATATTGCTTTAATCGTATGTTATTATCAAGTTCAAAACTTTTATTTAACGCCAAAAATTACAGGTAATCTTACGCTGGGGTCAACTCCCTCTCTCTTTAATAACCACACCTATTTTATTTCATGTCATCAGTATTCAAGAAGCATCTCCCGTTTGACCTCCGCAACCTCACTAGATATACTGCTCTCGTAGGATTGACACGTGGGATGTTGATCTTCACGAGTCCGAAGAAAGGAACGGGAAGACGGCTCAACACGTCCTGCGAGGCACGAACCGAATGATATATTACTCGAGATAAAATCCCCACAAAAATGTTTAACAACTTAACTACCACAACGCAGATTTTATCAGTGAAAATGATACTTAGTTGGTTGATAACATCTTGAACTTTCGCAACTTTACACTTGACAACCATCAATTGCGACTTAACAGGAATGCCATTATGCCATGAACAAAGCTGCAAACGCACGGCAGAGATCACAAACGTTCCGGGAATCGTCGCCGGCGCCGACAACACGTGCTTATGCAAAGTGAAGCGCTTTACGATGAGATTTCACGGGACTGTTCCACGGTAATGACATTTAGAGGCGTGACCCGCGCCGGGATGTACCGTACAACTACAAATTCCAGGGAAGGTAAACTAAGGTACCTAAGGTAAAGTAAAACAGCGCATGGGAACAACGATTGTATTAATTTATTGCTCAGTAAATCGCTCGTGTAACAGTTTCGTGCGCTAATTTTACAAACGTCTACTGAATCGTGAACACTTTATCGTCTCTTTGAATCGCCATCCAATCGCTTAGATCTCAGGAACCGGACTTAGTGCCTACAACTGAAATACACATATCTTGCTAATGCTGCGGGACAGTAATGTATTTGGATGTTTATTTATTACTCGGCCATGCTGAAATGGCTTGACTTTGATTTATGTAGGCGCAGACTTCAGAAATTGTGGCCGGTTTACTTGAGGCAGGAGTGCAGTTCAACTGTCTAAGGAACCTTGTATGCCAAGAGTAAATGAATTATAGACGACAACGTTAAATGAATTACCTAACTTGAACTAAGATCCAAATGCAAGGCTATTATAGTATACTACTGGGTATACAGCTTTTTTAAATTACGTTTTGATGATCACAGTGCAAGTACCCACCTACCAATATTTATAGCCTAATAAAGGTAATAAATTTAATCAAAACTCCAAAATTGCCAAAACAATCTTGGCTAGCGGAACGAAGATAGATTTATTTATAGGAAAATATGCTATTAGAATCTGCCGGCCAATCTCCCGATAAAAAATTGCATAACAGTACAATTTATAGGCTATAACGCGAAAACAAAAGGAATTGGAAAAATGCCACAGTTACGCAAAACTAAATTGTTTGTAATCCAAATAAATTAGTCAAGGAAAGTGGATTACGTAACTAGATCCATGCTGTTACGAGTCGAAAGTGGGCGAATTCGAACGCATCTATTAGGGTGTGACTGAATGAAGAACTATAAAGATATCCATGTTGTGTAGGTTTTGAAAGGCTCGTTGAAATCCTACGTAATGACCAGTGATGTAAGATTTGAAAGGAAAAACATTTTCTTCCTCATCTTTAAATCAAAAGTAACACTTTCATTTAAAATGCAATTATGGGACAACGTGCTTCATTTTCTAGAAGATTAATTTTCTTAACGCGTTGCAGTGCATTGTATCTCTCCATCTTAGAAACAGCTACTAAATCAAAAAGCTCATTCCACTCCATTCATATTCAGGAACGCATCCAAAGTGCAGAGCTAGTTTGTGTTACGTTAATGGCGTAATACACTGGGCGCTGTACACTGACCATGTACGGGTTGGCCTCGGGTCGGCCTGACACAATGGTACCGCGCCGGGACGATAAAGGAGTCACGACAAACCTTCCGGGACCCCGGGCGAGAGTTTAGAGGCGGCCTGCGTGTCAATGACCTTGCTCAAGTGGTACTATTTACTATCTCCCTATAAGAAATGGATGCTCGATTTATTGGCCTTTTTCGAAGACCTAACTACGCTAAGTGGTGGTTTCCTACCAAATATGGTAGCGGACTTTGAACTTACGACCTTACTGTTCTGTAGATACAAAATTCATGCGTTGAACATTAGGTACACGTACATTAAACATATGTATTTAATGATATTCCTGAAACACGTCTATCCATAAAGAATTTAATGGGTAAGTATAGTCTGAATATGCAATATTGCCATTTGAAGGCACAGCGAGCCACGATCTAGACCTACGTCAGTTTATTGTAATGACAAACACTTCTGTTCACAGTTAATGGCTTATTGTTATGATAAAACTGACAAATTTCTCAGTTATTACTGCCGCAATATATTTCGTATTATGGTGGTGGAAACATAATGCAAATCATTGGTGGACATTACAAACGACACCGCTAATTTACGACATAACATTCACAATAACTAGCGTTTTAATAAGCGTACCCATTGTGATCATGTGCCGCGGTGTATTGTGACAAAGGTCAATGAAAGTAGGCAAACCATACTCGCATGTAGCCATAGAAACTACAAAATATTCCCACTGTTTTAATAAATGAGTATTATTTCACATCACACATATGGTAAATGTACGCATTGTTATGAGACTTTCAATATTTTTCTTGAATCGAATATAAAATGCAAATTGGATCGATGTCACTATGATTTGTGTATCGATTGTATCGTCCTCACGCAACTTTCTCTATCGATAAAGTTTGCGATTTAAATGCCTCATATGCCGTTTAATGCACGTAACGATCTGGTTTTGAATGTACCTTCATACGTGGGCCAAATTAGGAAGTGTCGTATCAAGTTGTCTAGATTCTTCTAAGTAGTGATACTGGTTGGAAAAAGCAGAATTTTCTCCTTGCAACGACCGTTAATGTTGCGTCAACTCTTCCTGCCTTTTTTATAGTCTTAGGTATACTAATGACCCCCGGGACTTCTTTGCAATGCTGTTAACAAACTTCAACAGGTGAAACTTTTCCTTTTAAGTCCTCGGCTAAAAGGTTTTTGCGTGTTCTTTTCTCTTATCTTTTCCAATGTTTATTTGAGCTTATCTAAATACGGAAGATAAAGCTAATAACTTTCATCGTTCATTTGAACATATTAAAGGCTTGGTGTTTTTTCTTGATAAGAATCTGCAGCATCATATTGAATATGTATGCAGCCAATAAATGTGGGATGTACAGTTATCGACACGGGATTGTGAGTAAAAGGTTCAAAGGTTTTATTGCGAACATACATACACTACGATGAACATAACAACATTTAATAATAGTAAACCAAACAGCCCATTCTCTTAGAGAACAATACGAAAGTTAGATTCACCCACCTTCTCTAGATTACCGTTTCCCAGCGAATCGATAGCCCACAAATTAAATTATTACCCAATATGTAATCATGGAGTATCCATAGAGCCCAGTATGGTGTCCATAACATGTAATCTGACAAGAAAGCGCTTCGGTTCTAAGCTTTCTATGGAATTAACGCGATCGTCTTTTATTTGTTTCCGGAGGAGAACGCCTGCGCTATTACACTGGAGGCGCAAACATCAGACCACGGCAGTTATTACACATCTGTTACTAAGTAAAAGGCACAATACTACGTTTTAGCATTTTTTAACAACCTATGTTAGTTTTGATTTGTTCAACAATCACAGAAATAAACTACAAATCGTAATCTGTTTTTGTGATTGTTGAAACGTTCAGTTTAATCGACATTCTAGATACAATTAATTGATTTTAAGCCGAGCCTATGTAAGCAATGCCGTCATCGAATCGTATTATCGACAATTGAACAACAGCACAATGCATGTTTCATATTATGTGTTTGTTCATGTCCTATTTTCGCGGAAATCCCGTAATAAAAATCGATGATACAAATATTGTCGATATACAAGCTGAAAGCATTTTCTCCGCTGTTTGACCTCAGAAATAAGTAGATGCAGCAAAAACTTCAACAAAAGACATTTTGATTTATGGCCGTCAGTTTAATAACGACGTAATATCCAATATGTCTAGTTACGCGGGACCGCTCTATTGTTACACTTTTTCATAACATACGGGGATCGCATCGTGTCAGATATTGCCATGTTTTTATGTATGCATAAAATGAAATTGTAGTTTTTATTCATATTTACTGTTAAACTTTATTCGACGTGCCGTTATAGGCTAGCATAAAGCCTGCAATTTACGTGACTGTGCATGAATTTTTTCGCGACATCCAGCTGAGAATTGATTGATATCCTAAGCTTCACGAAATTCAATATAGTTTAGCTATATTGGTTTTTGTACGGCTAAAAATCGTGAATATTTAACTAGGACACTTTTTAAACGTTAATTCCTTGCATAAAAACGGCTCAGCGTGCGACGGGCGCTGCCAATATCCGATCGTCGTTTGTTTTTACCTGATTTTATATGCGTCTATGTAAATAGCGAACGTTTCAAAATGTCAGCCAATCTGTTTAAAAAACACGCAAAATTTCTGCTTCATGTGTTGTTACCATACCTATAGCATATTGAAAGTGCAAAACTGTTGTGTAATAAGTAGTTTTTCTGAAAAACGATCGTTCTGCTGAAAAGTACCTACCAATAGCAATTCCAGTTATTAAAATGTATATTTACGTATGCACCTATACGACGACGTCAAGGTGGACTGAACTGAAAATTACAACAAAAACATTGACTATTACACAATTTACAAACAAAGCAACGTTTAATTATGTCCTCAATTCCGTATTATGCATAATTATCTTATTTCAATGTCAGTACAACGTTTCCCTTTTTGCGCGGGACAAGCGTCATTCTATAATCCAAACAAGTCCTTTGTTTGTTATCCAATCTCGTCTATAATCTCCATATAACGTATAACCGGGGTTTATACTTAGCACTAAAGCGAAGGAAAATTAAATTATTCTTAGCGTCTGCCTCCTTGAAACAACAATGGAGTTTGAAACAATGTGAACAAAGTCATTAAACTTGGAACTATTCAATAACTCTTGAATATTATCTGATAGTTGTTCTAAAGTTGTTGAGATGAAGGTTTTACTATGTGTTTAGCTAAATACTTTGTTGATGTCTCTCTTCTTATTTTATTAAGATGTCCAAGAGCTGTCATACGTAATCTATTACGTAGCCTTATAATGTAAAACAATAGCTATAGGAAACAATAGCTCTTCAGGGTATTAAAGAATTTGTCATGTTTTTTTTATTAAAACAGCAATACTATTTAAAAATGTAATAAATATGAACTAAATAAGCCAGTACCTATATAGCTAACAATGGGTAAAAAATTGATTACTTGATGGAAAACTCTGTGAAACTTAAAAAAATTTAAAGTTTTCTAAATGTATCTAAACACTACAAACTTCCGACCGATTGCAGCAACCATCTGCATCTTGTCTACGTTAATAAGACACGTACAGGGCTTGTTCTATTTACGCCACATTGTATTGCATGGGACTTAATAAATCGCTATGTAGACCACCATCAAATAACGGGATCCCGCGATGTTCACGCACGCGCGTTTCAACAAAATGTTCCCGCCCTATGTTCGCGGAATATGAGCACGCTACTTAGAGTACCAACTTTTAGTCGACCGATAGTTTGTTTGGGCTCATAATGTCAAATCAGTATGAAGATGAATACATACTTATGCCGAGCCCTTTCCCAACTATGTTGGGGTTGGCTTCCAATCTAAGCGGATGCGGCCGAGTACTAGTTTTACAAGGAGCGACTGCCTGTCTGACCTCCCCAACCCAGTTACCCTGGCAACCTAATACCCTTTGGTTAGACTGGTGTCAGACTTACTGGCTTCTGAAACCCATTACAAAGATTGGATATTTAAGAATCAGACCGACTGAAAGACTGAAAATGGCCAACCATTGGGTCAACTGTCGGCCGACTGTTCAGTCTCCAGTGTGCGAGGCGGGCACTTTTAATTTTAATATGTAAGTACTATAGTGGGCATTAACACGGATTTCTTTACGAGTGGTCAGGTGTGAATACCGTCACGGGTTATGGCAGGTCATTGTAGACGTGTATAAAACAAAAACATTGTATTTTTACAATGCCCTCACACGTAGTAAGAACTGAAGTGTTGGACATAACTGTATCCTGATATTAAAATATTTATTATGATAAAACTTTCTGCTTAACCCTTAACAACCCACAAGTGTCTCGCGGACACATTTTTGCGTTTATGTTTTCATAAAAACGAAAGTATTTATTTTTACGAATTGGCCGTTTATCTAATTTATCTCCAATGTTTTACGAATCTAAATGTGTAATGAAAATATTTGAAACATGAATAGTTTATTATTTTCGGTTAATAAACGAAAATAGTACTTCATCAACCCACAAGTGTCCAACAGACACAGTAATATTTTATTTGATTCGAGTGTGAAGGTAGATTGTTTTTTATTTACATTTACTTATAGTAATCTTGTGGTGTCGGGTGTCATGCAAGATGTGGCAGAGTAAAATCGGGAGGCTACTCAATCATCTGAACCTGCTGCGAAAAGAAAGAAGCGTTGTTATATTTGCCCTTCGAAATTATCAAGGGCTTCTAAACAGTGTTGTGATAAATGCAATCACAATGTCTGCTTTGAAAATTCTGAAAAAAAATAATTGAAATATCTGTAAATGAATAAGTGTAACAAAACATTACTGAAATACATTATACTGCATTTTTAATTCAAATTAACTTTCTTTTGCTTTGTCCTACCTTACCTACATTTATAAAGTGTCTGTTGGACACTACTGGTCAGTTACGTCATAAAAGCATTCTGGATAGTTAAGGGTCTGACAAATACTATGCATCAAAATCAGTTCAGCCAAACGGTAGATAATCGCACACCAACATACATATGTACATATCGTTAATCAATGTAAAATACCAACTGCAAAGATAAAAATAACTTTCACGAACAAAACTTCGTTTTACATCCAATGCAACAAAGTATCGTTGATAAACTTCGTTCTCTTTATAACATCTTCTAATCTAGTTTTAATGAGAGTTCTCCACAAACTAGTGATTCAGTCTCGTTACAAATGCATGATATCATAGTTTGCATCCTTTAATAGTCACGTAATAGTTAACTGGGTACACGGTCGGTTAGAGGCATTCATCATAGGGCTCTTGTTACAGAGCATTAAAAAGGAAATAATATAATACTATATCCACACGTTTCTGTTATGGTTTGTTTCCATAAAACAAGCGATTATACTATCCCTACAATCATCTGATTTTAAAGAGAACAAAGAAAGATTGTTCCGCGCCGGTTCACAATAGACAAATTGATAGGAAAAAAGCTGCAAAGGAGGGCTCTTGTTCTTACTCTTTTCCAAAAAAGAGATGAGATGAGAGACAATTTCTGTGTGCGTACCCACAGAAAATAAACGAAACATACACACAGAAATTGATCACTCCGTTAGCTAAAGTGCAGACTAATTGGTCTTGGTCTCTCCAACTTCAGTTATTTTTGTTATAATTTCTGGGCCAACGCATATAAGTACCTACATAATATCTTTGAGGATTCTTTTTAAGTGATTCCATATTTACATACATTTACATAAGATAAAGAGGACACGGTATACTTATCGAACGAAGTAAAGTATCAATTTCAATACGAGCCTCTACACCTGTCTGTCGCAGGCAAGTTAATCGCGAAACTCAATAAAGCTTATCGCAGTAATGTGAATAGACGCTACGTGATAAAAGGTTAACTTACTACCAGAGACCAAGTAATGAAGTTACTTTGTGATAATAGTCATGACATATTCAAATAACTTATTTAGTTTATTTGCACTTGGTGATTTTGCTTATTCAATTTCTACCATACCATGTGATTTTTAAATGATGTTTAAACTAGATTGCAGTGTAGATACTGTGTCGCAATAAAGCTCTCGAAAGCTATGATTATCAATACAGCTACCATCAGATAGGATAGGACAGAACATCAATACAAACATGGAGCAACTTCAGATGTCTTCTACATCTTACTATCAGATTACCAGTGCGATATGTTCCATAAGATCATTTTTGTCATAGAACTCCCGCACACTACAAACTTTTAGACGGCCGATAGTTTTGTTTGAGCTCATAAATCAGTGTGAAGATGGACCGTAGAACGCATATCACAACTTTGATTGGATTCAAGATTTTTCAAAAAAGAATTGTTAACCACGGGGTCGATAGTCGGCCGACTAAAACCTAGTCTGTTTTGTGCGGATACTCTGTTTCTTGTACTATAAATATCGACAGTTAAGTCATAGGAGAGGAGTGCCGATTGGGTAACCAACACAAAGTCCGTTCCATTTCCTTAATACCTTCAGCGAGTTGTAGCTCATCAAATATTCCAAAACCGCTCTAAGTCACATTAAAGCAACTAAGTATAACATAAACCACACAATCCAGTTTCCTTATTTGTTCAAAGGTTCATTCAAATTCACGAAACAGTACCTTTCACGGTTTGGTCAGCGTTGGCCAAGCAACCGCATTCATTATAGTAATGACCCGTGTTATACAACGGAATCATAGGGTAAAACAACCAAAAGCTACAATTTACACCGAGGTACAAATACGACTAGTCTATGACCACCAATCATCGAATAATTGCCGCGTATAAGCGATAAGTATGGTGCACAACATAATTTAATAACTAATACATTCACTAATGTTAGCTTTTAATTTGCTGTAATTATTTCTATGTAACTGTAACTGTATATTTATTGATAGGAAACAAACATACGTATATATATATATAAAAAGCTATATATATATATATATATAGCTATATATATATGTCGGAGCACCAGAAGTGGTTAGAATCTTTTGATACACTTGCATCTTGTCAGGATATGAAATAATACCACAGTAGTTGTTCACATCGTCTATTATCGTTCAGTACTTCAATAATCACATTGGTTACAATAAATCGGATACATTTCCAAGATCACATAGTCTGAACTTGGTTTCTCTTCGAGATTCCATTTAAAATTATTAATTGACGTTGGCACCTCACGTCAGCATGACGACCACAAACAAGGAACCAGCCAGCAATATTGGGCCGCGCTGTGGGCCGCGCCGACACGGCCATCCTGCGCTTTACACGTCCTCGTGTAAGTAGCACTGTAACAGAAATAATACCAAGGAACATCTTTTCGTTCGGCCACACCTGACCATATCATTAAGCTCAGCTATTGTGAAACTTTATTAAAACATTTGTTAAGACTAGGATGCTCCCTTAACCAGGGACATTTCATAAATAGGGGGTTCCCTCAACCAGGTTCCCTTAACCAGGGTTCCTTTCACTAGGGACTTCTCTTTACCAGAGGCTTCCCTTAAACAGGGGCTTCCCTTAAACC
Organism: Helicoverpa armigera; assembly: GCF_030705265.1. Taxonomy (NCBI): domain Eukaryota; kingdom Metazoa; phylum Arthropoda; class Insecta; order Lepidoptera; family Noctuidae; genus Helicoverpa; species Helicoverpa armigera. The sequence continues at coordinate 7,435,028 of NC_087130.1, read as the reverse complement.
AGGGGCTTCTCTAAACAGAGGCTTCTCTTAACCAGAGGCTTCCCTTAACCAGGGGCATCTCTTAACCAGAGGCTTCTCTTAACCAGAGGCTTCCCTTAACCAGGGGCATCTCTTAACCAGAGGCTTCCCTTAACCAGGGGCTTCCCTTAACCAGGGGTTTCTCTTAACCAGAGACTTCTCCTAACTGGAGGCTTCCCTTAACCAGGGGCTTCCCTTAACCAGGGGCTTCTCTTAACCAGAGGCTTCTCCTAACCGGAGGCTTCCCTTAACCAGGGGCTTCTCTTAATTAGAGGCTTCTCCTAACCGGAGGCTTCTCCTAATCGGAGGCTTCTCCTAATCGGAGGCTTCTCCTAACCGGAGACTTCCCTTAACCCAGGGGATACTTTTTTTTTAAATCTCTTTTTTTTTATTATCGTAGCCACTTAACCAGCGACACGATTTTGGTCACTTAACCAGTAACCATTTTTACACATTCCCAACGAATCTAAGTAATGTGGGAGAGCCAAGAAAGTACCGAGACTCTTTACAGACTGTTACTGCATGAGCTACGGCTACAACGTAGAATGATACCAAGTGTAGTAGGACTAGACTACTTCCATTAATCCTTCTTTTTTTTACTCAATAACTTAGTTCATTGATCAAAGCAAGCTTAGATCTGATTTTATCAAACAACCAATAGTGGTCTAATTACAACATACTTTCTATCTGATGTTCATCAGACAATTCATCAGGGATAGACTTCACTTGTTACAGCTTAGCGAATTCGATACAGTAACTATCAACAATTCAACTGCTAAAACTAAATGCTCACTATCGGTATCATTATCTTCAACTGTATCTGATAAATAATCAAGTTCAAATAGCACGTCGAAACTAAAAACTTCGTTTAAACGTACAAACGTACAACTGAATCTCAATAGTCTGCTAATTCAATCGATAAACGTCAAATGCAATGTTTTTAAATACACTACTGCTTCATATTTTAACGCGACGTTCATAATACATTAACAACAAAACAGATCACCTGATTAACTAGCATAGGGAAAACTCGTAAAGTGTCGAATTGACAGTTCACTGTTGGTTCGCCTTTACCACCGCAGAATCGCACGGTATCCTGGCTTGCAACAGCGCGTGTCAGCAACCGCAGCTGCGAGCCATCAGCTCACACGGCGTTAGCGTACGTAGTTGATCACCTTCTCTCCTTCAGCCTCGGCCATCAACATCTGTAGTGATAAGACAAACATGCGCATCGGTAACCAAACATTAGACTTCAGACTTACCATCCGTTATTGTTAGAGATGAGAGCTTAAGTTAACTAACTACATCCAGCCCAGTCCTAGCCTTCTCTCAATAAGTTTGGATTGACTTTCATTCTAACCGAATGTAGCTGGGCATACGTGCCTTATAGGGAGCGATTTCTCAACACAATTACCTAGGCAACCAGTCACACTTCGGCAAGACTAGTTATCAGACTTTGTGGCTTCTGCTCTTTTTGGTAGTTAGACTTTCAACACGTTAATTACAGGAACCGTCACAACTACGGCTGTCGTTTAATTCACATCAAACCTTCTACTCAGGATTTTCACCGTCGGTGTGTCCCTTGACAGTGCCAACAGCCTATTCCGGCCTTGTAGGGTACACGATCACAACCACAGTGACATGACACCAACTGTACCACAGATTTTACTCAGGTCTGTTCCCGGCGACTCTTATGCCATCACACAGGCTTTACATGGGTTTATTCCGAATCAACCCGTATCCATCGTAGGTACATCTGAACACGATGAAATTACTAACTGGTTATTCGAGTAGATTAGGTACAGTCTACCAGCAAATGTAAAGTCTGACGCACAATGTAAAGCTGCGCAACTCAATGTAAGTAAATAGAGCAAGTAGATAAGCAAAAGCTTAAGCGTAAGCTCCAGGTCTTCGTCAATCGCTGCCTTCGTCGTATTCTCGGTATATACTGGCCCGAGAAAATCTCCAACATAGAACTGTGGGAACGCTGCGGAGAGACACCGATCGACCAGCAGATCAAACAACGCAAGTGGAACTGGATCGGCCACACGCTCCGAAGGGACCCCGATCACATCCCGAGGCAAGCCCTAGACTGGAATCCCCAAGGGAAGCGGAAACGTGGCCGCCCTAAACAATCCTGGCGGCGGTCGATCATTGCAGAGGCGGCGACTATAGGCAGAACGTGGAGCGAAATAAAGCGCAAAGCTCAAGACCGAACACGATGGCGGAGCACTGTGGATGCCCTCTACCCTATCTAGGGGACATAGGACTCTAAGTCAAAGTAAGTCAGATAAGCAAAAAGTAAACGATAAATAACAACAGCGTGCTATTTTGAAGCTATTTTCCAAGGTAGGAAATTAATTGCTATGGCTACGCAATAAGGTAAGAAACAGACACCTAAAAGCTAACATGTGATTGATATTATTCCTATTTACTAGCTAAGATGTCCTCTTAGCCGATTACCAGCTACGACGGCTTTTCTCATGTAAGGAGATTAGCCAACTGCGCAGGACATACTATAGTGAACAAGCATTCGCGCTGACACAGGTGCACTCATTATTCTTTCACTGTCGTAGTCCGATGGGACGGCAATGCGACACGACCGGAGAGATCACAAGCAGGACCTAACATACTAAAGGACCTTTACTTGCCTTTACTTTACGTGCCCTCCGATGCACGGGTGCATCAATTAGCAATTTCCAGGCTCCGGAATGCTTTGTGAAAGTTTCTAAGGCAACAAAGCAATTTCGGCCCGACTCGGGAATCGAACCCGAGACCTCGTGCTGAGCAGCCGCGCTTATGACAGCTAGACCTACGAGACTAACTATAGTCTTGCTATAATAGTTTCGTTATCGTACGGGTAATAGTATCACCTGAACGGTGAAACGCTACATACAATGTTCTGCCTACGGCGAAACTAGCGTGTACGAATTGGAAGTCATTGAAAGCAATGAATGAGGTGCTAGGTCCATCAAGCAATATGACGCAGCCCGAGGATCAAACCCGAGTCCTTAGATATCACTACTAAACCAAGGAGATAGTCGACAATTATCAACGTTACGGATGTACGACTTTATAAAAGACGCAAAACAAAATTGGATTGATCTCACCAGGTTCATCATTCATGTTGCTCTTAGTATCTCTGTATGTAACAAACATCGCGTATCGTGTTTGATCACGCTGGAAGACACCGCGCGGTAGAAGTCATGCGTTGCGCTCGCGGACCCCGCAGTGAAGAGCGAGCAGAGACTTCTTCCACAGGAAGCAGGAGAGGCTCACGGGATCATCACATGCAAAAGATATCATAAATCGGTTAATTTTATCACAACATTTTGATAACAACTCTGATATTGTCACCATAGCAACCAATCTTGTTTCAGTAACCATGGTAACCAAGTCCTGTTATTTTCCGTTGAGACTATGAAAATATCCACTATTTCGTTTCCCCAACAATGCAATTTATGAAACATCGATGTGCGATGCATTCTTTTAGCTGTTCGAGAACTCAATGCCATAAAACGCATTCCTTCAACGGAACAAATCATTGAAATTCTTGCAACAATTGTTAAGATTAGGGTATCAATTTAGGATAGGATTCTGCTAGCATTATCAAAGGCACATCCCGGTGTTTCTTCCCCCAACCTTAGAATTAGCCTGTTCTACGACGTGACACATTCCAGGTATAATGTTCCTTTTACACACAATCATAAGAATCGTGTAAACCAGAGGAATATCATCTCGCTTGCTACGCCGAACATCTTCACTTCATTTTTCACCATTAATATTGCTCTCAAAAGCTCTCAACACTGTCCATAACGAATACTTGGTCCGAACGCTCTCGCACCAAATAAACTTCGTAATGCGTGCGTACAGTTCAAATCATTGAACTCAGGCGGTTCCACCTGGAGGACTGTAATCAGTGCCTTCAGAATTCGATCACTTAATTTTAACAAACAAAGGAACGGCGGTTGTCAGTTTCCTTCTCGCAATTTCTTTCAACATGATATTCCGTATTGCATGACGATTCCATGAACAATCTTTTCTAAATCAACCTGCTTCGGTCGTCACACACTTCATTAAATGCTGCACTCCATCAGTAGTACTTGCGTTCAGCGATCCGTAACCATATCGATATCTTATAACGTGTTCTCATTAGCGACTGCATCTGCAGTACGAGTATTCGTCTTTTAGCGCTGCACCAACATCAGAAAGCCAATATATAGGCAGCAATCAGTGGGCAAGGTCATCCATCCCACTTCTGATGTCGGAGCACCAGAAGTGGTTAGAATCTTTTGATACACTTGCATCTTGTCAGGATATGAAATAATACCACAGTAGTCGTTCACATCGTCTATTATCGTTCAGTACTTCAATAATCACATTGGTTACAACAAATCGGATACATTTCCAAGATCACATAGTCTGAACTTGGTTTCTCTTCGAGATTCCATTTAAAATTATTAATTGACGTTGGCACCTCACGTCAGCATGACGACCACAAACAAGGAACCAGCCAGCAATATTGGGCCGCGCTGTGGGCCGCGCCGACATATATATATAGCTTTTTGGGGCATAAACACTAGAAAAAGATCTGCTTTTAGTTGCCTACTCTGACAAAAGTCATGATCTATTAGCGAAATGCGATAATTCGGAAGAAAAACTAATACATAAAATGATATCAAAATAGGCTTTCTTATTCAGATATCGGGAAACTGTCTTACGATATTTGACGTCATGTTAAGCACTGATATATTCCGGAATCGAACAGAAACTGGTTTCTAATACGCAGCCATTATGTCGGTATCTTGTACATAATTGAAGCATGTAACGTTACATAACTCTGACACACTCTTACTGTAAATAAAGAGCTTACGCTGCACTTGTTCAGTGTAATCTAATCGTTGCAATCGGGAACAGTCAATGAGGAAGTAGTGCGACATTTGTACGTGCGGTGCGCAAACGCATGTCCATCCAACCACACGCTGCGGTTGCGCGACCACGTGGGAACAACCACTAATGCCGCCCCTCACCAGAATAAACAGTTAACACGTAAAAAGGAACGGTACCAATAATTAATGACCCAGTCTTAAGCTCACGCACTTCGCCGAAAAGAGATGCAAATAAATGCAATTTACTTAATTGTGTAACTGATCGAATAAGTCATTGGCACGCAACGGGCTGTATGAAAATGGGCAGCGAATTACTTAAAAACCGCAACCACTCAGGGCTTGGTGAAAGAAAAATAGTAAAGTTAAGTCAGTGAACGGTATCGCCGTGGATCACGACTGTGGACACCATCAGTTTATGTTTTTTTTTGGTCGAGTGAAAGTTGTGGCCGTTTCCCGCGTAAAGACTCCGCACCGCGTACACGCCATAGACAATAGCCAACATTATGCATAATGAAATAACGTCACGCAATTTTTCGAGGATGACATCAATTTTCAAATTCACCCTCATTTTCTTTGTTTGCTTTTCAATAGAGGTATTACATTGAGCACGCTAGCGTAGCGTATAGTCATATTGGGATTCTAGTACGTTCAAATATCACGTAACTCATAATTTTGTTTGAATCTAAAGAGAAACGTCTTGTAAGGCAAACAAAAAAATTAAGTTCGCATTTGCCGTAAATAAAAGAAATTGCTTCGAGACTTTTTTCGTCACTTCACTTTCGCAATTGAGTAAATTTTTTTTCATTCTTTTTTCTTAAAACCGCACGAATCTGGTTTTTCAAGTATGTCGGATGAACTTAATTAAAACGTCAGGAATTTCGCTAATGGGTTCGCAAAAACTTTGGAATGCTCTAAATCACTTTGATGTCATTATAAACAGTTGAGAAATATTTCATTTGTCACAAAGATGCTTATCACGGAAGCTAAACAGTTAAATCTGAACGGGCACGTGCAACTTTACTGGCTGTGCGTATGCGCACTTGAGGTTAACAATAACAATTTCGAATGAATTTAGAACCTTTTAATTTTCACACTCATTTGATTATGTTTAGAAGTAGGGTTTTAATACGTTATTAATATTAGATAAGGTTCCTATGTGGAAAGATTACATAATCAACAATACTAGATCATCTGATTGTGTCTACACACTCATACGTCTGTTGTTTATGTTCACTCTTAAATAAAAAATACTAGAAGTCAAAACACTAGCAAAAACGCCGTTCAAAAACACTCCTCGGTTCAAGCATGATTAACTACAAACAACAGGAGCCCAGTATGAGACCACCTTTACGTCAGCCGTCCAATCACGCACGGCCGGCATTTAATTAATATATCTTTATTATATTATTAGCCGTTGTTTCTCATTTCACGGGCTGTCAGTAACTCGCCGTAGATTCCCCAGTTACACTAACACGATGTATAAATTGAATTTCATGTACTTGTATCATTATCTCATACATCTAAAACTTGCTACGCGATCACGAAGCGGCGTTGAGATAAAATAATTTATAGTTTTGTAAAACTTTTTGCAGTTATTAGAGTATGAACAATGGAACTATTTAGATTATTAACTGTGAGAATTGCAGAAATAGGAAGTGAGTACTTATGACGAATCTTCAATGACGGAATCAGTCGTAACAAAGCGTGATTATGACTAAAATAATGATCAGACACGACAGATTGTATAAACAAAAGTTAAGCGTTTAGTCCTTGTGTTTACACATACTACTATGTACTTCTAAAATATTTTGAAGGCGAAAGTTGTTTACTCCAGTGACGAAGGAATTAGATTTCTATTTATAAGTATGTTTAAGGATTATTTTACATAGGTACACTCATACACTGCCGTGTAAACATTAATGTGTAAAATACAGATCAATATTGCGCCCAGCAATAAAGTTCCGATTTATCGATACAAGCTTGTTAAAACGCATATCGATTTCAAAAGGTTCTAATTAAACTGACCAACGAGATTCCGGTCCTAACCTTTGAAAGGGGATTGCAAGAATTTGCATCGACTCGTTTCGACAACGATCAATGTGTTTCGACTACGGAGGAAGGAAAGATAGCGGAGATTCCATGAGGAAGCTAGATCAGTCGCCTTCTTGTAGGTCTAGCAATCGTCGGCAAGCGTGATCTGTTACTAGAACTTGCGGGTTCCTTGTCAAATCAAAACCAGTCTGGCAAAGATTGGTCTTGATTGCTTGATTGATTGGTGATATTATTTTGAAAATAATGGGCGGGTTCCATAGAAGGCGTGTTAAGACGGAGCTAGTTCGTTCCTCGTCTCCCGAACTCACGCATTTTGGCGCGCTACTTTCTTACAAGACTTTGCGTTATGTTATGACATATCCGCCAGTAATTTTGTTCTCCATGGTTTCAACTGACACGATGATCAATGAACATTGATCGTAAGTCTCAAACGCGCCGCTACAAATTCTAAGCTCAATTAGCCTGTATCTAGACAGTATCCAGGTATGATTGAGTCATTTCCTAGTTCATATCGTCGATATGATCGTAATGATTGACTTGATAAATGGTCGTGTTGGTGCTAAGTGCTTACATACACGTAGTATAATGACCCGATCAAATAGTGTATCATTGGACAAGTTGTGCAAAAACCGATGACATTTTATTTACACAACTTTATGTGTATGTGTAATATTGGTCTATATAAGTTTAGATAATAAACTTTTTTCACATAATGTTATTTTCCTACCTACATAAAGTACGCGACTTTTAACCACAGACTTATCTATAGTTAATATGCTGTAATTTTAAATTCGTCTTAGTATTTAATTACAACGTCTATATTTAACGTTTGTAAAAATAACTTTCCACAGTTAATTATAGACGATTATATTTATTCGTGTATACGTATTACATAAATTCTGTTTACTCTTTGTCTTTGGTTTAAGTAATTTTCTTAAAAAGCGTGGGAAAGGTTTATTTTTAACTAAGTAAACTTCGATTAACGGTACGAACAACTAGATGAAACAACTTAATTCATTAAAACAAGTATAACTATTATAATAGGTACGTTATATCCGTAACTAAAGAAAAGTATTTTTAGTATCGAATAAATAATTATTTATCCGATTACTAGACATGTTAAGATGACTATCAATATAAATAAATACATCAAACTCTTACAAGTCAACATATTTACTTCGACAGAATCTTTTAAACATACTCATGACTATATAAGGTGGTTGACTACGGACCTCAACAATTTCGAGATGGCATCAAGATTCACACATCTTTTAGCTTATTCATACTATTTTATAACCCTTTAGGTATTAAGATGTAGAGAATTCCAAAACTTTAAATAATCATTTTCTAGCAAAATTCAAACTGCGAACCAAACTTTGGTTTCAAACAGCAATATTGTCCTGCTTTCAACCTGATTTAGTTTTGATTGAGTCTTTATTATGTATTGCGTATTTTTAAACTTCTGGAACTCAAAAGGTAAATATCTAGATAGAACTATATTCTTTCTCCGGCTCTTGTCTTGTCTACCTTTATCTGTGTAGCTTTCATTTAATATGTTCAATTAATAGGTTTGGAGGCCAAACAGAGATGCAGAATTACTTTCGCGTATCAGGTAGGGTAACCTTTGTTTTCCTAGCGGGCAACTGAAATAAATAACACTATGTACTCACTGTCAGTAAGATGGTTGAAAGCTGTGACGTCATCGTTGAGCCTGCCCTCCATCCGCCGCAGCTTGGTGCTCAGGTCCCGAGTGTGCAGGAACAGGAACAACGTGCATGATACTGCTATTAGAGCCACCAGCTCACTCGTCCTGTCAACAAAATTATATAATTAGCAAAAGCGCAAGAAAAAAACATGTCTATAAATACTACTGGCACTCACGGCAATATGGAACTACTTTCACGATAAACAGATTCCGAAACATTATAAAATAGTTAGTAGTTAATATATAGGTAAATAGTTCCTAAGGTTATCGCGTACACGCAAAGAAAAACCTCCACAGCATTTAAATATTGGTATAGAACAAGATATCAAAACGAATATTACAAAATCATATGTAGGTGGATACTGCCATGTTTATTATTCTAAAGAGATTTGTTTGATCGGGCTGATAAATCAATCTGGATATTATAAACATAATTATATGGGTTTGCGATCCCATTCAAAAAAATCGGTCAAAAGTTAAGTCTGTGCCGGGTCTCTGAAACCAAAATATTCACTTCTTCTTCAATTTAAGAGCCCAGCTCTTGTCGGTGCAGCTCCTTCCATTTACACCTATCTAGCGCCAACGTAAGTCTTTAAATCGGAATACGGAAATAGCTAAATATAATCAAGTAGTTTACAATCAATCCTTTTACGAGTGTCACAATAAAATTAAATTCACTTTAGTACCTACTTTGATAGAACCGTGAAATCAGTTCCAGGATTTATGGGCTATAAAGAACTAGGCACCTCTGGCGGCATTGACATTGTCTCCTTTAATAGTTTATTACTTAAAATTGTCTTAAAGTTTTCATAGATTACCAAGAATCTGCGGTAGGTAAAACTTTGAGGTTCAAAACTGGCCAAGTGGGAATTAAAGTCACGTAGGAAGTGTTATGTCCCATTAACTATAAAACGAGCCAAAAAAAAACACGTTACGTTCGTTTCTGCCGAGGTCCTAAAGTATGGACCACAGGACATCGTCATCAAATTTCAACTATCTAACGATTCGTTAGATACAGGCTGGTTTCAGAAGGTATCGAATATTGTTGGGATGCGGTCCCGTTTTGCCTATTTGGTACGAAACCCTAAAAAAACTAATTTCAATTTAGCACGAACAACAAGTTTACCGTAAAAATATAGTGTATTTGAAGTCTTTTTCCATTCTCTTCAAGACAATCTTCCGTTATTCGACAATTGATGGAAACGAGCGTGTCAATTAGATATAAGTATGTACACTTTATACAAGACTATTTCATTTACATATCCAAAAGAAATGCGGCGGATGTTATCATATAACTTGGCATATGCTAAACACAGACACACTAGTGACAATATAGCTTATTATTTATTAAAGTTATATACGAAATAATTATAATAAATAATCGCAATTGTAACACCATTGCACTATAATTGAAAATACCGAGTGTAAGATATTGCACTCCAAGAAAGGCCCGACACTAGGATAAATCGATTTCACAACTCGGCTAATCGATACATACCATCGGCTACTCGTTTGTCAATATCGGCATCGGTTCATTAGTATAAAGTCAAAACCCAATTTACTTTAATTTCAAAATATCGGTTAAGAGGTCCCATAAACTCAAGAACATTCATGACATTGTATAAAGTTTTCATTGCACTTTCTCGTCAGTAACTTGGTCAATTACGGTAGTGTACGACATTAAGTTTGAAGTAGCAGTTGTTCGGCATAATGCACTCTTAACTCCTCTGATAGTCATGGAAGCATGGAGTTTTATTGCCTTATCCGGAAACTTTCCAATTGTTTAGCAACGTTACGGCATTTTTGGGAAAGATACATGGACTTAAGAGAAAGGTTCTACATGTTTTAAGGGCATACCCGAAGTTAAAACAAGCCTATTTGGATATCTTAACAATAAACTAAAGCGTAACAGAATTTAAGATATGCATAGATCAAAATCAGTAAGTATTCGTTTATTTCGTAAAACACATTTAAATAAAACGTTTATCTGACTGTGGCTCGATAAAAAATCAAGGCATTCTATTCTATTCGAATTTTAAAACAATAGAATCGTTTATTTTTTGTGAACTGTCACTTTGTTCTTAATTCAAAATAGCCCGATTACAAACAAGGCTGACTCTGTGATAATTGAACAAAGAAAAACAATTGAAAAATGACAGTTTGTTCATACATACTTATAGATAGATTGTTAGTACCTAGTGTAACCGTTCTACGACAACCCCAGGCTGTAAAAATTTTCGTTTTTCCTAACATATATAAATACCGCAGGCTTCCCCCGGAGGGGAAGAGGTTGCGCCCCGCCATCCGCGCAACCCTGTAGAGCTCGTCACCTTACTGGACGCTCTTCCACCTTAGAGGACCATGCATTAACTTTACTATTAGTCCCGCCTAATAAAAACTAGGGACAGGGGTAGACGGGACGTCAACAAATCAAATCAGACTTAACATGCAGGGTACAAATTGAATTACAGATACTAGTAGAGAGTGAGAGGAGTAGCAATCCTACCTAACATAAAATATACATAACGCTTGCGTACAACAATGTATGTTTTAATCTACACTTTAAAACTACAATCCCCGGTTAGTGACATGGGCTACCACAGGGCAGTTGGCATGTCGTACGTGTACCGCCAGGACTAACACAGAAGATTCTAGCGGTCACGTTCCCTATGTTCTAAATGTCTTACCCAATCCTAAGGCATTGTACTACGAAGTACAACTGCCATTGGGCAAGACAGTCTCCAGCCTTGCTGGGCGCGTGCTCATATTAAGCCCCAACGTGAGCCTATTCAGCCTTTACTGGTATATACAAATCTAACGCAAGCGCAGTGTATCGTCGGTCGGTGGCAACTTTCCTTAGAAGCGCTATTGGTATACACCGAAGTGGTATTTCGTCACTCCCTCTTCCTTTAATCTGCCCAGTTCTTGACAGGCATCGGCAACTCCCCAAACCTAGCCTGTCCAGTATGCGTGTCTTGCCATCTACCACCGTAATATCCAAAATGGGCCCTAAGGTATGGTGGCAGCTGACGCGACACGATCTCTAGCGTCCCTCGGGACGGGTCTAACGTTCAGTTTTAGCTTGGTTGGTGAAGCCTACCCCCCTCCCTGGAAGAGTGCGTACAACAAATGCAAGACAAGGCCAGCTGCCGGTTTGTCAGTCCATGAGAAGTAGCTTTAACTAGCGTTTGGTTCATTTGGATCCCGGTACCAGATAAAGTATAGTTATAAATAGCGCACGGCATACGGCTAGTGCCGTTTAGTAAATATATTGCGATCTGTCAATGCGGTTCTGCCTCCTAAATGTGTATTCGATATGATAGTATTCATGCCCTAGTCCACGGCAATGTTGTGGGTGTGTAGGTGTATTATTAATGCAAGTGTAGTAGAAGGCCTTCTCCGCCTCCCTATAACCAAACGCATGTCAGAGGTACCTCAATGTAGTCAAGAGAGAATATGCCAGACAGATACATATATTTAGAAGCGCAATACATAAATCAAAGCTCAGTTTCCTTACGCTTACGCCAGTGCACAGTATCATTACGCTTATTGCCAAGTCTCGTTTTACGCTTTGCTATAATTAAGTTCAAATATCAAAGTAATTAGAAATAACAGCCTTGGGATGCCAGTCACGGTCTTTGGTATATCTGGAGCCAATGTAATAATAGGGATCACTCACCAGTTATCTGCTCATAGTAACTTGTATTCGTCTTACTCACCGGACCATCACCAAACACGATACTCACACATTCTTCCCGCATCACTTACTTGATAGAAACTATTATATCTTCAATATAGACTCCCTAATAGACTCGACTACAGTATTTGGTTACTAGTACACTTCGTGACTCAGCTCCGACTGTCCCCATTTCAGTTCCCTCAAAACCCTTGTGGCCTGCTATCCCTTCCTACATCCTCGCAAGTCCCACCTTCGGCGCTGACTCCACCCTGTTCTTAAGGTCCTATTTCACGTATTGGTTTATTTGTTACGAGATAGATTTATTAGTCTTTTTGTACACATTCTCAATTGTTCTAAGTATCGTTGTCGGGGTCCATTTGGGATTTGGCACATGTGCACTTCTATTCAATACTGAGTCCTTTGTCTCAAGGTCCTAATTGCCCTAACGGTTGGCATCGGCTTGTAAGTTCTGCTTAGCACATGTTTGATTGCTTTGCTGTGAGAACCTTTCAGACCCTTAAAATATTTTGTTAAGTTTTTATTGCACTCCATGTCAGCCGGCAAATATCCCTACCCATAAAATAGAAAGTTAATGTGTTCTTAAGAGGCCCGTCATCGTGGCGCCTTGTTAAACAAATTAATATTATTTGATAATAATGGGCTAGGTGACGACAGTCACACTAGGAAGTGAACACAGAATCCGTTTAGCAGCCTACAAATTACTGATCACATAAAACCCATCACGTAAGTACTAAGCAAACCTCTTTAGAGTAAAGTACTTTTCTCTATCCCACTTTGCACCGACTAGTGTTAATTCCCTTTCCCTTATAGAATGGAAGGCGTGTACCATCAAAAGACATAAGTAGAAGCTTAACCACAATAGGTGTCCTTTCACTAGTCGGTAGTTTCTCTCGAGAAATTAAAAATAAATGTGTGTTCTTGTAATGTAGGCAAACAAAGAGACGTCGGAAGCGCATGATTGTTATGTTAATTGAATGGTTGCTTGTGCAAATTGGAGGTATTTGTTCATGGTTTTGGTTTTCTTTATCTCTTGAAAGAATAGGTGAGATTTGACTAGACGTGTAAGTTTTTATTTCATCAAAATAGGTAAATAGGTTCAAAGTTCGAAGCATTTTATTCTCGTAAGGCGAAATGTTTCGTATGCATCGAACAATTAAAAATCTCATATTTTTCTTGGGAATTCCCACCAGAACAAAACGTAATTTATCATTACTTTCTTTATTAGAAAGTTTGCACAAAAATTGCATCTTTTATTTTGTCAAAATTCGAATGAGTATTTCTTTTCAGGTATGCATAATTCAGTGGCATTACCACAACTAGGCCACTCTCACTTTTTACAGACACCTAGATTTACAGGTTCATTATTCGAAACTGAACAAAGCTCACCGAAGCAGAGACAATACCTACCTACTTTTGTTTCATGAAATAGTTCGTATTTCACAAATGTATTTTTTAAACTTCGAACGAAGCATAGACTACGAACACAGAACTATTTTGTATGTAGAATCACTTTAAAATCTCGCATGTATTTTCAGCCCCTGCTTGACAAATAGCAATAAAACCGTGAGGTCCGAGCGATGACCAGGCCATATTTTTTGCCCTGTCATACCTGACAGCAAGTCATGCGTGCTCGGTATCCTGCGGACCCGTCACTGTACACTATTAATAGATGAGGACAAGAATTGCCGCCATACTTGTGTAGTTTGTACCATGAAGATCTCGTACAAAAAGTTTTATAGGTAGCACTGAATGGTAACATATTAACTCGTTTTTTTTTTAATGCGAGTGTTGTATAATTGTAATAAGTGATGTTTATGCATCCATTGCATTGTGGTTTTTACAAGAATAAAATGAGAATTAAAATAAGATTCAATGACCAGGGGTACTTTAATTACAATTTTAATTAATACTAGGCTTATGTAAAACACATAAGTATATTTATATGTTCTCGGGCACACTTGGATACCCAAGTATATAGTTATTTGTAAAAATAGAAATGTCTATAGTTTCTCTGACCCAAGATCCAATATCCAAAACTCTATGATTATTTACTATATTATCGACTTTTGATGATGGCTTCGTTGAATGAAACACCACATTATTTTAGCCACATCCAGTGTCCAATGTCTCTCACATTAGAAATTTCGATAGATAGCATGGTTCCTTAATGGACTCTTATTATGAGTAGATCTTGTAATTCATGATTTCTTTCTGATGATAGCGCAGAAATAAATTTGCATGAACGTATATCTAACCTATTATTTTAGCCCAACTGCATATCGAACTATGTATATTCTTATGTTCATAAATCGTTATATTATCTTTCTTTCCTTTCCATTAACGACTTGTTCAATAGCTCATGACTCATGACTTATGATTGCATTTTAAATGTCACTGCAAATAGAACTTCATTCATATACATGATGCCCTCTCTAAGGGCCGCCGTACACGGACTGCTCGAGCAGTTAGCGGCTGAGTGAAATACACGGACCGCTCGAGCGGTCGGCGTCGACTGCTTGAGCTGTCGGTTGTTGACTGCTCGAGCTACGACCCAACTGCTCGAGCAGTTGATTTTCAAAAAACAGTCGGCAAATGATAAAACAGACGCCGCGAGGGCCGAAAGGGCGGGGGGGGAGAGGGAAGTCGGAGAGCTGTCGACTGCTCTAGCGCAGTCAACGGCTCGAGCAGTCGGTGTATGCCTCGCAACCGCTCGCGAGCGGTCGACGGCACGATGGAATTTCATCATGCAGTTGACGGCTTGAAGCGGTCGCGACTGCTCGAGCAGTCGTGTGTACGGCAGCGAATGAATGACTATAGTTCACTGCGCGGTCGCGGCTTTAAGCAGTCGGTCTGAACTGCTTGAAGCAGTCCGTGTACGGCGGCTCTAAGTGTTTACTGTATTCATAAAGTAGGCAATAAAAACTAGTCTGATCCTCATTACAGAACATTATACTGCAATCAACAAAGGAATTCAAAAAATTCTTAGATAATGTAACCACAGGATGCGAAACGTGAGCTCTTGGGTTTTAATTATGAACTTCCGTAAAGACAAGCTGTGTTTATGTAAATTCAGTATGACTCAGGATGGGGTTTTCAAGATAACAGTCAAATTCAGTTAGTACATCGTGGGGTTTGTAATCACTCAATGGAAAACATAAATGTCATCATTAAATAGTAGGTATATATAGCTAGATCATTTAAGCGCTCTTAAACTTAAAACGTGCCTGGAAGTTCTGACAATTATATTCCATCATCATCCTCCTGCCCTTATCCCAATTTTACTCCATCATGATTTTTTGAATCAAGTTTACATGCACATTTCCTCTTATTCATGTAAGCAGAAAATTTTAAAACCTCAAAAAAACTTTCTACAATATTGACTAATATATTAGGTACCGTTGGTAACTACAACATTTATATTTTAACTTAACTTACTTTAGCTCTAAATTTTAATTAAGTAATTTCAGAAATAGTTATAACAGTACTTCAGTCAGGGCCCTGTAGTTAATATTAAAGTTACAGTTGGCTATAAATTCACCGAAGCCTTTCCTACTTCATGTTCTAATTTAATTAATTACGAGTACAAAGCTAATGGCTTCTTCTAATTTATGGGAATGTTACAACTAAATGTTGGCTGAAATAACTGTTTAGAAGTAGGTACCGATATACAAATAAGAATTTCGTACATCCATGCGAAGTTTCATGATTGCATGTATGTTAAATAACATCATCATCATGCTGGTTCACTGCAAACATGCAGACGTGGGTCTGTGTAAGCTTACGGTATACTTATTTTCAAGTTTCATGGTAACATTTCATGTAAGCTAAGTTGCAATGTCAATAAATCAAACGGCCCTAATATATCAAGTCTAAACATCAAGCCAATACACCCAAAAAATCGGGGGTTTGGAATTGGGATAAGTGTCAGTCCATCTTTTCTTGGCAGTATAGAAATAGAAACAGGATAATAGAAATGTATGTTACAGTTTTTGTAGGATGTTAAATAAATGTGTGTAAACGTGTATCACCAGTTAGATCATGCCAAACCATAACACGATGCTATAACAAAACCTGTACACTTTAAAACAAGAAAAGTAAAAACAAAAACCAGCTAACACTCTCAAACAGGTCCCATTGAACTTTAAACTCTACTTTCACTGCAGAATAAAAGCCATTAAAGGACGTTATTCCACAGAAATAAAACGTTTACTGGTCAGACCGCGTCATATAGAACAAAATGACTATCGGAGGTGCCATAACGGAAAATATCCTAAGAAAGTAGCGCGCCTACATGCGGTTATGCGGACGAGAAACGAAACGGTCTTTACCCTTATACGCCTTCTTTGGATCCGACTATTTTTATACTTTAATAATCGTTGACAGATGTCCCAAATATCCTAAACGTGTCGTTAATGCACCTGTAATTGATCGTGTGGTTATGCCCACCGTACCTAATTGACCTAGAAGAAGGCGACAGACCTATCTGTACTATGGTATCTCCGTTCATCTTTCTTTACTCCGTGGACAGCGGCTAATAAAATAGAAAGTGGTCGTCACTGGCTTGTAGGGTGAACGTGATATAAGGTACAAATAGCCACATACGGCATTGCTTCGAACAGAAAAACTATTGTATTATGATTTTATTGTGTATCGCATCTACGTGTACTGGTTCACAAAAGCCTTCAAACTAGGCCATAGAATAGGGATAATAACTGTGTTCAGTGGGTTTCGCGTCCTGATTCCGAATGACATTTGAAAATTATTTAGTAACGATCCAACGAGGTATTTTAGTAACTATTTCGGGAATCCGAGTTATACGACTAATAAAATCCTTCCTAGTAAAATACAGATAAAAGTACCTATACGAATGTAGGTTGTTCTAAAAATAATTTTCATCACATAAAATATAATACCCATCCATTAGAGCTTCCTGCGCATAGCATGTGTAAACACAAGATGTGATCGCGTGCGCACAAAACAACGCGACACGTGCGCGAGCGCAGGACATGAGACAAGTGCTGCTGCCGCCGCCACATTAAAGTGTCACGCGAATGTATTAAAAAGGAAAATCTCCCATCTAAAAAACAGAGTTTTATAGCCCATAAATTCTGCAACAAAGTGTATCTCACTTAACGTTGATGTTTTTAATTGACAATAAAACTAAATAGTGCTGTTACACTGTTTATTAATGGTCGATAATGAGAGTGACAGTTGTTTAATAAAGTTGCCAGTAGTCTAAAATTATTCGATAACTGTGTGTTGCAGATAAAGCTATAAATTTGTCTTGTTATCTCCTGTAACAAGTTGCTCATAGATCGAAAGCTTGTGAAAGGTCTCTTGCCTAAGGCTCCAGACTAAGATTTCTTTGTATAAGTTATCTGCAATTTTGAAATCAAAGTAGACCGTTTCTGAGCACGCCAGGAATTTCTGAATAAAGACAAATAAAAGGAAACTGTTACGAAGAGTTTCGCGCCAATATCACTATCAGATTACTTTTAATCACCGTAATTGTTCACTGAACACAGCGTTAATATCTTTATCTAAAAACTGTATCACATAGCAAAGAAAGTAATAAGACCTGCCACGCATTTTATCCGTAACATTAACCACTGACACGGTTAAAAGGTATTTGGAACTAAGCTACCCAAACAAAAGCGTTAACAATTTTAATTATCTTCGTAAAATTGTATTTTGCGTTCATCTCGGCATGAAATTCACACTTGACTTGGCACAAATCCGGTCACACGGCCAACTAAATAAATGTATAAAAGCCGATAAACCTACAATCATTAACACTGCGCTTTATTTCTTTCCTGACTTACTTTTACATACTGTCTTTTGTTTCTTTTGCGCACTTATAAAGAGATAAGTATCTTTAGAAACTAAATCACAGACTAAGAACATTTATTGGAAATATCAGTGGGTTAAAGATGCAAGTATACCAATTTTCGCCTTTCGCTGAAGTGAAAATGATGCTCTCTTTAAACCGCATGCCAGTAGCTGGTCTAGAAATAGGTTGTGGTCAGTCTGTAATGTCAATGCCTATTTTCAATGGCAATGGCGCCTCTAAGGAAAGTCTGACATAGGAATAAAGTACTTAGTCTGAAACAGTATTTACTGTATTTTTTTATTTCAATAAAATACGGTGACTGCTAGATATTCCAAGAGATTGATACGTCACGATCCCGTAACTTGTTTATATTTATTTCGGTACTATTTAGCATCTAGAAAGGAATAAAAAAAAATGGAATGGAGATAATGTGTATCCATGCAAATGACACCTTGCAAGATTGTTTAGAAACAGATTTTAAAGTCTGCATTACCTACATTACAGTTTATAGAGATTACCTAACTAATGTCGTCTTAGCAGGTGTGGCTTAAAATCAATATTGCATAATAGGTAACTAATTGAACTGTAGACAGCACTATAACCAGAAACTTAAATGCATATTGTTAGCCTTCCTCTACACATAAATTTTCACGTTATTACGACAGTCATATTTCCATATAAACCAGTACATAACAAGTCACCCATTCGTACAAACCACTAGAAGTTACCGCATTCTACTACTGAACAAATCAACAAACAATAGTCAAAGAAACCGCCTAGGCTCGCTCACCTACTTCCAACAGAAACAGTGCCATTTCCCTCACGCATCAATATCATTAAATGCAGTGATCCAAATCCGACCTCCGTACAAATGCAATGAATGCTTCATCAATTACGTTGACTAAAACGTACTTGTTATATTAACCTATAAATAACTTTCACAGGCGTCGCAAGCGCAGCGCATCGATCTCGCTGCGTCTATCAAGCCGCGAAACGCTAATCATATATAACTAAATCATATTTATATATGTTTAACCGTCGAACTAATTTATTACTTGCGTCACATTTATTATTGAACGCGTCCCATCTTCATGTATTACTTAATTTTATTGGATAACAGGTTTTTTTTTTAATCATTGGAAAGTATCATGCTAGATAGCAATAAATCATTGGTTTATGCAATATTGTGTTTAAATTATTCCCACGCGTATTTGAGGCGATTGGAAAAACATTACTTAAGAGCAAGGTGATTTCAAAGTATCTTAACGTAAATTACTGGAAGATATGAAAATAGTTGACAGAACAGTAGTTTTTATTTCAGTACAATTAATTAACTATTAAGAAGACTGAACACTTGACTTTACTGCCCCATAAACAACTAATTGGAAAAAGGAACACATTATGCTAATTTAAAGATAAGGCATTTGAAAAGGAAAAAACAAACTCCTTACCCTACCTTGATTGAATAAAACAGTGAGCTAAAGAAAAAGTTGGAGCGCAACCAATCAATCAGTATTGACTTTAAATGGAGCTTGCGCCGTAAAAAACGAACATCGTCCTGAGCTTTCTTCAGTAAATAAATCTTAATTAAATCAGAAAAATAAAGTAAAAAATCACCATTAGCGGGTCTGACCAGCAATAGTTATCACCGTCAATACCATAGATAACCTATCGTTAATTACGCTTTAAATCTCAGTTTTGCAATTGAAGCAGAAATGCGAACGAATATCAATAATCATTAAGAGAATTATTTGCTGTGAACGTTAAGTACCTCTGCTAGTCCTGATTTACGAGCACATTGATCTCAAGTTACTAAAAGTCTTTAACTTTTCCCCGCTAACTCAGTTTACTGCATACAGTATAAATATAATGTTTAAAGAAATCTGGCCCACGATACAGCCTCTTTCCCCACATTTCCGTGTAATGCTGTTATTTTTTGTCGGCATTGATGACATTTTTTCTCCGTCACTTGTAACTTTGTAAGCCGAAATCTTGTTATTTTTTTTATCGCAGCACGCAATGACTTGCTATCATTACACCAATCGGCTTTATGTCAAAAATTTCGCTCCGTTTTTTGTAAGGCAGGTGATCATGCTGTAACGACATTATATTATTAAAGGAAGCATTGTACTTAATTTTTTACTAGAAGCTCAGGGAAAATGCAATTTCTGTTTTCCTTAACAGTTTTGTTATTCCCTGGACATTAAAGCATTGTCCAGATACAGGTGTTTTTCTTATCAAGCGCTAATGTGTTACTGTTTAATATTAAAGTGAAACAATTTAGCACCCATCTGAGGAGATTAGGGCGCATAAAGTAGGCGTGGATGTAGAAAGCTCTGATAAATGCGTGGCAGGCTTAAACTAAGTCTGGCTGGAGGCGCGATTGGAAAGCTGGGTGCAGCCGGTGCACTAACGGGTTGCTGCAGCTTTCCATGGCGAGATGCGCTTTCTGATATCAAATACCATTATACTAGTAAATGTTCTGCATTGTCACTACTAAGAGGTATTGATGAGTTGCCGCGGATGGCTCGTGTAGCCATTATAACTTGCACGTTTATGAAACAATTAGCACGCAACGAGTTACACAATCTGACCGCTGGACAATGTTTATATGCCACACCATAATAAGAATAAAATCATGTCAGTGCATGCCATGAGGAATTAAATTGTTCTTTAATGTTGTTTTTGCGCACATTTTCATAACATATCGGCCCATCAAGGGCGGGTGAAATGTAAATAATTGTTTTTTTTTTTGTACCATTCAATTTAGTTTTAAAAGGTGGCATTTGGTATATATTTACCTTATCAATAGGGAAACTGTAATTAAATCGGTTATACGGATATCATTAAAAGATTACGGTAACAACCTACAATGTATGTGATCCTCTTTCGAGCCGACTCATCGTCACTACTGCCATAAATGGTGTAAGCAGAGCATAAGGCAACAGATACACGTAGCGGGCGTCATAATCGTTTTATTGTACTTTAATGGTGTCTAACGAGGTGCATGCGGGAGTAAGGTGGAGTGCACAATTGTTGTAGGATACCAGAAAACATGCGCTTATGTGCTGATAAACCGATATGGTCGATATTTTTATAATCACTTTAATTATACAAGAATGTTATAATTGGTTTTGTCTGCTTCCCTATTTATTATTTAAATGATGTTTTCAGCAATAGGATTTATGAAGAAAGATAAATTGCAGTTACATACTCTGCCTATCACACGAGCTTATTGGCTTAATTTTACACCAAAAACCATAATTAAGAATTTATACGCGGTATTTCTGAAAAGCTCTATATTACTCGGAGCTACAAACAAAACTATCTGACACGTTTTCCGGTAAAATACAGATGCTAAACGCCTTTAAGATTATGTAAATTTCGTTTGTAAGGACAAATGGTATTTTCATGACCATAGCCTTTTTATACCTCCATTATGGACTAGAGTTAGCATAGGAAAGATCACGACAAATCGTGGCGAAGACTTTAGTGCCAATACCAATACCTGCGATTCTTTTTGTTACCTAGTTAAGCTTATGTAAGTAAAGAGCTTTTAAGTAAGTAAAAAGGTTTCACGTCTTCTGAACAATGTAACGAGGTGCAATTAGAATCTCATTACGAAGTGGCGGTTTTCTATAAGCTATCTTTCTTTTGACTTGGTTACTAGAGACATGAATTTAGCCAATGTCAAAATTGAGACGAACTCGCATTTGGCAAGCGCTCTCACAGAGAAAGAGGAGGCCAGGGCCCAGCCATCATCATCATCTTCCTGCCCTGTTGCAGCAATGTATGTCTTTAGTAGGCAAATCAAGATAGAGTTCGCAGTAAACCACCAGTTTCTGTTTGTTTTGTTATT
The DNA here is from genome assembly GCF_030705265.1 of Helicoverpa armigera. Classification (NCBI taxonomy): domain Eukaryota; kingdom Metazoa; phylum Arthropoda; class Insecta; order Lepidoptera; family Noctuidae; genus Helicoverpa; species Helicoverpa armigera. Next base: position 7,412,975 of record NC_087130.1, on the reverse strand, counting down.
CATGTAACATATTAATATGTCACTACCATGCTTTATATTGGAGAATGGGTAGGTAATATCAATAGTGATTCCCCCAAAAGTAATAATCATATAGATTTCTTCCTCATATTGAAAGAATTCAATACAACCGTTGCACGTCATGTCTACACAGTGGAGAATGCTTATTACTGACACTATCTATCACGATCCGATATTACTTGCGAAGATATTAGACCGTACATAATAAAAAACAGAAAGAAAAGAAATATCTCCGTTGTCAAATGCACTGAATTTACTATAATAAAAGATAATGATAGACATAAATATTTTGCAAATAAACCTTTACAGCAAGATTGAGCAGCTGTCTGAAAGAAATAGCTTCACAATTAATTTCTTTATTACATAACTGGTTTTATCCTTTTGTGCGCATCTATTATAATTATAAAGCTATACTTTAATTCATGAGCAAACAGGAACATCCCCATGTAAACTAATAATTTAATGCGAAGACAACTGGCCTAGCCGGTTTGATTATGGTAATCTCTCTCCATGTCATGTTCTACTAGCCGAAGAATTACGAACAGTAGCTAACTTGACTTTAAAATTAACTGCTAATTTAAACCATGTTGTAGAGAGGTACATACTTGAAGTTAAACGTGACTTATAAACTGCGTGGGTTTGGAAGTTATCTCAGGTTCAATGATTTACCGTGTTTAGATGGTATCTGATGAAATATCTAAGGAAATGATTTCAAGTGTACGGAATAAGACAACTAACATGTATACTTGTAAGATTTGGCAGAGAAGTTCGTATCTACATAAACCGGGTACCTATATAATTAGTGTGTATGTAATTAGAAGTAGTATCTCTGTAATTAGTTATGTTTAACGTGCCAATTTAGACGGCAAGCCATCAACGTTATTTAAAACTACAGCTGTTCTACCAAGATAACTTTGCCAATCTTGCAACTAAGGCCATTTTACTTATTTTACACTTACCTACGATAAATCTAACTATTGTTCAATGTGACGTCCTCATTTCCTTACGATATTTTCAAGTTTATAAAAAAATAGAGACCAAATATGACCAATCTTTCAAATCTGCACTTCAAGAATGGCTCTGTTTAATACACGGTTGTCATACTTATAATAGCGATAGCTACCCATTAATATTAATAAGACCAGACCATCCACAAGAAACCGAAATATTAAAATTAAGCACGAATAAATACATGGTTACACATAACAACTACCCACAGCATATAATCAGTGAACTTAATAAGCTACATCTAGGCACGTAAACTGCGTACAACCGAACGTCAGTTCATTAGCTTCTTAGTAACGACGCAGTTAATTCGGTAATGACTGTAGTTAGTTAAGAGTTAGTTTAGTCTAGCCGTCAGTTAGTTACTGTAACGTGAAACGCCAGCCTCGATATTGCACCCATGATGTATTGTAGGACATATTTAAAGCTAGAAGTTAAGATGAATTGTGATCCTTACTAATATTGTAAATGGCAAAGTAACTCTGTCTATTTGTAAGTCGCTTTCACGCCAACTGAACCTAATGCCGGAGGAAGGGCATAGGCTACTTTTTATTCGGGTGCGAGAAGTTGTTCTCCCGGGGTGTGGGTGGAACCGTGGGGAAAGATAGCAAACATATTTGATTTTGTAGAAGATAACCAAAGTACAGAAGTTAGATTCACTGACCTACACTTTGCTTACAAAAGCTTGCACGTGCACCTAACAACCCGACTTTTATTCAAAGTAAGTACACTAATAATATATTCCATCTCGATAGATATATCTTGTTACGTATCAACAATAGGTAACAAACGGCGGTACATGATTACAGGACGAAGATCATTATACACAGCCTCCGCCTTAACTCTTATCATTAAGCCGGAATAACGGTAACTAGAGATTAATGTACTCTCCCAATATATGAATTTGGAGTACACAGTCATAAATTATCGACCACATACATATAAATTACTAACAAGGTCGATAGAATATTGAAATTGCCACCGATTTTAGTCTACACGGTAAAACGGATGTCATGTATTAACATTTGCAAATGTTAACGTAGTCTTTATTAATTCGTCTCATTAAGTAGTTGGTGATGAAGTTTAGTTAATTACCTACATATAGATATGTACAAATATGTATGTATTTATCTCAAATCAAGTTGAATACAGTAGCACTCACAGCACAAGCTCTTTTAACTTTTTGCAATTTTAATTGTAATTTTAAAAGCATTTGGCTTAGCTCTATAAACTGTTTACCTATATACGAAAAACAAGAATTTATCCTTCATTTTATTGCTGTGTGAAAAATAAGTATACCGTCTAAAAAGTAGTCCGTAAAAATAAGTATACTATCAGTTAGAATAGACATCTTAAATCAAAATACTATCTCGTGGTAAGTCTGTTTAAATAACAGAAGGCCTAAGGGAAGCCAAGTCAAAAATCTCAGAAACATTATTACTAGCAGTGAATCTTCCCAGTCCTTTGCTACATGCGATCACTTCATCATAAATTGATACCTATAGCTTTACTCTCAACACGCAACGCCAAGAATAACGACCAATATTATAATAAACTTCAAAAGCAATAACATAAATATTATTCGAATGGATCTAGAATGAAATACAGACAATGTTAACTTAGTTTTTTTTTTGTATGCTAATAAACGCGGCAATAAAATAAATATATATTAGAAACGCTTTCGTGAAAGTAGTTTCTAATATTTAGACAAAACACTTTTACTTTTAATTCTTTTGTATTATAAATAAACAATAAAATATGTATGTTTTCCTCCTCTATGATCGCTGCTAGCGTAAACTTTTGTGTTTCAAAATAACACTTAAATCAAATTAGTCAGTAGGATTCCGACTATCTTCCTCTTCACAATTTATTTGTTAAACTAATTAAGAAGAACTTTGGCATGGTCAATGTAATCAACGGGCAGATTCGCAAACGACACATGAATACAAAACTTAGAAGCTTCTTTATAATCAATTCTAATTTAAAACTACCTTGTGAGGTAATTAAACTATCCTAGCTTCTCATAAAGTTAACCTTCCTGCTTTTGTATCTCTTCTAAAGCAGAAACAGCCTCCGGCATTAACAGGAAAGTATGACGCATGACGGAAGCAAGGCAATGTATAAAATAGGGATGGTGTTATGCAGTTCGTATCCACCATCCATCCGGGACGACAACAGCTATGCGCCCCGCGGTGCTTATACCTTTGTCGGCGGCGCCCGCGCACGAGGCGCAACGCGGCCACGGTAATTAGCAACCGTTCATTAATCACGCATCCGCCTTTGTGGCCGGTAAACAAAGTAAAAGGCTTGACATTAACATTCAATTATATTTATGAATAATGTCGGATATTGCGGTATTAATGATATACAATAAAAAAACGCAATATTTAAATTAAATTTTTATACTTCTATCCTAATATTATTTGATCCCGACGTTTCACATCTTTTTTGTCGGCTGGTATTTTGTTTGGGCTCATAAATCAGTATGAAGATGAATAGCAGCACGCACATTACAAAGATCTGGTAACCTTGATTGGAATCAAAATTTTCTATAAAAAAATACTAATTAAATTCCATCGGGTCAACTGTTGGCCGAATGTTTAGTCTGCATTGTGCACAACTAATCAATTCATCTATAAATCCGCCCTCAGTCATGCATGACCACATGAGTAATATATCCACATAAAAATTCGAATAAAAAGACAATAGATTCATTTCAATCGTAAAACTGATTTACAATTGCAAACATTACCTAGTTAGTGGTACAATATGATACCGGACATACCTATCCGGTTTTTAATTAACTTTTTTTAATCTGTCGCGTTACGGTACTTCAGTAATTTGGCAAACAGTAGCGTTATAATTTAACCAAATTTTTACCTACGGTATGTAATCAAGAGTTCATTGAACTCGCCTAGAGGAATTATAAATAAACAAAAAAGGACTATTTTATGGAGTTTGGAACCATTAAGGTTTTATCTATATGAGTATAGTATTATTGTAGAATTAAATAACTAATTATTATATGAATGCTTTCTTCTGTATATCTCTAACGGTATGAATGAATCATAAGCAATTTAAATCCATACAGATGGGTTACGGTAATCGTTTCACGTTATTAAACAAACTGAGTAAAATTCCCAGAGTCAAAGGTTGAACAAGGTTGTTCATGGTAACTTTTTAATCGTTCAGAACTTAGAAATAGCATAACGAAACAGGTAAACATTTAATAAATGAGTTAATTTTATAAGTTGTAGTTTTAACAGGGAATTGGGTAAAAGGCTCTGTTCGAAATTAATAAAGATTTTTAAGAATTATTAATTACATTTCATGGCAGATGAAATTGATTTGTTGAGACTGCTGAAATTAAATCAACCATCAAATCCACAAAAAAAACAAGTAAAATTATTCGTCTGCAACTGCATGCCTATTAATAATGAATTGACTTTAACATTAGCTTTTAAAGTTTATTTTTATCATCAAATAGTAAAAAAGCGAAACATTTGTAATTAATACTTAATTAAAGTATGAAGAAGCTAAGAAACTATAGAATGATTCGTAACGCTTTCCAGTATAATTTAAGATGTGAAACGCAGTCTAGACTAGACAGTTATCCTACATAACTAAGTATATAGAATATCTTCCCTTACCAGTCTACTAAACTTTCTACGTCAAGTGTCACAGTATCTGCGCTTAACGATACGGTAAATCCAAGCATAAAAAGATTTCTATCTAGATACGTTATTGGCATAAAACTCGTAATTAATGCAGTTACGAATAGTTACGATATAATCTTGAATTTAAAAGTTGATAATAAAATTGTATGGCTAAAGCTTCAAGAATTTAACGACCTTAGTATTGTGCAAACAGGAAAAGATAATACCAATAAAGACTAAGGAATCAGCATCTCAATAATCCCTAATCGTTATTAAAGATGCAACTTTCTAAACCGTCTGAAGGCGGCGTTAAAATCGCATAAAAGCATCTGTGACTCGCATCATATGAATTTGATCAGCTGACTCGTCCTCTCACTTTCTTGCGAGTGCGCGTGGGATAACACATAACAAGCTTTTATGATCTATTCTATTGAGACGCCCGCAGCTGCCCAATCCGACCACTTTTACTTTCTATCTCATCTCGGGTGAAGAGGTAAAGCACTTATCATGACATCACTGCATTACATGAACTGGTCAAAGGTCACTTTTAACCACATAACACCTTTAGATCGTTTTTTTAACTCTCTAAGATTACTTGAAAATAATTTAGAAAGTACTCGATTGCGTAACTCGAGACGCGCCAAATCGATACCTGAACATCCAATGTCGATGTAAAAATGCGCGTCATTCCATTTGAAATTGTGTATTGTACCGAGACTTAATTAGTATGGCTGGTGTAATTTCGCTTTCATTATTATTAATATTAGCGTGAGCACACGACAGATGTACTTATCTGATGATGTTATCGATATAATTGCGTCTGTGTAACGTGACACAGATTCAATGTCACCGGGACGATGGCAATGATCATTCACAATAGATCATGATGTTGTATCAGTTCTAGTTGTCTAACTCCGTGGCGCTAGATGAAAACAATTCAACTAACGATGCGTTTTGACATGATTTCTACTGAACAATTGTGTAAGCACTTGTTCTTGTAGAAAACATGGCATTGTCTGAGTTCACGGTCTGCCAATAGTATGGTCTCCTTAATCCCTGAGACGTGATATAATTGGGCGATATCTCGACTGACATTCTATCGCAGGTACATACGAACGTGTTTCTATTGTTGCAGCTACTTATTGAATAAGTCGCTGCAAGTAGATTTGATGGAATAAGAAAAAGAATATACTTTTTTTTCTTTTCAGTAGTTTATGATCCGCATATTGTCATTTCCACCTCATACTAACCTACAAAGAAATCATGTCAATCACCCTCACAATGATTTAATTATCACGTCTTCCAATTTGTATTCAGCACCACTACAACTCATAATACATTACGTATGTAAATCTAAGCACGGTTAGTAGATAACATCTAGGCGCAAGATAACCTGACGTCCTTTCTTTTTGATTTCTCCTCCGTCAAGTGAATGGAAACTTCGAAACTCGCTAAAGAGCGAATTCCGTGCCATTACCTACTTCAAAGACTTAAATCCTCATTTTGAAACAATTGAACAACCACTCGATGATACCACACAAACGATCTCCTAATTGAATTATAAACATGTTAACTGTCTTTCTATTATTGTAAATTGTTCTAAATTGCTCCTAAGTATTGCGCATTTAAAATAAAATTACGGGACAAGTCATACGTAACATTATCTCGCGAGATTACTCGGGAATTCTCTTCTAAGAAAAGTGTTTATCGGGCATGCACTGAGGCTGCATACGTGAGTATGAATATCATGAAGGAATCTAAGTGTAATGAGATAGTTTGTGGGTTAGATTCAGACGCCTGCGCCGGAGTCGCCCGCGCTAGAGAGAATAATGCCCGCCTTTAGGGCATAACTTTAATTCAGCTGGCAACCGCGAACGAGTTTATAGTCATGCGAAGGAGAAATGAACGCAATCATAAATCCGAATTAGTTCTGTAGGAAACAATTAAGTTGAGACATAAATATATTGCACTTTATAAACATTAAACTTCACGTTATTTTTGCTAAATCTCACTCTTGTTGCTAAGTTATAAAATAATGAAATGCTCCAAATATAATTTGTTAATTTTATACAAGACAGACATTTTTGCATAAATGCATGTTAATATCTAGGTAGCATACGGATAAGAATGTTAAATACAAAAACATGTGTATTTATAAAAATTAGCTGCTAACATAACTGAGTGCTTAAGATCTAGTTTAATAATAATATTACACTTTCTACACTCGCAAAAAGCTGCAGTTAAAATGACTAGTTTGTCTAGTTATAGCTAGTTTATTACGTCGCAGCTGGTTGGAACTAATCACATGTATGCTTGTATACGGCAGTAATATCATTCGTACAAGAAGCGTGGCTCGTCGACAGTTCATTGTTTGTCGGTTCATTTACATGATGAATCGACATTAAATTTTGACGCTTTGAAATTTTTTGCCGATTTCGCGCAGCGCTGCGTCCGACATAAACAAATTAATAGTCAATCGGGATCCAATCTAAAGTAGATCGAATCTCTGATATCTTCATATCTCGCCACACTCTATTACTAGTAACAGGTTAAATTAATCAACGCTATTCATGCGTTAGTTTTTTCCCGCCACCTCTCCGCTAGTTGTTCTCTCGTTATTGTACCCGAGCCTGGGGTGCTTTAACTGCAAGCAATTTATAATCCCTTCACAAGTTTTTGTTTGACGCATTTTATACAGAACATAGATGGATAGTCTTTATTCACTTCGAAAACATTAATAAGGGCGTTGAGTAATTTATTTATGACGGAAAATTAATTTGAACATTGAATTTACATTTCATCTGACGTTTATTTATATTGAAGGTTCGTGTTCCCGTATATCAACATTCATATAGCTTACACCGTGAAACATTTATCTTGTTGCATTCATTAATGCAAGTTTTTATATGCGATCAAATTGCTGGACACACTCATTTATAATTTCTTGGGATAAAAATGCGTGTTATCTGTTATTGCGTGCGGACTATCTACTTAAATATGAGATTTTCTTTTACGTTCAGTTTCAGATCAGTAGAGCAATACTGTAATTATATGCATTGCATTAATACATCGTTCCATCAATTCTTCTCAATTAAAAAGGATTTGCCACGAAAAAATGTTGACATGATAAGTTCATGACATTCCATAGATAAGCTTCACAAATATTTCAAGCTACGTGCTTACGTTTCATGATTCGCTAGGTAACCGATAAAATCTGAAAAACACTTAACTGGATTAGTGCAGTTCAGTCCGCAATTATATACTTAACGCCAAATGTATCCATAGACAACTTTGACGTTAAGCGCTCAGTTTTTATCATAGATATAATATTACTAAACAAGATTGCGCACGCTCAAAATATATATTTACGAAAATGAACTCTATTCTAACGCAATAAGGTACTAAATTGGTTGCATAATACACAGAGGCAAATCCGAGCCGAGAGGGATAGTTCGAACGGAGGCTGTTTGTCTCTTTCTAACACCTTGCCAGCATAAAAAAATGTTGTGATCAAAAGTTTTGTCTTCCCAAAAAACAATTGAATCACTTATATTTTTATCTTATTTTAACAATTGTAAGTCAACAAATTAATAACAATCGCATTAATTTATTCGTATTTATTATTAAAACATAAACAACATAAATTTTTATTTTGCTTTTATTTTCTAGCGGTAACCCTGAACATTCTTGGCGCGTAATCAGCATTAAAAATTTTGTTTATATTTTTTAATATTAAATCAATTTAAACTATTAAAATGGTGAAAAAGTGTTGCGTTTCTACTTGCAAAAGTGAATCCTATGGTGGTTGCAATATATCGTTCCACAGGTTAGCTAATAATAACATTTTCGTAAACCAAACAACTAGGGTGCCCATGAATTCTTGTAACGAGTCAAAATATGGGTGATGGATTTAAAAACTGTTGTACTATTGTTATAGCTTCCCAAAAAATGAAGAAAGGCGACATAAATGGCTCAGCAGTCTATATATGAAGTAGAAATACAAAAAAAAACAGTCTTCACTTCGAATCTTCCTGCTTTTATACTGCTAATTTCCGCAAATTATTAAAAGCCTTTATTAGTATCTTAAGGTCACAAACTGCGTAAGTTAAAACTTCAATACTAATCTGTGTTTAATAATCTTAGCAAATTCGGATTTGTCTCACATAGCTTAATCTCATAGTCACCCTATTAGAAAGGGACAGACAGCCTCCGTACTAACTGTTTCACTCGGCTCGTTTTTTGGGTTTATATGCGCAGTCCTGTTTACTAATATTATGTCTATGGTTTTTATACAAACATAATAATCAGAACGGTTTCGCAATTTTAATTGAAGTACTAATTGCACTTATCGAATAATACTTATCGCTTCTTAACGCAAAAACGATCGGTATATTAAATATTTGATTCGAAAATGTCGTGGTTAGATACCTCGCTACATGAGTCGTCGCATATTCTAGGCACTCGGAACACATTGGCTATTCCTATCAATAGGGTGCACTGACTCCTTTTGTAACTACTTAAGTTTTTTCTCCCTTTTTTCCACTCAACTAGCTGACATTGACATGAGGCGTCCAAGTAACGTCGAGGCGCGAAATCAAACACTTTGCGATATTAACCGTCAAAATATGACTGTGAAATCAACTGACATGATCAACAACACCTTTTTGTATGAACCGTTAAGTCGACTATTAGTCAGATGTAGTCAACTAAATATGTTATTATGGTGTCCATTGCTAATTGTATTCTGACGGGCCTAATGAATATTTATAATGATCGGTGTAATTTTATGAGAGTTTTATGTCACTTTTATATGGGGCTTATATTCATGGCTTTACGTTTTCGCGTCACGCTATGTGTAATTAAGTTTTAATCTAGAGTGCAGTACCACACCAAATGGTATTTTATTATACCTTTAAACACCTTCGACCTTATAACGTGCTGATTCACGTAGTTATATTGCTTTAAATTACGTTATTTAGGAACATTTATTCACCATTAATGTAATATGATAAATCAATATGAATGAATACAGATGTACGAGAAGAATGTGGTAGATTTGTCTCAAATATAAATGAGGTTAAAAGCAGGAAGATGACGAATCATTTACAAAGAAATGAAGGCAATATATTATCAAAAAAGCTGGGTATACCCGAACCTGATTCGATCTAATGAATCATTAAATCGTCTTCATCATGGTTCACAATTACGAGCTACATACAATGGACAGTTTTTCTGACAGAAAACTCAATTACATTTTGCGTATATGCACATGGGCGGTGATTCTCATCTGTTTCTCATGGAGAACAGAATTACTAGTGGAGGTTCCATAATGAAAAATCTTCTAAGAAAATGCGGGTGTGTGCGGGAACCGAGAAAACGTTACTGTCTGCGCCCTTATACACTTTGATTGGACTCGATTTTTTTGTATTACCAAAAATAAATGGTCTACGCATGATGTGAATTCCTAAAAGTGAGTAAACACATGGCATGGTTGTTTTTGAATTTGTTTTTTTTTTGTATGAAATTGTGTATTTCTTGTTGGAATTCCTAATAAATTAAATAAACAAATAAAAGTCGTTGACAGTTGTCTCAAAGAACCCGAACTGATCCTTTGGTGATGCCCACCATATGTATTTGTCCTAGAAGAAGACGCCTGACCTACCTACATAATAGCACCTTTTTTTTTTTTTTTTTATCGACGTAAAATCATCAAATGACCCCTCCCGCTGTGGGTTAGCAGCGGTGAGGGAGTGTCAGACTCTTACTGACTAAAATCGTCGTGTTCCGTCATAGGCCTTTTATGTACCAGGGCCGCGGTATCTCTTTCGAACAACCCGCAGCGACATAATAGCACCTCCGCTCTACTTTCGTTACTCCGTGGTATATAGAATCTACAGCTACCTAAGTAGCGCGGGAGTTGCCATCATAAGGTTTTTTTGTCAAATTAAAAACATGACATGGCACCTCGTTTGTCACAATCAGAGCCATTTGTAAGATTACAAGGTTAAATGTAATTGATGTCTGTAATGCTTTATTTTAACATTACCCTTGACAGTTTTTTTTTTAAGTTACGCAAATTGTCTTTGTGCTTAGAACTTTTTGTTTTAAGTGAGTATGAAGTATTCATATTTAGCACCAGGGTCTTTTTAAACCTGTTAATGATCTACCCAGATGTAGGCTTACTGTTTAAGGTTACTTTAGTTTTAACAAGTTCTGTTAACAATATTTAACTGTTTTACCGCAGATTAAAATTAACTTCTATTAATGTAATATATATATATAATAACAAATATCAAATTAAAATAGGAAGCGTATTCAGCAAAACTTTTAGTAGTTTATATTCAATTAGTTCCTATAACGATTCTCGGTTAATTTCCGCTCTTAAACTAAACATAAGTACGTATTGAAATCTAATTAATACCGTGTAATTAATAAGATGTAAATAATCTGTTTCTTAGATAATAAATAATGTTTTCTATGCCAATAGATAAAAGGTATTAGCCGCCAATCCTAAGTCGTAACAGTCAATTAGGGAAAGAGTTACTCTCTTTGAGTCACGTTTGAGGAAGAAATCAGACTTTTAAAGGATTTAAACACGAAACGGAATTGCCTTTTAGTGAAGTTTTAAAGCTAAGTTTATCTTTAATGTTTAGTTTAGCTAGTGATATTGTGCATGCTGCGGTCTCCTATAAGTGAAAGAGTACACCGAAAATATTTCCATTGTTTTATCATACCTATGTCATGTTATGTGTAAATCTTTTGTTGGAGATCCTAAATAAAATAAATAAATGTTTCGCGTTTACATATTAACTGGCTACTTCTTCTGGCTTCATCTGTGTTGAGATTGTTCTACTTCGCTCATATGGATAAAAACTACCTCCAAAGACCTTGTTATCTTCACAGTTACTTATATGGAAACGTAAAACAAATAAACCAAAGTTATATGCAAAATTAGTACCCAATAAATGGAAAGGATATATGGTCGACTGCAAATTAATTTACAATTCTGTCAATACCCTAATAAAGTTTTATAGTACAATTGTTTTACTACTCACAAATCACAATAGATGACCGATATAAAGTGTACGAACCTTCCACCAACCCAGTACTAATTACTTAATTATCTAACGAGGTTTTCGAGCATTGAACCAACTGGAGACGCCTTTGCCTTCTCTTCTGCCAGAGATACGGGACCACCGCGCCGCAAACTCTTGTGAAATATTGTCGGGTGCTTATGTAACTATGTGATTAAAAATATTTACGCACGTGTAAGAATATAATAGATTTATTCTATGAACATACAAATGCGGATACCTAAACAAAAGAAATTCGCCAAGAAAGCCATGCCACTCTCAGCTACCACCATTTGTTGCCTTTGCCTTGCCCCCGCGCAAACTGGCAAACTTTTTCACACAGTGGCGGTTCCTTTCCTGTTAGTTAAATATTCTAAGAACGAGACCGTTAATTAGAGTTAATGTTTAATGAACAATAAATAATGTGGAGATAAAATAATAAAAGTTTTGTTCAATAGTGCGTATCATCGTGAGAGAACAGCGGTTTGTCTGTAAAAATGTTCATTGCTTGCGAAAGTTGCATTGAAAAATAAAAGAATAAGCACGTTAGATTGTAATCATTTTTGTACAATAAGCGCATAATTGAGATGAAATATGTTGACGAGCAATTAATTAATCATCTAGTTCTGAGTATGCACTGCATGCGAGTGGATTCGATTCCCGAGTCACGAATATTTCGCATTATTCAAACCTTTTACTGCCAATAAATACTTAAAAAAATGGGAAAATAAATTTTCCCCTACTTTTTCTTCTAAGTCATGACAATCTTTGAAAAACAGCTTTCCCTAATAAGTCTAGCCTTTCAGCACTTTATGTTAAGTCGAGTTCGCTGACAACCAACGAGGTTATATTTACGAGTCTCCCACAGCCGCTTCCAGGCGAACGCAAATACACAATTATATTCTATCATAAATTTACTCAGTGCCAACATTAATCAGTTCGAAAACTGGAGAAACAATGGAAGACCAGGCTCGGTGTATACACTGCAGGACAGTCCGGGTAAAGCTATCTAAACCAAGCTTAAATTAATGTACCACGCATTTGAATTCAATACAATTTACAATGTACTATTGTGATATTCTTGCTAATAGTGCAACCAAATGTTGTTACTTTGAGAACGATGCCACGTTGCATTCAAAAGACTTCAACGCGTTTTCTCAGGCAGTGAATGCAAGGAAATATGAAAAAACACCGCTTTGATACGGCTGATATGAACGCTTTTTGCAATACAGAGAACTGCTTAATTAGAACCTGCTTTATAGCCTGCTTGTGTAGTGTGCTGACCTTAGAAGTAAATGGTGAAATGAGTTTTATTTGCGCATAATTTCACCGGCGCCGGAATGCAGGCAGTAAAAGTTATAACTAAGATTTAGGTGACATTCACTAGGAAATATACTGCTAAAAGAAAACTCAATTATCTAAGCAAAGGAAATGAATTCTTAGTGTATGGGAACCAATTAGTGAAATACAGTCACCGTTAGGAAATGCAAGAACAAATACGTGTGCGGTATTTAGCCGTTAATGCATACTTATAGCGGCAAAGTTTTTGTCAACTTGTTTCTTAATTGGATTATCCTACAATGCAACCTTCCGTTGCACTTCGAGCACGCACGGTACGCTCTGATTAACACGAGCACACGCGAATTTAAACTCTATGTGTATAGGATTAAGATTCAGTTTCATCAAAAAAATTCTCAGCATGTGAAACAAACCATAATTACGTGCTAAACAATGCTAAGAGCAATGTTTAAAAACTAGGGCTCTAGGAACTCACGCGAAATAAGGCCTTACCAACACTTGCGGTTGATACGGAGACATCTACTTTCGTCCTGGTTTGCGAAAGTGAACCTTATGGCTTGAAGAATAAGGGATATTTTTATGGGGGGTGGTTATCGCAACGCTTGACTGCGGTTTCCGCAGAATGCCATTGTGTTGCACTGTCATCTCAGATATATGTCACTGTTATAAGATCGACGATGGCTTGACGTCCGCCGCGATACTAGATACGTTTGTCTATGGTCACGCTAGGATCTGGCGCAGAGGATGCACCACTGGATGGTACGGTCACCTTGGGATGTCTCAGCAGTGAATAAATGGAGATACGTTACAACAGGCTATGGACAGTAGTACTATAATCTATAGCGAAGGAACACAAACCTTAACTTGTGTCTCTTAACTTTATACTAATTTATAATGAATATGTATGGCTCCACTTTCAGAATCACATTCGACTTTTTTCCCGTACCCAGTAGTTATTGGATAATGTTTGCTCATCGTATGCGGAAACTATTCGACTGCTACGGTCTACGGTTAAATACTGCTAATAACTAACTTCATGGTTTGACTACATTCTACTACGTTATCAAATGCATTATATCGCATATGACGAGGTTTTTGTATTTCTAGTTATTTTTATGTAAAGCAGAATCTGTTCCAAAGTTATTTAAGGTAATGTTTTCAACCCACAGAGATACCCATTTGTATATGTAAATATTTGCTAAAGCAAAACGCCAGTAACTGAACTCTGACCGAATTCTCGAAATATAATAGGAAAATTAAAAAAAATATTAATGCTAGTGATCGCATTTAAAAACACATTTGGTTGAGTTTCTTCTCATCGTATCATAACACCGAAAATTTCATGTTTTCGATGAATATGAATCATTTAAACTCAACATTCAATACTCCATCTTATATAATAACGAGTGGCGTCAAGTCATAAATAACAGTTGTCACCTCGTCTGACAACTCCATCACTGCTCGGCCCGAGGCGCCGAGTTCAAGGTCATCCATAAATTTACCATTTCCCACGGCCCTACACAAATACCACCATACAAAATGTCACAAAAACCATTGCACCCAATTGGCCCATTCATTATTTTTTACATCAGATCGATAACCGCGAATAACTAAGCGGTATTTCTGATCGCATTAAAACTCAATGAACGCATACTTTCACGGAAAATGGCCGTTTATACGCGACAAAAAAAGTAAAGCGGCCTACTTTCTGAGGCGTCATCTAGAGGATGTTATTGTTCTTCACGGCTCACTATACAGTGTGTTCAAAGCACGTTGTTTGACTACAAGTACCGCCTGTCATATTAACCTGATTGACGAGAGCAAATGACGGAGTATCTGTAACTTAGTGCGTGTTCTTCCACAATTAAGGCGGTAATTCAATATTTTACATACAATTTGTGTCTGTGGTTAAAGTTAAACTTGTTTGTTGTGCCATTAGAAGGGTCTCTAGGATGTATCACTTTTCTACTTTATTTTATGATACTTTATGCGTTTTGGCTACTAATATTTATAACCTTTAAAGTTATGGTTTCAAAATATCTTTTTATATTTATCTTGAATAGTTTGTTGTTTTGTAACCATGTATCGTACATATTTGGATTTTTTTATGCAAATAGATATTTTCTAAATTTCTTTCGCCTTTCAAAATATGCGTGATTAATTTTAAATGAAGAGCCGAGCCACTGGAGCCACAATAATATTTGGCTTTCTTTTTTCACACTGACTCATGGGGATTGCATTTTTGATATGCATAAACGGTTTCAAAATGCACTCACGAATTAAATGTCAAAACTTTCATCGCGAGAGCGTCGCCATGTGTCCCGGTGCCACACTTGCGGGACACGCGCACGCGCGCCGAATATTTACCACATTCAGATACACTTCATTACCGAATGCCATTACCGACAATGACTACCAGTTAAATAGCAATAAATGTAGAAAGTCATCCAAGCTTTCTTTGCGGTTATCAAATTTAAATGTAATTGAACGGACGCTACTACTGTTCGTTGAGTAATTTCCTCTTACACCTTGATCAGCGCGGAAGCACATTGTTGTCGACCCAATAGCCGAGTTTCACACACGAGACGATTACCCATAAACAGACAACGTAAACGATAGATACCGACGAATAAGGAACGGTAACTCTGTTTAAGGCTACAAAAACTCCATTCAAAGTTCTGACCTCAACAAAATTATCTAACTGTTCGACACTTAATTTCCGAACGCACTACGCAGCGCACGTATGTTTCTTTACAAAACCTCCATTATGCGTTAGAATTTAAATTTTAAATTGGAGATAGAAACAAAATAAGTAAACTTTCTTAGGCCGATTGTAGGTGTGTACCTGTGTACTTGTGAAGACGAATTCTTTTGTGTAGAGTGAGGTTACCTCTTCTTGTATCGTCAACGGAGATGAATAGATTTAGAAGTTTCGCATTGGTGAGCTCGATACAAAGGAACGGCCCTAGTTACTCGCGTAATGCAGACAGTACAATGCCACTTCATCACGATTTACCAAGATGTGTTACGCGAGAAGCGATCATTGTTTTTCGAACAATATGACAAAATCCATCCAAATTATTTTTGCACTGTTCTGCAGCTTGATTTCTAGGGCAATAGCTAACTCTTGACTAATATTGTTAGTCACTGTCATCGAAATACATAGTAATGTTATAAGATAATAGCACATATAGATAGCATACAACTTGCAAAGATCGTAGTTGCATGCTAAGTTTACTACCGCCAAAGCATTTAATTATCTATCCTCAGATATAATTAAAAAGACATAACTTCTGCTAAAAACAAGCGCCGCCTAGGTAATCATAAATACTTTGAAAATCAAGTTCTTGGTAATGAAAATCTTAAGAGAAAAGGAAATTGATTAATGTAAAGTCGATAAAACGTTTAAGTATTAGTTTGACCGAAGCATTCCCATGTATACAGTCTTTCCTGGTAATGTTCTTGATGGTCCCAGCAGGTATGATGATGTTCTTGATGGTCCCAGCAGGTTTGCTGAAGAGTAACTGCAAATTGCAGATTTTAGTCGGCCGACTGTTTAGTCTGCAGTGTGCTGGTACTCTGTTAGTCCTTAGCACACAAGTCAACTCAAGCCGTTAATATAATTCGTACTTATCTCCCTACTGAATCGCACAATAAACGGAATCGTATCTAACGTAAACTCCTCAAAATCTGGATGCGAACGTTACGTTTGAATCCGTTTCCGAGTAGGCTACGACCTTAAGCTACTGTTCCTATTTAACATCCGATAAGTCTAGCACAACACACTAATAATATACACTATGTATGTTTCAAACCTTGTTACTAAAACTTCTTCGTCTCGCAAAATGTATTTATGCTGCTACTGGTCCAAGAAACTGTTACGAGTGGTCACGCCGTGCCAACTGACTATTAATTATTGAAGAATTACTTTCCGATGGAAGTCAAGCGATCAGTGAGGAGACCTAGACCTTACACTATAACTCTAGACAATAGGAATATTAATGAGCGCACTAAAAGTTATGTGTGAATACTGATCACTTTTTTCTGATCTTGAATTATGCAGGTGTTGTAAAACATTGAGATGCTTGCATCATCATCTTGTCAATTTCTTCAGGGTCATTTCCAACTTTTCTCAGTCTATAATGGACTAGAAACTCTGTATTTATACATATACCTACTAATAAATTAAACAGATTTTTCCTTTAATTGCTAGTTCTCTATGATAAATCAAAAAATTATAACATTAGCATTAATATTACAAACCTGTTCCAATGTTTAATTATAACTAATCTGTTTGAGCTGAAGAAATTATTTAAGATAGTCCAAGTATCGAGGAAGGGTAGGATAGGTTTCTTTTTGTCACGGGATGCTGCTAAAGACGCTAGCAGAGGCTATTCTTCATATTATTAGTGGAATCTTGTTATACACGTATTATGTAGATTGTTATGACATCAGCTACTAAAAAGAAGGAAAACTTTCCGTCAATAATAACTTAATTACCTAGAGAAACGTCATCGTCATTCTCAACATTTCGTATTACAAGTAATACCTATGTAATTTGGCGAACAGCAAAATCCGTGTAATATGATATAACAGAAGTTTGTTGAAAGTGTTTGATGTTAGGTTTTGATGGACGGCGGCGTGTGAGCTCGTCGTCTATGTTCCTGTAGTCAGAGAGCGGAACGCGCCCGTCGCCGCCTGCATCCGACGACCTAATGCCCGATTTCACTTGATTTTTGCATCTTATTCATACTTGTTCTCTTATAAATAGTGTTTTATTTAATCAGAAGCAGATTTTTTGTGATGCATATCTTATCTTTTATCGGTGTTTGGTATCTTTGAATGCTCACACAAATAAAATAAACAAAATGCATTTTACAACTATGTTTTAAAATACATATTATATGTATGTAGATGATTCCTAAAATTGAAATAAAAACAGATTTTTAGCTCATTCTCGTCGCCGTTCGTTATTTAATAAATGATGGAGCTTTTTAATTAATGTAACAAATTAAAAAAGGTCCGTGAACTCTCATAATTAGCATCTTTAGATATTAATTAATCTATAAGAAAATACCGCTTTATTTGCTCTTATATATTAACTTAATAGATTGACACTTTTGAATTATACTGGATCAAATCCATAAAATATTTCGTATAGACAAACATTCGCAATATTATTACAAATTAATAGTTAAACAGACTTTTAATACTTATAATAAAAATAAATAAAAAAATATCAAAAATAGAAAGCATCTGTTTATCTATTCTGTAATACCATTGCATTCTAAAAGGCGCATCTAAAGCTTCTACATTCAAATTCACACACACACCTATGCACGAATGCAAAAAATGCGACCACCGCAACTCCACATTTGGCAGTCTCGATCTGTCAATAAAATACGCAAAACTAACAGCAGCTCGTTTTGTATAGCAGACACGACAGGAGTACAGCTAGCTGCCTATAATATAATCACTTATTCAACGAGACTGCACCTGTCTCCATGGTACTAATTCTTAGAGCCCGCGCAGAATAACAAATAGACCACATTCTTCGCATGTGTTGTGTATTTCCCTAAACATTGTGCAAGTGAGCCATTAGGAGTAAGCTGTTAGTGTAATAAGCTAAAGTATTTGTAGCAATACTTATGTCATTGTGGAAGTCAGTTCTAAAGTAGCTATACGAGTGATCATAAATACAAGAAGATATTTACCGCAATTTTATATAGAGTACCTTTTATCTGACAGGGCCTTTTTTGCCTTTTGTCCTTAATTTCGTGCCTTATAATCTTCCACCACAGGAATTCGAAAGAGAAGCCCAAAAGCATAAACAAACATTTCCAAGATATAATAATGATTTTCTTTTTTAAATCTCATTTTTGCAATCAACACTAGAATCACCATTTTACTGCGTAAATCAACCTTTCTCAACGTATTGATTTCGCTACTGTATTCACAGTCTTGATGCACTTGTTCAGTAACTTTCAAAACCAGCCACAACTCTTCAACATTAATATTCTAACAGCAAGATTAAATACCCCTAATTGCTATTTGCCATGCCAGTACAGACATTTAGTATTTATAGCACTAAATTAAGGTCATTGCAATTATATTTTCTTTTTCGCTCGTAAATCCCGAGAGATGACGGAGAATCGCGAATGTGATGCGCTCGCGACGACAACGACCGCTGTTGTTAACAACTGGAGCATGAACGCGGTTTCTCGATCAGATGAAAATATTTAGCTGATTGAAGAACACTGCGATTCGTTACGCGATACTCGAGATATTGGATATTATAGATGAATAATACTTACTTGTGAAGTTTGTTGATTTATATTTTAAGTTATAAATAATTTAACTTAGAATGGACAATCATGACGATTACGATAAGATGAATCTATTTTTCTTACTTTAGTCACAATTCACCAATAATCGACACTAACTTTAGATTAGATTTCAGGATTATCTTTGAATAATACCGTTCTGCCATTACATTTATTTACAACGACAAATTATACCTTTAATAGCTAGTTCACTCAACGTTACCCAAGCTACAAAGATGACACACAAAGATGTATTCAGCTTTCCACATCTCTTCTGAAATACTAATTGCAGTAACGACCGTATTCATGTAGCTATTCATTAAGTTTAACTATCTGTACTAAATCATTCTAGTTTCAGTTAATGTCATAAATGTCATATTGAACAAAATATGTACATCGTTAAATACTCTTAATTAGAATATACGTCATTCAAAAGGCTATACCAAAGGTTGATTGGGAACTTCACAAGTGTTCTCTGTTAATATGCATTCCTATTGCAAGTTCTTACCAATAAACGGTTATAGGAAATGCATTTTCCTAACGGCCGGAGAGAGCTTAGTGACCGTGATTGGTAATCATTAGGTGGCGAAGGAAATTGGCGCCTATTAGTCTCACTAGTCTGGGAGCCAACAGAAATGAACCACTCTATTCATAAAGGTTAAATAAATAATAGATATCCTAGTTGTCATTGTTTTGTTGAACTATTTAGTTTTTATGATGATGAGTCCAAACCACCATAATTGAACTTAAAATCACGTGTCTGTAGTAAGGATAGCGTGTAACATGAAACGTAGAAATGTCAACCAAATCCTCACCTAGAACAAAACATAAACAAAACCTACATAACCGATGACAAAGTACATAACGTGCACGACAACGGTAATTAACTTCCGAGTGCTTCAGAGAAACACAACTGTTCGACGACAATCATTTTACACACAATGATGACTAACAGGAATCAACTGAGAAAAAGAAATGAGGAACATTGGAAGAATGTCAAAGAAATAACATAAAGACGGATGTCTATTATTACAGTAATTGACGAACAAATGATTCGCGATTGTTAGTCAAAGGTTAAACCTTTATCGGCGGAATAACAGTATTTCTTTAGCTCGTTATCTTGTTAACACTGCATGTGTATGGGATCGGAATTGACTCCTTACATTGTTCTTCTGCCCTTCTTCCGTTGAATATAAAGAAAAAAATGTGTTCTCACCACTAACTGAACTGGAATATAAGTCTTATATCCATTACTTCGTTATAGTCACAATTTTCGTACACTACTTTCTCTTCACACAAAGATTGCCAAAACAATCACAATAGCTTACAATAAAACAATGGTGATAATGAATTACTCTCAACACTCAACAAAACAAAACATAATCTAAAAACCGGAATGATTACAATAAAGCATAAAAACTAATGAAACAAACAAAATAAATTGCATGTCCTCTCACTCTTTGCGCTAACGACCGAGTATTCCATATCAAATTAGCATACGGAATCGTAGCAATACTAGAAGCAACTTCCAGCTGCGGGAAATCTTGAAAGTTTATGTCTAACATGGAAATCTATTCCCAAGCGAGCTGCATGGTTAACGAATCAGGCCTATCTTTAAAACATTCAACATGCAGTGCATTTATATCATAAACAATAAACAGGGAATGTATAAAATGTTGACAGCACAACAAGACAAAAACTAGTATTCCTGCCCTTTACAAGAAAACACAATGAATAAATAATTCAATAAGACGATCCCCGTTTTGCATAATAACACAGTTTGCTTGAATAGAAACATGTATCATATGGAAATATCTGCTAGACAGCATGCCATAGAAACACCCCTGTCCAGTCGTAATCATGGAGGACCACACATTCAACATGACATCACAGAAATTATATGTATAGTTAATGATTCTGTAAATACATCTTTGACGTCGACAAAATTAAAGTACAATCATCGCTTTCTATTTCCTAGTTATAGATATTCTACATGCCACCTAACTGGCATTTCAGTTCTTTTAACGAGACTTTTAGTAAAACATTTAATTTTAAAAAATAATGTAGGTTTATCTCTAAGAAAGTTAGTCATGGTTATCCTTCCGTGGTGAAACTTCTAGGAGCCAGAAACTAAATGTTTTGGCTCACAGCCACATGAAGCGCAGTTTAAACATCGCGTTAATGCACTGGGAATTCCGAAGAACTTTGATAGTGTAACTAAAACTTGTAACATTCGGTCTGAATACCTCGGGCTTTGCGGGAAACTTCATAAACACACAGCCTTCAGCGTGCATTAAATTCATTAAGCTCAGCTGTTGTAATCATCACAACATTACATTTCCTGGTATGAAGGACTTTTTACGATAAAGGTTTTAGTGCAAATATAAAGTAGAAATTAAATTAAATGGATCCTGTAAAATACGAGATGGCAGTGAAAATTGTCCTCGAATCTCGTTTCGTTTAGTTCCTTATGTACATTTGATCGTTTTGTAAATACGTCTGTAGCTTTGAGCAATATACTACTGTGGTAGAGTATGTAAAAGTACAGAAGTTAAGTACGTTAGCATCGAAGTCAACGCACCATTGTCAGGTCCCGGCAACAATGATCGAGATAAAGTTGACAAAAAGAGCGCACTGCCACTGTCTGCCGTGTCATTCACCCGCTCGTGGAAATCGATGTTTATATCTCTAACTTTAATCGATTCGACAAACAAATCAAATTTTACAAAGTCGCCATTTTATCCCCATCATTCGTTTGGTATTAAATGGCAATTAACCAAGGCAGTCGTGCGTGACCGTTGAATCTCGAGATAAGCACAGATACATTTTGATATTCGCTGTGTATAGTGCAGGTTACTATTTGATTCCGGACACACTACATATACGGAATAACACCATGAACGTCGACCTGAACAATGAGAGCGCTCAGACTTGAACACTATAATCATTATAAAAGTAGCTGAAGAAAGTGCTTACCTCTTGGGCACACTAATCCGTCGCTGCCGGAACAGGTGGTCCATTGTTCCTGAGCTCTGCTTTGTCTTTACACTTAAGCTCGGCCGCTCCCACACAAATATAGGAAATTACAAACTTTCACTTAATCTTATGTCTATGTTCCGGAATGTCCACAGAAGTTTTTTAACTTGGAATTTGAACTGATAACACTGAGTCCACACTGTCCACTGAAACCCTTAGGTGTTCCTTATAACTTTACACGGTCCAGTGGCTCCGGGACCTGTTTTGTACCACGTCCCACTAAGTACGATAATACTCTTCAGAGATATGGTCTGCAACAAAAAATGTAGGCTTCATTTTATAGTTAACACAAATTAACAGAGCTCAGGTGAGCGTGAAATATTTTCAATTAATTTTTCGCTACAAAACAGTAAGCACTTAAAAAGTAATTAAACTTAACACTTCAAACTATATCTTGCAAATATTTAAAAAAAGGATAAAAGGTCCTACATATTGACTTTAAAACTACTTTCAACCATAGATCTATTTGCTTTCAACGAAGATTTAATACAATAATCCTAGCCAATGGATCACTAGTCAAATAACAGTTCAAGTTTCGATCGTCAATTGCAAATTTCTTACTAAATGTTTTGGCTAACAAAGTCAATGGCCCGAGAAAGTAACAAATATGATATCAAGCAAAGACAACAACACAGCATTAATTGTTAGTATCTGGTATCATTTTGGCGGCAATTACATTCGCGCGGAGAAAGTGAAGGCGAGCGATGCGCCGGCGCAGCTCCTCTCGCCGTATTAACATTAATCAAGAGCAGAGCTCTAGTAACAATTGTAATTTATCTTTGTTTGTAGTTGACAGACTTGTCTATTGTTACGCATTGTGTAGTAGTAAGAAAATAAATGAGTGTTTACAAAATTGAAAACGTTTCCTATAAAATGTATTATAATAGGTAGTATAGGTACGTATCGTATATGCGATTTGGACTGCTAAAATGACAGCTTCTAGGATGTAATATTTTGTCCGTTTATAATACTTCTCGAAATAGTATTTTTTAACATAAGGATAAATTAATTAAAAAACCTATGCAATCATTTTATTTTTAAAATGTAGAAAAAAATAAAATTAGATATTGTTTTTGATGTCATAGTTTGTAACTTAATAAAACTAGCTGGTGGTGACACTGATCCAAAAAGTCGTGTCCATAATGTTGCGATATAAATTCTTTGCTAGAACACCGACATGCGAAAAAGTTGGTAGCGTTTACTTAATTACATTCCACAATAAAATTACTCCACTCGCGTGATGTGTGATTTTTTTACTGACTTACATATTTTTTCATTTACCTTGACTGATCATGCAAATATTGAGATGCATTCCTTGTTGCTAATATTTTTTTATTCAATAACATCGAAAAATTAAAGATATTTTTTTTATTGCAAAAAAGTCCAAAATAAATTATTTTACTATTTTTAATTTGAAGCACAAGTCACTAAAATAATTTTGAAATGAACAAAAATCCTATTAGTTTTTTGAACGTCAGTTTCGCGCGACTTTCTACCGCGTGCGTGAGTTTCGAGCCGGCTCGGGACGTGCGGCCGCGGGGCCATGTGGCAGAGCACTGAAGCAGACGCTCGTAGTGTAATCACTACGCTAGCGATGCCATCCCATCCCCTGCTGAGAACAGCCCTCAGAAATACAGGTAGCTATGGCAGCTTGAAGCATTCGTGCTTATAAACTTTCAGCAATAGTGCCCAGTGCTGTATTTTAAAGTTAATTTAAATGCGCTGAAAACTAACTGAATTAAACCTGTTTGGAAATACTTACGTTGGTACCTTTACTCCTTTTACAATGATACCTTACACCTGTTTGATATACCTAATTACCTACGCATAGCAGCAATCATAAGTAAAACGAATTTTATTAAAATAGAGCACCTAAAAAGTATGTCTACCTTCTGTTAATTATCACATTAGAAATTTTATACATGTAAAGCACCCATTACCATTCAGAAGGTGTTAAATATAAATCATTTGCAGTCTAGATATGTCAGTCATTTTGAACAAAGGTACAATTATCACATTTCACATTGCGTGTCTTGGACTGGACACGCGATCTGAGAAGAGTCAATTAATTTAAAAAATATAAAGTCCCCATATCCTATGAGCTAAGTTGAGTGTACCTAGTTATTACCATGCTTGTGTAAGAAAAATCGCATAGGTAATTGGAATTAATATTTTTCGGTCTGATTGCGTCTGCGCGTCGTAAATAACGTAAGCATATATTTACTAGTTAACGGTAAGTGCGATTATTGGCATAACGATAGGTGTGCTGTAACTACCGATGCTCATCAAATAATAGTGGATTCATGCTCGTGTTCAGCATGTTCAGTTATTATTTGCTCGTTACTGGCTATTGCCTAGAGCATTGCTAAAATAAATATCGTATTTTTATTTGTTTTGCTGTTTTATAAATTTGAAATTAGATTGCCTTGATCTCAGTGCTTTTATTTATGAAGAAAGCTTTCATGGTTAGGTACTCTGTATAGAACTGCACTATAGGTACCTGCTTATGAATCCTACTTATCCACTTACTGTTATTTTCGTTTGTTTTTTATTTTATCTGTTACTTATTACCTAGGTATGCATCCAGATGAAACAGCCTAATCTACGTAGGTATATATTAGGCTCCACTTGCTGAAAGTCAGTCATCTGGGTTCCGTGCCCTAATATTGTTTTCGCTCCTCTGTCCGTCCGTCCGTCCGTCCATCCGTCCGTCTGTCACCAGGCTGTATCTCATGAACCGTGATAGTTAGAGAGTTGAAATTTCCACAGATGATGTATTTCTGTTGCCGCTATAACGACTGATTTTGGGGGGCTCCCAGCAAACGAGATTTTTTTGCTCATTTTTTTTTCGCATACGCTAATACGCTATCCCATGAAGTCCCATCACCTTGTTATTTTTACATAATTTTTGTGACTTCACTATTTTCTACAAATAGAACCAAACAATGAGATAAGAACCGAAATGCGATCGGACAACAAATAGAAAGCGTTTATGAACGAATGTGTTTATAAAAATAAATTGTTACATAAACAAAAAAGAATCCTCTTACAATAACAATCGTCTTAGAATACATACATGTTTTTTTACAGGCTCCTAATGGGTGAGTCTCACTCAGTGAGTCCCACCGAGTCGAGAGTATTGGAAACTGAACTCTAAGAGAAAGTTCTAATGACAGCCACATTCAGCTGTTGACATGATCAAATATTAGCATAATGTGCCTGCTACAGGTGTTACGTTATGACTGGCACTATATGAAACACTAAGTAATCTACGGTAGCTAGATTTCTCCTCACACTTTCCTCTCATGTGTAAAAGCTTGAACCTCGAACTGATGTGAATCATCACTTTCAATGGTACGTATGTATCTACCTGCTGTCGGATTCTCGCCACAGAGTGTCTTTGGTTAGCACGTGTGCCTAGAATTTTCAGCCGTTTTAAGTGTTTTGGTGAACTTTTGTGACTTAGTTTTGTGTTTGTGTGTTGTCCTTGTGTTTGTTTCCAGTGGTGTACTGTTATTTCGGTAACTTACTAGTTGTCTATAAGCATAATGGATCAAAATAAACCTCCCGATCCCGATCCTCCCGACATCTCTGCATATGCTCCTCTTTCCCCCAACTATCCGCTATCCCAACTCGCTGATGTTGCTTGCAGCATCGCGGACTCCCAGACCCCATCAACCTCGTATACCAGGAAACGCTCCGGAGATGATGCTAACATTGGCGTGTCAACCCCGCCATCCAAACAACAAAGAAACCTAGTTGGCCGCAGCAGGTACTCAGCTACTGATAAGGCACCTTTTATCGTTCATGTCTCTCGATTGGAGCCCCAGCCTAACGCCGGTACCTCTCTACACCCTGTTACTTTCGGAATATTCCTACAAAAACATAATATTACTAACGTTGTCCGTGATGGTGTTAAAAAAGTTGGTAGGAACCGTGTGTCTGTAGAGTTTAAATCCCCTCAGGATGCAAACTCATTTATTATTAACAGCATTTTACATAAGAACTGCTATGTTGCCTCAATCCCCACTTTTAATATAACTAGGATGGGAGTTGTGACTGGTGTTCCCACAGATTTAAATGAAGAGGAAGCCCAAAAATATCTACTTACAGGTCCCTTCAGGTTGTGGTGAAATCCTGAAAGTTCGTCGCATAAGCAGGAAAGTAGTTATAGATGGAGTAACTGAATTCAAGGCAACAGAGACATGTGTACTTACCTTTGATGGCCAAGTATTGCCTCAAAGAGTTTTTTGCTGTTACACTTCCCTTCCAGTTCAGCAATATGTTTATCCCACCATCCAGTGCCGTAAGTGCTGCAGGTTTGGTCATGTGGAACTAGTGTGTCGGTCCAAGCCTCGCTGCAGTAAGTGCGGCCATGATCACCCTGGTGATGGTTGCAGCACTTCTGAGGCGGAGGCATTCTGTGTGCTCTGCTCAGGGAATCATTTTGCAAATAGCAAGTCATGCCCGGAGTTGGGTAGACAGAAGGCCATTAAGACGGTTATGGCTGAGAAGTCCCTTTCATATGCTGAAGCTAGCAAATCTGTCCCACTTGCTTCTCGCAATTATGCGAATGCTGCAAAAGCAGTTCCCGCCCCACTCAGTCATACCGCAAAACTGTTTTCCTTAAGCCAAGGACCCATGCCCCTCTATCTCCCTCTTATGATAAAGCTGCCCATCAGCAGATTATTAACTCCCCTGCACCTTCACAGCCTGATGGCTGCGCTCTGAATAACCCATTCATTGATAGTAATGTTTCCTCAATAATAGATATACTTATTAAACTTCTATCTACAATCCTATCCACCAATAATACCCAATTACCGTCCAACGTTGCCTACCAATTAACTAACCTTTTATCAAATATTAGAAATGGCGCCTCGCCAAGTATTCCTTCAATGGAATGTGAGGAGCGTGTGGCATAAAAAGCACGACCTCATATTCCTCCTCAACAAATTCAAGCCTCTGGCTTGCTCTGTAGCTGAGACTTGGCTCACCCCGAGTCTCAGTTTTAATATACCACTATTTAATATTCTCAGATGTGACAGATCTGATGGCTATGGAGGGTCGGCTCTCCTTGTTAATAATCGTGTCCCCCTCTCCACCTTGTCCCTTCCGGTTCTGGATGGTGATATGAATATAGTTGCGTGTAGAATTGAGGGTATCACTGTTTTATCGGTGTATATTTCCCATCCTCAGCGTAGGTTTTTAACCACCATTAGGGACATTTTGAATAGCATAGTAGGACCTGTCCTGCGATTCTATAAAATTCGATCAACAACTCGCATTTCACTTCGATTCGTAATGTCATTTCATACTTTAGGGGAGGTAGGGGAGGGATGGGCACTTTTTCACATTTATTGCATAAAAAATCAGATTTTACAGATAATCAACTTTTATTGCCATTTCTTATGTTTGGCTAGATAAAATCAAAGAGCTATCCTAAAAATTACAATCAGTTTCAACATTACGAGATATTTAAACGGTTTAAATAAAACCGTCGACACGTCAAAATTTTGTTTAGTCTGACATGCTTTAGTTGGTACTTACGTAGTGTTTAAAGTTACTTTTTGCTTTTTATAGGGTTTATCGTTTATAACATTTTGTCATAATAATTGCGTACTTTTTTGGGTCGGGGGTTTTTTTAAATTTATAATTTTATTTTATTTCATGGTTTTTTAAAGGAGCTCCTTAATGTTTCCTTCTTTTTATGATGGGTTCGCTATATGCGATCTCAGCCAAAGGAAGCTGTTTAACAATCCTCATGACAAACTGGCTCTGGGAGAATTGCACAGATTGAGAAACAATAAAGATGGACCTTTGTTGATCCAGGGTTATATACCATTCTAGGGTTTCATCCCCCACATCCCATTTCCAGCATTAGGTTCTCGTCAATTAGAAACATGAAGAAAACTAGTCAAGACAAATTAAACGAGCCCAAACTCAAATTAAACGAGCCCAAACTCGGTGGGTTTACTAAAAGGCAGTTCAGGGTTACGTCTCCTATCTTCGTGTCCTAACAGCAGACCAGCTCAGTGGTTCCAGAAGACATTAGTATTTCAAATTTTAGATCCCACATATGCTTGCAAGTAAACTGAGCGTGTAACATTCCTATCACACCTAACAAACGAGCTGATGACCTTGAAGACCTGAACCGATTTCCACCAAACATAGCTAAGAACACTCCCGAATGACATTCCTTTTAAACAAAAAAAACCGCATTACAATCGGATCATCCGTTTGGGAGCTACGATGCCACACACACACACACACACACACAGACACGTCAAATTTATAACACCCCGTCGTTTTTGCGTCGGGGGTTAAAAGAATGGTTTGCGACGGGAAATTCCTAAAGATTTAATATAACGAGAAATACAAGAGGTATCAAAAGGTTAAAAAATAAAATTAACAGCTGATAAATATGGAGTCCCTAGATCAAGTTGGCAACGGTACCTGAAACAAGATTCTATAAAGGATTTTTAGCGCAGATTTATAACCTCACAAATTTTCACTGAAGAAGAAGAACAAAAATTTACAAATTATACATTACATGGTATGTCCAAGCCTCCCTACCATAGGGAGCATTGGACACTTTTGACTTAGTTTATAAAAAAAAAATCGGTAAAAAAACTTAAGTAAAACGGTTTTATCTTATGTGCACTGAAAACTATAAAATAAAAAATAGTTACTTACCTGTCAACCTACGTAGGTGGTCCCGGTCAGATTAGACTAAAATAAAAACGTGGGGCCCATAAACTATTGCTGTAGTACCTCTTCTAGAGGTATAATAGGTGTGGATTGCATCGACTTACTATAATCGTAACTGGATATTTTGACAATCAATCATTAATAACAGAAAATACACATACCTTTCATTAGTTTTCTCTTTATAACGATCCGAAACCGCAACAAAATATTTAAGTACTTTTACGAGTGTTTGTTCTTGACAACTCACAGAAATGACAGATAGTCTATGGATGAACACCGTTACCAGTAGGTAACGTAAACTACCCAATAAAAAAAAAAAAACTATGATCAAATCAGAATAAAAGGACCCCCCTTTTATTCTGATTTGATCATGTCTCCCAACTGCCCATCTCTCCCCTACCTCCCCTATAGATAGACAGATTTTGGCAGATCTGTCAAAATCTCGAGTTTAATTTAGTTCAACTTGTCAACACGCTCGATAGTGTAGCGCTAGTGTAGTTTGACAATGTCAATCACGAAACTTTAAGGTAGAATTCCGTGGGTCGCGATTGTCGCAGCCGCGCGCGACAAAAGTCAACCTATGAAAATGTATGGCACCGCTGCCGAGGGCCGCGACAGTCGCGCGCGAACGACGAATTTCGTGAGCCGCTCGCGGCCGTACGCTTCTCAACATGGTCTAGCGCTTAATAACATCTATAGAATTTTAGTAAAACCAGAATTAAATTGTTGACAATGCCGCGAGCAGCTTACGAAATTCGTCGGCCGCGCGCGACTGTCACGGGCCTCGGCAACGGTGCCATACATTTTCATAGGTTGACTATTGTCGCGTCCACGGAATTCTACCTTTAGATCGAAGTCGAAGTGAGAGTGATGTCGAAGTGAGTTGTGATATTTTATAGAATCGACATGCTGTGCTCGTCATGGGTGACTTCAACTGTCACCACTTTAGATGGGGCTCCAATCGTTGTGATTCGTTTGGGGAAGGTTTAGTAGAAATCTTGGATGATTTAGACCTTTGCATCTTAAATGATGGTAGCCCTACTCGTAGATCCCTTCCAGGACAGCAAAAGAGTTGTGTAGACCTCACATTCTGTTCAGTTGAGTTGGCGGCATCAATTCATTGGGAATGTACTACTCTGACGCATGGTAGCGACCATTTCCCCATTGTTGTAACTTTAATTAATAAAACTTATTTAGAGAAAACTTCTCCTCCACTATTGAAGTACAACTTGTCCAAACCTGATTGGTCGAAGTTTGCATCTTTACTGGAGGGGAAAATTAGTATGCTTCCAAATTTAAATTCAAGTTTCCAAGATTCTTCTGGTCACTGCCATGCTAAGAGCTGCTACGATGGCTTTATCTCGGCCATTACCTCAAGCGCAGACTCTACCTTTCCGTTGCGCAACTGTGCCAGAAATAAAATCCCGTCACCCCCGTGGTGGGATCAAGAATGCACATCGGTTATTAAAGAAAGAAAAGAGGCCGAAAAACAGTACAATGATGCGATGAATAGCGTCAATCTTATACGGTACAGACGAGTGTTAGCTCAATCTCGGCGGCTTCTTCGCAAGAAGAAACGTCGCGGTTGGGTTAAGTTTTGCACTTCTCTATCCCCTTCCACTCCTATTTCAGCAGTTTGGAAGAGCATTAATCGTTTCAGGCGAGGCTGCTCCCCATCTATCTCTTCCCGTATCTCGAGACAAACTGCTGAATCCTTTTTCGACAAAATTGCTCCAGCCTATGTTCCTTCTTCCTCAGAACTTCTGCTCCCGTCTGTAAATATTTTGGACGATCCTATGAATGAACCATTTTCGTTGGAGGAACTTGATGCGGTGTTACGTCATGTTAGGGATTCCGCCCCAGGCATAGACGGCATACCGTACTCATTTGCAGTTCATTTTGGTTTTGAAGCAAAAAAGTATTTTTTAGGAATAATAAATTATTGTTATCAATTTGGTTGGGTTCCTGAACAGTGGAAAGCTCAGATAGTAATTCCCCTTTTGAAGCCCGGCAAGACTGCTGATGATCCGAATGGCCTTAGACCAATTGCTTTGTCCTCAGTGTTGGCCAAGATATTGGAACATTTAATTAAAAATAGACTTGAGTGGTTGGTGGAGTCTAGGGATTTACTGCCGAGCCATCAGTTTGGCTTTAGAAAGGGGCTTAGCACCATGGACAGTGTGGCAATTTTGGTTACTGATATCCGTACAGCCTTTTCCAAAAATGAATCTGCTGTAGCCACTTTCCTTGACATCTCTTCCGCATACGACAGCGTCCTTCTTCCAGTTCTCAGGCAAAAATTGCAACAGCTGAAGATTCCGGGTAAGATGGTACAATGTATATGCGCACTCCTCATGTCTCGCTCTTTGATGCTCAGAGTGCAGGGGGAGGTATTTGAGGTGAGACAGACGTGGAAGGGCCTTCCCCAAGGCTCAGTTCTGAGCCCCCTACTATACAACCTGTATACAGCAGACATTGGCTCCTGCCTTAATTGTGACTGCCACCTTCTACAATACGCGGACGACCTAGTGTTGTATGTAGTAAATTCATCTATTGCGGACGCTGCCTCATCTCTCTGTCTCTCCCTGGACTCTCTGCACACATGGCTTTTGAACCATGGTCTCACGTTATCCGCCCCAAAAAGCTCGGTAGTGATTTTTTCCCGAAAACTACTGATCCCTCAGGTCTCAGTTAACATTCAAGGACAAGATATTCCCATAAATAATAAAACAAAATTTTTAGGCGTTTTCTTAGATTCAAAATTATCCGGGATTCACCACTTTAACTATTTGATCCAAAGATGCGAAAGAGCAATCACCATCTTAAAAGCTCTCGCTGGTGTCTGGTGGGGGGCCCATCCCTTCACTATGAAACTGGTCTACAATGCTTTAGTCCGCAGTATCCTGGACTATGGGTCACACTTGGTGATTCCAAGCAACAAAGGTGCCTTGGCCGGTTTAGATAGGATTCAGTCTCAATGCCTTCGAATCATCTCAGGTTGCATGAAGTCGTCGCCTATTAACGCCTTGCAGGTCGAATGCGCGGAACCTCCTCTAGCCCTGAGACGTCAGTACCTTGCTTCCCGTTTCCTATCCAGGGTTATTCCCAAGTCGTCCCACCCCCTCATCCCAAAACTCAGAGAGCTTGACACTCTTTGTCACAGCTCCAAATATTGGGAACACAAAGAAATCCCCCTATTCCTAAAAGCATACCGGTTTTTTCAAAATTTAGAATCCCCCATTGCTCCATATCCCAGACTTCCTCTATTTAATTACCCCTATGAAGTACTTTGCTTCACCCCTAAAATATTCTATAACATTGGCATATCCAAAAACTCCCCATCGGCAAATTCGGCCTTTAATGCGGTTTTGGGTGAACGATGGATTGGGTTTCAAAAGTTCTTCACGGATGCTTCCAAATCAAATGGTGGCTGTACTGGAGCCGCGGTTTACTATCAGAACTCTAAAATAATTTTGAAATTCAAATGTCCGAAGGAGTCTTCTGTATTTACAGGCGAGTGTGTGGCACTATTGGAAGCTTGTCGTTTTATAGAGTCCCATGAGATTAGCTATGGAGTTATCTTTACTGACTCCTTAGCTGTCTCCAAGCCCTATCCCAGAATCCCTTTAGAACTAAACTCCATTGTCCTATTGTCCTGGATATTAAAAAGTCCCTTTTCTCCTGCACTAGGCAAGAGAAAGAAGTTCACTTAGTCTGGATTCCTAGCCATTGCGGTATAGCGGGCAATGAATGTGCCGATGCATTGGCCAAAGATGCGTGTTCATCTGAGTCTGCTGACCTTGTACACTTCTCCCTTCAAGGGCATGACCTGCTAAACCTCCCTAAATTGAGTCTTGAGACCTCGTGGCAAGAATGCTGGAACATCTCCAGCAAAAAGAAGGGTAGCTCTTATTTCGCCATTCAACCGGTTGTAAAACCAAAACCGTGGTTTTCAAAATTTAAAAAATACCCTAAAAGGGTAATTTCAGTCCTGTGCAGAATACGGTTAGGTCACTGTTGTACACCGGTTTTTCTGCGCAAAATTCGGGTGCAGGATTCATCCCTCTGCGAGTGTGGACTGGATGAGGGTACCCTGGACCATATATTTTTTGACTGCCCTAACAACTCATCCTTTGATTTATATGGTCGTCTCCAAAAACTTAAAATTCCTCTCCCTACTAATTTCCGTTCCCTCTTATCCCACTCCTGTCCAGAACTGCTCCAGATGCTGTTGATGTTTATACATCAAAACAATATTAAATTATAAACTGTGGCCTATATTTAGGCCTCAGTTTGTATGGTTGTGGTATATGTATGTTATGTGTTACTAACATTTTCTTGTTATTTTTATATATGTAAATGTATTTCTGTTTGTTTCAGTGCCGTCCTACTAACACATTAAGTTACACAAGATCGGCCACAGCTCCGTCTTAAATCAATATATATATATATATATTTTTTTTTCATTAAAAGCACTACTTGCTTGTCATCCCACTTGTCATTGGCAGAATCGTCGAATTGACATCGACACGGATTGCCATATTCAAAAATAGAATAGAATACCTGCTGTCAATCGTCAGTGTATAAAATGCATGTCCGTTTGTGAGAACTGCTGTAGAAATCCTAACACCTAAATTCTACGAAATCACTCTTTGTTAAAATTGGAATGGTATCTACCTACTATTTAAATATTCTTAATTCTTAATAAGCGGGTAAGTAACCTAATCGTACCAGCACACTTATTATCCTAGATAGCGGCGCAACATTTGACTTGGTAAACTATCTGATGCTACCCTGAATGAATTCTAATCCTCACAAGAGAACTAAGCAGTAACACTTGTACCTACTTATAAATAGTCGCTCGTTCGGTAGCGCCTGTTCAAAGAATTATTTATAAGTCAGTAAATAAGGAGTACGTAAGAAGTGCTAATAGTAAGTAAGCTATGTGCAAGAACACCATTTAAGTGAATAAATTGTAGCTCATCTACACGGAAACTGCTAACGTATGTAGATTCAACGGTAATTCCAATTAATTGCTTTTTCAACATTTGGTTTGAAGAAAGTTAAGATTGATCGGAATTTACATGGACTTAACATCTTTAGACTGCCTACTAGGCTACCTTAATGGTGGACGTGCCTAGTAGGAACTCAATTATTACACATGGGCTGTAAGAAGGGTAAGAAGGTAAGATGTAAAAGGGCTAACAAGGAGTGAATGAACATTTTTACTGGATCAACTTTTTGGTGACCGACAACGACAACATGTCGTGTCTTAAGAGCAGGCCCGCCGCTAGCTGTTTGTTCGCCCGCGTGCAAAACTGATTATGCCGCCCTACGACTACATGCGTTTTGTCAAAAAATATAAAAGGGGGGGGGGGTCCAGGGGGTCCGGAAATTCATAGGTACATTACATACGTTACACATAACTTTTTATTTACCTACTTGAAATGTTCAGAGTAACCTAAGCAGTCCTGGGTTAGCCCATAAGCAAACTAAGCAATTACTTAGGGCATCAATGCAGTGCAATCATCACCCAAGTGGCCCCTATGTATTGAAAGATTGTGATTAACTTAAACTAACGCACTTAAATATCTATAACAATGTCAGTATTCAATATGTTAAAGTCAGTATTTAATATGTTATTTGGTGGGTTTCCCGTTGAAAGTCTGCTTATAAGACACAGTTAGTAAAGGTATGTAGGGTGAGTGCTAGCTAGCATGTGGTGTATAAATTATTTTACTGTATTGTCCTCTAATGTAATAAACAAATTAAATTGTATACAAATGTACATATCAAACAATGTTTAAGGTTCTTCTAACCTAACAGACAGACATGTGTTGCTGGGAGTTTGTTGCGCCACTTCTTCTTCCCAGCAAAAACACATAGGAAGTGGTGAAGGGTGGGCGTTTTGGGGGCTGTCTTTTGTAAAATTAATTTTTTGACGTTCGAAAAGTGCTGTTTTGCAGCCAAGTTTGAATAAATGACTTTTGATTTGATTTGATTTGATTTGATTTGATCATTCCATATGCAAGGAAGCGCGAGCGTAGCGAGCGCGAAAATTTTTTAGTCTAAGGACACAAAACAAATAAAAACCACTGTAAATTAACAAAGCAAAGTCAAAAAGTAAGATTATGCACAGAAGTCCAGTGCAAAAGCCGCGAGCGAAGCGAGCGCGATTTTTTCCTTAGAGTTTTCATGAAGTAAACATATGTATCATAAAAAGCCATAACGGACGTGCGCGAAAAATGTTTTTTCGGAATTGAATGCCTCAACAATTAAACAAAGATAAAATGCGATATCTGACATGGAGCCGCGAGCGCAGCGAGCGCGAATTTTTTTGGGTATGCAAAGGGTAAAACAGTCAAAATTGATAGGAGACGACCAAAGCTAGGGCGGCTTTTTCTGTAATTTTACCTATTGGTTTAATTTTGCCGCCCCCTAAATAGCATTTGCCCCACGTTACGCCACTGGTTGATCTTAAATCGTTTTTAAGAATCTTTAATTTTGAAAACGTCATTTCAACAGATGTACCTAACTGAAACCGGCAGTGTAAGTAATATTCTTGGCGCTATTGCTGTGTTCGGAAATCAGATTATTAGTAAAAAGATATTGTATTTTTTTAATACTACGTGATAACTCGCTAGATTTGCCGCCCCCTAGGACGTGCCGCCCGCGTGCGGTGCACGCGCTGCACGCCCGCTTACGGCGGGCGGGCCTGCTTAAGAGAACGCGTGTCACGGAGCAAAGAAAGAGGATCTAGTTTGTTTTCCGATATTATAAACAACTCTGCTCCTCTCCTGTATCCCTTCTGTTTCCTTTGAAGTGGAGTGGAAAAGAGATGTGGATTTCAGCCATGTGAATAGTGAATCGCGGCATAGCCCGTCTCCGCTCTGCATCGCTCAGTAGAACCGTAACTTAAGGATATGAAACATGTAGAAACCTTAACTATATTTCAAATCTTAGGATTCGCAGGGACCGTTTGGGTAACATCCAAGAACATAACACTTGGATTTTAAGTAGGTATCATTTAGAAAAGTGACGTTTAGACGTTATTATGTACTTAGGTGAAGATGTCTCGTTATTTCACCCCGTGGAACCTATTATTATTTAGGGGTACCTACGAAAAGCTCGGAGGCACTTCGCAATCCGCGTCGCATCCCACTTCCCACACACGACGCGCGCTAATGTCTTCTAAGCAACACATTAAGGCTCGTTACGTTGCGAGACTCGAGTAGAACAATGAATGCTGACTGCTAAGCTGCGTGTGATGCTACTCTCTTTTATGAGTCGTCAATGACAGCTCGAGGTTTCGCATCTTGTTAGTAAATAATAATAATTTGAAAAAGTTGGTATAATGTGCAGGAATACAGGTATGATCATGTGATGTCTCTCCGCTACTGAAAGTTAGCCATCAGTTCAGCGAATTTATCTTGTCCCAAAAAAAGTTTTAGGACTGACAATGCTAGTCATTTGGATGCTCGGCAACAGCCATATTTACAGGTGATTAAAAAGAAAACAATTCGTTATTTAGAATGCTGCGATTTTAATTACATATTTATCGTCATCGTATCTCTACAAATGTAGGTAGTTACAGTAATCATAATCACAATTAAAGCAACTAAACAAAATGTATTGGTTCGCTTAATTTCACATAGGTACGTAAATTCTAGTGTACTTAATAGGTACGTATGCATCTTATAAAGAAATGGATGTACGAATACGATTGCAGTTTTCAATATCAGTTTTACCAATATTTGATGTATTATCACACTTATATCGTCAAGAAACTTATTTTAACTTATAAATTACAAGTAGGATAACACAACTGCATACCCAAAGAATCAGGGGCGTAGCTACCGCCGTATCTGCCGTATCAATTATACGGGGCCCCCGGGCCACGGGGGCCCCAAAAGTGTGTAAGGACAAAAAATAAAAACTTCCTAATTTATTTTATTTTACAAATGTCAAAATTCTGAAAAGCAATTCTTTTTTTTCCCGCCTTAAGCGTGCGTTCAAAAGTTAACAACACTCTACATCGTTATGGCGGGCTGCGGGACTTCCCCGTTTTACTTACTTCATCTTCAACTCAGCGGGGAATCCTTCATCGATATCGCGATTTACGTGTACGTTGTTGTACTTTACATTGGATATTAAACCACGGAGTTAGTAGCAGCATAAGGGGCGGTACACACCACTGGTACCACGTCTCGGGGTGTGCCATCTCGGTCGACACATATCTGCACGACCAGGATGGCACGGGCAGAAGGGACAAGTCACTGAGGGTGCCATTCTAATCTGCAAAGCCTAGGTTCACTACCAGTCACTGCATGCTATTCAAATTTTAAACAAAACTACAACAGTGCATGTGCAAGACGTCGAGATGGCACTGAGAGGGATGCCAGTCCGGCTGTCACACCTCTCAATTGACAGTGACTTTTTTGTAATTTCTTTAGGTATCATTGCGTCCTGAAAATCAAAAATTTCGCGCTCGCTACGCACGCGGCTTCTTCTCTTTGCAGTGGTTTTTTTCACACCTGTTTATCTCAAAACTTAAAAACACACTGATTTTTAGGGTATAATTAGAGAGCTGATATTTTCACAGATGATGTATTTCTGCTGCCGCTATAACTCAGAAAACTAGAATTAAATGAATATTTTGGGGGGCTCCCATACAACAAGCATGATTTTTTTGTCCGTTTTATAAATAATGGTACCTACGGAACCCTTCGTGCGCGAGTCCGACTCGCACTTGGCCGGTTTTTATAAAACATGTTTGGGTTTTTTATATCCCAAATTTCAAAAATAGCGCTTCATAAGTTTGGAATGAGCCGTCTCCGGTTTCTTTACGTTAAACCTAGCAAAAACCACCACGAATGATTTCTACACGATTTTTAAGTAGGTACTTTTATTTACAATTTTAATCCATGATTATTGGGTGCTCAATAGTTAGTCCGCCGCGGGTGCCACCCGATGCTACGCCGGAGTGCAGTGCACTGTTTATTTACGCGCTTTATATAAATGTGCATTAAATGAATGAAAGGAAAATAGATTATCCCAGCGGCGCTGAGAAAAGAAAAAGTTAACAGAAAAGGGAAGAGGTTATAAAAAAGTGCCATATAAGGGCCTCCAAACAATTTTTTATACGGGGCCCCGACAAGGCAAGCTACGCCACTGCAAAGAATATAAAAGCGGAGGTCAGCTGTGTTGAAATGGTTCATCTTGTGATCTATCCTTAGTAACTAATAAAATCCTTGCACCATTTTGATAAGAATAGCAAAAAAGTGGAGTAAATAATCACTAAATCCCTCAATTGAATTTTGGAAGAAAAAAATAAAGTAAGAGAATTGAAAAATACGTAATTTTACAAATTATACACTCAAGTGCTTGTCTGACCTGAGGCAGTGCAAAATTGCCTGTCAGTACGGCTTTATGTTTATCTACCGAGGTAAGGATTAATTACCTTTTAAATTAAAAAAGCAATTCGTTGTCTTCAAATATTCCACCTCCTTTACAATTTTCACGTTGAGGAACTAACGAGAGTTAATTCACATAAAAGCAAAATAAAGTAAAAAAATGTTGTGTACACAAAACATATAAAGAGGAGACATTACAAAGCAGGAGGTATGTTGAAATACCCAACTATGAAGACAACATTTCCTGGGTAAGACGACCTTACTTTTATTTTACATATTTATTAATTATTATGTATTTTTCTGTTGAGTTGTTCGCGCATTAACTTTGACTAGAGCCTTTCTTATAGTATAATAGAACCTAGAGGGTAATTTCCAAAAAGTTTGAAACGTTCGATAATAGAGCGCCTATGTCGTCATAGCTGAGTTGGCGCCATAAAATCTAACTAAAATTATTTAGTTTCGCGCCTCACTAACAGTTCCATACAATTGTTGCACAGCAAACAAACTTAAGAATAGAAAAATATAAAAAAAAGAAAAACGAAAGAAACAATATAAATAATAACAACCATATTTCCGCGATGCGGTAAAAATTCAAAACGTAAACTTACTGTTACCTTATTTGTAATTGCATATGAACATTATTCAAAATGTATGAGCAGTCTCTGAGGTGCGTGAGCTGTGCTCTTCAAAACGAATCAGTAAGCCTCGTGATTGTTTTGCTCTTTACAATAATCGTAATATTTTCACAAAAGATATAAAAGGCTCACATATAATTTACCAAAGTGTACTATATTTTTATATCAATAAGACCGTAATAATTACGATTAAGAGGGCCCTTTTGATATAAAATTATCATTCCACAGACCTAATAAATTTAGAACTGTATGGCAGTAATGTTGGTTATGGGTAATAAATAAGCGCCTAAGTAGCTTGTTAGCTACTGAACTACACTATCTCTATAAATTCTTTTACCCTTTGGTACAGAATATCAAATTACCCTTAAAATAAGCTCTTACAATATTCATATTAAAAGTATAAAACACACAGATATTACAAAATTACACTTGATCTTATAGATAGGTAATGCAATCTACAAAATTATGTGACCAATATTTAGAATGTCAGAGTAAAATGCATGGTAGCAGTGGTGATGTTAAGTGGCTTCAGCGGGCGTCACAATGTTACCCCAGCCAATGTATACGAAGACTGTTGAATATGAATACATGAGACCGTATTGTGGACCGGAGTCTGCTCTCTGGCGCTTCACGTTGCTTGAGCGCGGTTCTGGCGGCGGGCGCTCCGGCCTATTGATTCCTAACTCTCCGTTGCCATAGCAACCGACAAGCCGAGTATTAGGGAATGCAGCCCTGAAGAATTCCTGCTCGTAGTCATGTTTATTATCGCGACCCACACACGACATCTTTATCACAACACTGTGTGTGAAGTGAGGAACTTTTCTTGCAAACTGAAACAATAATATTTTTTACCTAACTATGTTATATTATGTAGTATGTAGGATTTAATTTGGTGAAAAAAAGAAATAAGCCTTTGAATTGGGGAATTTATTTCTAAAATTTTTTCATGGATTTCCACAAAGTAATCCCTGATTCCATTATTGAATTTAGATAATAAATTGCTATTGGTTGTTAACTTGACCATAAACTTACCTCATTAATAGCAGCTTGTACCTTAGCCTTGGACCAGTCATGTGATTCAAGTATAAGTGAGAATACATCGAAGTTACAAACATCCATTTGAGAGTCCAAGACTTTAGGAACTGTGAACAGGCAAATGGATACAATGTTCTCACTCATCAGCTCTTTGCCAGCGTTCACTCCTTCTATCATAAAGTTCATATCTTCACTATCAGATACTGTGTCTTCTACTAAGCACCCACCCAGTGCATATGGCACATCCGGTTGGCTAAAACAAAACATATTTTAGGGAAAAAATTAAAATTAAATTGTTAAGGCAAGCATATCAAGACCGAAATGAATACTTACACATCCTTCAAATAATTTAAAAACACTATATCTTCCACAGAGTGGAGGATAAAGCTTTCATTGACAAAAACTAACGCTCCTTTCACATAGCGAGTCTCTGCCATCTTATCTATGGTTTTAATGAAGGTCCTTGGTATGTCCGCTAGTGATTTTATATTTATTACTTGAAACTCTACATTTGGTATCAGTGGTATATAGAGGCCGCCTATGAATGCACTGGACCTCCCAAACTTCTTGGTTACACGATACTGGTAGGTCAATGAGTGTTGCAGGGGCATGTATGATGTGTAACAGGCTTTTACTGCTAGCATACATGACTTCGGAACAGCTACTAAGTTTTTCAGCACGTCTAAAACTGAAAACAAAGTTTTCATTAGTATTGGCTTAAGAAAATTTAACTTCTCTTATAACATTACGTTACGTTGAGTATCTTTACATGTAATAAGTAAATACTTACGGTAATGGTCTTTATCACATGCTGGATCACAGGGGCAGGGTATCAATGTCTCACATTTGCTGGTAACAGAAAAGCCTGCCATATTAGCAAATGCCAAAACTACTAATGGTTCAGTGTAGAAACAGTCAGCTTGCATCAGCTTTATTCCATTTTTAATGTGACTAAGTCTTAAACTTATAGCAAAGTCAGAGGGGCCCATTTGCTCCTTCTGCAGTGTATGCACAGCCGAGCGCCACATTGAGCAAACATTCTTACATAGCAACTTATCTTGCCATTGCAGAAAGCTAAGTATTCTTTTCACTATTACATAGTTGGTAGCAACATTTTCCAACAAAGATTGGTCACATATAATTTGTTGAAAGCCTCTATTGAATTCCTGCCGCTTTAAAAAGGCAGCTATATGAACTGGTAGGTCTAACTTTACACATTTATTACTCTCATCAACTGTCTCTAGCTCATCAGAAACATTAAGAGAACTTGAAACTTCTAGATCTTCTGCCATCTTGATAATATTAGATTTCAGTTACAATTTGATCGTCTGCAGACCTCTGGAGGGGATCGCCTTTGAGCAACGCTAATATAAAGCAATAAAGATAAATGAAAAAGAATATCAAATAGTAGCCAACATAGATCATTATATCTCTTAAGTGTTTTCTTAGCTGGCCTCGGTTGAGGATCTCTGCAGGATCATAGGCACCCAAGTTTCCACGCGGAACAGTGAAATATTCGAAAGTTAGCCATATAAACAAAGGCAAGTTCAAAATGAATAAAATCAACTGGCCATGTAGTAACAATATGAATGTAATGAAAGTATGGGCTAGGTATTTGGGCAATAACCAGTAATTGAGCTTATCGCAACATTCTTGAGCATTCAAATAGTCGCACTCCAGGTCAGAAAGTGTTATTATGTAGTAAACTAAAAGGAATAATATACCACCGCTGTCGATAAGTGTCAAAGAAAACAGAAGCGTTTCAGCTAATATCATAACTAAATATTTTACCACGTTTCTTCTAAACGTCTGTAAAGCTTGAGCTTCAGTTATTCAAGATTCCACTAGCAACGGTATCGCAATCGAAATAATATAATTACAATCTCGCCACTGCTTGATTGATTTGACAACTAACTTGAAAAGATTTGACGCTTGAGGGGAAAATTTTCAACTTGTCAATCGTAGCGGCGGTACGTCAATTATGTCACTGTCACGTATTCTTTTTTGATCTTAAGCCTTGTACAGACTCGCGTTCATCTCACATTATACTCAACCTATAGTTACCGGCACGGATATTGGGCTCTCGGCGGAAGAGTGGGGATCGCTTTGCGCACCCGTACGCATAAGGCAATAAGGCAGCAAATCGCTTGTGCGCAGGTGAAGGTCAGGGCTCAATATCCGTGCCGATAACTGTACATAGTTGTTATTCTCAATGATATGCCTCGCAATCAAACAATCTCAATGAAAAGATGAGTCAAATTGGGCTCATTGTCCAACAGAGTTATAGCATATGCCGTTGGGAAGGTTTTTGTTTGTACTAAAATTGTTACTATGGGCACTACCTTCAATTCCATGGCAAAAAAAAGATATGCACCTAAACAGGTTTTGTAGAAAAAGAATTGTTAGGAGTCGTAGTGCGCTTGGTTGTTCATGACATAAAAGCTAATTCGCAGGATTTGATTATGCTAGGATTATGGGACCACTTTCATCACCAGATCAGGATCTGATGATGGAAACCCTGAGAAATCGAGGGC
Organism: Helicoverpa armigera; assembly: GCF_030705265.1. Taxonomy (NCBI): domain Eukaryota; kingdom Metazoa; phylum Arthropoda; class Insecta; order Lepidoptera; family Noctuidae; genus Helicoverpa; species Helicoverpa armigera. The sequence goes on along the minus strand of NC_087130.1, from coordinate 7,370,237 downwards.
AACTTTAGAAAATTGTAGGCGTGCATAGGTTAAAAACTTGACAATGAGGTGTACGTTTGATAACACTATGCAACAGTGAAGGTTTGGAGCTGACCTGATGATGGAGACCGGAGAAGGTCGAGGGAACTCGACAACTGAATATGTAAACTACCTCGTGTTTGGGCTTATATTATTCGTATTGATGAGAACTTTCCACAAATGCGGATAGTGACAACTATGCTTGTCACTGAAAAGCCAAAAATAAAAAACTTTTTACAAAAAAATAAAACCGACTCCCAAAAACACTGAAAAGCAAAAAAATTCTTAGGTGCATCGGCATAGAAGTCGGTGGCGTATAAACTCAGGAACATCCATAGGAGACATCAGGAGACTCCATCTCGATTCAAGAGATGTTCGTGCACGTACATATTACGTATACATTCTGGTTAACAGAAACGAAATGGGTCGAGATGCCATCGCTCAGTATTAAGGTCGCACATTATAGCGGCACCGCAACAGCACGGCTGCAGCACGGCGTCGCCTCGAATTAAGACTACGACTAGCTGCCAGCGCGCTAACTACGCGTTGTCCGCAAGGTGCAAGCTCGCCGACCGCGCGCCGGTCGCGAGGTGTAAGCTTGCTGTCACCGCAAACTCAATATTATTTTAAGATAGTTATGATTGAACACGACGTAATGACGTTGTTTCGCTGCCGACTCGGAGTCGGCGCGTAATGAGCGTGCCGTCGGCGCGCTGTACGCATGAGGTCCGCTCGCTTGCAGCACGCGGGCTGCGTGGTAGTGTTGTGTGGTAGCAGCAAGCGCGCTGACTGCTCGCCGTTGGCTTTTTCATATTGACATTACGAAATATATTATAATATACACGATTTAATGCTCTAAATTGAATGACAACTTATGCTGGTGTGGAGCCGTGCTGTTGCGGTGCCGCTATACTGTGCCATGACCCTTACTGCTCGTGTCTAACAGGTAGACGCACAGTAGAAAGTTGTGCTCATATCATTTCAATAATATGGTATCTAGGGTTAGGCAGGCACACACAATTTAATCCACCGGTAGGATATTTAGACGACATTATTATTGATATTGATTGAAATGTTAACAAAAATAATTTTAACTGTTAGCAGTTGTTTTATTTTTTATGTATACATTAAACCTGGAATTAAAACTAGTTAAAGGTGTTCAATAACAAAACCTACAATGCCATAACAGCACTACTTTTTGCAGAATATTAGTTTATTTATGGTTAGAGAAAAATATTTATAGCAAAATAACCCAATGGATTCTTCGCAAAAATGAGTTTAAATCTTTATATTTAGTGCTTTACAGGTATATTCAAAGTGGTCTCATCTCTGTTGGTGGGTGAGCCCAGGCTTCATACATTTTTGCCCATGGTCCTTTGACATCCGTATTAATTCCATAAAAGCTATTCTAGGTTTCTACTGCTTCAGTTCCGTCTCACCTTGTGAGAACTAAGAAAGAGGCAGTTACTACTGCCTACAGAGGATCGGTTCAGGCGTTTTCACAACATAACAGGACTCAATTTCACGTGCCTTCCGAAACACGGAGGCATTCTTCATGTATGAATATTTGATCATCCTAGGGGCCAACCGCGCGAAGCTCTGCTAATTTACTGGTCGACCCATTGTAGTACTGCATACAACATAAGTGAAACAATATTTATCTCAAAAACTTTTTATTCAACATTCTCTCCTTATGCTAATAAAGGCTTGGTAAATATTTACAAGGCTTCATTACAGGGCAAGGTAAAAAAACTATCCAGTTACACTACAAATCCGACTCCTGTGGTTATCACATTATATTAAATTTATTGAATACTTGGCTCTGCTACAAACCAATGGCTTAAAGCCGTATTGCTTTTATCGCTTACTATTAAGGTACATTATTTCTAGTAAGTCAGTTAAAATGTATTCAACTGTGATCAATATTTAGTAAGAAGCCAATTGATTACATTATCTAAATATAAATATTTTTGCAGAGAGCAAATTAGGTAGCTATCGTAAATATTAGGTGCAGAATATTTAAGTCGGCATGGATATAACTTAGTATACAAACAAATATTAAAACTCTCCTAAAATAATTACAACAATAATAACAAGTATGCAGATAATATGCTATTTATCAAACATTAATCTCACTTAGTATCTCGTTAAATACATTTAAACTAATCTCTTACAGAAGAGTGAATACAAAGCTAATTAACACACTAGGCCTGTTAATATAAATATAGGAGATGACATGATAGTCACCTCCATACATGATTCGAATATATTTGACTAATATGGGTATAATTTTGATAATGAGCAAATAGATTTTACATATTTAAATCTAGTGTAAAGATTCCGTATAATTCACTTAGATAATGGAATATTACTTAAACAATAAAGCAAATTACAATTTGCGAGCCCTGTTTTTAATTTGAACGCAGCTTCACGCTGGCTCGGTGTTTTCGACAACTTTTGAAGTCCGAAACTAGCGACATTGATATAAAAATGTTAATCATGTTTATTTTTACATTTAGAGCCACACATATACAAATCCAATATACAAATTATGCAGTTATAAATATTTTTCTATATAAATTCAATGTTAACTTTTAATAGCACCATCCCATATGCGAATGTACTTCAGAGTTTTAAATTACAGTGTTCACATAAAGTACACGCGCATATCTATCCAATCATCCACCTGTCGATAAACAATACGCAAAACTTATCGCATTCAATAATTTAGGAAATATCCACCTTACTGCTTGGACTGTCGTTAATATACGTTTAGCCTGATATTGAACTTATTGGCACGTGTAGGGCAGTTATCAATAATTAATCGTTGTAGCAACAAGTATTCAAAAACTAAATAAATTGTAAATGCAAAAAATGGCAATATATTTTCGATTCTCAATTTTTGCTTTATCTAATCATTCTCCGATGAAGCAAAGGTAAACACTATAAACAACACGTGATATTATACAAAATACATTAGTAAAAACACTCACACATAGTAATGAATACAACAGAAACAAAAACCTGTAAGTACACTTGATTGACTTTATAAATAAATAAGTTATAATTATACACTCAAACAATTATGCAAGCAGACTGAAATTGTTTTGTGATTTACTTATAAGATTTACTTTACACGGTACTAAGGACAATAAATAACGAGCTAATGGTTAAATAAATAACTTAATCCTGACTACGTAACAGGTGCCACTTTATAATGGCTTTCATTAAGCACATAAGCAATTTAGATTACGTAAGCTATCTCTTTGTGAAGGCAGTTTCAAGCCTCATAAACAAAATTGGTCCAGTCGTTTGAGGCTCACTAAGATAAACACTAATTGTGCAACAGTCGGTAACCATTGCGTAATCGAGCACAAACGACAACTTATTGATAACGGCGCACCTATCCTACATTTTAGACATTATAATGGAATGATACATTTTTCAAAGAATGTTATGTTATTACAATAATTAAATAACTCTCTAGGTAAAATCAAATAATGAAGTTAATTTTGCAAGACATAATGACACTATATTTAGAAGAACGTCGAAGGTCTGCAGGTATTTATATAGAAGAGAGTGAATGTGTACGATTAACGAGTGATAACGAGAGTGCTTGCATCATTGCTTGAGTGCGAGGAGCCGGCTCCCTAAGATATCTAAATGAATTCATATCTAACATTGTTCCCAAGCTGGTCCCACCCATGACGATGGCTTGTGAATGTGCACCTTGTTCTCTGGTATTTTGCTACATTTTACAATTTTCACTAAATATAAACAATGGTTTTATAATTTGGTCAAAATTGTTAAAATAAATAATCATGATGCGAGAGACAAGTGCTCTTGTGCCACACTTTGCACTTCAACAAGACTGGAATGTCACTTATTGATTTGGGAAATAGCTATCCATGCGCTAGGGACAGCGTCAAGCGATTTTAACAATTGACACAACATCAATCATAAGCTTTTTTTATCGTATAATTATAATTAACACAATGTGTACGTGACCAGGTGACTCATAGATTGACTGTGACTAAACAAAAACAACTTTTCTTATGATAATTTTTTCCCTAAGTTTTAGTCATCGGGCGGAATGCAGAAATCCACAACTATGTTGAGTATTATTAATCTCAATATATACATAAGTAGATTATAATAATTATGCCTATAAATATTAAATAAAACGGACTTATCGTATTATGTGAGCCAAGTATGTCTGCACGCGACGGCGACGCGCAATCACTCACTAGTGAAGTAAATGAAACATTCAACTATTATCAGCTAGCGACACAAACGTTACATACAGCATTAAGTACATATATACTATATACTAATAAAGTAAATCATACAGTTCTATGTAAAATGTAAACACTTTGTGTTTCACAACATCTCTTATAGTTTTCAATAAAGTCAACACTATGGAAGAACGTGTCACGAGAGTAGACTAGCGCTTCGATCATCACCACTCCGCAGCGACTGATCCGAAGTAAGAAACATTTACTGTACAATACCACGTACACATCGTCCATTAGTCGATGGAGGTCACTCTTATGTACACGGAACCGTCACTCGCGAGAAAATGTAGAGCCGCGGAGACAAGAGGCGGTGAGAGATCATAGGGTAAGCAGTTGTGCGGCGGGCGGCGGTCAGGTGGCGTCATACTCGATGCGGTCCCACGAGTAGTGCTTGCGCGGGCGCGGCGCCAGCGGCGCGGCGCGGGCCGCCACGCCGCCCAGCAGCGGGTCGCACTGCGGCACGTGCCCGCGCCCGAACAGGTTGGGGATGAGCTCCGTGTCCATGTAGTCGCACGCGTCGCCGTCCACCGTCATGTGCGCCGCCGTGTCGATGCCGAACTCCTTCAGGTCGAACTCGCACGCGCGCTCGCCGAACGTGTCGTGCCGGGACTCCTCGTTCTGGAACGACGGCAACGACAAGTCGTCCATATATTCGAAACCGGTTCGCGTGTGATCCAATATGTCCCCGTTCGTTAAAGGAGTCATACTCATTCTTTCCGGTACGTCCTCGCCGATATCCATGGCCTGTGATTTATCTTCTATCCGGTCCCCGCCATCGCACGATAGTAAGCTGCCGAAAAAGTCATCGTTGTCCACAGAATTAGGATCTGAACCAAAATCAGTGTGAAATTCCCCATTAGACAGCAAATCCACTGTGATATCGGTATCTATGTCTGTTGTGGACGAGTCGACTTGGCATCGATTGCTAGCATTGACGGCTTGCAAGTCTGCATGATTCATGATTTCATTTTGAATATCATCAAGTTCCCTCTGCAATTCATCTGCGGCGAGCGAATCTCTAACGTGATTGTCGTTAAGAACGTCGTCTGTGAGAACATCTGTCGGAGCAAACGTGGTCGGTCCGTTAGAAACATAACTTGTATCCAATGATGGAGTGACTGTTACTTCACCGACAGCCGAAGGTGGCAATTCACCGTTCTCTACAAGGATCTCAAGGACGTCATCCATAATTTGACTATTCTCGGCATCGTGAACGTCCGGTGTTAGAGAAATTTGCGGCATGGGAGGTGGAGGAGGCGGAGGCGGGGGCGGGGGCGGAGGGGCGGCCCGCTCGGGCTCGTAGTGGGCCGTGGGCAGGATGGCGATGGGCACCACTTTAACGCCGTTCAGTATGTAGGCAGGGTTGGCGGTTTTCTGAGGCGCGGCGTCGGCGACGTCGGCGGCGGCGGCGGGCGGCGTGACGGTGAAGAGGCGCACGAGGCGGTCGGGCGCGGCGTCGGAGGCGGCCAGCACGTAGCGCGGCGGCGCGGGCGCGGGCGGCGCCTGCTGCAGCGCGTCCAGCTGCGCGCGCAGCTGCGTCACGCACAGGTGCGCCTGCAGCAGGCGCCGGCTCTGGTCGCTGGCCGCCGCGCCCGCCGCCTCGCGACGCACGGCTTCTAGCTGCTGACGAGACGCTTCCAACTTCCGCTCCAATTCTTCGATTAGCCGCCGCTGCGATTGAACGATGTCTTCGGGCGCCTCGGGCTCTAGTTTGACTTCTGGAGAGGCCATCGATACGAACGACGCGACCGACGCCGGTGATTTTGGCGGTTCCTCCTGTTTCTCCACAAGGAATGGCCGCAAGCGGTCGATCAGTTGTGGCTTCGGGCCGGAGACTCGGAGGTTGCGCCGTTTGCATTCAGCTCGCAAGTCTGAGACTTTCATATCTTCGAAGCGCGCGGAGCTGACGAGCGTGCCGCCGGACACGGGCAGTGGCGGCGGCGGCGGCGGCGCGGGGTACGCGTCGGAGGAGTCGGACGCCACGGACGCGGCGGACGAGGGCGCGGGCGACGCGGGCAGCATCAACTGCAGGAGCAACTGTTGCTGCTGGAGAAGCAGCTCGTACGGCGTCTCCACCGAACCGGGAGGTGATGATGCCTTCGCTGCATTCGGGGGACCTTTATATTCATGGAATTTAAATCTCGCTTTAGGTTGCTGTTTTTGTTTGCTCTTCTTTCTGTTCTTATCCTTGCCGGGCGCCGGGTGTTGCGGCGGCGACGCGACACTGACGGGGGATAACGTTGACGGCGGCGAAGGTGACGGGGATACTTCCTCAGGAGGTCCGCAATACGAGGAAGGATGTTGAGGTCGTCCAGATGCACCCTCACTGGTCGCCTTGAACGCTAGAGTTCCACTCTTAACAGCAGTTTCTATGGTCTCTTCCGTGTGTAGTATATTCTTCTTTATCAACTCAAGAGGCCCAGGCCTGTGAGACAGTTGGTCGTTGAGTTGATCTGCCAAACGTGCTTTCTTCAGCATGCGTTGTTTCTCTGCTAAACTGGGGTCTACATGGCTCTCCTGAAACGAAATTAATCATAATTCATTTTTGTGTCGCATTTCCTTCTTTCCTTTCACAAATGAGGAAGGAATTAGAGTGGGTAATTAATCTCAGCTTACTCGTGGTTCATAAAATATTTCAGAAAAATGACATTACACCTACTTGTTCCAGTATGTGTCTCCTCTCAAGTTCCTGTCGATCGGGACGCCGTTGAATTTTTGCTTTTAATAAGTCTCCAGTTTTCGCCCTCTCTAGTTGCTTGCATTGTTCGAAATAGGCTGGAGGAGTTTTCAAAGCTGAAAATGTATAAAAACATGTTAAAGATCAATCTTAACAACTGTTAAGAATAAGAACTATACTTTTATGTAGAATAAATTAATTTCAGACTTTGTAGGATTTAGTACAATATCGTTCTAGAAGCTAACAAAATTTATTCGATACAGTCATTCTCATTAAACGCATCGTTAAAATAGTAAATAAAATTCCTTCGTCCCACGCACATGTGCTGTGTGACGGTGTGCGCTTCCCGCAACACCAGGCACGTGTATACTATACTAATTTGCTATTTCACAGTATACGCCATTATCAAAGCAAAGCGAACGGACATTAATACATAACATCACTTACGCGGCATGATCCCTTGCGCCACAAGCTGGTTGATGGGACGTCTCATCATCAGCTTCACTTTTAAAGCTGTGAAACAAAAATATGTATCAGACATGTCGTTAACTAATAATAATGCATTGATTTGTATTACCTAACCAATTTTCCTTGTTATTTTTCCTTTGGCTCACAAACAATTCCAACAAAATCAGACCAACACAGAGTATACAATTAGTTAGAAGCATAATGCGACTGAATACCGATGTTTGCCGGTTACCTTTTGCATACAACAATGGGTACTGATTGAATAGATGGCATATCGTCGTGAAGAATACAGTGTTATGACGCCAGGTGACGAACTTTGACGTAGCATGTCGCGTGTGAAGTCGACGTGATCGATACGTCGATCGATACACCGAGATTATATCGATAAAGTTCGCAGCAGAGCGTAGGCGAGTGGAGCTATATTCTTGTTTGCTTGTAGACAAGCGGCGAGCAGGGAACGATGGGCGGACAACGCTGGCGCGACGCCAATATAAATAAACACTGCACAAGGAAACTAGTGTTATGCCGCGACCGTATTACAGACGAAACATTCACTACCACTGGGCCGAATATTGTGGGTTACTGGGCGTCTTTAGCTCGATACCCACTCAATTTTGCTTTACTCATGCATGCAGCTGGGAAATTATATTTATGGATCCGACATATTTTTTTAAGTATGTATTTTTATTTTACTTTTTTAAAGCGTAGGATTTGTAAAATATAGGATTAATCATATTTCACATGTTTATGTGATATTTTTGAGATTGCCTGTGTTATTCGGGCAAGGGTTGAGAATTTGTTTATTCGGGATGCGCGCAGACCGACAGACTATGCAAACATGGCCGGAAGTAGCGACAGCATTGGCATACTAATGCAAACAACAGACGAGCTACGAGACGAGCCTGGGGCCACTGCCCCTGAGGTTTCAACGCAATTTTAAAAAAATCGAGGAAGAAAAGAAAAAAAAAAAGGTTGAGAATTGCTTCCCGACAATCAGAAAGAATGTGGCCCAGAATGATGAAAGAAAGAATAAAACTAAAAACATTTAATGTCAATGTAAATTTTGCAGAAATTGCTGAATAAAAACAATATGTCAGATATCCATAAAGGCAAGGAGATGGATTTCAAAGTGGGCATTCAAATAGTTAATAATAAAGCGTATGCGTTTCACCATTATTGTTAACATTCATACATTCAACAAATGCGTCTGGCATGCGAGTAAATTTACAATATTCAACAGTAGACGGGAATGCAGCCGGGCTTGCAATCTTCAGATAAATGAAATATGTTCTATCATACCCTGACCAGCCTAAACTAAGCCGGTAAGTTGATTTGTAGACCGTATCAAGATTGCCACTTTTAAGGAAATGGTGATCACAATCTTGATCAGGGAGTACACCACGCACAAAAGGATTTCACTGATTCAGTGACATTCCACACAATTAGAACTTTTTCATGTCAGTTAGTAGTACGCCTAGTACATTTATATCTTCTATCCACATAAATATTGAGCTGGACACAACAGCCAACGTATTTCAAGTCATGAAATTTTACGCCCTTGTAACTAAACTAAGTATGCCAAAACTTACCCGGGAGTTACAAAATATGTTTAAATCGACACCTGAATTAGCAAAACCCATATTAATGACGGATGTTTTTTAGAAAGATTAAGTGGTACTTACATTCTTTGTGTTTGGTCATGGCTGGTTGCAGGGGGCTGTCGTCGACGACCACCTTAGGAGGTGAGACGCGCGGTGAGCTCGGCATCTCGCTAGCGCCGCTGCTGCTCGCCTGCCGTCCGGCCATCTCCTCCGCACCAGAACTGCAAACATACAACATGATATTATCAGGATTAACTTTTGAAAATGTGCCCATGTGAAATGCTGACTTCATTTCTTTAGATTCGGGAACAAATGGACTGCTGCTCCTACGCAGCTTATTTTGGGAAGTAAAATGAAAATTTGCGTGTAATGAAAAAATAAGCAGTGCATTTTCGTTTAATCAATATTTTTCAACTAAAGCCCAGCTGTATCTGAAGCTCAGATTTCGGTTGAAGCGATAGGGCGTATTATGTAAACTTGTTTTGAATATGTGTATTTGTTACCTAAAGGTGTCGTCTGAGGGCGGTGTGGCGGGAGTGCGCGGCGGCGAAGCGGGCGAGACCGGCGACGCCGCGCGGCTGCGCTCCCGGCGGTGCTGCGGCTTGAACCACTCGGGGTATATGGCGCTCAGGGTCTCCACGAGGTCGTGGTCCAGCGTCACACGCCAAGACGCACGCCCCTCCGAACCCTCCGAGTCGCCGCCTCCGCCACACGATGAACGGCTCTCTGCGTATCACAAATTAACATATAAATATCAAAAGTTCTACAGGATGACACCCAAGATCGACTCACATGAACATAATAATAGGAAGCGTGCTCTCAGCACGTTGGTCGTTGGGTGAGGTGAATTGGGCGAGGCGAACCAATGAAGCGCGTTGTGATCACGGTGCCCTCATTATTTCGGGTCCTTGAACGAGTTTATGCGCGAGAAGGTGCGTTACTTACTTTACTGCAATACGGCTGGGGAACGTTATGCCGTTTCAGTTTTATGATTACGTGAATAGGGTGAGAACAACATCTACAGCTTTACTGCATTTGATGTAAGTGTTTAGAAATTACGTTTGCCATGAATGTGAAATATTTGTGTATAACTTTTTATAAATAATGGAGGGATACACGCTTTACCAATAACATCCAAAGCATAACTACGCAATACATGTATAAATTATGGGTCTTTGTGAAGCTCTCTTTCAGTTTCAATCAAATAAATATATTGCGAGGCGCATTAACAAAACTATAAAATAGGCCTTAAAATCAAGAAACAGCAATTTGTACATATTATGGGTTTAGAGAACGTTTTTACTGTTACCATAGGCGTGGAGAGATGGATGTATTATGTAATGTTTAAAACTCTCATAAAGCTGGATATACGAGGGAAAGAAAATACGAGCTGAAAATAAAACATCTGTCTGTGAGTCACGCACAATATAAAACTAACAGTAAGGTAAACAAATGCAGTCTTCAAAATACGTAAAATCAGTGTTCAATTTTGCTACAAAATGCAACAGAAAATTAACATGTATTACCATTACGTACATGCAGTATGGAGAACGACTGAAAGTTTATTAGGTTTTCCATTTTACATTGTAGGCAAAGGTAACGCATGCCAAGATATTAGTTACATCAGCATGTTAATACATAATAGATAAAGTGCTATAAATGCTATCATTTCGATAGCTACACAACCGTAAATTAATAAGTGTGTAAATGCCTGTTACGCATTTCACGTCGGTGTTACAAAACAAAATTTTGTAAACAATCTGGCGCACGTGCGCACTGATGATTCATTACAAGTTTGGAGGAAATTATTTAGGCAGATGTACATAAAGACCCCAATCATTGTAGGAATATTGTTACTGAAACTAAAGAAACACCTTTCTTGACCTTGTCTTAAAATTCATATTATTGGAGGTGTCATTGCTATGCACAACTGCATACATTGCCAACAGGTTAACGCATGTTTCTTGCTAATTTGATAAATATTATTTTTGACATTTGTTGGGACAAAATGGATGTCCTACACATCCACAAGATACTTAGTTCTATCAACAAGACAATGACAAATGATAGGAATCTCCCCTCTCGTTCATTCGCATTCCGGTGTGTGTGCACCTAAACGCATTTCTAGTACATTCTGGCTTACTGTGTGATGGTAAAAATGTATAATGCACATAATTCTCTTAGTGAGGCGGCGACGTGGTAGTCATCGCAGCTGATTTGTCTCGTGTCCGCGCTGCCCACGCGACGTTGTATCATAATTCGGTATCACACGACACTACTTGCTTACTTAGTCAATCGGTCATTGGGCGTAATCATTCCGTTTATAGAACAGTTTTATTACTTTGAATATTTTTTACTTACGTGTATTTTATAATTATAGCATGACGTCGTTACTTCCTTCTAAAAATATTTAACTGCTTTATGTCACACATAATCTAATTAATTACAAGGGCTTCATATAAGAGAGATCTTTTAAGTTTTAATGTCTTGTTATAAAAAGTTTATGAAATAAAGGAACAAAAAAATCAAAAACACCGCTGGATTCAGTAGACTAGATCATGGATTTATTTACGTGAAAAGATTTTTGTTTTTAATATAGGTCAAGGCTTGCTCCTTTGATGTGAGTTCGCGTTTAAGTGGCTGGAAATTACGACGAAATAAAATGAACTAGTAGGCTGGCTGGTCGCATGCGTGATGCGCGTAGCGTAACACGTCAATCAAAATGTCAGCGTGGCTGCGCAGACGCCGCACACGTCCGCTAACGCATGCAGTCACGCAGTCGTCGCATCTAGTCTCAATTTTGTTGGTATCTGATTTATGGCCTGTTCCGAACACTACTCAAGCGTGGATAGTATTCTACTTTGTACGAATGTATTGACTTTATCATTCTCAGCTCATTCGCACCCTTGTAAACTAATCTGTTTATGTATCGCGCGTTATCAAAGCTATCAGTAGTAAAGAACGTAAAGTACCAAGTTTGTACAAAAAGGTATTAGTAGAAGTAGAAGATAAATAAAGATAAACCATAGGCTTGGCTCGTACACTAAAGGAAGATAAAGTAAAAGAAAAAGTGAGTCACCTCTTTGTTAATTGAAAAGCAACTCGATCACATTTTTAGCCAACAAAGAAAAACTGTTAACATTGTTTTCTTATATTCCTACAAATTACGGTTTCGTAGAACCGAAATATAGACCAGGGCATCCGTTTGTAACCCACGCAGGTTCTAGTAAAATTGAAAGTAATGTGTATGGAAATGAAGGAAGGTTCCGTATGCTACGTCATCGGAAGGTTGTCGCGGTGACGTCAGGTTGCACACGGCCCTGGGCGCTGCGTGGGCGCAAGCACCTGCCTCCACCCACAACACATGTTTATCAACTCGAATATCCACCACTGTCATGTCGAATTGACATTTAATTCAGTTAATAAGAATAAAGTACTGGTATAGTTTATACCTGTCTAGTTATTTTGTTGTAAGTCCTTGTTGCTAACCGCAGAACACAATCCTAGATCTGGTCTTGTCGCAATAAGGCGACATTATGTAGGTAATGTACATTTACCGACCGAATGAGACCTTGTAAGAAACTATTATTTTATGTTAGAAATGGAAGATATTGAATGGAAAGTAAATATTTTGCACCCCAATGACCCAGGTAACACTTTTGTTATGCTTGTGAAGCATTGTCTGTTTACTAACATTACATAAATGATTTAACTAGCAGTTCTTCGTGACATTAACATCAATCAAACTTAGTAAACAATTGAGCAAGATTCTGGACCAATCATCACTTCTATATATCCGTAGTACATAAAATGTTGGCTCATAGCGAGCGCGAATCATCGAGTAGCCCCAATGTCAGTCAACGACTCGGACGGAATTCATTTATCGACTTCCAAAAGTCAATAGGAAGATAATTTAGTACCTATCTTAATAGGCGTGTCTGAATTTATTTTTAATTACACTTTATATTTATACTGCTACTAAGCGACTGTCTATTTTATTAGCACAATACTATTTTAACATCTACTAAACGAATTGCAGTGGTGTCTGTTGCCTATGCCACAAAACAGAACTGCACTTTATTCACTTTGCCTGTCTGATGACCAATTTCTACATGACTTACGGTCTAAGTTCCATAGAAATTAGTCTATTCGACATTTAGAGCTATATAATAAAGGGCTACGTAGATATAAGCATTGATATTTGAACAAGAAATCTGAATTGATATTTGAAGAAATCTGATGTCAGACTAGCTGAATATTTTTGTTTACACTTATCTTTATTTACGTAATGTACTAACAGCATTCTGGCTACCAATCACACATTTCAATGCATCGTTGCGTCACAAGACGCAAAAATTAAAATATCACAAAAATGAATAGGTGGCTATCTCCTAAACAGCAAACACACGGACTACAAGTAATATGGAATAGCCATTGTTTTACACATCACGTAAACATTCGCGGTTGGTTGTTGATTTTTGTTGAAATGTATTACACTGCCTATCCGTCCAAACAATGAATCACCGTCGAGGTAAAAACATCGGCAACGTACAGTTTAATTGAGGTCCCAAACACAACAAACCTTGATGTATGTGTATCAATAGACATGGTTTATTGTATCAGTCAGTGAGACCATTTGGTCTGTTTGAAGCAGTCACAACTCGTATCTTTATTCATTTCTTGTGGAATTCATTGATACAGGTGAGACTGATTGAGCAATTATGAGCCAGTATTCACACCTCGAGCAGCTAATAATTGCTAGGTACCCTACGTATAAGAAGTGTTAATGTTTTTATAAATGCACTTATTTAGCGATTTACTACAGTTATATACCATATTCGATTTGAAGAAAGTGATGATGAAGATATCATGAAAGATATCAGACATACGCAGGCGGCGTCATCGAGGCGAAGAGCTGCTTTGTCTGTATTTCGACATTTGGCTTGAAAATATTTTGTTTCTATGGGGATTGATACATAAAGCGGAGAAAATATTTTAGAAAAGTCAGCATCGTTAAGATGTTGGTAACATATTATTTTCACATTATGTTTGTAAAAATCGTAGAAAAAACAAAAACAACAATCTTGTGGCATGGCGGACGACGGAACGGGGTCACTCGCCACACTTCTCTGTCGCCGTCCGTTCGAGATGCGTCCCACAAATCATATTTAGCCTAGCACTATGGAGAATTGTGACTATTGCCGTTTCTCTTGGAATAGACGGGTTAATGAAAGCGGGCATCTGATACATGGGACTGAGAGCGACCTCAATTTTATCCCCGAAAATAATTTCCATTTAATTAGGCACTATGTCAAATTAAAGAGCAGAATATAAACACATGAAATTCTATGAATTCATTTGAGAATAATTGAGACATTTAAGAGGCTATCAGCGATGAAACTTACGATGTAGAATTGATAACTATGACGCTAGTCCCGAGTACCGAATCTAAATTCTTTTCCAAACATAGACACATAATATAAGAACTTATAGCTCCGCTGAAGGCAGAAACCATAGCGAGGCGATGACGTAAAAGGATGTTTTCAGCGAGTCGGCAACAGCGGCCGTCTGTTTATCGTCGGAGCACAGTTAGAGCTACACCCAGTCTGGGCCTATGCCGAACTGCAGCTGTAAAAACACACGAATTACACCACTTCTGCCGATCGCAATAAATGTACATAGAATGCCTGTTACGCAACGCACAGCGCCCACAGATATGGCTAACCAACAATGTACGCTTAATGACGTGCGCTTTCAATACAATCATCTATGATAGAACGCTTTTGGGCTACATTTATATTGTATTGTATAGCTCAGTAGACTAATACAAATATCAATTATTTATCTTCTATATTGGGTACTAAGAATATGGGAGTTAATTTTGATGAAAAGCAATAACAACTTCAGGCTGCAAGTTCAGTAATCTAAATCAAGGACTTATTACTGAACTCTCCGCAGTCTCAGTTCCTAATTTTATAAGGTAGGTACTGTAACTTTAAATAATAATTAATTATTAATTTGCAAGTGATAAAAGTCATAATTTTGTAAAAAAATAGAGTAGGTAATATTTTTGAAAAAATACTAGAAATTCACTACATCTGTAATTAAATGGTATATTTACAATCTATCGCAGTTTTATTTTATAGGAAAATAGCAATAAAACACTGGTTCTAGTCGTTCTAGCATTATGCCAACTATGCGCGATTTCGCATTAAAATAAATCTAAATAAAAGTCAAGCTATGTGAAAAAATAAATGGCTCTTACGCAATATGCATGATTGGAGACATTTCAGTTGTTCAGCCAGTATAAACATTTCCACACATACAATTAGAATTTTCATCAAAATATATTATACACGCGTCTATTAATATGTCACATATTACTATCATGCGACTGCGCAGTTTTTATTCATACTAGTAAATCATAATTTTAGACATTCGACGACATCGCAGGCCATCGTTATGCCACTTTGGATAAAAAACATAATTTTATTTAAATTCGATTTAGCATGTACTTATTTTCCAACAGAAGTGAAAATATCTATAAAAACCGTATACCAAATTGGTACAAATATTTTATACGTGCAAGTTTGTAATGTACCTTTGTTACTCTCTCATGCAAGAACAACTGAACGAATTTTCTTGAAAATGGTGAGGGAAGATTTCCCTTTAAGAAATTATTTAGTACGAACAGGTTAATTTACCCTTTTTGCGTTATTTGTAAAAGAAAATCTTAGCAAGTTATTTAATTATGCGCAGAAAATTGTAGGTTTTACAAACTTTAGATAAATCCGACAATTTATTTTGTTGTTGACACTACAACTTATAATGCTATTTTTTCTTTCCTTATAATTAGAGTCATACATTTCCTGCAAGTGATTGCTACAATCTAACATTATTTTCACCGATGGCCTGACGCTATATTAAATATTATTTTTCCTGGGGACTGGCGACTGACATCAGTAGGTAAGGCTCATTTTAGCTTGTTTAGAGCGGATAAAATATAGAAAGAAAACGCGTATAGGTATTTTCTAAAAACGTTAAAGTCACTGACGCAAATCTCTACACATAAATTATGTGAAAATATTTTGGTTCGTTCACAAGTAGCTCTACATTCTTTATATTTATAAATAAGTGAGCGATATCAATCTGGTATATTTGGTGTTAGAATACTTTTCTTTTCGAGATAAATACTTGAATGAACTATTACAAAGGGCGATAAAACCTCTCGAGTCCCTATAAACAGACATTTTTACGAATGGTATTTACAACATAAACTTATTTACGTTTCTATTGAAGGAGCATAAATCTTCGAATTTTACGATTTAAAGCCGTATAGTAAGAATCTCTAAATTCATAGAACCGCAACACTACGTGAAGATGTTAACAATTTTATTTGTAACTGAAACATAACAGCTGTTCAGTATCAGGGGTGCCACCTCAACATTACATACTAAACTTTTTTATGTTTACAATCGTTAATTTTCTTGCACGAGTTCTAAAATTTATAAAGAAATCGTAATAAAATATTTTTAAACAGTTCCTCGGTTAAGATTAAAATCATAACACGAGCTTTTAAGCCGGCATCGTAAATCGCAGCCTTGACGACGTGCGACCCTGGTATACACCGACACTATGATGTCTGCTGATTAATCAGGATTTATAGATATTGGCAAGTGAGCGGAACTCACACCAGACAATTAACTGTAACACTTGTTAAATTGTCTCACGGAGACAGTAGGAAATAACTTTCGTTGGCAACGTTGTATCTTCAGCCACAATATGGCTGCTGGTGCTGTGGAATAAAGTGCCAAATAAAACACGTTTAACAACATGCATAATATTTAAGTAAATTGTTTTGTTTCGAATACTCACGTACGCCTGTTGTCTGTTATATAACCACGAGTGCAAATATTAATCCAGATAGAGGGAAAAATAAATTTAAACATGCTTCTTATGACCCAGTAACAACAAAACAAAATTTTCAAATGCCGAAATTACGATTTTGTGTTCATAAACCAAATCCTTTTGCCAAACAATCCGTTCAGCATTCACAGTATTTAACAACCAAAGCATGGCGAAGTTCATGATTTATGATCGCTCCACCAATCCCATAGAAGATTTTAAAACTGTTGTGGTATTGATTTAGCCAGAGATATTTGTTGCTACAAACTTCACTAATATGCATACTTAACACTTATGAATGACGCAAGTTTCATACTTCAGAAAATAAATATGATGCTAATTAAACTTGTGAAAAATTTAGAACCTCATCTGTTATTTAAATTGATAACTGTTTATATAAGTCAGTTTGTAAACAGGTAATAAATTCCAATAAATTGTACAGGTGTCGTTTTGGGCCGCGGTGTGTGGTTCGCTCCCGCACGTGACGACTCTGACGACCCCCATTCATCCGTCATGTTCCACGTGTGATACGGCTCTGCCTGCTCTGGCACTTTGCCGCGTGACGAGATCACACCACAATGATGGAAATTGTGCTTTACAAAACTCTTTAGCGTTCACTTCATCTTCATGCCGCATGGCAATTATTTGTCCTGAACACGCCGTAAACATTATTCAATACCGTGACAAATATCGATTCGGAACATTAAATATTTCGGATGATTGGTAAGTTTATGGCTAAATGACTACTAGTGCAATAGGCGGATGTTAATGTACATATAGTTCTGGCAATATTCACGACGGGCTAGTCGGCCACGCGAATAACAAACGAGCAAAGCGAGCACTGTTTTAGGTCAACGTTGAACAAATACCAAACGGGTCGGTCGGACGCTTCCGTGGTCTATTTCTGAACTGCATCTAAACGATGAGGACTGTGCTGGCGTTTCTGTCGCGACTTTCGCGACGTATGCACTCACACTCGCACTCCAGCTTTGAACTACTATGGTATGAGCTACCTATAAAGGTGTGCACCTTTCTATATTTTTCGATTTGGGGAACATGCAATTATTTTTTGTAAATGCATTTCTCTTCGAAGAGAATTGAATTATATTTCAATTGAAAAGATCGCCTTCCTTGCCTTATGAATTTGAAAACGCCGTCCAGAATTAGTTTGCTTATCATGCCTAAAATATTGACGTTCAGGTATTATAAAGGGATGCTCCACCCTTCATGTCCGATCAATACAGATTGCGGAAGTGATCATTCGTATCTATTTCGCGTAGCGGGCCAGGCGGCCCGATTGCGTGGTCGTCGTCTCCACTTCTATAATCTAAATAAGGAGCAAAAGTTCAACGGCCCGTCTCGGCAGACTAGGAAGAAACCGACAAAAGTCACCATGATATTATACATGACTTTTTCTAATTTATAGGACTGATCCCATTCCTCGAAGACGTCCCATTTGCTTAGTACAACAACAACTCAATAGATAGCGATTAACGCAACTGGTATTAAAATAATGAGATCGTTAAACTGAATGGGTTATAAATTAAATACTAAGATGTCGGTAAAATTTTCCCTGGCTCTAATTAAATCGTCAAATTTAAACGTGTAGAAACCACTAGCTAATAAATAAATTTGATGAAGTAAAAGAATCGGTTGTATTTAGTATTTTTAATACATTACACATACGTATTTTCTACAAATCTTGCTTGTCCTCAAATTCTCGAAATGTAATTAAAAAACTAGGTCATTATACCTGAAGTGAAGTCACCTGCGCGAGTTATTTCTACAAGAAAATAGGCTCAAAAGTCAAACGTCTCGAAGTAGCAGTTTCCTCTGCGTGTGGAGATGGCGACGCTTATGACGTAGTGCCTTGGCAAGCGCTAGAGCGTGAGACAGGAATTGCGTAAAGGTGTCGTGAACACTTCATTCGAACTGTCTCTGCGAACTTTTCACGACAACGAAAGTACAGAAATACCATTAGCGTCTGTCAACAACCACCAAAATAGTTGGGCATGTTCAGAATACTCCCACTGATATTTAATTGCTAATTACTTTAGGGCAAAATTAAATTTTTCTTTCAATAAAAACATATCTATTGTCTTGTAAACAAATGTTTGTGAGTAGTGTATTATTACGTTCATAAATAATTAAGATAAATTAAACAATTAATTGTAATATTACAAATAAGTTGCCCTAAATCAATAAAAAATGTACTCTATCCTTTAAACGCAACCCCGCATCCACATGTAAGCTAGTATTTATGTCTCATAAATACCATACTGACGCACTGAGCCGAAACATATTTTATTTTGAGATATAAAAGCTAGCAAAATAATGTTTTCCTATTCTAATAACGGCTTTGTCTAGATCAATAAGAGAAGATTAAAGATGTATAAAACAATAAAGAGATTTTTGTTGTGTTGCTCAGCAGCGAGGGAACGCGACAAGGAGTACATTGAATTATCGAACTAATCTACGAAACCTAAACGTGGAAAAAATCTTGGACGCACTCCAAGCAGCTGATTGATGAGGATGGTCATTTCGTACACGGCCAATCCCGAGATTTTTCTTATTATTTAGCAAAGTAGTGGACTAGTCTATTTCTGTGGCGAAAAACAAGCCGACGCAAAATATGCCGTCGATTTATAAAAAAACTAACTACAGAATTTGTTTTTGTAAGTGAATATTGTACGTTTATTTTACGTATGTGATATACTACGTAAAGACTACGCATCATTTGGTGCCCGTCATCACTTTACTTCATTTCCTCAAGGGACTCGTTTCACAAAGCTACTTTAAAATGTGCAGAATTGTTTTTTAACGAGTGATTGAGCGATATTATTTTGTTTATGAGCGTTTCCAGAACGATAAAATATGAGTAAAACAAGTAATTTGGAACTAGGTACAGTGAAAATAAATCAGGCATTAATTTATTAATGATCTGTGTTTCTGACTTACTAATAAATTAAACGATCATGTGCTGTTTTATGCTCCCATTGTTGTGGTCAACCGAGCATTTAACATAGAAGGCTGCAATATTTTTAAACAGCAAGGCAGACACCTTGTTGTTGAAAGTCCCGCGGACAAAACCGTGGGTATTAGTTAGTATAATATAATGAAATGAAACCAGCACGCGAAGCGGAGCAACAGCCTCAGCACGAGGCTCATAACGGAACCGCAGCTGCATGCAACGCTGCCTTTGATGCAGACTCATGAAGAATTATGCTAATTAATTGATTTAATATTTTATATTTATTCATATAATATCCGCGAGTGTATTCCAAAGATTATACTGGACTGGAACTGTTAGTAACAGTGTTGAAAACTAATTTATGCTTAGTACCAAAGGCATCGCACTGGAAGACCATGGCCTACTAACACGCGTTTCCAATTTTACATTAATTTTAAGAAAATACTTATGGAAGTCAATAAAACTGTACTACAAGATAATGATTAACGAAGTAAAAATGCTGCTTTTGGCCGGTGTGCAAGCGTGGGTGAGCCGAATGCGCTTAGCGACCAGATAAATAAAACGCTCCACATTTTGCACAGCTTGGCGGATATAATTCGACACACGATAATAGAATTAATAACAGCTGTTTTCTCAAGGAATGGCGCACACATTCACTAGCAAGTCCAATGGCTTTTATGTACTATACAATTTTCTGATACACTTTTCTTTTTATTGTTGTTGGAACTATCTATGCGTTTCATGAAATGCGATTAATCAGTATTCTGAGATTCTTATCCGAAAGATGCGATACAGATAGACGATCAGATTTGCCAGCGTTTAATTTATAGCATATTGCATCTATGGACTTATTTTTTGTCGTGCAATAATGAAATCTGGATTTATCAGCTCGTACGGTTCGGAGAATCAGTGGAAGTTTACATTGGACATAAGGAACTTCAGGAAAATGCAAGTTCTATTACTCTATCAACAAAACGGCGTACGTGATTTTAAATGTTTTCAAAGGGACGAGCTCGGCTTAAGACTAATTTGTACACCTGTCACGTAAATTAGTTCCTAACAATTTAAGGCACTAAAGAATTCTGCGCTGTGTATTTATTTATTCTACGCCCAAAGATCTATTAGTTATTTGATCTATTTTTTCTTAGAAATTCCACGTTCTTTCAGTTTTCAGATACTCATCTGTCACAAGTATGCACGCAAGGTTTTCCGACGGCGTAAGAGAGCAGGCAATTAAGAAAGTTTTTGTTTTTAAGTCGGATGTGGGTATATGCCTCTGCCAATATTATTTTAATTAATTAAACCGTTGAGAAGACCTCACAATAATGGAGTGGAGCGCCGCGTAGAGAGCGTTTCAGAGTGCAACTAGTCACGTAATACTGTCCCCAGACTTACCGAAATAATGTGCCAAGCATTTAGTCGTTCAGAAAGAAGGAACGTGAAGGTTAATTACCTGAAAATATAAAATAAACAATTAGAACTGGCGTACTGCTACGGCCTAAATAATACAACTAGGACTGCTCGGAAACATGTTTATAATGCAATTGTGAGATTGCACAAATTGCTTCTACTCAATATCCTGTAGTAGCACGAAGGTACTTGATTGAGTGCAAAATGAAAAAAGATGTTATGAGTTACTGGAATCAAAATTCTAAAGCGAATAATCAGTGAATTTTGTGGCAAACAGAAATTAAATTACAAAAAAATGTTTCTATAATTTTAGTAGCAATAAATAATGTGAAAGAGCAAGACTCGACGTATACACTATTTTCTCTTTTCAGGGGCTCGAACCTATATTCAGCTTTCCCGGTTGTAATAGGAAGGATAATGAAAAATTTTATCGAACAATAACAAAAATAGCTGAACAGGAACTTGTGCAGGAAAATCCAAAATTAACAGACAGATTAGGAATGTAAATTCTAAAAATAATCATAATAATACATCACGATGCGTTGGCAAAAGTTTAAACGTTTCGCTGGCGCTTGAATACGATTGTCAGAAAGCAGTACAGTAATTGGGGAGCACGCAAATAGACAAAACTTCGTAAACAAGTTTGACAGCATCGCCTGATACGACCCACCTACGCTCCAGTCGTCGCCCGAGCGAAACCCTAAAGAAAACAATATTATGTGCCCGACCATACTGCGAAATGCTATAAACTTTAAGGAAAAGTTTGTTTAACGCTTCTAGAACCTTTTATTTGATCGTATGTCCGTTGCTTATACTAATATAAGAATTAACTACGTATTCTGCTGTTGTTAGTTAATTATATTTGATGTGGATGATTCATACCAACTGAATAGTGCTAACGCAAAATGCAGCAGTGTGTATAGATATGGCAGGTATAGTCAATGAGTTACAGGTATGAATTTACCTGCACCCGTTTTATAGGTCATGCGGCTGAAGTTCGTTAATCTCTGAACTGACATTATTTTAGCCGACGGCGGGCTACGACCAGCGTATCGACAAGCCAAAAGGATCGGTCATTCTGGCGGTGTACCAAGGAACGCGAACCGGCCTAACTAATGTACATTACGAGACCCAAGTTGGCATTTTGTCTGGTAACCGAAGTTCCATTAGTTAGTTAGGTACTATTGGATCTTTGTCAGTTGAACGCCACAGCGAATTTTCTACGCTGATGCTGTCTTAATGTTATTAGTTTATATCTGGTGCCATTTCGGTTAGTTGTACTATTTCTACGGTGACTAAAACGTCGACAGGTGTTGAACGTATTGTATGTTATATTCAGGTATCAAAATAGGAAACTGCCAGTCTTACCATCATTGAAACTATTGTTGGTTATATCCAAGAAACCTTTTAACAACGCATAAGTACTGAGGTTTTATTTCCTCCAACTTTCAAATGAACACATCTTAAATCATGAATACCTGACTGATTTATCTCTTCCAAAACAATATACAAACTTTTACACATAACACTTGATTACTAAAGTACGAACTTAAATATCTTACTTTTACGAATACTATGCCAAGTAACATAAATAAAGCAGCTACATACATAAATCGCAAACGACCCTGTTAAAATTTACATATTTGAAATGAACTAGCAAATAGATTGACATTTATACGCCGTTAATCAACAGCACGTCATGTTACGAAGATGAAACAGTTTTCTTATTTAGTGTCGTACTATGTAAGAAACGCACTGCCCATTTCATTAATCTAAAATACATAATTCGTATTTAGGTCATATTTGGAAGACCAGAATCATTATTTGAAGACACGAAACTATATACCCAGCATTAGTTTGACTTTAACAGGGCCCCATGGAAAAGTAAATAAATAAAAAAAAGAAAATTGAACGAATAGTTTTTGTTATTGCCAACCTCTCTCATCCTGGCTGTTAGTTCGATATGATGATGCGGTGAGCGTGCCTCGTCTTTCTCCTCCACTTCGTTCTATTTTCGACATCTGTGTCAAAAACGTTGCATGTCAGGATGATCTAAATACACTACATTCCTCGGTATAAGGAAGAAACACTACGGATCTAATGTGAACTCAAGTATTAGGTATGAATAATGGCCGACCTAATTGATATGTCAAGGAACAATGCATGCGTAGCGTGTCTACAACAGGTGCAAGGCGTATCTGTTTACTTTATAAGATTAACATCTCTGATGTATCTAGTCAATCAATACATAATATAGAAGGCCATATGCCATTTTAAGCCGTTCATTGCAGTCTGCAGAGGAAAATTTAAGTCGACTATTGCTGTTAACAAAATGTGTCATGCATAAAATAAAAAAATAAATAATAAAAAAAATAAAATATTTATTTATTAGCGAAAAATTACAGATTACAGAAAAATTACAGATAGGTAGGCACAAAAAATAAATAAAAATAATATGCAGTGTTCGTTACAATGTACACGGGTACAATATTATTGTTGTTGCATTTGTTGCATAAAGTTTGGGTGTCAACCTAAATAAGATACTTATTTTTAACTATGTATGTAACCAATCTACAGTGAATTCTTCTACCCTATTTTCAATGGCATCTGTACCTTAATAATGAATAAAAGCATGAAAGATATAATGCAGGTAGAGTAGGGTCGTGGTGTATTCTGAAAACGATATTTTCTGAAAGGTAAAAATAAACCGGGTGGTAGATGAAGTGATCAAGTGACATTAAATATACTTTAAATAACAAAAGAAGTTTTGCAAATGAATAGGTAGTTGGTAAATTCAATGGCGTAGATAATTGCTATTTATCCACTTATTCGAAAACTGAAACGATACAATCCGGAATCGCGGACTGTGCTGAAGACATCCAGAAATTATCACTTTCGTCTGCAGTGTAAACTGACAGTATGATAGCCCTTCATATAAATCAAAATAATAAAGCGAAGCACATGATAATTTTCAAATGCACTGGTCATATATTGATCATCGAGCTTAATGGGACATGGCAAATACCATTCCAATAAAATAATAATTTCGCAGTCATATGGCCTGTATTTCCATCGGCGGGTGCGCATCGCGAGAGACGTTGCGAAATTCACGTCAACAAGCGCCAAGCGCACCCAGGCGGGACTGCCTCGGAGGATGACGCCCCCAGATGACACCGTATAGACAGAAATAAATCTGCAAGCTAAACAAACCTGGCATTTCCGGCGAACACGTGTGCACTGACACAATTAAATTTATTTCCCTAAATTGCATACCGGTTACAAGCTTACAACACGCACCGCCCCAGAGGTGAGCGCATAAAGTAAATAACCACTAGAGAGCGCACTCGCCAATTTCTTCTAAGAACACGACTCACCACTGCGGGCGGGGGGACGCGGCATAATCCGCGGCTACTATTGGTCAGTTCAAGGTCGAGTTGCATGAGTACGCTCAGCAAGGGATTGCTCTATTTCAATTAATAAATATCGATAAAATGTATTTCATCGTAGTAATAAAAACTCAATAAAAATCGTATAAGAATATTTAATAAAAATCAGTCTATTACAAAAAAGAACTCCTTACAAGAAAATGTTTGATTCTTAAAATGTGTTAATTTAGTATAAGTTTTTCGAATTATTGTTTTAGGGCCCTGATTGTTTTTGGTAAAAAACGATAATCGATCGTCTACATATTTCTTGATATATTTTAAATAGATACACGATGTAACTATTCCAAAATTATGAGTTTTATAAAAACTTACTAAGATAGGCAAAAACATTGTTGGAATCGCTGAACTAAATAAACGTCGGCATTATTTTAAATTACATTAAAAGTAATTTGTGGAGGCACCAAGAACAGCTGCCTCTAACGACGCTATAGTCAGTTAATTAACTCATTAGCCAAAATAAAACATATTTTTAAATTAATATTTTACTATTATCGATATCCACTTCATCCTTAAAGGTAACAGCCCGAATTTCATCGATAGGAATACAAAGGGCAAGAAAGAGATGGACGTATTAGAATTTCTTAATGAAAGAAAGGGACTTTTCCAAAAGACATCAACGAGCGTGAGCGCGGTTCACCAACCACCAATTTAAATAGACCCCTGTGGTATTTCGTAATATAATTAAATCAAAGCCTAATTTTGGTATTGATACTTGCCGATGCCATTCTTTTTGTAACTAGATGTCCTGGATTGTTTCCCGCACCATTTCATCGCGCATGTAGGCATTTTTTTTTATTTTTTACTAAATAAAATCCTCAATAATTTAGCGTGTTTGCAGGTCATAGACTTGGTCGCTACTAAAGGATCGTACTGATCGTAGCCTTATAGTACGCGCAAAATCACTAACTTTTGGCGAGCGTCGGGGCACTGTATGCGCAGTCAAGTGGTTTTATAGTCTTTGGGTGAGCGCGACGAAATTTCACTTTTGGCGACGATGTGCCATGAATGGACGCGTTATTACGTAACTTGGCTTGGTCTTCGCTCCTGACTCATTTGAACAGAATTAACATACATATGTGCAGTTGACTGGAACCTCCGCAGCTGCACTACATAAATCATTAATACAAATATTTGCTTTCTCGATTTTTCGGGAATTAAAATATATTTTGTTTTTGCGGCACATTATTCAAATAGGGAATTTGTTAGTACATATTTGGAAAATCCACTATCGGTAATTTGGGGACAAATTCACCTCCATCTACTCTATTGGTATGTATGATTTATAGCCACAGTGTGATGAGTGCGTGTTTGCCAAAATGAGGATTTGTTGTTGCTGGCATGCAGGAATTTTGGGAATTCACTTTTTAGTAAAATAAACTTCTTTCAATGTTCCAATTTCGAAATCAGAGGATGAATAAATAATCAGGTATGAAACATAATGATATTGTCCGTGGAATGGCCTTATGTTCCGGCTGTATAATGGATCGGCAACAAAACAAAACATAAACATTGTGTAAAAACTGTTATTTTTATCGTCGTCCATGGTTGTTTTAAAAACATTACAACAGAATGACGTTACATAACCCTAAAATCCCTAAAATAGTTAGAAGTAAAATGTACACCAGCTAAGCAGATAGACATGAAGTAGTTTCACATGCACTGATTCACTGAGCAACTAAACTAGCATCTTTTCGCGTGCATTTTAAAGCATTGACGTCAAAATCGCGAACAACTTCCAGCGCTTATATAACGTCGAGGAATAAGTGATGTCCAAACAGATCCGCTATACAACACCTGAGAGGGAATGAGATTCTACAGTTTACGTACATATTATCAACAGGAACTTCTTACGTCAACAAAATGAATCTAATGGAGAATTTACATTAACGTATTACATGTACGTGTAGTTAAAAAAGAGTTGTGATTGAATTGTAAACTAACATGTTTTCGAGGCAAAATTACAAAAACTGGGTAGTCACGACTCATAAAACTTTTAGTTTGAATGTATAAAACGTAGTACGTGACCCGGACCGGATAGACTAATCCAAATAGTCCCAATGTCGTGCTGTCTGAGACACTCTTTATTATATATTTGGGAATGCTTAGCGTTGGATGCCGAGCAGCACATTAATTTAACAGATTTGTCTTATGAAATCCCGTGAGTCGCCCCCGGTCGAAAGCGCGCGCGAGAACTGTATTTTTATTGGGCGTAAAGTGTATAAAACTACTTCATTATAATTTCAATGTAGTTTTTAACTACTTTAAAACTTCTATGTGAGTATCTGCGAGGAAGAAACTTTATTTGGCACATGTGGCAGATAAGAAAGTCTAAGGCTTTTGAGTTTACATTTTCCCCTTCACTCTGTAGAAAGTGGTTTTTCATTTAACCACTTGTGATTGTGATATGCTATTGGAATTTTTCATATTTCTTGCATATTATAAAAAAAGAAAGGAAACCCATGCGTCGTGGTTTCTACAAATTAAATCAATTGCGCACTTAACCTTTTACAAATAAAATTCAACCAGTATTCTAAACAAACATGAGCGTGAAACCATGTAAAAAGTTCTCTCTGAAATAAAAACAAATTCCGTTCTATATTTATCTAGGCGAGAATGGGAAAATCTATCATGTTAGGATTCCAGCATATTATTTTGGATGCCGACCGAAATATGTCTACACGTTGCATGTTGCATAATTAATGGGCGTCAGCATTAATTCTAAAGAATTTTCTTCTGAAATTTATTATAAGATATTAGCTTAAAACATTGGTTAATGATGCAGTTTTATAAAATTGTCAAACATTCCAACTTCATGCCAAACCTCAGCTTTTGTAATAGACATAAGGTGTATACTAAAATAAAGAGCTTTTATGATATTAATAAGAAGATTGATTTAATAAAGTCAGAAATTGAAAGTGTTTTGTCGGAGTCCAGTTGACACGGGTCCAAGATGCTGTCAGCAGATAACGGTAATATGGTTCATGTGGTCGGCGCACCTAGCGCTAATCGCGTTCGACGACACCTCCGCGTTAATCATACGGTCATACTGATTATACTGAATGCCCGACTCGCGTGCACGGCAAACGTACGAGCACGCATGGAGCTTATAAGCTCATGTCGTTATTGGTAATGCATTTGGCAGTAAACCACGGCCGTACACAATTCGTGTATAACGTACTATTATGTACCGGTATGTCGATTACCTTCGAGAACATAATACTATTACACCACAACAACAGAATGAATCGAATGATAACAACAACAATTAAGAAATTATGATATGTCGGCAACTTGCACCTGTCGTTTTACGAGTTTTACTAAAAGAAAAGTATAAAACCAGATAGTACATCGTAAAGTAACACAACGAGGTCAAGGTGGAGATTTAGAACGAGGACGAGCCAGCTAATTACTCAGCCATCGTCAATAATACATATGCTATGGAAAATAACAGCGATGATGGACAACATCGATTTAGGACAAAATAGTTCATGAAAATACACATGTCTTAATGAGCTACAGCAGCGTTTTCAACCTGTGGGTCGCGACCCTCTGGGGGGTCGCGTAACCAGTTTAGTTGTCCAGTAGTTGTATGTAGGGTATACTATGAGGTTAAGGCAATACATAAACACTTGTATAGCAAAAACAATATCGAGATTTATTTTTAAATTTATTTTTCAAATAAACTGTGTGAAATACTTCTTCCTGTAAAACAGTCATGAAAAAAGTTGCAAAACATTGAGATACAGAAAGTACGATGTGCTGGTCAATATTCAAACGTTATTTAGCATTTCCTGAACACTATACGCCAGGTGATGACAGTTTTATTGTCTCAATAGTTGTATCGTTTATTTATTGTCCACATTAAAGGCATTTCGATAATTAATAACACGTCATACTTGTTACGTTTTAATGTGAATAGATAGTTTGGATTGAACAAGTGGTTTATACATGAATTACACAACTACAGACAGTCAGTGCCAAAATTCTATTTGTGACGACAAACCGAGACTGGTATATTTAACTGCCACCCATAAACTGTCGAATAAGTACTGCTTCTGACAACACACAAAACAATCAAACAGGACAAGAATCACATCAACATTGAACTAACAACAGAAAATATCTAGGAAACACTAATTGTAATCTTAAATATTTTCTTATTCATCCTAATCTATTAATTTACACATGGTCACTTTTAGTGCAAAGAGAAGAGCCAAGTTGGAATAACACTAACCTATTTTCTTACAGTTTACTCTTACAACTCGCGTGGGATGATAGGCTGGTGATAGAAATGTATGCGGTTATACTATACGTGCTTATTCTGTTCCAAATAAATAAAATGAAGTACCTAGCCGTACAAAAATACAATGTTAAGTACAACATTGTTATCACAACTGTAACATTTACTAACAATACAGGGTATTATAATTTTAAGTGCAGAACAATCATTCACGTACTCAAAATTGATCCGGTGCTCAATTTCCAATGTTGGAATATACGCGAACACAATCACAGTAGAGTGCAACAACAACTGCCACATAATGCAATTTAAGCAGCTTGAGTCAGAGATAATGCCGCTTAACCCATACATTGTGTACGAGCTACTGTTCTCGGAATAATTATGGGTTTGTTTGCGACTCCTCAAACCAAACATTCCGTTCCTATGTGCGGTACGCACGACCTATAACACTACAGCGGCGACGCCGACGCTTGTTGCATAAATAGACTCATTTCTTGGATGGAAATTCACTTTTATTTTAAGGCCATCATCGAAGACGACGAAAACGTAGTCAACTAGTCATAGCCTCTGTACTATTTTTCGTGAAAAACAACGAAGCATGACGCCATGAAAGCAAACTATAAAAAAATACGATTAGTCCGCCGTGACGGTATAACACAGTTATTTTCAACAGCCAAACATGAATAAGCCGAGAATACGTAATGAAGCTAATAAAATACACAAATTAAGAATTTGGTGGAGTTTTTATCTTTTGAAAGAATGGCGATGGCGTCGATTGTCAAACTATATTTGATCACATTGTTAGGTTTAGGCAAACATAGGATCCGGACATCTCTAAGTAGGAAGCTAAGACACATGCTGGACAGAGGATGATCTTGAGTCGCAATAACGTATGGATGGAAATTTCTTCTCCCGTCACCACGAATACGAACCGAACGAACACCGTGTAAGATTTTTCACCTGGTACAACTTTTGGGATTTCCGGAACTATACAAAAAAAAGTTTTATTTATGTACCCACCAATTCTTAGACTCCCTCAAAACTTTGACAAATAATATAGAAAAAAAAAACAATATTTAATGCCAATTTTCTGCAATTCTGTCATAATTGAACTTTGAAAGCTTCGTGCTAATAATAGGAGATCCCTTCTCGTGGGTGTCACACAAGATGACTACGGAATAATATTAGGAAGATGAATAATACACATAGACTCAGAGACAAAACAACTCATTCATTGTTTTAAACATAGAAATATATAAGCTTTGGTTTTTCCAGAAAAAAGTTTCGCTAACGTGTTTATAGCAAAGAGCCTTCAACATAATCAACCCGAAAAAACAGTTATGAAAGTACATCAACATATTGAACTCTCATCATAAAAAAAGGCCGATACAAAAACAAATGAATTTACCTAAAGAAATTGATAACGCAATTTACGATGAACAAAACAATACACTGCTTCAATAAGGTAAATAAAAAGTCGCGATGACATAACGCAAATAGTTGTTCACATATTTGCGCTGGCATGTGTTGGGCGGGCGCCGCCGAACGTGGGAGCTGGGCGCGTAACCGCCCTACTATGCAAAAACAATTACGTTGCGACGCTGACCCCGTGACAACATGGACTCAGCACTCATACTATCGGTACAACATTTTACTTAGCACAGCATGCAATAGCATTTTCATTGTGAAAGAATCTCTAATGAGGAAAAACATCGATTAAAGAAATTGGCACAAAACGAAAGCTGTGAAGATAATATTTACTCACTGATTTCGAAATTTTTCAATGCACTCTAACAACTTTTAGCTTTTTTATAAGAAAAAGCAACATCAAAGCATCGCTAAACACTTTAAACATCAGAGATGACAGCTGTCAATCAATATTACTTTGTCCTCTACGATGACGAGCACCGATTACGCTTTCCTGACGTTTCAACAATCAATGCTAAACTGTAGACAGAAATTCATACTCATCCCCTATCATTTTACTTATACGTATATGCACTGCGAATGACGCAAAATAAAATTCCTAAATGGATGATCATGTGTTGACGAAATATAACTATTTTCGTGAACCTTCTAACGAGAACGTATATAGGTTAGCCTCGGAAATAAACAAAAATCAGAATGCATGCATCACGCATGGATTTAAAGAAACTTCTTAGAATTTAATTCTGGATACAAAGGCTAAGATTGTTTAAATGATTCTATCTATAGGATCTTCAAACTGTTGATTTAATGAACTGCTGTGAATTAGTTATTTTCACATCAGAAGGATTAACTAAACGTCTTATGACAGTCCTAATCACCTCATTGCCTTTAAAAAATGAGAGTTCATTCTCAAGATATATTAATGTTCATGGATCCATGATGTTTTTGTGTGGAGAATCCCCAACTTAAATCATCTTTTAGAAATACATATGTGCATCATTCCAGAAAGTAGTAGTCAACATTAAAAACGTTTCATCACAACTATGATGATAAGATCCACGACGAATTTACCAGATGTCTAGTCCCAATTAGTGAAATACACAAAGCTCAGTTTGGCATGAGTGCGGTAGCAGTATGTAGTAACAGGCTGCCAAGATGCCAGCCCGTCTGTCTATTACTGCAAGTTACAAGTTTACACAACTGTTATCCTTACGCCTAATAAGTATTACATGGAATGAGAGGAATGCTAAATTCCAGACCTTAAAACTTCCTGATTGTTGCGACAATCTCTGGTCTTCCTTTTTAAGTTATAATATCTGGATGTGCCTTGACAAGTGATATGCAGTAGGTACGCAGATACGACAGTTGAGCATCACAGCAACCATCTTCAGGGACTTTTCTAGCTAGACCATGTGATCAACATGGCAAATAACTAATCCGAATTTTACCCAATGACAAATGTTCGTAATAATTTGCATGACATAATACTAACTAGTGTTCTAGTTTCGAATGAATAGAAATAATAAATAGTACATGCTCTACAGTGGAGGTGGGCAGAACAGTGAAGATAATGCTACTACTTCTTAAACACGAGTTTCTATTGACATTTTCATTTTTGATGATGATTATGATCTATGTGGGTAATTAGAAACGGTTTAAGAGAGTATTTCCTCCTTATTAAAATCACAATTAATAAAGCGAGAGCAGACAGAATACCGAGCCAGTTTGATCGTAAAGCCGCGAGAGAGAAGTGACAGCTTGGCAAAGGCTACTAGCCTCATAGTACTACGTGAGCAACGATAGTTATGAATGATTCTACTCTTCTGATAAACGTGGAAAATAAACACAATGTTATTTAGAAGTACAGCCGAACTTGTGTACTTTCTTCACTTTGGGTTTCCAAAAGCGTAAGTCTTTGCATGTGCAGCATTTGCATTCATTAGCAGTGTTTAATTCAAAATTACTCTTAAAATTATCTAAGCTGTACTGCTGCTATAAGAATTTCCAGACACAGTTTTAACAGCTCATAACTGTTCCCAATTAATAAGATAATTTGGCCAGAATGTGCAGCTATGTATTTTGGCGAGATTCGTAATGATGACCGATGATTTCATTCGAGCGGTTGCGGTCTGCGGCTGTGGTCTCGACAGGCAATACTAATTAATCGACGTGCAAGTCTCGCCAGATCCCGTCGTTGAGTGACGCAGCACCTGTCACAACACCGGCTCAGTCACAACACACCCTTGCAGTATAGCTTGAATTAACAACTGCCAGTCAATCAATTCTGACTTAACTGCTGCAACAAACTTGATAACAGTAATTAAAATTATATTTCTGTTGAATAAGGAAAACACAAAGATGTGTGAATCATACTCGGTAAGGGTCATCGACATTATAAAACGGCAACTTGAACGCAAAATTAAAATGCGTTTACAGTGTGCAACGACGATACGTCTGCGATTAGCAAACCCTACAACAAAATAAGAGCGTACGAGCAATTCGCAACATGTGAAGGTAAGTCAGAATACGCATTTGTTTACGAGCTTTCTGTTACATAAGGTGGGGAATGTGGCCCACTCGTAGTGGAGTCTGAACACCTATTTATAAGCTCTTTCCATTCCCGACTGCGTGACACATATTACTTACTCCAGTGACTAAGGGCGGGCTAAAGATAATTTTCCTGCAGCGCAACCATTAACCGAATTTGCATTTCATTTCATAATTTCTTTTAGCACATGTTATAATGCGCTTCAATGTAAACAATGATTATGGTATGTACAGACTGAGATTCAACAGCGGGACGGACCGAGTAAAAATACATAAAACATTATCTTAACGATTTATTCCAGTTAAATATGAAGTAATGGTTTTCTTAATTGCATTGTTTCTATCCTTTCATGAATAAGAACACGCCAAGTAGCAGAAAGACCTATAAAGCGTTATCACACCTTGCCGACGGCAAGTGATAACGATCCAATTATCTCATAAAGTCGATGCTTACTATATATAATTCGGATATGAGTTATTAGCCAGTAAGAAAGAAGTTAAATAATTTTCATCTGTTTCGCTGTCAGGACCAAGTATCCGACTGTGCAGGGGAATGATGACCGCTATTTTATCAATTTGTAATCGAAAATAGTTCTTAACTATGTATTTATTATCTCATTACGAACTTTGGTAAAATGCTCTGTTCAAATTAGAAATGATGACTTCAAACTTAATCGACACATAATATAGACACCGATTATTATTAAAAGAATTGTTAATGTTTTATTTGATGGCAGAAAACACAACACTTCACGCGGTTTTATGTACTTTAATCCTTCAATTTCAAATCAGTGGATAAGTAATCTTGCAGAAAAGCAGAACTTGCGTTCAAGATAGATAGCCATTTTCTCCGAAATGTCAAGTATTACCAATAGTTCTTGATAGTTCTCGAACTCAAGCTGATAACGTGTTATTAGTTAAGGGGTTGGTTAAGACACCGAGTGTTAGATAAGTGTAATGTTTTTGCGAAAGGCCTGCGCTGCAAAGCAATGTATGTGATCGTACCGTCGCAGTGCCTGCAGCGCTTGGGCTCCGGGGGTGCGAGCTCGTCGCCGAGTTCGCGGTGTCGTACCGGCATGGCGGCGCATCCCGCGCCGGCGCCGCCACCACCCGTCTGTCAATACGAGGCTCGCGCGCTCCACCTCGACCGCTCTCTAGATGCGGCGGCGTCGCAGCTGCCACTGAGCTCAACCAAGCCGCCCGCCCCGGGCGGTAGGCGGCGCCCATTCCCAAGTTATTTTGGGCGGCTGTGACTCATGGCTCGAACTGCCCGAGGCGAGCGGCGCCTGCGCATCACAGGCTGTGCGGCGAATCCCGCCTAAGCCTACGCGCACTTCTAAGAGTCCTGCTGCATTTCTTTTATCGATAATTCGTCCTTTTCAGATAAAAATGGTTTTTCAAAATTTTCCAGACATACAGACGTAGGAAAACATGAAGGCTTTTCTGCAAGTTTGATGGGCTAGGTTATTTTTTTCTTAAATTTTATTATATTTATGTATAAACTATTAAATTATGAGTGGTGCAATATGAAGCTCAGATTTTTCCCATAATGCTAAGAAAATTATAAATATTCTGTCAGCTCTCACATCCCGCCATACAAAATCACATAGTTTGGTCAATCTTCAAATAAATTATTTAGATTGAGGAAGCTGAAAGGTTTTTTACCCCAAATGTTAAATAGCATCAAAAAAATATGAATTTACTTAGTACTGAGAATGATGGCAGAGAATAGTATCATGGGCAATCTTGGTATCCGATGCTCCAAATATCTGCATCTGCATTTGTCGCGATACAAGCATTCTAACTAGGTACACTCAATTTATCATGATTAATAAGGAAAGTAGCATTTATTGAATATGGGGTGACAATCTACAGCATTATGAGTAATTTAAACATCCTCATTTCTTCAGGAAAAAATTAATAAATTATATAAAAATTGCAATTTCTATACATATAAGGTAAAAGTGAATAATTTCCGTATAAGTAACCAAATGAAGTATAGGGAACAAACATGTGCTTAAAAAAACATAGATGAAGGTGTAACCGAGATTCCTTGCTATTTAAGAGTTTCGTAGTTTCTTTCTGTATAGTATAGAGGTCAAGTGCAATCTGAATTATACATAAACAAAGAAAGGCTATTTTCCATTGCACTACAAATAAATTACAGGCTCTAAAAATCTACAATTACTAGTGTTTTAAGCAGGTTACTAACCACTGTGTAGAACAAGCCTGAGAAATATAATTGCATAAAACAGCATGCCTTTCATGTAGTCGTGATATACTTTTTGACATAACTCTCCTTCTCGCGCAGTCGGGTAAAAACGTATACTGTTTACTTTTACATTGTGATCTTGACCTTGTTTTGAAGCAACTTTAGGCCACATTTGTTTTGTTCCAAAGTAGTCTTGAAAATTATACAACGTGTGAGAGTATGTATGTGATTTTGATACTATCTTATTTCCAATTAGTCTTTTGGGACCGAAATTAAACCGGCGTAAGTAGGTACCTTCATGTAACACATGAGTAATGACGAACTATTCCATTCAACAGGTGGATAATATTTAATTTTCTTTACCTCCAAACACAATCCTTTATTCCTGGTAACAACTGATGGAACCACAAGTTAATAATAACTTACAAATGCGTAGTGTCTGGTTACCGAACAAAAATCTATGTTACAATTGGAACTGTTTGCAATGTGATATCACGACTATCCTTGGGCTAATGTGACATTTATCAACAACAAAAGAAATGTTTATAATGGGCATTACTAATAAAAAGCAGATAATACAACGTGACACCGCAATAATAACTAGAAATAGACTAAAACGAAACAGATGAATACAACTGTGGGCGGCTACGCAAAAAACTTACCTTGTGTTTGAAATTATTGCTGTATTCAATAAAATCCCAGACCTAAAATGTTCTAATAGTATTCAGTCCAAAATCACTTTAATTCCGTTACACCACGTCACTATGATTTATTATTTCACAAACATAGAAATAAATATCTACTACTTGTTCCTGCCATTTTGAATTTTTGAAGAATGTTGCCACTCGTAGTGTCTTGTGAAAAATAATTTATGAAATGGATACCGGTCTTTTCGCACTTAAGCTCCATTCACACGACCCCAAAGATTAAACACAGACCTATTTTTTCATTAACGATGTGTTTACAGTAGGATGACTGGTAATCATATTAGTGACCAGTACTGGAACAAGTGATTCTAATCATGATAACTTTCCCAAAGTTACTTTTTATTTTTAGTTTGATCACGGAAACATAACAGCTGTTTCAAACTTTGAACTTTCTGTTTGTTTGTTTTGCTAGTGATTAAAGTAAAAAAAATTGATTGTGGGGAAACCACTTGTTCAAGTATCAGTCACTAATTAAAAAATGTGAAATACTTAACCAATTTTATTTATTTATTTAATTTGTTGTACACTTTTTCTTAAATATAATTTCCGACATCAGCATCCGCAGCATCTGAGTATTTTCAGCTGCATAATCTGTTTCGCACTGACGAATTTTCCGCGCGGCAATGTTCGGTTCGCACGGCACAAACTCAGAACTGCAAAATGATACAAGTGCTAATGACACCTGAGAGCAAGGGACAGGTTTCCTGCAGCACCACGATATCCTCTCTTGTGAAAGGGCCCAGAATTCATAATAGTCATCGGGTGGTGTAGGTACACGTCTGTGTTAGTTAAAAAAGGCAAAACAAAAAAAGATAACTTTTTATCTTCATACAACTTTATTGAAATAGAACGTGTTTTATTCTCGTAAACATTATTTATTATCGATACAGATTGTAGATTTAAGTCTACTTAATTATTGCGCCAATTTCATTTAACCTTGTATTCTCAAAAAAAAAAAACATTAAGAGAGCTATTAAAACTCGCGTCTAATGACGTAAATTAGATTAGATTTCGTAACAGAAATAAAACATATCAACAAAAACAATTTGTACATAACGTCAAATTATAATTAATTTTCTAACTTAGGAAATAACAATAAATTGTAAATACACCTCTGAACGATGCCACAATATTGATTCATAACATTAATAAATAAATCATAATAAATGTACCGACTGTATACTGCGCATTGTAATATTTCGTAATAAATATTAAAATCGATTTACATTTAAAGACAGTTGGACCATAAACAAATGCAATTAATTTACAACTAGGCAAAACGACAGTAATTTTACGGGCTATTTTATTATTTTGCTAACCTTACTGTACTACGTATGTATTTTCTTCCAAAGATTGTAATAAAATAACCTGTTGTTTTTTTAATATTACTAAAATAATAAGCCTTTTCTAAACCTTTGCAGGAACATTTCTACATAAAATATTTTTTCAGACAGAAAATTCAATTCCTCAACTATGTTTGCCAAGCTGTATGGAAATATGAGTCCAAGATTACAATTTTATACCTAACTATTATAATTGATAATTAATATGTAATTCATGCTCGACTACCGAAACATCGAATTTAAGTTAACGTTTGATATTAGTTCACTGCAACTTAGAAATAATTGTAATTAACAGCATCTGATGTGCTAGCCTTTGCTGTAGCAAATAATAATTTATTTTAAAATTAACTCGGCGAAAACATAAATACAATCAAATATTTGCTATGTTTGATACAACCTATTTTAAAAACTAATTCATTATAGTATAAGTATGTTGTAATTAATAGGCGGGCAAACACTGGAATTTCATTAAAACTATTAACTGACCCATAAAAAGTATTTACAGAGTAATAATGGCTAAAAATAAATTGTTTAATAGAGTTAGTGAAAAAAATCATGTTTCAATTGATTATAAGTATTTGAAGAATAAGCAATACAGAATAAATAAAATATTAGAATCATCACATCAAATCGAATATGGAAATAAATTATTAAATTATAATTCCTAATCGGTCCTACTGCGGAACCAGAGAAAAATATTTCCTAAATAGATGAACTAAATGTCATCAACAATGATTGTCCTTTGAGACAGTGGGGACTTCGCACTAACAATAGTGAACTGGTTTATTCTCGAATCTACACCTAAATAGCACAAACTAACACAAATATATTTGGTAAATAGAGTAAACTTCACAGCTCTCATCTTTAGCTAGTGTTGGCAATTTCACAATTGCCGTTTTGTTTAACATGCTGATCTTTTTTCAAAGCTTTCGATATGGCCAGCTCTTTTTGCTCTTTCCGTGTGTTGCGGACCTCAAATTCAAGACGATGGCGTATTATTCGTTGCACGATGTCTTCTGTTGTCATGGTGTTGCCAGAATTTATTATCTAAAAAAAACATAGTTTTAAAATTGTATAAAATTACGACCGATAGTCTGATTTTGCACAGCCATAGTTCTTCAATCCATACTTGAATAAAATAACTGTGCAAAAAGTAAACATCATTTTCGAGAGCATAAACGTATGCAACATTGGAATTTATTCTTCTTACCTTAAAGCAGCCGCGCTGTTTAGGCACTTTGTAAGGATCGGAGCCATCTGAATCAGTCGCTATCGTGGTCAGTCCGTGACACACCACCTTCACGCGGAAGTGGTCCATGAGATCAGCTGTCACGCTGTACGGTGCTCCGATCACAACTTCATGAACATACTGAAATAAAAATTCAATTTAATTGCTTTCAGGCTCAAAGGAAAATATGAAATTGTTGATTACATATATGGGTAATCTTCTGTCCAGCAAAATTGATGCATACAACCTGTAATCCAGGGTAAATAAAAACAAAGTTCTGTTACAGACAGTTTTTCTCATATTTTTTGGGACATGGCCTTGTTTTTACTAGATAGTGCTTATCAAAATGGAGCATCGCAAATAACATTAACCTTCTTTGTGGGACTGTGGTGTTATCCTACGAAAAATAACCTGCCCCTCCTACGAAAAATGCATCCCGGGTGCTACATGTAGCTCATGTAATTCGAGAATAGTGTAGATTTCAAACAGTGAAAGCATTCTTCGTCTTTCATTTATAATCGGTTCAATAGTTTTGGAGCAAACAAAAAGAAAATGTTTCCTCTTTATTCTATTAGTATAGTAGATAAAGCTTTATTTACCTTACAGGCAAGTACTGACAGCACCCGTTCATGTAAGTTCATGATTGGGTAGTTAGACCCCTTGTAGCGGTTCACTTCGAGATCAGTATGCAGGCCTACAATGAGGAAGTCGCCTTGTGCATGTGCAGCCTCTAAGAAGTCCAGGTGGCCAACGTGGAAGAGATCGAAGGCGCCAGCTACGTAAACAACCTGAAATAATTACTTCAGATTTAGTAAAATTATGGTAGATTTCTAAGATATTTGCGAGACATAATTTTTGAACTGATATTGTTTTTTTTGGAGCTTCGAGAAGTCAAGAACAACTCTCGAATATTGCAGACACAAACCACATAGCAACTTTAAAACGCGTTCATTTTTGTCGTCACTTAAAAGTAATTGCAATTTAGAACTGATCAGAAGATGAAATCTTCAAAGAATATAGCAACTGTCTCGTGTTTGAGCTTATATCAATTACTACCTAGCTGTTTTTCTCAGTTTCACTAGTATCGTGAACTTCCCCATGTATCTGGATAATACAATTTTATGCCACCCAGACATACTTTGTTTGACTTTCCAGCAGTCAGCCAGACAAAGACTGTTTCAAATCCGTTAATTAGTTACGAAGCCATTTTTCCTCTTTGTAATATTAGTTTATAAGACGAAAAAAAAATATCCAGGGTAAAAAAATCATAGGTAAAATGTACCAACCTTATCGGTGGGTTTCGGCGACAATCCACTGCTGAACTGTATGATCTTCTGCGTGGTGGGCAAGAATTGTGAGCAGCCAGTGTAAGGAGACCGGGCCGTTGAGTCAGTCCCCAGGTTAGATGAGTGCTCCAATGCTACGGAGTACTCTTTGTCACCTCTCCTGGAAATCAATAGGCCTTAAGTGTAAACGAGAATGAGATGATAAGGTGATTTATGATTTCAGTGACTCGATTGTGTGGCAGCTCGCTGTGACAGCATATTGAGCTGACATAGTGTAATCTCAATATATGACATGTCATAGAAACGAAAGAAGAGGAAGAATGGGTCGATTTAATGAATTGGTTTTTCATTCAGATTTTTACAAAGTCCTAATAAGACCATAGAAAAGGATTCTTATATGAAAACTTCATGTAAACTGCTATTACACTCTCATTTTTAAAATGGCTTAATAAGACCCCTAATATTCTTAGAGAAAAAACAACCTGTAATAAGACTTTACATTCTGATTTTTATAATGTTCTAATTAGACCCCTAGTAATTCTAAGACGAAAAATTCCGGTAAGACTATAAATGAATATAATTGTAATGTCGTTTCACTTTCATTTGGGTAAGTAAATAAATATTCCACCGCCAATATATAATGCTTGAATTTCCGGGATCACATAGACTTTATTTTTTGTTGAATACTAGATATTCATGAGAACATCTATCATTGTTTCAAAGAAAATAAAAGCGAAGATTTTGAGGAGCCTTGAGAATAACTGCCTATTCAATTCCTAGCATTACATAATCAAAGTATTTATTTTAAAATTAATTTATTAAATCATAATTTCTGGTTTTCAAAACCGGCCGCAAAACGCTTATTTTATAGCCTCATCAGGGTCAGGGTCGTGTCAATTATAGTAAGTCAATAACTTATGTTTAAAGCTAATTAACTAAGAAAGAAGGGAACTTCCTTGCTTATACACATTTTCTTAAGCATGTCTGACCGTCGCGTTTTCACGCCAAAATTACAAAACCGATTAACATGAAATTTTGAAGTCAGATAGACAAGAGCGTGAGAAAAGACATAGGCTTTTTACCGGCAGTGGGAAGTGGTTGAAATCGCAGGGAACAGCTAGTAAAAACATAATGGTTTAGATCAGCTGATTACATTTTTTTTTTATGAGTGTGTACTCGATTCATTATTTTTCTACCGCAAATGGCGCCTCACGGGTAAATACCAGAAATTGCTTGTAACTCTATTTATTTGACAGGCTTAAAAACGGAATCATAATTAACATAACATGTTAAGTATTTTAATAATGTTAAGTAGCGCCAACTCAAGGTAATGGTTATGTAATTAATATTCACTTCATAATTTACAATATTAATGATAATCATTGAAATAACATTAAACTCATTGAACCGTAAGCATTATTATTATTATGAGATCAAAGGTGACTGATTTTTTCCAACAATTCTCTAAGACAAACAGAATTTTAAATTATATCGACGTCAAGCGTCATAGCACGCGTTAAGAATCATTTTTCCAATGCTTAATTTTTATAAGAATGTCATGAATGTTTACTTGAAATGTTCTCTCGTAAGAAGTAGCATGCGCCCAACTAGGTCTGTGGTAGACACGCCAGCCGTCCTCTGCACTTCCCTGAAAACATACAAACATTCAAATAAAACATAACATTCTTAAAAAAAAAAACTGAAATAGCTAAGCAGGTTGTAATCCAGTCCTAAAAATATTATTCTGGCTTCACGGTTCATCCTGATTAATATATTACACCTAATTTGTAGGTCTTCCCAAATCAACACAATTATAAAAACAGATTTGACCGGGTGTATTATTTCACCTCCTTGAAGATTTATTAAGGCACTTAAAGACAAATAAAATTTTCCATCTTATTCGTAAACATTGCTTTTGCCAATAAATTACTTCCTATTTATAGATTTACATACGCAGGTACTTATTAAAAAATATCTTACATCCTAATAATATTTATCTTTGTGTATCTATATTTGATGCAAAACTGCTGAACAGATTTTGATGAAACTTGGCAGTAATATAGCTTTTATATTTTTATCCATAAGCGGAAAGTAGTCTCCTCGGGACGCGGGTGAAATCGCGGGTGGAAGTAGCGACAAATAAAATTGTAATAAACCTCAGAAAACCTGAAATAGGTATTCTAAATTTTTTGCTAGTAATGATTTAATCATAATAATATGCAGTGCATACAGTTGCTAATGGGGAAAGGTATCTTTTAAGGCTAAGGAAAATGGTTTATTAATGAATAACTTATATTACATTGTAAGTAATAATCTCATTATAAAAACCCAATATAGTAATAACAGAGGAAACAAAAACAATTGTATGGACATCAGAGGGTATGCTGTTCATGTGAATTAATTGACTCAGGTTTCGGGCATAATCGCAGAAAATTGATTTATGTTTTTAAGCAAGAGTAAAGCAGTATTTTATTGTTACACGAAATGCATAACAAATTAATTTTAATTGAAGTGAAAGTTAACGATAAAACAATGATTTTGTAATTTCAGAATGCAGGTTTTATTCTGCGTTTCACATTGACCAGTAACAATACATAATCTACAACGTTATAAAGTGTGAAATACCAATTTATTTTCAAGATTATGAATGGGCTATAAAATTTTATTGCATGCAGGTATTTTATGAACTTAAAATTACCTATAACGGCCGGCTTTTTTCACTAAGTGATACGTATCTATTCCATCTGCAGTCACTGTTATATCATCTGAAAATAAAATGTGCTTAGTGTTAAATCATTTAATCCACTATAAC
The DNA here is from genome assembly GCF_030705265.1 of Helicoverpa armigera. Taxonomy (NCBI): domain Eukaryota; kingdom Metazoa; phylum Arthropoda; class Insecta; order Lepidoptera; family Noctuidae; genus Helicoverpa; species Helicoverpa armigera. The sequence goes on along the minus strand of NC_087130.1, from coordinate 7,327,643 downwards.
TTATTCCTAAGTAATAAAGAAAAAAAATTGATAACTTTGTTCAATGAGGTCTTTAAGCTAAAGTAGAATTATTTACACCAATGGGGCCAAAGGCCATAAATATTGAAAATTAGTCTCAGTATAAATAATGATTAAAAAAATGTGACCATTGATCATATGATCTCTGGGTTTTTTATGCCCAGAAGCATAAAAAAAGCAGAACACAACAAGTATTTAATATTTTTTGCAGTCATATTATAGAATGCAGGAAATACAATTGGCCCTGAAAAGATTACAAAAAAACTGTTTATAATGCAGTCTGTAAATATTTATTATTTACCTACAGTATTGTGTTTTATATAAAATATTTTATATGTTCATAATTTATTCACACAGTACATTAGTAATGAAAATAATATTTAAAATGTGATTTAATGAAACTATAAAAAGGATTACCTCCATGCACACAAAAATCACACTGATACTTGTCCAGAGTCTCAAGTGTGGTCACATAGGGAGCACCCTCCACCACCTGGTCAACCCACTTGATGGCACGCACCATTTTGTAGCGCTCCTCTTGTGTGAACACTGGGGGACCCTTGTGCTTCGAGATCTCTTCATCTGTGTGCACTCCCACAATCAGAACATCGCCCAGAGCTTTAGCCTGCCTCAGCGAATTTGCGTGCCCGAAATGCACCATATCATAACTGGAAATTAAACAGAAATCAGCACCCCACTTTGATACGCCGACTAATTATTTAGAGAAAACCATGTGTACACAGCGAGTGCAAACTGAAATCATTCGCGCCGGATGTTTTATAATTATTCCAGCGAGGTACTGTAGCTCATATTTATGAAAGTATTGCGGGACTTGTTCGCAAGATATGCTTTGTGACTGGAGCAAAACAACAGGAGCATTCGAGTAAGTGTAATGTTTCCAATAATCCAAGCACGAAGACATGAAGTAAAAATAAAAACCCGATATTACTCACCACCCATCGCACCACACACGAATTTCTTTTTTGTTTTCGTTATTTTCACTCATCTTTATAGAGCCTGATTTTATTTAAATCACACACAGAAAACTAATACTTTTATAGTAATATTTTTTGGTAATTGAATTAAAACGAAACAGTTCGCTCAACGCACAGCGCCTCCGCCCCTCGAAAGGTTCACGAAACAACTCATAGAGTATAGTAAATAGATTGGGAATAGAGAACCCACTTCGATTTTTTTCTGCAACCTTCAAACGATTTTTGAAGCGCCATCTGGTATCGTCTGCCGAAACAAATTGTTTATGTGTGCGTACATCCCATTTCACACACATGTATACATCAGTATTGTCTACAGGTTATTCGTCATCTCGACAGACTAAACTCACCATTAAAGTGTCGAGTTGGTGAAACTCGAAATTTGTACATTTATCATGTCGTCAACTCGCCACTCAAGATTTTCATTCGTGTCCAGTTAGTGAAACTTAGATTTTATCACTTTTATGTTTTCGCCAACTGGATACATTGTGTCACAAACATCATCGGCCACTGAACGTCCATTTTGCAAACGTTTGAAACGCGAAAAGTTGATTCCCAAACTTGGCGAAAACATAAAAGTGATAAAATCTAAGTTTCACTAACTGGACACGAATTAAAATCTTGACGTGGCGAGTTGACGACATGATAAATGTACAAATTTTGAGTTTCACCAACTCGACACATTCGTGGTGAGTTTAGTGTCGAGATGACGAATAACCGTCTATAGATATTCTAGGGAATTTGTTCATACGTACGTACTTACAAAATATAGCCACAGAATGTAGAAAATAGTTATTTATTGAAATATGGAAATACAACACAGATTACTACAACTCAACAGAACAACGTTATGTAGGAACATTTAGAAAGTACTTAGTAGGCGACCTGGAATTAAATAAAAATCATATTTACTTATGTTTATGTTTATTGTAATAAATTTGTGCTGAAAGTTTAGTTTCATCATCCTCATCACGATATTGGATTTTACCTGATAAAATTCGATTAATTGAGCGGCACCAACTATATACCAAAATATTTATTGTAATGTTTTCAAAAACATTTCTTAATTCTATCTTGTGGATATCGCAGGTGAAAGGATAATCCACAAATATGTCTAAAAACATTTTATCTTTTCTTTTAATTTAGTTTTTGGCACATTCTTTTCAAAATTTCTACTACAATATTTTGTATGTCTTTAAAACTTTTTCCGCCACTATATTGGGATACAACAGACAATGTTTTCCTTTTGTATATTCTTTTGCCCTTATATAACTATTTGATTTTAATTGACTGTCGCCAGTTAGTTCAGTTTTGCAGTGCCTGCATGATTTAGCAACTTTTTTAAAACATTTAGCCAGCACCCACCCACATACATAATTGGCCTGACCAGCATCAGCAGGCTCAGAATTTAAATTTATAAAAGGCACCTCAATTTCGTCATTTTCTTCTTGCTGAAATGGTAGAACCTCATTACTGGGAACATTAGAAGTGTTTTCTAAAAGTTTGTCTTCAAAAGAAACTCAATGTCTGAAGACAATCATTGTCATCATTTTCACAGTTAGCGTTAAGTGAATGGGGTGAGTTATAATTATTTAAAAGAAGTGATTTATAGGCACCTTCAAAGCTAATTGTGTTGGGTGCCGTATTCCTCACCCCAAAACTTCTAATGTTCCCAAAAAAATTTTCCAGTGGGTCCTGGTTAAAGTTTCTGGTCATCATTGTATCAAATAAATATTTTTGGGATAATATTTTCCACAACTGTTGCATGCCCTCAATAGTACGTATAAAATTTTTTATTGAAGGTACCGAACTCGTTTCAATTAATCTTATTTTATTTTCCTTTTCTTTTTTAACTTTAATAAATTTTATTGATTTTAATACCTTTTTGGCATTTTCCCATAATTCATGATGAGGAGAATTGTTTCTAACACCACATTTATACATTTTTCCATGTATCATATTAAATGAGCTTGAATTTAAGGAATCAAATAAATTGTCCATCATTTTGGTAAATGTAATTACTTGGCGGCACTCATTAGATAAATCGCCCCTAGCAGATAAATGTTCTGCAGCTGTAGCAACACTGCGGCTAAAAATTTGGGTTGCGTGTTTGACCTTCATTTTTTTTATTTTCTCCACATAAATATGTTCATCAGTTAGTTTCTGACATATTTTTAATTCACCATGTAATTTGTCCGCTTCATAAATTTTCTGGTAATATTCCCATTTTATCGTCTTTTCAACCTTTTCTTCGAAGTCGAAATATTTTAAGTCCTTCGTAAGTAAATTGTTTCTTACCCTTTCAATAAATGAGGGACATCAAATAATGGGATAATTTTAGATTTCCCTACTTCCATTACATCATGTCTCCATTCCTTATTTTCTTTTATGAATTTTATTCTACTATCTTCAATAATTTCATTCACTACACTGACATTTACTGTGCTTTGGTCGCACACTGTGCACAAAATATTAAGCCCTGTACCCTGAACATATTTAATGACTTTTATAGTCAAGGCTTTTAATTCTGCTTTGTTAACAGAATTTGTAAAAAGTATGCAACAGGCTGTTTAAATTTTTCTTTAATCCTTTGACCATGTAAACTAAAACATGGTCAGCAATTTTACTACGCCAAGCGAATCCCTTTAATTTATCCTTAGATCCGTCGTAATGGATCTGCGGCGATATTGACATCTCGTCAAAATAAGACAGCAGAGGCGATCTTCTGGACTTAATTCCTTCACAGTCTTTCTCATTTTTATGAATAAAACTTATTTAGCCCCGACTCTATTTCAATTTTCGCAAGAAGCCTTTTAATGATTTTATAGAGGGCAATGTAAAGTATTTATATAAAAGAGTATAACTCTTGGGACTCTTTTTGTACATGGAGAGACAAAACTTTTTCCTTTAAAGTAAACCTCCGCCCACGAGCTCTCTTGTGAGTTTGGGTGTACTGCATGTTTGTGAATATTTTTGCTGCAGTTGTCATATTTCTCGTTATTTTTTTTAAACAATTTGTATTGCTAATTTTATCAACGCTGGCTAATCTTTCTTTCAAACTACTACTCCGTTTACGTAACCGAATAATTTCGGTTTTTAAATTCTTCATTTGGAATCTTGAAATCTTTAATTCATTCTCCAGCGATGAAGTTGATTTCAGTTTTTCTGCAAAAAAAAAAAAACTTTTACTTTACTACTTTCCACACCCAGATAAAAGTAGCCTATGTATAAACATTTTTTTTGGATATCTTATGGTATAAACTACATTGGCACTTACTTTTGTCTCCTTTAAGTTTCCGTCTTTGTTGTATACCATGTTTACTGCAATAATTATGTTCTGCTGCTATAACACACGCATTGGGAGGTGCAGCTGAAAATAAAATAATAATAATTCACCATTGTCATTGTAAACATCAAAATTACTAGTGTGAGTTACATGAGGATTATTAACCTAAATTGTCATTACAATAAATCAAGTTGAAGTGTGTTTGTAATGACTACACAACAGTTACATATTACTTAATGCAGTAATTAATTATGGTAGCTAGTTAAACATAATTTGAGAATGTAGGTAGCCAAGCGTTTACATACCAGTGATTATTTGCTTTGATGTAGAAGGCAGATCCCATATATTATGTTCAGGCATAGGAAGTTCAGTTGGTATATGTGGAGTTGCAGGAGGCATATGAGCATCTTGTGATGGAGCACCTGGAAATAGTAAAACAAGTCTAAGATCCCACTAAACAACAACCTTCACCGAGTTGGTTAAGGGGTGAATGAACAGTATTTTATATCCAATTAAATATTACTATACTGCAAACAGGTGGCCTTAAAGGTATCTATGAAAAAATGAAATTTAAAAGCGTCGCCCCACCCAGAATACAAAGGGGCGGGATTCTCCATCGCGATTAGCTCCGGTACCCGCCTGGGGTATTATTACTCTATTTCGTAGTCGCATTAAATTATATTAGGAGCAATGTTTTAAAACTTAAGAAAAAAAAGTTAAGAGGTGAAAGAGAGAAGGTGACTGCAGAGTACATATTTTAAAGTAATAAGATATATATTTTATCAGACACTGAAGAGAAGGTAAAGGGAAAGGGAAGGTTAGTTGGGAAGTTGGGACCGTTAGTTGGAAAGGGTTAGCCGAGGTGTTATGACTATATTTTCTGATGGTACCTCATGTTTACCAATTGGCACAGGGTCGTCTAGTTCTTACTGACTTCTTTAAGCGTTCATGCCTTCCCCATCACGTCAAGGTGGCCCCATGGGGATTATTATTATAAAAAATGCAGTATTTAATTATGGCAGCTAGTTAAACATAATTTGAGAATGTAGGTAGCCAAGCATTTACGTACCAGTGACTATTTGCTTTGATGTAGAAGGCAGATTCCATATATTATGTTCAGGCATAGGAAGTTCAGTTGGTATATGTGGAGTTGCAGGAGGCATATGAGCATCTTGTGATGGAGCACCTGGAAATAGTAAAACAAGTCTAAGATCCCACTAAACAACAACCTTCACCGAGTTGGTTAAGGGGTGAATGAACTGCATTTTATATCCAATTAAATATTAATATACTGCAAACAGGTGGCCTAAAAGATTTCAGTTCAGTTTAATTGTGAATAATTAAGAATTTTGTTTTCTTAATGGCAATTTTAACTCAGTAGGTGGCATTGCGATCTAGTTCAAGAATAAAGATCTAAATCTTACCCTGAAGATGGAGAGTAGGAACAGCTATGTTATTTAAACGGTTGTTGCGATTCTTAAACTTGTCTGCAAAATGTATGTCACAGATGACTCGCTTTCTGTAAAATTTGATATCATCTGCAGTCTCCAGTTTTCCACCAACTATATTAACCCAGGCTTTGAATAACTCAGGATTCTTTTCTGGGTGTGGAAATTGATGTTGTGTCACACCTGAAAAATAAATTACAAAAATATGAAGTTTGTATGCTGATATTGTATAGTGTATGTATGAATGAATACCTATTACCTATGTATGTGTGCGCGTGTCTATCTATGTATGTCTATCTTATTAAATCATGTATCATTTCATATGGGATTCAGTAATAAATGGTTACTCGTAAGGAACTGTGTTTCTCTAAACGCCCAACCTTATAATTGACTGAGTTGGTATCTCCCGTGATGACAAGTTTATCCGGATGACTAGGAGCTTTCAGGAGCACGATTCTGGGGCCCGATTCTGTTAAGTTAATAATGTCAAAATTGAATAGAAATTGCATCGCAACAGCTTTTTTAACCATATCGGGCATTCTGTTACTAATATAAGACCAATCGTATTCCAACGACATTCGATTGGTTTGCGATTGGTCTGCCATTTTGGTCTATATTACCATAATATTCTTAGTCTATATTGCCATATTGCAATCGTAAATCATTTGCAGACAAAATGATTCATTATTGAATGACAGAAAGGATAAAACGTTTATTTCAAAGAAAAATTGCGCAGAATCCTGCCCTGCTAATTTTACTTTAGCGACATGCGATTCACATCCGACTGAGATCAATCACGACTCAATTACGATTGAAGCGTATGTGGCATTCCACTATTTTTCTTTTAAATAAACGTGTTTATCCTTTTCTGTGATTCAATAATGAATCATATTGTCTGCAAACGATTTACGATTGCAATATGGCAATATCATCATCCTCCGAGCCTTTTCCCAACTATGTTGGGGTCGGCTTCCAGTCTAACCGGATTCGAATTATTCCCAACTAGCGACCCGCCCCGGCTTCGCACGGGTAACAGTATTTCTCCATTATTTAATAGATGTTATTATACATAAAAACCTTCTCATGAGTTACTCTATCTATTAAAAAAAACCGCATCAAAATCCGTTGCGTAGTTTTAAAGATTTGAGCGTTCATAGGGACATACAACATGACACATGACAGAAAAAGCGACTTTGTTTTATACTATGTAGTAATAGTCCCTCTAGCTGTCCTCGGGGTGATAGCCGGGAATTGTCTTCCCAGTTATCACCGGGGTGACAATTGTGCCGACTGTTCCCTTTGAAAACTGACTAGAGGGACAAATGGGAAGTCTATTTCTCAGTTGTCACCGGGGTGACATTTGCTACGGTTCCTTCTTCCTTCCAAAGAAAAAAATGTAATTACCATAGATTTCAGGTTTTATTTATTATGCTACATAGAATCTTCCAAAGAAAAAAATGTAATTATCATAGATTTCAGGTTTTATTTCTTATAACAAACAACATTGTGTTTCCTTTAATAGGTACATCACATATTATTAATTTCTATTAACACCAATCGTTTTCTTAATTTTATTTAATTTAACAAGATTACAAACTGTGTTACAAATAAGCATGCGACTAATAAGCACTTTTAACTTAACCATTAGTGATTATCTGTGATTAGTATTAATTAAAGTTATCTGTGATTGTGCCTATTATAGGAAACATAATGTTGTTTTGTTTTTATAGTAGTATTAACTACTATAAAAAATCGATTTTGTAAGCCTGTTGACATTGTGTTAGTTAAAATAATAATATATATATTTTTTATGTGATTCTATGTAACATAATAAATAAAACCTGAAATCTATGGTAAAGAAGGAAGGAAGCAAATGTCACCCCGACAACTGAGAAATAGACTTCCCATTTGTCCCTCTAGTCAGTTTTCAAAGGAACAGTCGGCACAAATTGTCACCCGGTGATAACTGGAAGACCAGGACAGCTAGAAGACTATTGGGAATAATTCCCGGATTCAGCTGAGTACCAGTGCTGTACAAGGAGCGACTGCCTATCTGACCTCCTCAACCCAGCTACCGGGCAACCCGATACCCTTGGTTAGACTGGTGTCAGACTTACTGGCTTCTGACTACCCGTAACGACTGCCAAGGATGTTAAATGATAGCCGGGACCTACAGTTTAACGTGCCATCCGAAACACAGTCATTGGTTTCTAAGATATACTTAGAAAGTACATACAAACTTAGAAAAGTTGCATGGGTACTTGCCTGACCTGGAATCGAACCCACGCCCTCATACTTGTGAGGTTGGCTCTTTACCCACTAGGCCACCACGACTTTGAGGCAATATGGCAATATAGACTAAGAATAATATGGTAATATGTACCTATAAACCAAAACGGCAGACCAATAGCAACCAATCGAATGTCGTTGGAATACGATTGGTCTTATAAATATTAGTAGCAGAATGCCCGAAATGGTTAAAACTGATATTGCGATTTAATTTCTATTCAATTTTGATATTAATAACTTAATGATACTATTAACAGAATCGGGCCCTAGGTACTATGAACTTGATAAAGAAAGCACTTACCCGGGTTGTGTGAACATCCCAATTCGCACCGCCTCGGCATGATTATATGCACTCAAACAAGCGTCTCTAATCGCTAATAACACAATAACAGTGTCTATTTCACAAATATCACAAAAAAGGCGTCTTTATCGCAAATAATACTAAACACTAATGGCGTCTTTTCGCAAGTTATGTGAAACAATGAAACAGAGGAGCACAGCTCAACTCACTCACTAATTCACCGAAAACACAGCGGATGAGTAAAACTCAAATCAACGCAAGTCAACAGCAGAAAACACTTAAATGGACGAAAACTTAACACACAAATTGTATGTACTGTACTCGCCATTAAAATTCAAATTCTAACTTCAGCATTGGCAGTTGGCACGGTTTATTGCCAACCAAAAAAATAATTATAGAAAAATAATTTATGTATATAAAATAGTGTACAGATTTAATAAAAATAATTGATAGATTTCCTACGTAATACTAATATATAAAATAATTTTTAGATTTCAATAATTTTAGTGATATTTTATGGAAGTTAATTTTTGATTAAAGAGCCATCTATTATCACTTGAAGATATTAAATACTTTAGGAAGAGGATTGCAGATGGCGCTTTTCTAAATTTTTTACCGAAATCTAGTCAAGTACGGCAGTGACCAGCCCCTGAAACAACTGATAAAATTACGCTGTCACGTTTTTATTCTGCGTCATGTGTCAAAATGGGGAATTTTTTGGTGTGGTATTCTCGTTGTGGACTACACAGATTTCGCTGATTATTGGAGACTTCTGTTTTTTTTTCTGACTATGAAATTGATTAAAAAGCTCATTTTACTTTTGAGCTGAAGTGAGATTTAATGTATTTTTACATTTTTGATTCGAATAATGAAAGAAGTACAAAATAAGCACAAAAATATGTAAGTGGTCTGAGACATTACTTTGGTACTAGCACCAAAATAATGTTTCGTGTTCCATCAAATAACCCTGAGAAATATTTGTATATAGTTTATATCCTGATGCCAGGGCATTCGCAGACAGATTCCCGATAAAGATCCTCTTCAATATGAATCCAACAATGGTTAAATAGATTGAAAGGAAGGAAATCTTTATTTGTACAGCTCGCGCCAATTTTTTTGCTTGTCTGAAGTCGGCAATAGTTGACCTTACTTTAGTAAAATAATATGCACAAATCAAAAAGTGCAAAGTTTTTTGGCGCTACTGAACCAATAAGCATTTTTTAAGAAAAATAAAATGCATTCAAATATAAACCTGGAAAAAGATGAAGCGCTGAAAATAAATCAATAGGTTCTCATTGATACGCCTTGTACATTCACGTACACGACTTTTCGATGAATGCCGGCGTGGCGGGAAATATTCAATCATGACGAATAGTTCCACGATAATCATATCTATTGAGTAATGATACTGGTATATTTAGTTAATACGTACTGCGTACACACACGCGTGTAATAAACAACGTGTAGCGTAAATCATGAAAGTATGGTAGTTTGTTTATCTAATCGAGGCAAGGAACTTAATTGGTTCGTTTGAATCACGCCACTGTGTATGACGAAAACAAAACGATTTCGTTAACGATTGGACTTTGGGTTCGCTTGACTGCATATAGCGACAGAGCGGAGACGAACACGGGTTACAGAAGTTATCTCCATCTTCTGATTTTCAGGTCGATGACATTTTTGTACTAACAATTACGTACTTGATAATGTCTCGATCTATAATTAAATAGGTTTATTCTAATGAAGCCTTTTCAATGCGTGGAGAAAATTAACTTTTAGTACGCACTATATATTACGCACAACAGGTGAAAACTTAGACTTACGGGCAAAACTGTAGGGGGTACGGTCACCAAAATAATTAAAAGGAAAAAAATCTATACATCTGCGAAAATATGTTTAACCGTGGGCAGATTTTTTTATCTTATACATTTGATAATATTAAATACCTACCTATATTAGATGACTAGGTAGTGTCCACATTTTATCTTAGTGTTACCTACATGAAATCAGTCAAACGAATTAAGTACTTATCGTATCAAGAGTATGACGGTATGAGTAAGCGTCAATTCTGTCGTCTTAAATACTAATAACGTAATTCAATTTAATCTTGTATTACTCATTAGGTTAAGTATACCTATAGATTTTTAATTAGATAATTTAATAATTTACCTTGGTACTTCAAATGTGGGTCTTAGGTATGAAATGGTTGCTATGAACATTTTAATTCTGAACATTGAACAAAATTAATATGGGGTTTTTCCCCAAGAATGTTAGTTTTGGGAGGAACTCCTATCACTACGTAAATAAAACAGCGTATTGTTTCAATAATGTTTAATCTTTAGCATCAGCCACACCTCCATTTGTTATGGCAAAAGTGGCTTCACTTTCAGGCAAATCAGGCGAGTCGTATATTTTAGCGATTCTATTTTCTCCACGGCCCTTCCTCAAAGATATTCTCGTAGTAGATGCGTGGGCAAGAATATTGCCTCCTATAGGCTTCTTCGGGTCCACTTGGAAAGACAGTGTTGCCCCGGGATCGGCTGTCATTTGATTCGTTATAAAAACTGCCACATTATATTCTTCGGATATCTGATAAAAGGAAATAATAAAATAATGTGTTAACAATTTAAAATTCTCAATGAAATTATTTAACTCAGTATTCTTTTCTGTCTCTTTATTTGTATTTTTGATTTTTACCAGCTTAGAATTTTGCGCAAAGTACGAAGGGCAGATTGTAAAATAATAAAATTTAAATTAGGTAGGTACCTGATCGATGCAATGACGCAAGAAAGTAATTTATTAGCTAGTATCTAATTGTCCTTTATCTTTTTAATTTTTTGGTGCCAAACTGTCAATTCATGCAATATGATAATTTTGAAAAAATTGCAGTAACATGATGGTGCTAATTTTGACAATTTATGAACAAACTATTCACTTTAGGAACATCGATATCACTGTAGTTTTAATTCTTCAATGCGAAAAATCGCCACTAAAAGCCATGAGCATGACAAATGATCTTGATTAAGGCCGTCTATTGTTTTATCTCGAGTCAAGTAACTGAGTTATTAAACGTAGTTTCGTTCAAAACCGGATGCATGTTTATCTATTGAGACCAAACGAGTTAATCATGTGTTTGCTGTGATCTTGAACTCGCTCGGAAACTCATAACACGCAGTTCTTTTTAATTTTAGTGGCGCTTACAATACGCATGAAATAAGACGTAGAACACTGCGTGACACGAATACTGCACATGCAAATTAAGACGCAGTACTACTTTGTATATAAATAACAAAATAACTATGTACCCTATGTAGATGATGTGCCGATTTACATTCGAATGGATTTTATTCTAATAAAGGAATAAGTTACCTACTACTTACTTGGTGGCAATAGGCTCTATCCTGAACTAGGACTCAAACGTAACTGTCGCGGTTCCTTATGTGTTTTCAATGAACCCCATGAAATATTACACTTCAGCTTTAAGTGCCGAAAGGCATGATTTTATCCTACGACTTAAAAAGACCGCAACATTCTATTTTACTACTAGAATGTATTGAGATAGACGTATAATAGTACAAGCTACAGGTGATACGAACAATAGCTATCTCGGAACATGAACAAACCTTTTGTAACCGTGAGAGTACTTGCGCTAGTTTTTGCTGTCTATCAGCCAACTCGCCTCGTCCTGAGAAGTCGACTCTAAACAATGCCATGATAGAGTCTATTATAAGAAGCTTGAATAGACCAGCTTCTTCGTGGAACTTGGCTGCCACATAGTCTAGCAGTTCCGCCTGATTGTAAAAGACATGAGAAATTATATAAAACATTGATATTGATATCTTAGTATTTGATGTAGTGACTTCCTGGAAAAGTGGTTTGAAGATGTAGGAGGCACTTCAAACCTGGTTAGGTGAAGTCTCTCTAGAACATTCCTGGGGCACGATTCTCCTAATTTTACTTTAAAACATTCGATTTACGTTCGACTGCGATCCAATCCCGACTCGATTACGATTGAAACGTAGATAAGTGGCATTCCGCTATTTTTTCTTTGAAATAAACGTTTTTATCCTTTTCTGTCATTCAATAATGAATCATTTTGTCTGCAAATGATTAACTATTGCAATATGATTGTAGAGCAAACTACCGTGTAGACCAAAATCACCAAAATAGCAGACCAATCGCACACCAATCAAATGTCAATCGAATACGATTGGTCTTTTATTAGTAGCAGAATGCCGGAAATGGTTAAAACTGCTATTACGATCATATTGCGATTCGATTTCTATTCGATTTTGACATTATTAACTTAGGAGAATCGGGCGCCTAAGTTCGTGACTGCTGTACTTGAGTGAGTGCTTAGAGCAATATCGAGAAAGAGGAATAGTTACCTATATTGCGGGAAAACTAAGACGTGTGTAGGTGTTAAGGATGGACATTCAGAGTACTTAAAATTTCTAAGGAACAGCTAGAAAGTATATACCTAGGTACTTCAAGGATCTACTAACCTGATGTTCCGACGTGTATGCTCGGGCGTATAGCACGTTATCTAGGACTGCACTTTGGTCTAAATTGAATCTGTCTGCAATTGGCCGCAGTCGGTCAGGCCGGCTGATGTATTGTTAAGGAATTATCTAAATAACTACAATTTACAATGCAATGGCGAAGTCTTCTGTATACGATCCTAGTCAAGTCATCTTGATATAATATCTGGTATAGGTATTTACAAATGTATTATCTATATAATATGCCCATCATTACGGTGTTTTAAGCGTATTATTTTCCTAGCTATAAGGAAAATTAATAAACAGGTAAGTAGGTAGGTAAACTATATTTACCTACATAATATAATTATAAGGTGGTTATTCATGAATATTAATCAGGTGAGTACCAATACATCTAAAGAAAATGAAGCATTTATGCCATAACAAATATGTTGGCCTGAGATGGCCATGGCACACTTCTTAAAGGGGAACTATAAACTGATTTCTCTCTAACTGATCTCGTTAGAAAACAGCTAATTTTACAAAATTCGGATAGTAGTATCTCGGACTGGCCTCAAGCAGCGATGGATAGAGAAAAGTGGAAAGTTTTGGGGGAGGCCTTTGCCCAGCAGTGGGACAGCATCTACAAGCTTATCAAAAAAAATGTCGATAAATTACCTACCTAGGTACAGTTAACGCTGGCTCCCGACTCCATACACCTACCTACAAAAGGTCTGACAGCAGGAAACCGATTATTTAATAGGTAGCAAGGGGCTCCCGTTAGTAACACCTGTTATAGTACCTACAATCTATTATATTATTATATAGGTACCTACTTTGATATCGTATAGGTATTTATGAATTATGATAATTGCCTCTTAGGTATGCCTTAGAACACAGGTATTATATTTTTGTCGATCGTTTGAAAACTAATGTATTTTAATTGCCATTTAGTAGTTGATATCTGCTTTACATAGGTCGAGGTAAATAACTAAATTATATAGGTACTTAATCACAAAGGATACAATGTATGTTCAGTGTCAAGGAACATGACTTTCCCGCCGTGGTACCCCGTAGAGTTGGGGATTTGCGTTGTAACGCATAAAGTGTGCGACAGTTGAGTCTTGCCCGTGCGAAATTCACCGAACACTTCAGTAATCGCCATTGATTCCACTCCGCCAGCCAGTAACTTACTAAAATTATACAAAAAACCTATTAATTACCTACCTAGCTAGATCAAAAGTTAACCCCGTACCTACTCAGCAAGCACAATAGGCGCTTTGTAAGTCGTAGGTTTTCTATTCGTTGTATTCTAAATTCTTAGTAGGTACATTAATGATGGTCATATAAGAATACAAAATGCCATTCGTTGCTGGCTTTTGAATTTATCAAAAAAAAAAAAACTCACCTTAATTAAGTACATTTAAATAATGGTAGTTTGGCTAGAAAAACTTGATGAACGGACGATTGGAATCCACCAATAGTTGATAGGTCCATTATAGTTATAGCATTAACCTTATTGAAAACACTAGACAGGTACTTAGCTGAATAATTAGGAACATACTAGTAGATCTTTTAAATAAGTAGGTAATGTTACTTACTCTAATTCCGTACTCCCCGTACTGATTTTGAAAACTTGTTTCCGACGATCGCTGACTTCTAACGCTGTCATGAAACCAAGAGTTGCAACTTTTTGACAAGCTTCTTTGATTTTCTCAACTTTAGTATCAGAAAAACCTTTGATATTGCACAGTTTCTTCTTTGTGGACATCTGAATCCCCTTTATAGTGCATATTCCTGCCGCTTTTAATTTTTTTATGTCTGCTACATTGATACCATGCTTCTGTAATATGTCTACATCTTGGAAAAAGCTTTCCTCCTCGTCATTTTCAGACACGTTGTCGTCGAGAGCTTGATCAATCATTCTGAAATCGGAAAAATCGAAATAGGCTGATGAAATAAAAATAAAATTTTTTGGCGCCCTTTTTCGAATTCTTGAATTCATAGATTAGTCTATACTTTTTTTTACAAAAGCAATGTTGCCACTATTACAAAGAATTATTTTAGTTTATGGTGGCCTTGAATCCGCAACCAAGAAATTATGAATTAAATAGTCTCCAAAGTAAGACTGGAAGCCGACCCCAACATAGTTAGTTAGTGGCTTAATATTTTTCATATCTTTCGCATTTAAATTAAGTGTTAAACACTAAAAAAATGCCTGTAGAAAAAATAAATAAATCTTGAAAACCGTATATAAAGGTAGCCTTCCACGTGCCAAAAGCGACGAAAGCATAGACTACTTAGTAATAAATTTGTGTCCCACCTCTAGTTCACGGCGTCATTTTGGATTTTTGATTGATTGTGTTTTTTAGTCTATGGATTTGATGACTTCGCTTCGTTGAGAGAGAATCGTTAGCGGCGCAAATAAAGGATTATTTTTATTATAAATAACGATTACTTCAAGAAATTAACCGTCTAATCCATCTCAGTAAAGGTAAGGGCGTAAGTTAACCCTACGGAAGTACTGGAAAGTGATTATTTATTATGTTCATATATTTCCTTCAGTATCACAGCCATGTTGAAGTAGTGTTGATTTTACTAAGTTTTCGTCAGTTTATCGTTCAAAAAAGTTAAAAGTTGTTCACAAGTATATGTGACAGACCTAAGTTTCGTTTGTGTTGTGATTATAAAGTTGAAAGTCTTTGCAATATGAAAAGTGTTACAAAGTGCAACCAATTCTGGCTTCGAGGCGTCGTCGTGAAGGTAAGGCTGGATGTGTCTTCCAATATACATCACAACGTAGCATTTACCAGTTGTATAAAGTAATGAGTACATCTTTGAACCAAGTTGATACATTTTGATGATTACTTTTAAAGTTTTGATAAACATTCATATGATTCATACAAACATAAAATACAGAACTGGTCTTCATTGTAATGTCCTATTTGGTACTCGATAATGCAGGACTTGATTAAAAGTAGGTAGGTATACTCACGAATGATTCTAGTGTCCAATTTCTGTAGTAGTTGTACATTTAAAAATTGTTGTTAATTATTATTTATTACCAAACTACTAAGGTGAGTTAACAGCAGTATGCATGTTTTGTAAATCTTTTTCGGTATTGAAATTATTAAATTAATTATGATAATGCTAGTTTGACCTAACCTTGACATGTTTGTTTCAATATATTTTAAGCACTATTTGTGCTTTATTTCTACTTTCATGATAATATTAATGAATTAGGTGAGGTACTTTGTCAGGTGACAGGTAGCACACAAATGAATAGTAATCATTCATAAAGCATTAGGTATTTCTATATAATTATGTTTCTTGTACAGTCTATTAAGTAATTTGTATTATTTTAGTAAAGCAATCAAAAAATATACTGTTTTCATCATTTTACATGCTTTTTGAGTTTTTATTTATGGGATCAATAAAACTTTCAATGATTTTAAATTGGTCTACGGATATTTGCTGCTGTTGAAGTACATTGAAATTGTTTGAACTAACATTTTGAAACAGTATTGCATATTTTGACTGGTTGAAGCTATTGAAATAAATGAAATAACAATCAGAGTGCTTGTTTGGGTTGGGACCTATGTTCCAAGAGCTATAAGCTTCATTTGACACTTCCATTTTTACAGAGATGGATTCGGAAGACTCTCGAGATCAGTCTTCATCCAGTAGTAGCAGTACAAGCTCTAGGAGTAGAAGTAGAAGGAGCTCATCATCAGATAGAAGTGAACCTTCTAAAAAGGATGCAAAGTCCCCACCTCGCTCCCCAAGATCCCCAAGGTCCCAAGGACCACGCTCCCCTTCCCCTGAAAGTCGTTCACAGTCACCATCGCCACAGTCTCCAATTCATGGAAAGCCACCACGGTCACCGGATAACTTGAGTGGAGCACATTCTGATATTAATTCACCAGAAAATTCAATGCCTGGTTCACCAGTAGGCCCTAAGTCACCAGAAGGACCACACTCACCAAGTGATGTGGGTTCTAATGTGGGCTCACCTGGGCATGGTGATCAATATTCTTCAGCTCCATCAGCAGGGGATGGTCCTAAGACACCACAGAGTCCGAGTAGCTCAGCTAGGTCTCCTCCTGGCTCCCCAGATAATAGATCCAGACCTGCTTCACCTGACTCTGGTAGGCATGCCAGTCGCCGATCCCCCTCGTCAAGTCCTTCACCAGATCGAAAGTCATATAGATCATCTCCTCGCACTTCACCTTCTGTCAAACGTAATGAGTGGAGCCCAAAGGAGAGGAATGAGAAATGGAGGAGACATACAAAAGCTGAACAAAAGATGGTCCCTGTCCCTCGGGCCCGCAGCAGGTCAGACTCCAGTCAGTCTAGTAGGAGTTCTTCGTACAATAAAAGGAGTAATAAGGATCCTGCTACAGAAGAAATTTCAGAAGGTACTTTTCCTATTTGTAGCATGAAAATAAAACTAGAAGTCAGCTCTGAATTCCTGTATGTACCAATTTTACTTAAAAACCACAGGGTAATGAATTCGAACTCTTTTAGGTGAAATGGAATCAGATCAAGAGGACAGGAAATCAAGAAGTAAATCTAGGACTAGTGAGAAACCTGATGGAAAAGATCTTAATATAAGTCATGAGGATCTTTCTGATGTTTCTGACTTAGATTCTATGGGCCCAGAAGACTCTGAAAAAGGATCAAAGGTACAAACAGCACTTGGAAATACAGAGATAACTTATTACAAAGTGAATCTTGCTACAGTTTTTGTCTGTTTTTTTAGCCTAAGTCTCCACCAGCATCACCAGAGCACAAAGCGGAACCAGTGAACGGAACAAGTACACAGTCCTCACCACGTTCAGATAGCGGGAAAGGCGAAACACATAAACTCGAAAAAGTAAGTCTAAACAAATCCTTATTTTTATTCTAATAACAACATTGATGAGACTCATCATCTCCTGGTTCTTTTTTTTCTTTGGTTTTTTGATTTGAAGATTTTTTGACACATTAGTATGGTTCTTCAGGTACCACAAGAAAAGACTAGCAATACGGAAGATGGGGAAGAACAGTTAGATTTTGAAGCTGAAGAAGGGGAGTGTATAGAACCAAAACCTGTAGAACAATCAAATGGCGACGCTGAAGATAAAGCGACAGAAAAAGGTATGGTGGAATTAGGTAAAATAATTCAAAATATTGTAGGAATAATATAATAAGAAGATAGAATAATACAATATTTTTTCTATTCAAAGGGTTCTTAATTGGTGTTATGCATTGTACAGTCAACTTCAGGTCAGTGGTAACAGTTTTATAGGAAAATCGTACTTATTACTATTGAGTTAAGGTGCATGACAGTTACCACTGATGTGCGGTCTACCGTACATGTAAATAATACGTGTCAAATCGATAGTAGCACAGAAACGTGCTTATAATCTGAGAATTAGAGATTAGATAAAATAGATTTATCACAAAAAGATTTTTAATTTATAATTTACTAGCTTTTCCTGTAGAATCTACATACTGAACCTGAACAAAATCTATGTCGGCAGACCAACACTGAAAGCTTTTTTCAGATCAGTTAAACAGTTTTTGAGCCTTCAGGGCACAGAAAAAATCTCATCTTTATAATATTAGTATAGCAAATTTAATCATGTACAGAGGACGTAAGAGCGGCGAGGCGGTCCCGGGGTTCCTCGCTCGAGGAAGGCGAGGTGTCCGACGAAGCGGAGAGGCGGCCTGAGGAGAGTGAACCGCGGCCTGTCTGCCGGTTCTTTTCAAGGGGCGCATGTACTTGGGGAGTCAGCTGCAGGTATGTTAAAACTTGAAATTGGCAAGAAATTTGTATTAATAAAAATATCTAAATATCTAATTGACATAGATACTACCTACCATCTGCTCATACGATTTCTTTACGCCTGCCGACTCATCTCTTGTCAACATCACAACCAATCAACATTACAGTTTGTACAATAACAACTTGTAACAACCAACATAATAAGACCCAAAATCTGTTTACTAACGAAACATTATGCAATTTACATACCTTGTAAAATCTTCTATGAAACACTATAGTGGATCACCATATTGTCTTGCCACAATTGCTTGGATTAACAGTCGCTAACGACTGCCACTCTTAACTAACTCCTCTTTCCCCACCCAGGTTCCTGCACCCGGGTGTGACGGACAAGGGCAACTACAACATGTTTGACGTGGTGCGCGGCGTGCCGGCGTCGGGCGCCTACCCCGCACCCGCGCGGGACCAGGCGCCGCCCGAGTCCGCCTGGGAGCGAGGACTTAGGACTGCTAAAGAGGTGAGAGAAACACTTGGCCATACTTTGTAACTAACTAGCGACGCTCCCCGGCGTCGCACGGGATAACAGTATTTCTCCACTATTTAATGGATGTTATCATACATCTAAACTTTCATCTTCAATCACTCTATTTATTAAAATAAAACACATGAAAATCGGTTGCGTAGTTTTGAAGATTTAAGTGTACAAAGGGACACAGGGATATAGGGACAGAAAAAGCTGTTTTATGTAGAGATTTCAGTACTACAGTATTTGCACGTAAAGGTCATGACTGAGGCCAAAGTTGGCCGACACCATAAGCGGCCGTTTTTCTCAAAACAACTATATTGAAACTGCTACATGTTTTGAGTTTTGAATCAGTCTGATAAGCCTTTCAGTGAGTTTTACTGTTTTTTTAAGCTAACATGGTCTATTTGTATTACTAACTTGCCATGGGCCTTGGCGTCTGATATTAAAAGTTTTATCATCTCTCAGATGCTCCGAATAGCGAACAAACGTAAAGAACAAGACATGGACTTTGAAGAGAAGAAACTCCACCTCTCCGTGGGTGGCGTGGTACATGATCCGGACGCGGAGCTCGCGTACGCGGCCGCTGCCGTCGGCGCCTCCCCGCCGAGACATCACGACGGACCCGCGCCGCCGCATTATAGAGACCCTGAGGCTTTTAGGGGGTGAGTTTTGTATATGTGGATAATTTTATATGAAGTACTATTAAACACACAATGTAACAATGTCCGTCTGCAGACACTCCAATGAGTAAATGTTTATGAATGTTGCTTTAACTATATATGTATTACAATAAGGGTGAGTTGCTGCATATAATTATAACCAAAATCAGTCCTATACTTGCGGCCAAATCGGCGATTGAAATGATTATGGTTAACGTTATTGTTAAGTGGTGCAATGAACAGTGAATTTCGTTAATTTTCCTAAGAGCTGATAAAATCTATGATGATGTGAAGAATGTATAGTTAGTAAATCTCAGAATGGTCTTTTACTCAATATTTACTACAGCAGTGTCTCAACACTATATCTCATTTCAACATATAACAAATACATTTATTCTACAGTCCATACGGTCCTATGTACCGCGGTCGCTTCCCCCGACCCCCGGTTGACGAGCGCGAACGTTTCTACGAACGCGAGCACATGTACGAGCGCGAACGAGCCGCATACGACAGAGTGCCGCACTATGATGACAGGGTTCCCGTGCCTGAGGAAGGGCCATATCATAAGGTTTGTATCGATTTTATAGAGTTTTAATCCTGTAAGTAGGTCTTATAATAATGACTTTATTTGAAGAAATGAAATATCATTTGGGTATGTAAAAGTGACACCACTATAAACTGGTTAAAATACAAGCTCTAACATCATCCATCCTCCGAGCCTTTTCCCAAACATGTTGGGGTCAGCTTCCAGCCTAGGCTGCAATATAAGCTCAAACACTCGGGCAGTTATTAGAGAAACATTATTCTATAAACATTCCAGACGATGAAGACAACATTTCGGAAGATGCAAGACAGATTTGTAACTATTTGGTGCAAACAAGCCTTGATCTAACTTTAACACGATTTTTTCTGTACTCACTATGGATCTTCATACATCAATTTCTTCACTTCTTCTCTTCACTTTCTTTAAGTTCACTAAAAATACAGAACCTTAACTTTATTATACATATTATACTACTTATTTCTAACTGTAATACTTTTATTTGCAAACAGCGTCGCGTCCGTCCGTCTCGCGAAGTAATCGTCCAACGTGCGGAGGTAGAAAGGCGGGAAGGGCGCGAGGGACGCGAGGTGCGGGAGGGACGGGAGGGACGCGACATGCGCCGCGGGGACGGCCGCACCGAGGACTGGGCCGATCCCTGGATGCGGGCCGAACCCGCCGCCAGGAGAAGGAAACCACCCTCCTCTGATGACTCTTACTCATCATCCAGGTACGATAACATTCTTTATATAAAATACATGGTCAAAAGATATTGTACAGTTCTGGTCGAATAACTTTGACGCAAGTTTGTATTGCTATACACAAAAGCGGGCCGGTATTATTCGGCACATCTGTGCGAAAAAAATCGAGTATATGAATATTAATGCTCGGGAATCACTATGCGCTTGGCTGCCGAATCTCAAGAACCGCAAGAGTCGACGCATGCCGTTCGGCTTTTAGCGATCAAGGTAGTTTTTGATCGGCACAAGCCGAACAAGTGTAGTGTGCTTCGGGTCTCTTTTTTTTTTTTTTTAATGGTATCTCGCAGTTCAGCCTAGGAGGCTGTTGACTGCTTAACCGGTCAAATCCCTGTGGATGCCTAGAGTTTAAGGCCTCCAGCCAGGGACAAAAAAGCTTACAAACTAAGTGACTGCGCTAAGGGCACCCCCTGTGGGGTACGAGCCTCGGCTTAGGGCGTCGCTGACTAACAGCAAAGGGACAGGCTGGATCATGATTTAATTGTGGCTTTGTTGTTCGACATATACTGCCGAACCGATAATGCCGGCCCGCTTATGTGTGTAGCAACCCTCAATGATTTATTTTGACTGTACAATTCAGTTTTTGAATCATTTGGAGGGGCAAAGTTATTCGATTTGAACTGTATATTGAAAATCTTAGGATAAAAATTATAGTTTTTAGGTAGTAGGTAGGTAGTTTTTAGGTTGTAGGTCTACGTTGAGATATTGATACTAAGACAGTAAGACCGTGGTGCAGATAATATGAGAAGCTATTTAGGCATATTTGTATTCAATTAAGTTTTTTATAAATGTTGTGATTGTCTAAGAGGAGTAGAGCAAAGATGAATAAATGATACAGGTAGGTTTTCTATTATTATGGTGCACCCAAAATCGACAGGAGACCCAAATAGCACTACCTTATTTTTTGATATCTTAAAATACTTGTTTCCTGATGTAAATGTGATGTCCATGTTTATTTTACAATACAATATTTTAATTGAAATTTTCTCCTGCTTCGTCCCCCTCCCCTGGGCGATGGGTTTCGCTTTCATAACTCGTCTAACGTTGTGGTGTTTGCGGTGTTCGATTCCTCATGACTGTCATTATAATCTGGATTAACCACCACACTGCATGCTCGTTGTTGATATCATTGTCACATGTCCCGGCGTGTGCGTGTCGCATGCTGTCCCCGCCGCTCCCGCTCACTCCGCAGCTCTTCAAATTCCAGCTCCCGCAGCTCGCGCTCGCCCAGCGCCCGCCGCAAGAGGCGGGCCTCTTCGTCTTCCAGACAAAGGTGAGATAGATGTTTCTCCATTTCAATACAAAATATGCGTCTTCTTTATTCTTTAATTTTGCTCCCGGGAACGCGATATTCTTCGCTTATATCGAAAAGCGCGTTTTCCTGAAAATCTTCGCTATAATTGAACAATTTTCTTTGCTACTTCTTCTATCTATGGAAATATACCGAGTTTTTTCTAAAGTTCTTGCTATATTTTCTTCTGCGTCCTCTGATGGGCCTCTCCCATGCGCCACAACACTCGGTTTCCGCTGTTTGTTTTTTCTTACGCTGAATGTAGATTACCTAGATAACCTAGGCTGGAAAGTGCATCAACACATGGTTTGTATAATGAGGTTGGTGTGGTGCAGGTTGTCGCCGTCGGTGATAGTTCGCGAGCGGCGGCTGGCGACGGCCCGCGCGACTGCTATGAACCCGCCCGCGCCGCGGCGCCGGGCGCCGTCCCCGGCGGCGGCGCGGCAGCTGTCCGCCAACCCGCCGCCGCCCGCCTCACACGCGCTGCACCGACACAAGGTATAGTGGTGGATCTACCGTTCTGCTCACTACCCTAATTTACTTGTGACTTTTGATTTTTTATGTACTACTATAAACTCCCTTATACACTCTTATGAACTATGTACCTACCCTTATGTACTCTACTTACAAAGAGTATAAAAACTTAAAATATTTTCTACCAGGATGAAATGGACCCCTACGGGCGCAACAAGGCGTCGAGTCGCAACAGGGATAGGAAGAAATATTCACGATCCTCGTCATCAGGATCTGGTACGTATTTAAATACTAAATAACAGTGTCTCTAGTCACTTATTCATAATTTCACCAATGACCAGAGTGCTGATTCCGAGTTTTGTGTGCGTTCGCAACTCGATACGTAATTTAATTATAAGCCTATTGAAATAAAGAGTCATATTCTACGCCACATGATTTAGAAAGTACATGTTCATTTATTTTGCCGGTTAATAATGCTTACACTCGCAAAAGTGAGCTGGAGTGTTATACGACCAAGTACCGAAGACAGATTTTATTAAATAAACAATTCTATGATAAGTGCTACGTGATTCAATGGTATGATAATCTTCGCATCGAAAAAAATTACTTGCAAAACTCGCACTAGGCACTCAGTTACGATTAAGATCTCACAACCAACTTTCCATGGGGCGTAGAGCATATTGCTTGGGTAATTGGGTAGAGGGTGTCAGATAGGCAAAACCTACATATAAAACACGGTACTCTGCTGCATTATTGGATTAGACTGAAAGCCTTTTAAACTTTAATTTTGTTGAGAAAAGGCTAACAAAATTGATGATTGAAAAGGTACTTAAAAAAATTAATGTTTTATTATGTTTATGTTATGTTTTAGAATCGTCATCGTCATCAAGCGAGTCGGAGAGCGAGTCGCATTCGTCATCATCGTCGGGCAGCTCCGGCGCTCGCCGAGCACGACATGCGCGTCTGCTCAACGCCGCCGCCAGACCCAGGTAAGGAACCAGCTTGTAATTATTATTATAAACAATAATGTTATATTCACCGTTTGTGCCTACGGTTCTTTTTACTATTATCCAACAAAAAAAGAAAAGCTTATTGTCAGGCATAAAATACTGTCTGAAATAGCAACTGCGGTAATTTTAATATTATTATCCAACCACAAGTTAATGAAAACCAATTAAATCTTGATTATGATTGTTACCCGTTTGGGGAAAGTCGCGTATAGTCCACTTATACGACATTGCTGTAAGGAATCTTTTAACGCGACAGTTAAACCCTAGTTATTAATGTTAAAAAGAAAAATTACAAGCCTTCATGCGAGGAATCTTGTTGGACTTGTGCCTAACTTCCAAGACAAGACATACTGGATTTATCTACACTATCGATCCCACGATCTCGATAGTAAAAGCTAGATTCACTAGCTTCATGTGAAGTCATCATACAAAATTACTGCACAGGTTAAATGCAAAAACCAGCGCTGGTTTAGCGGCGGCCGTGACAACTGTCACAAGCAAGAAGGAGGTCCCCAGCGATAAAGGTAAGAATCACATTCCTATTGCGATATTATTGTATCATTGTACTTGATAAAAGTTAGCAATTACATTATGTACTAGTAATAAGAGTCTAGATTTCATGATCTTAATAACTTTTCAGAGTCGGGCGGTAAGAAGCGGTCGGCTACGTCTCCGATAAACACTGCGCCAGCCAAGAAATCAGTATCAAGGCGAGAGGAACTGTTAAAACAACTGAAGGCGGTAGAAGATGCGATTGCCAGGAAGCGGTCTAAAATCTAGGGATAATCTTATACCGAGCGTGTGTACATCTCATGATTTAGGCTGTTTCGGTGTCTGCGCCGAATATTCAGTTTTGCCTGGTGTTTGACTGTAGTAGCATAAATTGTACACTGTGTATCCGCGGGCCTATCCCACAAATTCGATGTACGCGTGTTACTGTAAAAACTGTATAGTTCTAGTGAACCTTTATCCAGGCAGAGTTGACCTCGTACAAATTTAAGCATTTAAATTATCTGCTATTACTGCAACGTGTTGATTCAATTATGAAATCTCATAAACAAAAGAAATTCTGAGAAGTGATTATGTTATGCTCAGATGTATTCCCTAATCATTGTTGTGCTGACGGAGAAAGCGGGTGTATCTTTAAAACTGTTGACAAGTGTTTGAACATAGTAAATTATTTTTGCTATTCATCACATACTGAGGGCGGAACCTAGAAATGTAGGTTTTTATGGTGAATTAGAATATGTTATAACATAATTAGTAAAAGAATAAAATACATAATTTTCTAAGAAATGGTTTTATTTACGTAGTATTAATGACCACTATATTAGCAAGTCTATATTTTCTTGATGTTGTGGTTCTCACAAGGACTTGGTTGAGTCCATTATTTAGTAGTAGTTGCAGGGCATTATATGCAATATAGCCAACACCGCAACTAAGTGCTTCAGTGAAACTGAATGCTCCTTGTGATACATAGCCCATCACTTGTCTCGAGGCTGTATTCCAGACTGTTACAACTTTGGATGGAAGCCATAACTCTCTCATTGATTTTACATATTCTGATGGCTCAGATTTTACCGTTTTTCGTAACTTGTCCGAAATTACCTGAAACATTCAGAACATGAGATAAATAAAATGTGTTATTATTTTATCATAGCTTCTTTTAAATACATCTGCAATCTGTCATTTATTTACATAGTTATATACATAGATATTTACAACACATAAAAAAAATATATATATACACAATATCTAAAAGGTGTCAAAAAATTCATCCCCATCGCTGTCAACTGGGAGCGTACCTAAGAGGCTGGCAGCATTACCTCGTTGGATGGCCATGCTGATCCTTTGTCCGAGGTAATAGCCAGCCTTTTGGTCACGAGAAGCGTCAAAATGTCAATTTAAATACATTGTATCAACATACCTTTTTCTTTTTTAGTTTTGCATTGTTTCTCTTACATTTTTTTAAGAATTTAAAGTGCTCAACATGTTTGAGCTTTCTAAGTTTCTCATTGGGGTCTTCATGATGTGGTTCAAATAAGGTTTTAACATTATTAACATCACTAGCTTCTGGTAAGCATATTAGTGAGTGTTTATGCAGACTACCTTTGGCCACTAATTTTATATAGACTGGAATTAAGCAGGAACCTGCATTTTCTACATTTGGTAGACTTTGTTTTCTAGTGACAGAATCCTGAAAAGCAAAATCGTTATTAATGTCATGTGATTAAGAAGAAAAATCTATGTTTCAGTAATTTTAGATTTTTACCTGGATTTCATTCAAGAGAGTTCTATTTCGCAATACAAAATAATCATTAATCTGATTTCCACACCAATCACTCAGCAATATGTTCCAAGGACATATAAAAGGGCTATTAATTCCTATTTTCACGTAATTAACCCGTTTGCTGGGTGGTAATTTAAAGTACTTTTCTCTTGATTCTATTTCTATTCGTTTTTCGTTTTCTTTTCCAGCATCGGAATCTGGTGGTAGATAACATTCCCCCATTTCAAATGCTACACTTTCCGTTTCTCGTAAACCTCCTGATCTTGCTCCAAACATAATGAATGTGAGCCAAAACGGCAGAGCGTAACCCCGAGGTATAATAATATCCCAACCGCTGCCATATCCTGAAATTTAAAATCGTATTATAAAAACTGATTGCATTCAATATTTGAAATGTATGTAAATAAATAAATTAACAAACCAATCTTCTTAAATTCAGAGTTCTGGGAACCGGATCTCTGTATCAATACAATAGGCACACTCTGCAATGCCGGATCGTGCTCATCAATCTCACCCGGAACTAATTGATTCTTGGTTATATGCTTTACAAACTGGCCGTTGGTCATTGATTCCTTTTTAATACTTTCATGTATTTTAACATCCCATAGTGGAGAACTTGACAGGTAGGGTGGAACAGTAAGTAAAGATTCTGTACTAATTTCAGTATTTGAGTCTTGTTTTGCCTTTGTGCGCCTTGAAGGCCGACTAAGGCGAGGATCTTTAACAACTAGCCCAACAATCATATTTGCGGGTAGTTGTGCTGGAGTGTTAGCTGTACTTATACTCTGCCAGTATTCATCTTTGTCTTTTAAATCTTTAGGCTTATGTAATGACACCCATTTGTCATTTTTGATGCAATCGATATCATTTACACACTTCAAACTCTGAGCTAGCACTGCATGGCTGTTCGGCCCTGTCAGACGAAATCTGTTGAAGGCTTGTGGCATTACTTGTATTTGAATGGTGGACTCATTCTCAACTCTTCTTCTTTTGCTAGCTACGTTATAGTCTTCTTTCTCATGAGAATTAGAAGCTTCTTCCAGTGCCAATTGTATGGATTTTATTTGCGATGGATGAACAAATAGCCACAGAGTTTTAACAATGCTCTCACTTGGCACCCAAATAAATTGTACTTTACCTATATAACCAAAAGGAAATGAGTTTACCCCAAAAATATGAGCTGTTCCTTGTCTTGTACCTTTTATATAAGCCATAGCACCAATGCTTAAACCACAAACACTACTAGTTATCTTTGCAAACATTTCTTTGATATTTTGTACATTGCCTGTTATTTGAATTGGTATGTGGTAGGATATATCTTGAAGAAGGCAGTGTGCAGAACTGCCTCTATAGCATGCTCTGAACGCCTTGTCGCACGGCGCGTATGGCAGGCGATGTCCCCAACGTTCAGTCATATGGAATCTCTTTGCATGCCAAATATGTGTTTCCAACCAAACATTTCGCTTTTGTCGTCTATTATACTCTTCTAATAGATTCGCTGGTCGACGTCTGTATTTCCTAGATGGTCGTTTTTGTTTAGGTGGCAATCCACTCTTTTTTAACTGTTCTAGATGGCCTTTTCGTAACTTTTGCGGCAATCGTTTGCAGTTGTGGCTCATAACCCGCCGCCTCATGTGTACCGGCAATGTTTGAAATATCAGTTTGGTTTTGCTTGGCCTTAGTATACTTTCAGTCATTGCTGCGATTTCTACGCTCCTGGAGGCAGCAAACTTCAAACTATTCGCTGCGTACGGGAGGTTTTCAGTACCACCTAAAGTGGCATCGAATTCCGTTGCTTCCATAGCTTAATATTAAACTTCACTGACAAAACTAGAAATTAAAATTACGCTTTCTTTAACAAACTTATTAAAATAACAAATTATTTATAAGCAAATGTAAGCAAAACGCCGAGGTTAACCTCAATCAAAACACGAATGTCAAAATTGGCATGTTGTTGACATTCGTTATGTCAGTTTTGCTGACAGCTGATGTAAATAGCACAAATTATATTTAAATCTGGCAACAATAAATTAAAAAATTATGGCCAAGAATAAATTAAAAAAAAAAAAACGGACATGAATGTACGATTGAGAAACGGTGGGTAGGCTTTTCTTGGGTAGTCTTCGCGGGGGCACTATCGTGTCCCAGGTCGTTACAAAAATGGCGAAGAGCAGTAAAACGATAGTCGTTTGCTTTACGGTGAGTTCATTTCACCTTTCATTATTTAAAATATTTAGTTGATTGAATGCTTGTATCATATTGAATGACCAATTCTGTTATCCATTGGCTAAAGACGGCCGTCGGGTCCCATCTTCGCCCTTGTTTGATTTGATTCAAATAATTAAAACACATTCCTTTGGTACTTAGGTATATTCCCAATTCATTTGTGGTAAGCGCAGCTTGTATTCTTCGATACATGTCTATAACGTCGTAGACTCACAGGTAATCTAATATAAGTTGGGGGGTACTTCGTACTCTCCCATCTCGCGGGTTCATTTTAGTCTCAAACCGAAACTTGGCAGCAGTTGTTGCATTTCCAAGCCAGGCTTTGCTCGTCGCGAGAACTCTTCTACTAGGGATCGCATTGTAGGTAGGTACACCTGCAGGGCACACGATAAGAACAAGAATATAGTTTTATAACGTTACGTATTTATAGCGTGTTCGGAGCCAGTCAACTGTGGATAGTATATATATTTTCCACTAATTCTTATTGGTTACCAGAAATTGTTGTTTCTGGGCCCAAATGGGCGAAAGGGAAGACTCAGCTTTTCATTAGATGGTGATCGGCTGATATTCGGGCTGTTGTTATCCCTACCTTCCTATACCAATCTAGAAATCATACCACACTTTTCAACCTACCTAAATGTATCTCTACTAAATAAAAACTTCAGCCAAACTCGCAGGCAATTGGTTGGGTGGTTACAGTTTGTCATACCTACACTTTATAGCTATCCAATCAATTGCTCAGATATGAAAATTTATTGGTAGGTACCGGGTTTATCTCATATACTTACGCGATTTGGTATCAGCAGCCTCGTTATCATTGTATGTACGTATCTATTTAGGTATAACCTACCTACCTCTTTACAAAGTAGCTAGTCCGTCATCATGTTTGCTCGACATTGATGCTTCCATAGTATAGTTCTGTTGAACAGTTGGTCCACAATCGTGTACGGTACACCGATTGTGGACCAACTTGCTTAGGTACACCGTGTACCTAAGCAAGTTAAAGCAAGCATGTTTGTACTTTATAGAACACACCCCTATTTGTTCACCCTATTTGTTGCCGTGAAAAAGGTGGCTATCCCCCTGGATACTATCCAGTTGCCTTTTTTTGCAAGTTAGTCAAACCGGGGGGTCGGGCTACTTTTGCGAAATCCTAGGGGAAACCAAACCAACGTTTTATAAGGAATAGATAGATTTAGATTACTAACGATAGGTACCTACTTAATTCGCAATTAATTTAGGATGGATGAATGAATGGCGGCAGGTAACAGGATGGGAACAATTTGTGACCACCGAATTCCCGTTAAACTTAAAGGGAGGATCTGTCCTGTATTGCTCAAAGCGGATGAATAGAAGACAGGAAGCGATTATGAGAACATTTAGAGGAATGTGTAATGGTAGGCGAATAGTATGTATATGTTATGGACCAAGTGATAAATTGGGCATTATACATAATGCCCGGTCATTATGAAAAATGCCCAATATGAGAATGCAATTTGATAATAATTATTCAAATAATCAAATTGACCGGGCACTATACATATTGCCCGTGACCTTTTGGGCAAAGTAATATAAACATATTTAATTTCATTTTTATTGTTATTGACATTTAACTTAAACTAAATATTAATAGCATGCAACATGCAGCAAGCATGGCTTCTGTCACGGCTCCGGCGCTGCGGGGCTCCGGCGGTCCCATGCGAGCTTATCGTCGCAGATGGTTTTCACGCTCACCGCCGCAGCTTCGGCTTTCTGGCCGGCTCTGCCGGCCAGCCTCAGCCGCGTCGGCGAGTGTTAAAACTACCTGCGCCTCAGCTCGCAGGCCGCCTCGCCCCTCCGCGCCGACGCGGTTTTGAATTGCCCTCTAGGGGTAGGGCAGACAAGACTACGTGGAGTCGGGTTTGCAGCGATTCGTTTTCGTCACTAACTTCAATTTTTTATTCAATGTTTTGAATCCAAATTAAATTCTACCATAAAAAAAACGAGCCAAGAAAAATGAGATCAAGAAAAACGATGCCGAGTAAGTAAATTAGATGACAATTGTCCAATAAATAATTTTGTGGTTAGACTTAAAATTTCCCATCAAAAAAGAACATATAATTTTCGAAACAATAATCATAAAATATGTAGCAACCGCATAAAATATAGCTTTATTATCAAATTGCCCAACTGTCATGTAGCAATATAATAATGCCCGTGCAATGTGATAAATAATGAAGTTAAGATAGTTATTAATCACTTGGCCCGATACAGCTAGACATTATTCATAATGCTCGGGCATTATAAATAATGCCCGAATTAATCACATGGTCCATAACATATATGTATGGTCAGGCTTATGATGCGGAGGAACGAGTATCATATTGTGAGGTTCAGGAGTCAGTTTCGGGTATGAATGTACCTCTATATAGAGGTGACGACCGAAGAAACGATGGATGTACTGTGTGAAAGTCGATATGACTGGGAAGATTGACGGTAGTATGGAAGAAGGAAACATGCTACCCCAACCCTAAATAAAAATTAGGATAGGGGTAGGAACATGAGGTGCTTAATTCACAGGCAAAGCAATCAATCTATTTACCTGCTTTACCTAAAGAGGATTCTTACCAGGCAAACAAGACCAATATGACTAACAAAAGGATGGAAATGTTGTGTACATACTAAGTCTTTGTTCGTTTTTTTTTTTTTCTATTGCTAGCTAGAAATATTGGGATTCGGCAATATTTCAATTAAAAGTCGTTAGATTTCTATAATATGCGTTTTATTTTAAGAGCACAACTTTGGCACAGCTTGACAAGACATGACAAATTTTCAAAGACAGAATCGCGCACGTTTGTGGAGACACTATCAAACAAAAGCGTTTACAAAGATATCTATCTTATAAATTTATTATTCAATACTCCCACTTAAATTTATAAGGTAGACGTTACAATTCACCAGGCACATATTTCAAAAACAACTTACAACTTATAGGCTACACTCATCACTATAAGTTACCATAACTTAAAACTTTTAACTTTTCTCTAGAAACAAAACTGTTAATTAACAAACACAAACGACAAGAATAGCAAAGCTCCCACTGCTTCTCTATATGGGAAATTAATAGTCTCTTTACTTGTATTCTTAGACAAATGTACATTTACATCAGCAGGAGTACTACTACTCTTAGCATCAAACATATTAAATTTATTTATTATCGTTTTAATACACTGTTTCTGACTAATACTTATACAATCTTTTTCTCTAGTTATTTCCATACCAATAAATGAATTACATTCTAAAATCTTAATATCAAACTTTTGTTTAAGACCATTTAATATATCTGACAAAACATCTTTACTTTTCGATAATAATAATCCGTCATCAACATAAATAACTAATATTACTTTGACATCATTAAAACATCCTACAAAAACACAATTATCAGACGGACACGGTTGGAAACCATAACTAGTTAGAAAAGAACTAAACTTCTCATTCCAACATCTCGACGATTGTTTAAGACCATATATAGATTTAAACAACTTACAGACTTTGGAAGGCTGAGTTTCCAATCCCTCTGGCACCTCCATGTATATGTCCTCAGAAAGCTCACCGTACAAGAAGGCTGTCTTCACATCAAACTGTTCGATGTGAAGCTCGTCTCTAGCAGCGATGCTCAGCAGCACCCTAATCGAGTCGTACCTGCTTGTGGGGGAAAAGGTCTCATTATAGTCCAAGCCCTTGACTTGTGTGAACCCTCGTGCACACAGTCGTGCTTTGTATCGTACTATTTCTCCATCTCTATTCTTCTTTATAGTAAACACCCATTTGCACGATACAGGCTTCTTTTCTTTCTTTTTCTTCTTTTCTTCTCTAAAGCTTTCTTCCACAGATGAGAATTTGGACTTTTCATAACTTCTTCATAACTGTTTGGAATTTCATATTCTCTATAATTAACTTCTAATCTTTTGTCTCGACGAGGACGTAATGAGATGGTTCTTGGTTCTTCCTGCATCAAATTTATACCTCTTGGAGGAACATAACTTTCATCCATATCTTCTAAACTCTTCATACTTTCATCTGATGATATTTCTTCAGGTTCAATATTTTGAGTTTGGGTTTCATTTAGTGGGGTAGATACTGTAGAATGTTCTTTTTCTTCTTCCAGCATACTACATTCATCAAACTTAACATCTCGTGATATTGTAATCTTCTTGGTATTTTGATCATACATTCTATAATTGTCGTGGTCATATCCAACTAACAACATCTTCACACTTTTCTTGGCAAGCTTCCTTCGCTTTTCCTTTGGAACATGTACATAACCAATTGATCCAAATATTCTGATATGTTGTAAGTTAGGCTTCACTCCATGCCACAGTTCAAATGGCGTAACATCTCCCGTCTGGCTTGATGTATTTCTATTCAACAAATATACCGCACAGTTAACAGCTTCTGCCCACAAGTTTAAAGGAATATCCTTTGCATATAACATTGTTCTTGCAGATTCCATGATAGAACGCATCTCTCTTTCTGCTCTCCCGTTCTGTTGTGGAGTATACGGAGCAGTACGTTCATGCGTTATCCCTTTACTCTCCAAAAAAGATTTGAATTCTTGGTTTACATATTCAGTACCATTATCTGTATGTAGTATCTGCAAATCACGCTGAAATCTATTCTTCACAATGGCATTGTACTTCAGAAAGCATTGAAATACTTCACTCTTATGCTTCATAAAGTAAACATGGCGATAGCTTGTAGCTCCATCTTTGAACAGCACAAAGTACTTCATACCCGATACAGAAGGTTCTTCTATAGGACCGCACACATCGCTGTACACAATTTCACCAGGTTGTGTTGGACCTCGGGTAGATTTCAAGAAGGGGCGTCTTGCTTGCTTTCCATATTGACATGCTTCACAAACAAAATTCTGATCACCGCTCAATGTAACTGGAATCACACCATTCTTTGACATATTTTGAAGTTCCTTGACATTTAAGTGTCCTAATCTTTCGTGCCAAACTTTTATATCCGTTTGCACAACATTACAATATTCTTGTTTGATTGTTTTTATATCCAATTCATATAAATTGTTCTCTTGCAACTGTGCACACATAACAACAACATTGCTCTTCATTATCATAGCATTCTTATTGTTCTTCACTATGACATATCCTCTTCTAGTAGCTGCACCTTCAGAAAACAGATTTCTTCGTAAATCAGGTACATACAACACATGCTCCAGTCTACATCTCTCCCATGTACCATTAACCTTCTTATCTATTAACACAGTTCCTTCGCCACATACCTTTATACTCTGCTTGTTGCTCAATTTAACGGAATTGTTGCATTGACATTCGTTCAACTCGCAGAAGTATTCTCTCCTGTAGGTCATATGCTTCGATGCTCCACTATCTAAAATCCATGCGTCTTCATCATGTTCAGATGAGCAACCTTCTGCGCTGAATGCCATGTTGTTGGTTTTCTTCTCATTGTACCTTTTCTTAGGCATCCTGCATTCTCTTGCGAAATGACCCCTTTTGTTACAATTGTAGCACACGAATCTGTGAGTTCTTTGTTCTGACGTTGGTTCTGACGTCTTTTGTTTGTCCTCATTTCTAGGTTTAAAATTTCTTTTTGACGTAACTAACGCGTTTTCACTACTATTACTCGTTTCATTGGCTAGGCTGGCTTCTTCATCAACTAAACGCGACGTAAGAGTTTGTATGGTCTGACGATCTTCATCGAGTGACAACCATGCTTGTCTAAGAGAACGATACGTTGACGGCAACGTGCTTAGAATCTTCGTCATAATGGCGGTGTCACTTATTTTCTCACCCGTCTCTCGCAGCTGCTTTGCCAAACTTTCAACCTTTGACACGTGCTGTGCCATCGTGTCACTGGCACTATACGAGTATTGATAAAACTGCTCATGAATTAACATCTTGTTGTATTCTGACTTCTGTTCATATATAGCTTCTAGTTTTGTCATCACTTGTTTTGCGGTTTCGCAGTTTTCTATTAACGATATCTGGTTTAAATCCATCGACGCGGTTAAAATAAACATGGCCATACCGTCGTCTTTATCCCACTGCACTTGCGAACCGGCTTCTAAGGGTCTTGCCTTCTCTATATTTAATCCCTTCGCTCTTAATGCGCATTTCACTTGAAATTTCCATTGTTTGAAATTTCTTCCATCAAACTTCTCGATTTTCATTCCGTTTGAAACCTCCATTTTACGGTCACTTTTATATCGGAAATAATCCTTGCTCTTAACGAACTAATAATTAAAATATATGCCTAGTTATGTGCCTGGGCCCATAACCTATTGGGATTCGGCAATATTTCAATTAAAAGTCGTTAGATTTCTATAATATGCGTTTTATTTTAAGAGCACAACTTTGGCACAGCTTGACAAGACATGACAAATTTTCTTAAGACAGAATCGCGCACGTTTGTGGAGACACTATCAAACAAAAGCGTTTACAAAGATATCTATCTTATAAATTTATTATTCAATAAGAAATTATAAAAGGCATTCTTATTTTAAAAAGTTTTTCATCAATCCATTCATATGATTACAATTTAACCCCTCTGCTCGACAAGATTTTGACATATGACTTTACCGTTGATTCGGCGGGAATTTTGAATCGCGACATGGAAGTCAAAAATTTGTACTAACTTTCAACACATGAATTCTAAGTCCGTAATGCCTGATCAGAAGTATTTCAACTATAACTTTAGAGCTCACTTATTTGACAACAACGTGCAAAGGTCAAATGGGGTCAGCTAATTCAGAAAAAGATAATAATTACGGTGTTTTTAAATCTATCGAAAAGTTAGGCATTTCAAATTTTGTGAAAACTTACCAATAAATAATCGCATCACTTTCTTAAACACAACACGAACGTTATATTTATAACATTTTCAATCCGTTGCAATACATCTCGTGCACTTATTTATGTTCAATAACTAAAAAATCAGCACATAAAATACACAATAAAAATGAACAATTATTTACAAGATCAAAGTCACAGACAAGAAGTAGAGAGTAGAGTTTGGAATGGAGTATTTTTTTTTTTCAATCAGCGGTGTGCATTCGATACCTAAATCGGATATTTATTATAAATAATCGAATACCAATTTTATATATACCAATTTTTTAATAGCAACTTATTTCAATTTTATTTATTAATTTTAAATTATAGGTTCAATTTGTTTTTGTTGTTAAGAAAAAAGATATTTAAGTTTTATGAAAGTTTTTAGCATTACATTTTTATATGTATTATTTATTTTGGTGTTGCGTCATTCGTAATAATTTTTAACTTTAATTTAAGTTTTATTACCTATTATGGAATTTTAATTTATTCTTATATTATTTCTCAACAATTCTAAGATTTTTGTTTCGGCCGAGGGTAAGCCTGGTGTTCTGAAATATAATGCTATTTGTAACTACCAAAGTAATGTACTTATTTGATGATGAGAAACAATAATAATAATTGATTGATTTTAAAGTCACCAAATATTTTTTACCGAATCCCAAAAAGGAGGTGGTTCTCAATTTGGATGTTCGTTTTTGGTCGAAAGGGTATATTCCCCATATTTGTTATTAGGTCCAGGATCTGATGATGGAAACCTTGAGAAATCGAGGGCAACTCTCGAAAATTGTAAGCATAGATAAGGTTATAACTTGACACTCAGATGTTTGTCTGATGAGATGTATGTCTATGAAACAGTAAAGGTTTGGAGCTGACCTGATGATGGAGACCATAGAAGGTCGAGGGAACTCGACAACCGAACTTCTCTCGTCTACATCTCCTTAACTGTTGCAGAGGCCTCGTAAATACGAATAATATAAGCACAAACACGAGAAAGTTTAAATATTCAGCTGTCGAGTTCCCTCGACCTTCACTGGTCTCCATCATCAGGTCAGCTCAAAGCCTTCACTTAAAATTTTGAATGTTGAATAGTGCTACCAGGCAAACACCTGAGTGATAAGATTTCAACCTATGTATTTCTGCAACTTTCGAAAGTCGCCCTCAAGGTTTCTCAAGGTTCCATCATCAGATCCTGACCTGACCACCTCGGAAGTATACGCTATCAAACAAAAAAAGAATCATCAAAATCGATAAATAAATGGCTGAGTAATCGCGTAACAAACCTACAAAAAAAAAACGGTCGAATTGAGAACCTCCGCTTTTTGGGAAGTTGGTTAAAAATAAGTCGGCGGCGGCCATCTTTCCATCTTGGACCAGCTTTCGATGAACAGCGAACTATTTGCCCTTTCAAACAATAAAATCGTCATAAAATTTTGCGATAGCTACACCTAACTACGGCTCTCGCCAAATAGCTTTGCCGCTCAGTTAAAAAGTTGGAAGTAACGAATCGCCATTAAGTTTGGCAGGTCTACAGGAATCCTGCACATAAAACACCCGAAGAAATAAATAAGTCTTCATTTGCCGTCTTCAGAAACCCTAAAAACCGAAGATTTTTTTTATTCCGGCTACAACGTATTTTCTACCACTGATGTCTAGCATTTTTTTCAAAATAAATTAAGTCATTTTACTTTTCCTAATTTATTTTCAGATTATGGTAAGTATACAAAAGTGCAATTTAGTAATATTATAATATCAAATAATATAAAATTATTAAATCGATTCTTTATGTCAATGAATCGGATCATTCGATGCAAAACTTCTATCACCGTTGCCATCTTGTCTATGCGTCTTCAAATTTAAAAAAACAACTAATGTAAACAAACATGGCGAGTTCGATCAGAATTCCCGGTAATTACGATTGGATTTTAAAAAGGTATATTTCTAACGGGATGCTAAATATGAAAGGTTTGAATGCGTACAAATAATTTAAATTTATTTAGTTATTTTATTTAGTACTCACAAATGTGGTTTGATTGGAAAGAAAATAAATATGAACGTAAATAATTAGGAAAGTGTATGACTGATTCGCAGACCCCAATTGGGGTCTAAACCGAGCTTACGGTGACATTGATGTTCAGACCCCGATTGGGGTCCGCTACGGATTTGACGGTTAAATGCAATTGCTTAATATTGTGAACTAGGCTTTAAGTTAGTGCTCAACTTTGGTCTAGGCTACCTGTCTGTTGACTACATATGCTATGTGTTTTACAATATTTTATTGTCGCGTAGATACACGGAAAGAGCACGAAACGACAGGCGCTAAAGTAGGCTGCTTGAATAGGCAAAAATGGCTCACTTTGAGATACGTTTTCACAAGTTATAAAAACATATTGTTAGTCACTTTTCCTTAGTATTATGATAAAGTAGTCGATTCACTTGCATATAGACGGAATCACGAGATAACAAATATTCCGTGGATACCTGCTTGCTTTTCATTTATCTCGGAAAGAAACGTTTAAATAGGTTCAAGAGCATAATCATGAAATCGTAGGAGACGGGTAGATGCATTCTTTTACTAAAGCGGTATTGAGTACCTGAAAATGTCGTATTCTCTTTAAATTAAAAAATAATTACTTTCTAAGTATATCAGCGTATCTAGAACGCTTTTACTATAGATACTGTGAAATCACGAATACCTCATGGAGCATGGTGGTACGCACGCTCAATCCTTCTCTGTGTGAGGAGGCCTGTGCCAAGCAGTGGGACGATAAAAAGGCTGATGATCATTATACAATGAGTAGTTACAATACGATATCATTGTCGACCACGTCGGTTGTTCTGTCTATGCAGACAGGACAGGACTTTATTATAGTGCACAGGCATTTGCGCGGGCACAGATCTAGTCCTGAGAATGCGCCTAGAATTATTTATTTGAGATTTTCAACTTTAGTCTGTTACTACGAAGGATCTTGTTATTAGTATGAGTAATAGATTCACGATCATTATTATATAAATCGGTCTCTTGATTAGGTACCTCAATCAATATACGTTCGTTAAAATTCAATTTTAATTATGTTACCTGTTTAAGGTAAAAATAAATAGTCGGAATGACCTACCCACTAATATTTTACACCAGAATTTTGTTTTCTTGGTGAGTTTTCTAACTATTGCTTCGATTTGGAAAATTCTTTCAGTGTCAGATTGTCCATTGATTGAGGGGGGTTGTAGGATTTGTGAAGAACTTCCCACGGGACGCCTGTGAAAGCTCTGCCAGAAGCTAGACGTTTTCTGACATGAATGTATAAAAGAAAACATGCTAGGAACGTCGTAAATAGGGATACCTCGAGAGAGCAGTGGCAATTTATACAATATAGGTATTTAGGAATAGGAGTTTCGAATCTTCTATTTATCATAAATCCTGTCGGTTCAAACGTACTTATGAATAGAAGCTACTCAGATTATTATGGTGGTAGTTTTGTATATCAAGGCTACCATTTTATTTTATGCCATCATTTTCATTATCAATTTGGAAGAACTTTGAGAAGAATATTGAAACAAAAAATTCTTGAGTAAGTAGCATATATTTTAATGAATTTGCATTAATTACATTGCAGAGGCATCAGGCTTTTCTCCTATTTTTGACATTATCAATTAAGTAGATACGGACAGTATAATGTAGTTGGTAATGTGAACGTAAAAGCAAGTTTACGCTAGATCCGTCCAAAGAAAGGGTGCAAAATAATGATAATTAACATTAAATTTTTTTCTTATTATAGTACCTAAGTATTATAGATTTTGCCAACAGCAGGCTATGTGAAAATTATTACATTTTACACATAATACATAACAGTAAGGCAGTACAGATTTTTGGAAAGCTTAGGCCGGCAATACACGGACCGCCTAAAGCAGCCAGGGGCGACAGCTTCAAGCTGTCGATTGCACAGTGAACTGCAGAGTTCTATGGACGCACAAACACGAACCGCTCGAGCAGTTGCAACTGATTCGGTCATTGAACAGCTTGAAGCTGTCGCCCCTGACTGCTTCAAGCGGGCCGTGTATTGCCGGCCTAAGCTTTCAAAAAATCGGTACAATAACGCATTTCTCCTCTGCGCCTATCTTATCTGTCAAAATTATTTAAGTTTTAGTTTACAAGAAAAATTATAAGGCTTAGGTTGAGCTTACAATCTATAATAGGTAGGTACTTTGTGTCAAATAACATATTTATAGTAAAACATTACGTTTGTATACATTTTACGCAATAAAACACACTCCAATATTAGTATTCATCCTCATTAAACATATATCAAAGACATTTTACATGATCACAATCCCATGATGATATTTCAGGGCTCATACAACCAGAAATTACAAAGATATTTTCCAAATAAATCACTTAATTTACACGCCAAAGTCTTTAATTTTTAACAAGTATTGAATTGAGTACATAACATACTTCTAAATATACATACATACACATACACAATTATACATTAAAATGACAAAATAATCTTCCTGTTAATTATTCTTCTCGTTGGTTGACAACCGCTACCGTTGAACTAGGAACAAAATCAGCTTTCACAATGATCTCAGAATATTGAACAATCTGTCAAATCATTATGAAAACCAGTTTCGTTATTCCTTTTCTTCTTTCTTCCAGATCTTCTTGCTTCTCTGTTCACTCCCCGGTGAAACCATTTACATTATAAACTAGGAACACATTATCTGTAGGAAAAATACCTGAATAATGTCCATGTAACTTACCTAAAGCGTAAATTCGCTGAGAAGAGGAAAACCGCAGTCAGTTAGCAACGAGCGTCATGTGCCGTTTCGTTATATGGACTTTAATTGCTTCGGAATTGCAAGAATTCAATGTTTAACACAACAGTTAACGGCAATGGAAGAATATGAATGGATTTGTCATCGCTCGATTGGGTGAAGTATGCGGCGGGAATGGGATGTGACGTCGGCGGCGGGACGCTCCCATTAGCCGCATCACCGCTGCTATGACATCATGCTGACTCAGGCGCACAGCGCGCACTACAATACTTCTCTCCTCCGCTAATTGTCATCCATCTGTAACACATAAAATAGTTATTAGTATCAACCAGTCGGAATAACTGCCCGCGAGTGTCAGTCGCTGCGGCACGTCCTTTGACAACTTATATTAGAGCTCATTATTATGTTTATATAATAGAAGTGAATTGACTAAAATAGTAATAAACGAAGGCGGCGGGGTCCGTGGTAAGCAATGCGGGCTCACCCACACCGCACGTCGGCTAATTAGGTGACGCGGTGTGAGTGCGCTGCTCGAGCCTCAAATGGTGCGGATAGCGGCTTCGGCCTTGTTCGGCCGTGCGCGGGAGTCGGCGCCACTACAATTATTTTGACAATTTATCGACATCGATGGTTGTACCACACACGTACCACCTACGACGACACGAAATCTGCATGCTCTTGCCGGACACGTCTAGCTTTCGATTTCTACTAAACAAATGCCGAAACCTTCGCATGTCTAGTCCAGCTATTAGCGTGGGAGTTGGCAGACTTAGCCTAGAGAAGACTCCGACTATGAAGGGTGATAGGCCGATATGTCACAAGATTAATTTGTGTTGATCATGTGGCTTGATTGGTCATACATTTGAATTTCGCAACTGAACAGTTTCCACAGAGAAGGTAGAAGAGTGTCTGGTGGTGGGAATGCGTGTGTTGGTGGTGGTGGTGGGTAGTGTGGCGGTGTGGGGGCGCAGGTGCAAGTGTGTCGCTGACGTCACGTCCGGCGCGGTGGCGGGAGCTCAATGGGCGCGCACTATGTGGGCCACACGTGTCGCCTCACCCCTCCCCGCTACTGCTCCCCCCCTGTGCCCTCACACACACAAACGCTGCTCTAATTGCTGACAACTATGGGAAATAGCGCAAATGTGTTACTTTTTATCGCGAAGCGTGTTTACACTTGTGATAATGACGAATGTGCCGTCTTTACATACTCATTTTTATCGCTACGAGTGCGGACCCTGTTTCAGCAAATTATATAGCCCAAGGAGACAGGTATTAAAGACAATAAAATAAATAAATACGAGTTCTAAGAACACTAAACGTCGACAAGTGTTACGAGCGAGGCGCCCCAATAAGAATGTGTGGCGAGCGGAAGTGTATAACGTTTTTGACAGAATTGGATCGTGTGAATAATAAACATCAGGTCCGCGGCATAACATTGTTGTATCGAATGCTTCGGTGTGGGACGATGAGAACCGGAGTTACGTCAGAGCGGCGCGGGGGCGCGGGTCGTCCGTCGCTGCGACGACGCACTCGCAGACGACGAACAATGGACTTAAAAATGGAATTTAGCGCATGAGGTGACGAAACGTGGTCCCGGCTGCGGCGCGGACGTCGCGACAAGTATGTAGGGCGGGTGACGCGCCGACTATTGATAGTGCGACGCCGCAACAACTACCATTATTCTCTTTACAATTCTGTGCTCTAGAATGCAGCGCGGAGCCGCTCCGAGCCTGCAAGCGGATCTATAGCCGTTCTATTTACAACCGGACTGTACAAACGCCGACGTGCCTTATATGTCGTGCCGTTTATCACGCTTATTAGGCATATGTTAAATATATTATGTGCGTTGTGCGTTCTTGCACAGACCGCTACTGTTAGTTTATAGGGCGTTTGTATTGAGCTACGCGTGTAGATAAATTCGTAGACCCCTGCTACGCCGTTTTAATATGGTGTCACATCCACTACGGAAGGAGAATGTTTTTGCAAATTCGGTTTTATTGAGAGATTTTATAGCAACTAAACCACAAAGTAGGTAGCACCAACAAGGGTAAAACCATGTCCAGTTCAACGGATTTAACCATTGAAGGATATAGGAAATGATAACAGTTCAGAAATTGTTGCAGAGGCATATATATTTCTACAATGCGCGAAAACTACATGTAATGTTCATAGTAGTCGTTGCGAACCATACCGCAAAGCATCAAGTGTAAGGAATACTTCTGATTAGCTATAAAAACTATTGCTCAGATGCATCTATTAAGACTAAAAGCCGGTTCCATAGTCGAGAAAAGGTTGATGAGTTATGATTGGTTACAATGTTGTGTATAGAGATAGAGCGGCATTCCGCGGCTGTAACGGTGAGTTATTTGGCGGGCGGCGGGTGTAGTGCGGCGTGAATGGCCGCGAGATGCAGCCTCCGCTGCAGCGCCGCAGGCTGCGCGGCCCCCGCCCCCCTCGCCCCGCGCCCCTCACCCCGCACCCCGCACCCCGCGCCCCGCGCACCGCGCCGCCGCGTGCGCATTCCGCCGAGCGTCGAGCGCCGCGAAGCTAGTCGCTTGCGCAACCTCCGTCGCCGCATTCCATTCATAGCGACGCGCGACTCGATAAACACAGCTTGTGACCGCTGCGGCTCGCTCGCGGCCCGACCTGCGCCGAGGGGCCCTCGCCTTCCCGGAATGGGAAAACGAGCGCAGTTTTTGAAATTTTAGAGCGTTACGCCACATTTGTTCGTGAACGTCACGGCGGCGCGGTCGGCCGGTGTGAATTCCGCCGGACGTTGACCCATACCGCCACTGCTTTCTCCGACTCAGTGTTTGCTATTGGAACGAATCTATTAATTGGAGAAACTCAGTTCACACATGAGCGTGGAAAGTAGACCGATGAGCTTTAGCTATTCGACTCGCACAGAACTAAAACGACATGCAAACGCCCTTTATGAATAATAATCATTTAAATTTAAGGTTTAAGACGGTATTTAAGTCATAACTTTCAAAGAATTTGAGCATGTACCGTCGGCGGTCATGTGCCGTTAAAACAGCGCTTGATTGTATGAGGTTTGTGTAAGCGGTAATAAAGTAGATCGGACTGTGCGGAGGGGTTTCCCGTGTATGTGATAGTAGTGCGGAGAGTCGACGTGTCTAAGCACAAGTGCAGCGCCGCGTGCGACGTGTGGCGGGGGATGCGCGTGCGCCGGCGAGCGAGGCGTGCGCCCGAATGCCGGAGGCTGCATTCCTCTCCCCGCCGCCCGCAGGTGAAATGTCACCAAACAGCATTCCGAAATATTTGAAACGACCTTTATGGCGCGAAAGAAAGTGTGTGGGGCGCGGGGCGCGGGGCCGCGCGACCGTGGGACAGCGGCGCGCGCGCCAGTCGCACGCCCCCACCCCCGCGCCCGCGCGCCCCGCGCATTCCAGCGCAGAGCCCTCACTGCGAGCGCGACCCGGCGCCGCAGCACCTTGTCCACTCGCCACCACCCTGTCACTGCATC
The DNA here is from genome assembly GCF_030705265.1 of Helicoverpa armigera. Lineage (NCBI taxonomy): Eukaryota > Metazoa > Arthropoda > Insecta > Lepidoptera > Noctuidae > Helicoverpa > Helicoverpa armigera. The sequence continues at coordinate 7,284,160 of NC_087130.1, read as the reverse complement.
CACCACCACCTTAGCTTCCTACCTACATACTGAACACACGTGTAATGGCGCTGACACACCGCTAACTAGCCGCAACACGAGTGCGCTCGTGATTCACTCACACCCAATCATTGACTATCAGGTATTTATACCTATTCGCGTTAATCATATTTATCTGATAAATTATCAGTTTTCGATGGGTGGCGGGGGAGTTATCAAGGATTCAAACAAAAGACTTCAACGCACATTAAGGTTTTAGAAAATGTATGCCGTCATCGGTCCTTTGGTATGTGTTCCGACTTTAGCAGAATATTTTTATGATTTGTGAATGGAGTTTAATCTTGATTGGTGGGAGTAGGTGAATATACCTAACTTGGCAGGTAGGTATAACAGTCACTAGCCAATCTATTTGCTAAGAAGTGAAGTGAATGGAGCTAGTCGAAAAAAATGAATGAAGAGAACGTACTCTCTGGAGAGTGGTCGAGGTTTGTGGAAGCAGTGGAAGAGTTGAGCAGAATGTGGTGTGGGGCGGCGGCGGTGTCGCAAATAGCCCGTGACGCGGCGGGCGCTGCACTTTGCGCGGTCATGTGCCCGGCGCCGCAGACGCTCGTAATCGCTCCTCTATTTAAAAACGTGGTCGTCGCGGCGCGGCGGGGAATGTGCGGCGACAATGCGCGGCGTCAACGACCGCTCGCAGCGGAAGCGACACACTTCCAGCCCGGAAATGTGCGCCCGCGCCTTAAGGGACCGCCGCCCGCTATTTATAACCGCGCAGGGCGCGCGTGGGGAGCCTCGTGTAATCAGCTTATTTCGGAACCGATCCCTTTACCCGCATGGCCGCGCGAGACTATCTACTGTCAAGCTAAAATTAAACCAATAACTTTGAATCGAGACATTAGGAGGACGTCCCTCGCTTCGTGCCGGCTGTAGCTGTAGGCGGATGTCGGGAACGCGCGACACTCGGCTGTTTCATTACTTCTCCGTCGGTCGGTTCCACTCGAGTGTGTGCGCACCATATAATTTCTATAACCGCAACTACGATCACAGTAATAAAAGAAAACTGTGGTGTTATTGTGACAGTGTTTCACAACATGGAAGTAATAACTCAATCGACTGCGGGTTCCCTTGCCTCGCTCCGGCGCGCGCTCATTAGCCGCGCCCGGGGTGCAGCCGGTGCAGGCCCAAGCCTCACCGGAGATAAGGTCAATAAATGCGCGCCTCTGAGCCTCATAATTAATAAGTGTGACGATAAGATCGCGGGGCAATTACCCAAATACAAGGAAAGCGGACCATCACAAACTCGTTACAACACATTCAATTACTACAATGTGCTTTAATAAGTACGTGCGGCGCATTACCGCTAGCTCGACTAACATGCTAACACTCGCTTATATTAATTAGAAAGAAAATATCTTGCCAATGTACATTACACAAGGTTAAAAAATCTATCAGCATGCCAGACAAAACGTCCAAATAGTCGAGGAAATTAGAATTAATGTACAATAGAGGAGCTCGGTCGCGTAGCACTTGACGAGCGCAGTCCCACGACTTTCGTGTCTTCAGAGCGCGTCATTAGCATTGTCAGAGCTCGTAGCTAATACCTCGCCGTAGAACGGGTCCCGCATATCAACACACGGTAATTAAGTCGGAACATTTAACATTTTTAAACTGTTAATCACGACCACGTATTCGATGTAAATATGACATGATTTTTGAAGCTGTTAAATAATTAGTTGCGAGCCTCCTCGTGGGAATCGGTGACGGAGTACCGTTAGGCTGGCTAGTTCACGCTCTGCTGTGCTACGGCGCTGCTACGAACTGCTACGAACGTTACGCTGTTTGACACTGTTCACTTCAATCAAGTTGTTCCGATATTTCATTGAATTGTTTTCGGATTGATTGTTGGTTTTACTATCTTGTGTTAGTGCGCATTTTATAAGTTCGTTTTAGTACAATATTTTTGAGTTAAAATTTCCATAATATTGCTAAAATATTGTTAAAGATGACAACTGGCGTAACAGACAGACTTTTGATAATTTTTGAAAAACAAAGCACAATTTTCTTGGTATGTAGCCAATTTCAATTACCTAGCTATATTCCAAAATACTAAGATGCATAATCCGCTACATTAAGAAATCACATTTAGGATGACTAAGTATGAGATAGCTGTACTAATTGTACAAAAGTATCTGTCCGTCAAGTCGACTGAATGACTAGCTAGACAATTTTTTCTATAAAAATAGCAAACAATACAAAATGCTTTCACAACAAACACGTTGCAGACACTTCGCATTCTCGGCGATTGCGTATTCGTTTACTGAATTTATTTACACAGAATAGACATTCTTGCGGCAGATCATATAACCAGCGGGGTGTCATTTACAAAAAATATTTATCGCATTTATAGTCTAATTTTCCGGTGAATGTTTGTTTTATTGTTTGTAGTTTGTGAAGGAATGTGGAGGTGTAAGCGGTTCGGCGGCGGACGTGTGCGTGCGTGTGTGTGTGTGTGTGTGCAGGCTATCAGTAGTGTTTCAGGCGTTGCGGCGTCGCGTCTAGCACTAGCTGTAGTGTTCGAGTTCGGCGGCGGCGGTGGCGCCAAGGCGCGCCGCTGCATGTATTATTCAAGCGGCCGCGACCTGCGCCGCCCCCGAATTTTGTTAGGCCGGCGCCCCACACTCGTCTCTAATTACATGCTATCATGACCGACTTTACGCTGTCACCATTATTTCGATTATCGTCAAAGTCAACAAGTTGTGGCGACACAAATGTTGTATGAATTACCTCTATTGTCGTTACGTCGCTATTATTTTGAGACGTTCAGCCACTGAATTAATCGCTTTGACGTAGGCAAATTTTCAGTTTCGTTTCTTTTCATTTATGAAGAGACAAAACATGGGGAGACATAGATTCGCTAGTAGCTAGTTGTTCGCAGAGCAATAGAAGATGATATACATTTAGAGGTGATAAGTACATAAGAGAGGGGGGCGCGGAGGGCGCAGGGGGCGGCTAGTCGGGTGTCGGCTCGGGTGTCGCGGAATAGTCCATTGTGCGCGCGCGCCGCCAGCAGCGGGAAACAGGTCAAGGTCTCACTGACGCCTACCTCACAGCACATACTGCCTACTTTATATACACCAATAAAACGTATCGAATTAAATAGCTCACATCTGTCACTATAACTTCACACAATTTTTATGATTCTATCCCAAATCTATATAAACTCGTATCGAGCAACAATGTTTCGGGAAAGATTTGTGTTCTTGATCTGATTCCATTAAATTAATGAGTATCGGCCTGTCTGGTTCAGTAAGCCGACGGAAGTATGTAAACGTTAATATTACAATATAAAATGTTGGCACGTAAACGCGATGGTCCCTGAAAATTTGTTTAAGCACATGTAAACGCGCGCCGACCGAGATGTGATGTGAGGCTCAGTTTAGGTGTGAAGGTCAATGACCGATAAGGTTGGCGTTACGTCGACCTCTCTTTTCCCCTCACTTCGGGCACTATCGCCAAGCGACCTATCAGCAAATATGTTGCCAAATACCTACCGTGCAGGACGGCCGGTGAGCTCAATACGTATGTGACCGACGTTGCCAGCTCATAATATAATCCGGGTTCAAACATTCGTCGTTTGCGTGATGTTTGTCAGAATATCGAAGCGTTGCCGATTCACTATCGCCCGAGGGAATGTTTACTGGGAACACATAGTGGTTGCGGTAGATTAACCAGGACACGGTTACAGTTTTACAATTTAATTATAAGGGCGTACACAGACTTGAGCACTTATAACGAGCACTTTGAAAAGGAGTAATTGTTTGTATAGTAAATGAGGGTATTTCCCATACGTGTCTGCAGTTGATAGTGTTTTGGTGGGCGCGAGGTGCGGGGGAGGAGGGGGGTGCTGCAGTATCGGCGCGGGCGCAAGGTGCACCTTATCGCGCCATTGTTAGCGCCGACAGATTTATAACTTCCCTTTGCCCTCAATAAGGGCCCGTGACCTGCGCACACCTTACGCTCCTAAATAACGCGAATACTTGAAACGATCACTCCAGTGCTCAATTCATATGCTTGTGTGGACAGCCACGGGAACGCGAAGTTCCTTCACCACTAAATATTGTATAGTACTTGTCCACAAATATTACTTATTGCGTACTTTAACTACAGTCAGTTCAGAATATTTGAGTAAATTTAGTGCATTTACAAACTAGACCGCCGTAAATAATAGCCGTAAATGTGTGTAACTAAATTAAGATACCTTAACTTTGAATAAAAATGCGATGAAATATTTACTAGGTTACAGACCCAAATTGGCTTTTCGTGTAAATAAATTTAGGTAAACAGGAAAATAGATGTTAGAAAAAATTTAAAGTAGGGACGTACATACCTGTCTAGTAGGGGAGTTCATCCAGTCCATCCAGTGTCGACACTCCAGCGATGAGGAGTGCGCCCGCGCAGCTTGCAGCAACTCTATCGCCTCACGCACCTGAAAAACCAATAAATATCTCCTTGAAATAAATAAAACACAAAACAATGACATACATATTAAAAAACTCTCAACGTTCTTCATTTACTTTTTATAGAAAATTTAAAGGATTGAGTTCCCAGCAGTAATTTAGACAATCTGTGAGAAATACCACTTGGCGCCATTCCGACTCCGCCAAAGTGACGTCCAATCATTAGGATTTTTTGTGCGAACATATATCGTATTTAGTTAATTGCCTTCCATTGCTATTTATTGATTTTACAGATAGTGGGAAACGTATATTTAAGTAACAATTATACGTTTCTATTGATCTGCCATGCGCATGCATATTAATTGTTCACTGACACTAGTGTGTCGCAAAACAATATTTTCACAGAAATTGACATTGTAATATCACGTTGAACCAGGAACCACAGAATGTAATGCAAGCGTTCCCCAAACAAGTCGAGCGTAAACCTAGCTTAACAAAGATACTCAACTCAAAACATCTTGATCCTATTAGACAAATATTCTGTTTATTTACGACTACCGTTATTCTAGCACTCGCGATGTGTTTATAAACCCTATGTTAACCATTTTGTTATAAAACTGGAATACTTCAGCCGTTATATTCAATTTTTAAGTGACTGTCTCTGGTTTTATTGCCCATTTAATTTATATGTTTATTATCGGAGATTCTAACGAAAAACTGTTAGTTTCGGTCGATGGCGCGTCACAAGCGGCGACAGTGATGATGTGATGCGTGAGGGCGGTAGGCGCTGGTATGCGACGCGCTAGCCGCATAACGGTGCGCGCGCGACGTCTGCGCGCGTTCCCAGGCTCCGCGAGCGCTCGATTAACGCCCCGAGATAAGCCCCATTCTATACGAAACCCAATAAGCCATTTCCTTGAAACTCTCACAGGAGAACCGCTCCCGTGAAAAAAAATGACCAAAACCATACAAAAAAAGCTCGTGAATAAGGCGGGAGCGTGAAATAAGAATGGCCCCAGTTCTGGGAAGGCTCGGCGCCGGTGCAGTCTTTACATCCTTTATAATGATCTTTTTTGTGGAGCGACCCTTAATGGCTTATCGTGGGGCTGGGAATGTTGGCACAGTGCGAAGCGGCGTGTACCTTATTAGCTGGCGAGCCCGACGATGTGGCCGAGCGGAAATCGACAATCGCTTAGAGATTTAACTGTGGAGATTGTGTGTGACGGAAGCGACGTCCGCGCTCAATAGCAGCCAGCATGAATGACGGAACGGTCGCAGTTGTAACTGCGGATACAACAATGACTGACCAATTTAGTAACGTGACATTTGCATATTACACTTGGATTCATCCTACACGCTGTCGCGACGTGTGGTGCAATTCGTGTCAATGTTTAATGAAGCGGTTTATGGGCAGAGTATCCATCGGCGGCGAGGTGTACGTCCTGGGTACATCCTCGGTGGGAGGAAGCGTGACGAAGGAAACGCTTATGAAATGGTCGCCCACGCGCGTGCGCCGCGCCGGAAGCGGAGGCGCGCACTCGGCAGCCGCGTGCGCCGTAGGCGTGCCGCGCCGCGCCGCGCCGACGCCGCCCGGACAGTGTAATCAATGCGCGATAAAATGAGAGCAAAGGTGAGAGGACCGAAGGGCGTCATGTGTGCGGCGACGTCACAGAGAGATGCTGTGACTCAGCGGGGACGAGCACACGTGTCGCTGACGTCACGTGCACCTGACTCATCACGTACTCATCATCTGGGAAAGACAGTGTTATGATAAACGCGCGCGCCGCCGGCCAGCGCTCGCCGCCCGACACCCAATCTAATGTCCCTCGAATGCACACACTGTACTTTTCCAAATAAGTTTCTACTTTGGGTTTATTATAACTGTATCTTCTTGTTATTCAAGCAATGATAATATCAAATATAGTTTCTATGATATAATTTACGAGATCCATTTTCATTTTTAAATGATTCCATTTTATTCTTCCCAAAAAAATTACCCAATTAACTGAAATATCAGGAAAAACTTCTATAATATTGGAACTGACATAAAAATGTAACTTGTAACTTTGATATTTTATTTACTTTCTTATTAGATTTGCAACAAATAGATGACTCCAATTTTCAAAATATGAAATTCAATATAGTTTTGCGGACTGACAAGTTTGACAGTTTCTTTTATTTAGGAGTTAAACGACAAAGTTTTTTGCAAATAATTTGGCCAAACTGGGAACATTATTATTTACTTTTTGTTACTATCACTAACAGGGACTAAGTTGATATTTTAATTCATTTATATTATTTAAAAGGAAGAGACAAACATACACACACGACACAGAACTTGTAACACTGATAGACATTATTTTCTGTTGATCGCAGCGAATGATCTCTGTGAAAAAGTGGAAAGTGTAACTGACCGACTCAATAGAGTTGGAATGCGGAGTGAAGTAAATCATCTAAATAAGCACAACGAGGGTAGGCCAAAGCAAGTGCCAGAGGGCAATGAACAGCCGGGGGTTAAGCAAAACTAGACGAGAGCAGGGCGAGTGTGCGAGCGGGACGGCCGAGCAGACGTCATGCTCTGGTGACGTACGTCCTGTCGGCAACGTGCTGGCGCGCCACACTCGGCTGCACAGCTGCGCCACCCCGCGCCACCGTGCGCCACCCCGCGCCACCGAGCGCCACCGAGCGCCACCCCGCGCCACTGTCAACACCACCCCGAGCCAGCACTGTCCAACACTCGCACAACAATGCACTCATACGGATTCATTAAACAACAACACCCTATCACTAAATGACAGTCATCATTTTTCAACAAAGTAAGAAGATAGCGACTACCCTCGTTTGCAAAAAAAATAATAAATGAATATTAAATTCGCGAAATTTAAAATTGCATGTTTCAATAATGTTCAACTGCTATTGAGGGCTTGCGATATTCAGACAGTCCAAGTATAAGAAAAAGAAAACCAAAATTAAATTTCTAATCTTACGCTACTGGGTGTAACATTCCATTGATACAGACGGAAAATCACTATGTAAATTCACTATGCACTAAATTTCACAGTTGATTTCGGTGTAGGGATTGAACGGACACTTGTTTCCAACACAACGCACGAAGTCCGGCCTCAACTAGCGGCGTTCACTAAACAACGTGATAATACAAAAAGAAGTCAGAGGTTACGATGTTATCGAGGGAGACATGAATATTCGAAGACGCGAGGGTCACGAGTGAGCGGTTGGCGTAGCATCGCGCGCCGGCGTGAATGGAACGACCGACATTTTATGAATCGAGAGCCGTCGCCCATTGAGCTGAGCGGCGAGGCGGGTGTCGCGAGCCCGACGGTGCGCGCGCGCAGCACCGCCGCCGCAGGGCCCACAGCTCGGGCCCGCTCCGGCGCCGGTTCCGGCCCCGGCGGAAGTGACGCTCCGACCGAACATGGCGGCGCGCGCGCAGGAAGTGCGCAGCTTACCTATCGGGACGTCTCCGCCGGCGGGCGGCGGGCGCAGCCGACACCCGCCGCCGTCCACCGCTTTGCGCAGCGCACGCGAACCCGCATGCGCCGATACCGATATCCGCAAAAGTGCGCGCGATCACTACCTTGCAAATAAATTATTCGTGCTGTTATCTAAAAATATTCGTGTGCGCCGCAGAGCGCTCGCAGCCCGCAGCCCGAGCCGACACGGAGTTGCACACGCGAACCGCTTCCCCGCTGCGGGGAGACTGATGAGGGCAGGCCGCGCCGGCGCCGGCGGAGGCTCCGACGCATGCGCACACCGCCGCCCGTCCCTTTCCGCGAACGCGCCGCCGCCGCGGAGCGAGCGGGACGACGACAACTCATTATCACAGCGGCGACTCGTGAACACCAATAGACCGAGGAGTAGGGACAAAATATTCGACCTTCACTTCACAACGCACACGAGCGCGTGGTCGGATCGCGTCGCGACAGCTCCCCACACATGCGCGCGCCTCGCAAATTGCTCGCGGCCGCCGCCGCGCCGCCGCCGCGCCGCCGGTGTGCTACATTTGACAATTTTTCCAGAAAACTGACATGCAGAGTCACCGTGGCCGAGGCGCGCCACGTGGCAGGCGCACCACCGACCACCGCCGCCGACAACCCGCGCACTCATTCCCACTCCCAACATACACTCGAACTACTGCTACTTCTCCAATCCAAATTAAAGGCAACTTAGATTAACATCTAAGTAGTCTGGAAAAAGTATTTCATAAAGATAGGTGCTATTAAATTACATAAGAAACCGTCAAATTTGAGTCAGCATCTACTAATTATTTTATGCGACTACCTACTATTCTAATGAATGCTGAATATAATAAACTATTTCATTCATTAGGTGTTGGTAAGCGGTTTGCAAAATAATGTTCAAATTAAGCTAACTTCTATCTATATAGATGTAGGTATGAGGCAGCTTATACAGGCATTAATTAGTAATATGACTTTTTATAATCTTCTAATGAAACACATTGAGTACCTGAATAAAATCTTAATGACATGTCTAATATTACAGAAGAGAATATTTCTGAAAAATTACTCTAACTCACATAGGTACACAGTTAATTCAAGCAAAGTGAAAATTATTACCTACCTAATGTAGGTGTAAGTAGGTACCTACTTACTTATATATTTTCATGAACTATTTTTTAATTCCTTATTACTCCTAATTATAAATAACTGAGGCATTAAATCAAAATTAAATTGTAGGCTAACTAATTGTAACAAAGTTACCTATTTCCAGTTTCAATTCACAATATTGCATTGCATCCTTTAGAGCTATGTTATTATTAGCTAATATTTTTATATATTTTTTTGTTGTAATTAAATAAAGATGTTTATTAAAAGGGTTTAAAATGGATACCTAGTTTCATAAAAAATACAAACTTATATTTTACCCATCACAAATTACTTAGGTAACATATTCACTAAAAAATATTTTTAGGTCTTTAAATAAACTCATTGTTCCTTAATTGAAACTTATTTAAATATTTTTAAATATCCATTTTTAAACTTTCTTTGTTTTAATCAAACATTTAACAAATATATTTTGGGTTCAAAATGATAGTTAAATGCTTTGTTGGAACATAATAGATTTTAAAAGATTTGAATGCGTTTTTCAATAGTATTTTTTATTCAGAAGACACAATAGAGAATTTATCTCACCTATTATGTGTGTAATTGAATTACAGAGAAATTTCATTGTTTGGTTTCTAGAAATACAAAATTTGGTTTTCAGCAAATAGACAAATGTTTATTTTGCAAAAAATATTAGCTTCAGTCTACATGTAAACTCATGCCAATTATTCCAAACAAAAAAAAGTGAACAAAATGTATTAAAGTGAAATTTATTTTTAAAATTATTTATTTTATTATAAATTATAACAATCAACTGATTTAAATTGTTTTAAAATTATATTTGGTCTAGTAAAGAACACTTGATGCAAAAACTAAGAGAAAAATGGCCCTTAAAAAAATATTTATCCATTATTAAATTTTCTTTTTCATTTATCCATGTTGCTAAACCTCCAAATAAACATATTCAACGCATTTGGAATAATTTAAATTACTAGTTTTAAAAAAATAGCCAAATATAAGTCTGATTCCAGTGGATTGAATCTGGCTTCACTAGGGCTAAATAAAGTGGCTATATTTGATGAAATTTATGTGAAAGTGTTGGGTTTTTTGTCAATTTCTAATAGGCGCTGAGTTATAGTGCGGGTAGATGTGGAAGAAGTACGCAGGAAGTGCGTGCCAGTGTTGCCACACGCAGCCGCGACCGTGCGCGGGCGCCGCTGTGCCGCGCGCTCTCACACACTCGAACACTAATATTTTAAAATCCACGCAAAATATGTGATTTAATTTTGCATTATTTTATTCCCTAATAATTCACATATTTAATACATTAAACAAAAATAATTATTTTTGAGTCTTTATTTTTGTATTTTTTTTAAATATCAATTTTAAGTTTTTTTTGTAACTTTACACTACATTTTCAATGATTAGAAATTAAAATTTATAATATTAAATGTCTTAAAAACTTCAAATTAAACATAAAATAATTATTCTTGTCAATTAAAATGAAATCACAAATTAGCCAATGGAAAATTGTTTGTGAAAACAAAGATAATCTTTTTATAGATTAGTTTTTATCATAAATGATTCATTAGGCATTGTTTCTGGCGATATTATGAAATGAATAATTAAAAATTAGACATTGAGAAGGTAAAAAGTTTTAAAAAGTACTGTTATTCAATTCTTAATTACAAGGTAGGTGGAAAAAAGGGAAATAGGTTGTCAAAAATAGTGGAAACCTATACCTATTATACATAGAATGATGATATTGTGAGCATGTGTGCGTAAGGTGGGTGTGCATGTGTGTAAATCGTTGGAATCCGGTGTCTTATCAGAAGTTAGGGCTGAGCCAATCTTATCTCGCTCCCACTTTAGCTCTTAGATAAAATTCACTTCTTTTCAAACATATTTCAACAATTTACCTCACATGTCGGCCCAATCATTCATTATTCACTAGAAATACTAACGAATATACGTTAATTGGCCGGTTTTCATGATATTAAATGTAGTTTAAAAGAAAAATAACAAAACCACGATTCAATCCATTATTAAAAAATATTTGATGCATAAAAATTACCTATTTATTTATTGAGAAAACTATATTGCCCGGTTTTCATGATATTAAATGTCATTTAAAAGAAAAATAACAATGAACTACAAAACCACGATTCAATCCATTATTAAAAAAATATTTGATGCATAAAAATTACCTATTTTTTTACTGAGAAAACTATGCAAAGGGTTTCTTAGGATAGTTCACTTTTAATTTTCACCTTTAAAAATTTTTTAAATACTATAACAACGAATATTTAATTACCAGCTAAATATATGTAGGTAATTCAATAAAAATGCAAGTAAATCCATAAATAAAATAATTTTCTACTATTTCAAACATTATTCTTTCACTGGCAATAACACTGTACTAAAGGTAGGATAATATAATTGCTCAAAACCTATTTCTAACAAAATAAACGCATCTTCTAATATTTTCAAGATATAAACCTAGGTAAAAAATACAGTTAGGTACTACTTGCAAAACTGTGATACCTAAACACAGGCTCTCAGGTATTTTTTTTTCAATACGTATGTAGAGACTAGATACGTTTAGGTAGTCTTTAATTTACCTAGGTATAATAATAGAAATTAAAAAAGTTGTAAAATATGCAGTGCTTACTATAAACTTTATTTTGCACAGTTAAATTAAAATAGTAGTATTTGCAATTATTGAAATGGCAACATTGCACGGGGAATACCCCAGAGTTAGGTATCAAACGTGCCTAACCTAGACTAAGAAACTATGTAGGTAGTTCAACAAAGTAAGATGAAGCGGATAGATTTCAGTTTATATGTGTATATAATTAAGTGGATACTTTAATGTATGTCCCTTCCTTAGTAAAAGGTATTTATTTTATTTGTCATTTACCTAATTAAAGTCTATATTTCTCCCTAAGGTTGATGATGGCTGGTATTTAAATTAAAAACTGAAAATTAAGGCAAAGACGTTACTGAAAGACCTACTGAATTTATTTTAAAGGTTGTTGAAGATTCTTAAATTCGGAAATAAAATTATTTGATTATTATAGTTCTGAAAAATAAATTAATTACTACCTACCTACCCGCCTCGTTAATAAATAACTAATTAATTCATATCAACTTATAAAGGAAATACCTATAGGTTAAAAAAATATATCTATTATGTTTAAAAAAGTAGTAAAGACCTACTTTACATTTAAAACACCATTAAAAATCTAAATAAAAAGTAAATTGAATCAAGCAGTGTACCTTAACTTACCTGTGCTTTTAGTATCACTTTGAAAATATTATGTAGTGCTTCTTGTTTTGACAATTTATCTTTTGAAAGTTCACAAAAATCAACGCACTTTTAAGTTCCCGAACCTCGCACACACTAAAATATTCAATTTGAATTCCGTTGCAATGTTCAAATCTCACTGGTCAAATTGTTCTACTGTCACCGTAACCGCGGAAACTTCAGAAAAGTGTCATTGCACAGAAATGCCGTTAATATTGCTGATAATTCGTGAGCCACAGATACACCAGCACAGCACATCAGTCCACTAACAGGGCGCTTGCCTCCACCCTCCCGGTTTATGATAACAAAGTCTTGGAGACACAATAGCGTATTAAGGTCGATGAATGTTCGTCCGATCGCTTGATTTATAAGAATTGATTTGAATGTGATGGGCTAGTGGTGTGCATGGGAGGCAGCAGTGTCGCGGCGCAGCGGAGGGCAGCCGGCGGCGGTGAGCTGCACTCGTCTTCTCTCAGGCGTGACGTCCGGCCGGGGTCAGCGAACGCAGGGCCGCCGATAGCTTTCTTGTGCCCGACAAACGACCCTCCGAGATGTCACTCACGTGTTTTCTGTCGCCCCTTCCCGGACTCACACTCGCCAACGACTATTCCGCCGTCCTCGCCGCGAACCCGCGCGCCCTTTGATTCTCCGTTTTGCTTCCAAACAAATGGCCCTGCAGGAAGTGTTCCGAACGTTCGGGTGTCACATTTTGAAGCACTATTATTATTTATTTGTACACAAACACACGCGGGACCCTCGTGAAGAGATATCATTAAGTCTGGGGGCTGAGTCTCGTTAATAGATAATTGTTGTGCGATATCATCGTTTGTTGGTCGCGGGCGCAGCCATCAGCGCTAACAGATTAATCGTGGCAATGTATCACACGTGCAGTCCGCGCTAGCGGCCCTTCTATTTGTAAACCGGCGCCGAGGGCCGCGCATTCCTAGCGTGCCTCGTGCCCTGCGCCCGCGCCACCCGAGCGCTCTCCGACGCAACTACCACTACCCACTATCGGTGACCGCCTATAGCACCGCTAACATCTACTACTACATTCTTATTTTCCCTACATTTGCCGCAGTGTATGGTGTCCATGGCGATAGACACTACTGCTTAACGCTTCCACTCGAGTTTGAACTCTAATGCTGTATTAAAAGCAATGCTACTGTTACTGTCAAACATTGAATATTGTTGAGAAGATTTCGTTAAATTCTTCAACCTTATTTGGAGTTGTAAATGGTTTCGAACGAAAGGTTTAACTGATTCTAAAATGTCATTTATTTTTGTATTTAAATAAATAAGAATTGTATGTAGTACAAACTGCAAATGGAATTAGTAAAGAATTTCTCAATTGATTTTTATTAACTGTTCCATTTTTTTTCCCGGCCCTTTTGAGCCGATTCTCCTTTAACTCTTAAGCGCTAAGGCTGTGCCAAATCGGCATGCAAAATAACAGTTACAGTTCCAATAAAAATTCTAAAGTGAAAACACTTTAGAATAAGGGCTTACAGGTCAAGATAACGAGTACACTAAACTATAACCCAAATACGGTTAAATAGCGTCTATTCATAATGAGATGTACCAAAGTACAGTCCCTGCATTCCGATGAATGGTGAGCGGGCGCCGCGCCACGGCCGGGTGTGCGGGGGAGGGGGGCAGCACGTACGCATGCCTGCGCGTGCGCCTGCCTGCGACAAATACCTGCTACAACTAATTCTAACAGGTGTCCACTTCAGACCAATTTTGGGCTTTTTGGACTACATGTGATTAGCGATCACATGTCACGTAGAAGCCCTTCGGATTACAGGAAGTTTAAAGCTACTAAACCAAATCCATTTGATCAAGAGCCTAAGAAAACTTGACTTGGAGAACAAAATCTTTGTCAATCAAGTATAAAAATCAAATAAAGAATGTGAACATGTCATCCGCAGCTCCATTCAATCAAAACATGGCAGTTAAACGATGAGCAATCATGACCATATACGGAACACTGTGACTCACCCGGATGCGCACGGAAATGAAAACTTCCGAATTTTCTCAGAACTACGCCATACATACCTAGAATCTAAGCAATTTCCGTACAGACGGACTCATTAATTACATCGCAGAGATGAATCAGAAGAATATAGCTACCTAATTTGCTCATTTACTGGTTGATTAAATAACCCGAATAGAGGCAATCAGCGGTCAGTGGTTGATCGAAGAGGTACTGCTTGCTGGAATGTTAATGAATGTGGTGCACTGTCGCAAATGACTCACACAGATATTTATTAAAGTGCCACATATTAAGAACATGTTCTAATGGAATGCGGATGCTTCCTGGAATCAGCAACTGTTAAAGCTATGACGGTCCTTCTAACGTGACTTGATTGTTTGAAACCGCTATCTGACTAACTTTGCTTACTTTTTGAAGAATTTGAGCGTTAGCTTTAAGTTTAGCTACCGTGAACTTGTATTTGTAAGAATGAGAAATAAGAGAGCATTGAGAAAGTTAGGACGCCACATGCACTAGGTACTGAAAAAAATACGTATTTATTGGAATTGATATTCAAAGCAATTGAACTCTTCAACATCTTTTAACAATAAGTTTGAAAATAAATAGAACATTATGAACTGTTGTGGCTTGGCTGCAGAGTATCCGCAAGAGGCGATAGTTTCAAAATTCAGAACCAGATTCTTCTAGAGGGTAAAATTTAAATTGAACCTCATCCTACTTACAATAATAGTGCGCCTATCCATTTATCTTAAAATCGCAAGATTACTATCAGTTTAATTCATGTATCTTACAGCATTTCCGAACGACCTCTTTAGCTAAGGAAGGAGTTCTCCAAGGCACCATTTTAGGTCCAACGCTTTTTTCTAAGACAATAAACTACCAATATAAACCAAATAGAAAAAACTTGGGCAGAAAAAACAATAATAGTTAAAAATAATAATGTAAATAGCGCATTTGCACTTAAGTTTTACAAAAGTTGCAATCTGTAGTAACAAAGTTGCGTTAAAAGCTGAGCGATCGTCCGTTGCGATAAGCGTTCAAAGATGTAACGATAGCAGCTTTTATGATATTTTACGAGAATTTTATGAGACAGGAATTTGTCTTCGAAGAAATGAAATTTTGTTAAAGTACACACACTTCTGGCTAAAAGCAAGAGTGTGTAATGGAACCTGTCTATGAATTTTAGAGAAGTTGCAGTTCCCATCAAATAAGTTCTCGCTTGCACAGTGACAACTTTTTACATGCATTTCGTAGAATGATTTAGAGATTTTGTTTGTAATGAGAAGTAATTGGTAGCTTAGGGACTAGGACTAGACTAGCAAAGCTGCGTGCAAAGGAGAAGATGATGATAGTAGCCGCATTAATCAAGCATTCATATTGTGGGCGCTGGCTTCTTCTTTCCAGCACATAGAACCTATTGTATTTTCAAAACAAAGCAATAAAATTGAACACCACGTGTTCCATCAAAATCAAATCAAACCGTAACATGGACCTTTAAAATTGAATTTCTTTATCCCCGTGGAAGCCTTGTTATCATTCCGATCATCATCATCGTCTCAGCCATAAGACGTCCACTGCTGAACATAGGTCTCCCCCTTAGATCTCCACAGATACCGGTTGGAAGCGACCTGCATCCATATCATTCCGATACTACATTTACTTACCTTTTGCTGGGGAGTTTGTTGAGCCACTTCTTCTTCCCAGCAAAAACACATAGGAAGTGGTGAAGGGTGGGCGTTTTGGGGGCTGTCTTTTGTAAATTTCTGACGTTCGAAAAGTGCTGTTTTGCAGCCTAATTTGAATAAATGACTTTTGATTTTAACCTACTAGCTAGAGTATTATTTGATGAATAAGCTTAAGTAAGTCAGTGTAAGTTAGTGGTGCAAGGTTCGTCGGCATTGCAGCTTGCGGCTCGCGGGTGGCTGCGGCGCGTGCGCGCGCAGGTGCGCCGGCGCACCCGGCCGCTTGTTGCAGCGCGCGTGAGAATTCCCCACCGTTGTAATTATCGACCCTTAGGGGTCTGTTAGCCAGCCTGCTAATCTTTAGCTTTAGTTAGTTAATTTCGCGTAACTATTGCGAATATCGGAAGTATTTAGAGGGTCATTTGGCAAATGCAAAGGGATGAAAGAGTGCATTGCTCTCTTCAGCGGAATTTCAATAGCTTTTTCATTTATTTAGCTTATAGTTTCGGGAAGCTTATAGTAAAATGATAAGAAATAAGAAAAACCTATCGATTTAAAATTGAATTAAGTTATTACCTTTTCATTTGTACTAAATGGTTAAGCATCGTAATTAATAATTGTGAAGCAGACTACCAAAATATTTTATTTACTCTCCATTTTAAACAGAATTTTAATGGACATTTGATAATAGGTATTTACTTATAGATTACTGATTGGATGCCCATTATCACTTATCGTAGTGAAAAAGACGATTATTCCAAAATTCTTAGGAAACCATTTATCTTTGAAACCAGTAGTAGAAGCACGTGCTAGATGATTAAGATATAATTTCAATCTCTACAATATATATTATTTTACTTATTTTTATCTTAATCGGTAGATATGCCTGCCCTTGTTTATTATTAAATAAAATAATAAACTAATCTACTTATAATTAACTTAATTGTCCTGTACCTAACCCGATATGTAGTGCACATCATATTTATAACGCAAGAATTTATTACACATTTTAAATACGAAAGCGATAAAATTCATTCAAAAAGGTCAAAAGGTTTTTTAATATGAAATAGAGAAAATTTTCACTATTATTAATTAAAAACAATATTTTACTAAAATCATCGTCTAAATAAATCAGTCAAAATTAAATAAAAGATATGACTCTAAATTACAATTTAAAAGCTGACTAAATTAATGGAATTGGAAATATCGAAGTTTATCGAATATTATTGACTGGCTATTTATTGACAATTATGCGATTGATCGAGTATGTTTTGCCTAATTTTTCATAACCAATTGATGTCATTTAATCACATACTATAATAACTTATTATGAGAAAATAATCCGCAAAATGAGATTAAAGTCAATTAACGGTGAGTTCATCAACAAATTAACTGTCTTTATCTTTCCCAAATAATGATTATGGCGTCCTTAATCCAATAAATAACATTAAATGAAAATTGCAAAATCCCTCAGGGTTGATAACCCCTTTTGGTTAAGCTAAAACTTTAAGAAAAAGATTGTTCTGTCTACTTGACACATTTTTTGCATAGCTAATAATGGTTTGGAAATCATCTCCCGAGATAGTAGTTTCAGGTAATCTAATCTCCAGAACATAAATTGTGACTCATATTCTACTAGAAATCAGATGACAATATTAACGAATTTCCTGATAAGCTCATTCCTTCTCTGTATGAGAAGACGCCAGGGTCTTGCAGTGGGACAAATTGCGGATGATCAAAAACATGTAATTATACTGAGGTTTCTACTACGTTGCCTTTGTGAACAGTTAACCAAGAACTGCTCACAACAGTTCAACTTTCAAGATGTAGCTGTAATCTTCAGCGCCCAAATACTCAAACGTCACCCAATCTTAAGCGGCATTTAAATCTCATGGTATCACCGTCACTTTAACGCACATAGTAGCAATAGAAATACTTTTAAGTGCAACTTAAAGTTAAGTGGTGTTTATAAGGGTGATATCTACACAGCTGGATCGACACCAACCAGTCATGTTCACAACTCCACAGAAAAAAACTAAGGCGCGTCCACATAAATGCCCAATTATTTTTATTCCACAATTGAAAACGTATCCCGAATAAGGAGTTTTAATTACAATGCTACAATGTAAAGTTCTGAGAAGTCGTCGGGTAAAGTGCTTCCAGTTAGATAACGTGAACGGTACTTTATCGTTATTTGCATTTTAGATAACATTCTTAATGGACACATCGTAATCCCATTACTAGCTCCCAGGAATGATCAGTCTACTAGTTTTTATGTTCGATCGGCTCCCTGTGACGCCCGCGGCCGATGGCGCTTGTAATCGTTTTCAAATGAATTAAATAACCTGTGTAATGTATGTCCGTAATAAAATGCGGTAAATTGTCGCCATTTAACTTAGTGGTGCAACGATTTCTAGCGGGTATTAGAAGGGTATGCGTTTCATCTGTTTACTGTAAGTGGATGTCAGAAAAGAGTTCCAGCTTAAGTTGTGGACATTTGGATTTCGTCTTTATTTCGGTAGAATCACAACGTTAGCTCATGTATCTCACAAAATAAAGAGACAGACAGAGTTGATTGAGTCGCTGAAGTATCCTATATGCATGCAGTTTCTATACTCCGTTTCGAGCAGATTTTTGGGGGCATTTACTGAATATAATTCAAGTCCAAAAATTGAAAGAGTGGTTTCCCATAAAATTTGTAACGCCCTTAAAATTAATCTTTTAAAGTATAACAAAATGATGTCTTACGAGGTGTTCTACAAGATATAAATACGTCACAATATAAGACCCTACGCTTTGAGCACATTGTCTGACGTTTCAGAAGGATTCACCCTAAGTAGCTCATGTTGGGGTGAGACGCAGCTGCTAAGAGCTTTAGTTGCTACGAGCGTAGTGTATAATGCTGTCATTTTTGACTTTTTTTACAATATTTTAAACTCACATGTACTTTTACTACATTTTGATGTTTTCATAGCTATTGTAAAATTATTGAATGCTTAACATAAAACTGGGGTAAGATTTTGATGTGATATTATTTTGTCTGTTGCAAATCCGAAGAGATTGTATGATGAAATATTGAGTAAATGTGATTTTTTCACGCTTAAAGGGTAGGTATGCATGATGGTTTAAGATTGTCATCGATAAGTATGAATCACTTGTTTTTTTGTGACTTCGTTACTTCTTTCTGAGAAACTTGAGAAATTGATTTAAAATAAAAAGTAAACACAATGACTCATGTTTTCGGGTGATAAGACTTAACTGAAAAGTGTCGATAGCAAAAAATGCATCATACTAATGTTTATCAGTTGTATTGGTGCATTATTTACAAGCTGCCCACATTGATTATTGTATTGTAATAGTACATGCATACTTAAGATACTGCAAGATTTTTTGTAGTCGCTTTACGCGAAGCACATGGCTAGGGTTAGGCTAGGGTAGGCTAGGCTAGGATTCAAATAAGGCGGACATTTTCATTTTTGACTTGTTTCATGATGAAGTAAATGGAACAGTCTTAAGAAGTGAGAGTTATCCTAAATAAGAAATTGTGGCTGGCATACAGACGTCACTACTCGTTGAAAATCTGACTCCCAAGTTTGGCATACATCTTTTTTTTGACTTCTTCGTTGATCTTCGTTTGAATTATTTTTTAGATGAAATAAAAATCCCTATTTATTTTTCTTGGTCCAGTTCAATTCGGTTGGAATAGAGTGAACTCATGAAATAAAGCGCTGAAAACTTGAATAAACTGCAAACTTATCTGTGGAATGTTAATTTGTTCGCGTATTTAACAGAAATCGTTAACCTAAATAGATAGGTGCGCATTTTTTTATTATCTGATGTTTTTATACCACAAATATATTTAATTACTGTGGCCATTTTGAACTTCAATTATAGATGTAAAACTTGCCTATATACTTCTCATACACCTTGGAAATCTGAATCGTTTAAAGAAGGTAAATTATTCCCTTAATTCGTATGAATAGGATCCAAAAATTTTACACTACAATATTTGAAAAGAAAAAAAATACAAGAAATACAAATAATTTTACTTGTAGTAATTAAAAGGATTTTTTATCTTTCTATATCGGAGAGAGAAAGATAATACACGAATCTTATCACAACATACGTCATTAATGAGCACATGGTAACTGCGATGAACCGCAAACTGTGGTGAACTCCTGTAAAACTGCGTCAAACTGACACGAAGAGACCTGTCGAGACATTTGCACTGAGTTCCATTTAACTACGAAGCTATTATTAAAACAATTATAAGAACAGTAATATTTGGCTATCGGCCACCGCTCTTAATCTCCCAGCTAATGATCTCAAATGAGAATTTTAACTTTTGTTGTCAGTTCACCCATTTTCTGTAACACATGACACGTGTAAAGACATTCTCATAGGGAACCGTTTTTGCAGGAGCAATGTCTGTTGTTGCTACAAGCTGCTTTTAACAGCACATCCTTCTTAAAAGGGGAAAATGTCCATAATTTCATCTCTGCTCGAAAGATAAAAGTTGCTGGGAGTGTTAAAAAGCAGGATCCACAAATGATGCGTAAATAAAGTGCGAAATGTTAAGTTTATTTACTGATTAGTTAATTATTTGCGCATGTAGAGTGTGTCATAGGGACACATATTACGCGATACAGATTGCGATGGCCGACCTTTTTACTCGCCTCTGCGCTGATAAAACGAAACAATGACGTTTGCGTACAATTATGTCCATTTCTGAGTAGCTAATTAATACGTTCCCATGAAATCACTTCAGTCATGGTAGAAAGATATTTGCATACACATAAATAAACAAGGATCGCGGTGTCCGCGCGAACAATGTCCAGGAAGTAGCTTAGCCGCTTTTTGTTTTCAATCAAGTACATTGATATTACTTATTATGAAATGTTATTCCCATGACATTACACGAACCATACTATATTTTAATGCCAAAAACATTTCAGCGGTCATTATTTACATTAAGTGCATTAGCGGTTCTACGCATTATTATGAATTACACGAAGGTCTCGTCTCGCTGCGTTCTAGCATTGAAGAAAAAATTGTGTGCTCGAAAGCGACAACAGCATTAATTCGATTGATAAACCTAAGTCGACTCGAGCAACGAAAGTGGAACAGGGTTTGTCAACATGGACCGTCAGCTGGCCCCGACGATAGTGCTTATCGCCTGCGGGACATAGTCCGCTCATTCACAAGCCTGTCCATTCATGCGCCTGCTCCCACCGCCTGCACCGGACCAATATAGTCCTTAAGACGCCCATTAAAGGGTTCAAATTCGTGTGTGGAATGTGAAGAGTGGGAGGTGGGGCGAGGGGTAATGTAGATCGAGGATATCGCGGGGTCAGCGCGGATTGCAGGCGCCCGATAAACGTCGATGGCGTCCAACGAGTCAACTAACAACCACACACAGGCTTGTCACCAACACACACACATGCTCACCATGTACAAATGTAACGCACATAAATATAATTGAATTATCACCCCATTAAATATTTTCAACATAATTTCTTACTCTCGTGCTGTCGATAAAGAAAATTTGTCATAAATAAAAAGTTCAACCGTCCCATTCATTTGTTGCGTGATAGTTAACTCGATAAGGGTTCAAGAGTGTCGGACGACGACGGCAGTTATTTTGTCATTTCACAGTAATTTCTCTATTTTGATAGCACCTTGCTGATGTAATGGAATCGCGGCATACTGTGTGCGTGTATTTATGAGCTGAGATGTTGACGAAAACAAATAGTTGTTTATTTGAGTTTAAGTCAACTAATCTGCTTAATTAAAAACATGATAACATGTCTTTGCGGTTGGCACATGAGCCTTACTTTCGTTGATCTTATACCGCAAAGTTTACAATTGCCTATAATATGGTACCATTTTATACATTGCAAGTAATTTAGGGTTGATGAACTCTAATCACTTACACAGGTAAGTTAGGACAGTCACAAGGGAACATTGCTCCACAACTTAGAGGGTCATATGTCATAATGCCAGAAGATAATCCAGAAGATGCCTGTCCTCAGAGTGGGTGATCATTTTACAAAATTTAGAGGCAGACTACATATCGAAGTTATTCTGCCTGATCAGTCACTTCTCGAGTACTAGTAATTATCCCATCGAACCATATTCCTGAGCACTATGTCCCTCAATTTAAAGAATGAACATACCTCTTACAGTGATATATTCATTGAATTCTACAGGAAAAATGGTATTAAGGTAATTTTGGTGATGTCAGACGTAAAAAATCTATTGTCTATAATACAATAGTTTTAGCTCGGGAATACAAAATCTAGGTTGCACCACTGATTGTAATACGCACGTCATTTTAATAATGACATGACGTGGTACACACGTTGACAATTGACGTTGGTCCAAAGTTGCGTCCTGCAAACCACTTATGAATACCCAGATAATTGTATTAGTCATTTATTTTCCTTCATTTAATATGCATTGATTCATTGATCATGTAAAATCATGACACATATGTACAATATGGTAACGATTTCCGTTAAAACTTGCAGGAGCCGACCCGCTTGACTTTTGACATCGAATTCTGAATCATCTAACAAATGTATCATGCGAAGTAACGACTGATTGCGTCAAACTTCTAGTAATTGTAGCTTGATACAGATAATTTACATAATCTTTGTTCTTTTTATGTTATCTTAAGTAAATATACTAAGTTATTCTTCAGCAGTCCCCATGAGTTTAATAGTTCCCCATAATACTATCAAACAAATGCGGGCCCATGATTGAAGACTCTTTCCGTTCCTCTTTTGCAATACTTAGTTCTAAACAATCAAGCATCAAAGTATCCAAGTACATTTCTAGAAGTAGTGCATACAGAACATATTTTAGTAGCTATGTACTACAAAAGGGCTTCTAGCGAAATTGCATAGTGATAAACTCAGACAAAAACAAACGTCATACTATGATGCTATACGAGCAATGAGCGAGCATGCTACATGCAATCGTCCATTATATTTGTAAGCATCACTCATTCATAATACGCGAAGCATTTAAAACGATTTTATTGTGGAGCAAAACAAACTACATTTACCTACGCAATTGATAAAATGGATTACACACTTGGATGTCCCCGCTTTGCGAGCAATCTGTAGCATTCTTTGTAATGCACGCGAATATGACGTCAATATAAAATGAACCGTAAGTGTAACGAGGCAAGGTTCTGTTTATATTGCAGTAGTGCACTTCATAATTACGTATGGCGCTGTATAAATGATTGTTTTGATCTGCCGAAGCCACTGCGTAATAACGTACGTACAAAGTTTAACAATGGTTTAAGTTACCATTGCATGTGGCGCCAAACTTCAAAAAACATATTTTACTAGCCCTAAAATCTGCCATGGTGCAGAATGAATTACCTATCTCGCTTTTGCCTTGATTAAAGATGATTAGGTATCAGAGCAACCCCTTAATTAAATCGTCAGTGCTTCATAGTTATATAATAAAATTATGAAATTTACAATCCCCTTAATCGGTCTTTCAGGATAGCTAAACATCAAGTGTGTTGACACGAAAAATGTGTTGAGCGCGATACAACAAAGCATTTTTGCTGTTGCTGCATCTGCAGTAATTTGAAACTACAATAGGTGAATGATTTGTCACGAGGCCATTTTCTTGAACGTATAAGAAGCCATATTGCAATGGGTAATTCGCATGCAAGTCCTATCGACTTGTTACTTGGTTGGCGCCCAAATGAAGCGTTACAGTCTTAAATCTCATTTTAGCAACACCAAATGCGCCAAACACCAAAAACGCGATGTTTACGCGAAGCCTGCCAGCTCGACCGGACGTCAGGGGATCTAACTTGACCCCGCCAATAAAGGGTTCCATTCATGACATCATTTATTGGCGACGTTTCCTACGAGGGTGCTTATCGAGCAACAAACTTCATTGATTGTGGCACGTCACAGGCGCCATCGCTAAATTCTATCGAGTTATCAATGTAAACGGTTTGTTTACACAGTTAACCGTAATCTTATCCGGTGACCTCCTTAGACTCTCCCGTTTCGAAATTGTATCGTCGGTATCGCGTAGTGTCCTTATTACTTGTCGGCGGAAGTGCGCGCTCGACTCGATCCGGCCACCAAACGTTCATTCATGTTCTACGTATTTATTTAGTGGCAAACGTACCTACCGCGCTCTTCAGATAATCACTTCAGACAGTTAAGGCACCTAGTTTATTTTTATGTTTATTGCTTTATCTACACGATGGTACTTGAATGAAGGAGTGACAAATTCTACAATGCGTTGGAATGCGCTTTGATGACAAAGAAAGTTCAAAGTCCTCTGTTGCATGTGCGTCGAGGGTGATACGAATTGTTTATACGAGGACAATTCTTGACGAAATGTTGTTCTTTTAACGGTATCTTTATTTTAAAAGTCATCGTTGTTTTTAACCTCGAAACTGTTGGGTTCACAATTGTTTTCAGAATTTATGTCGGAAATGTGCGTAGTATCCACAAGTACGGGACAGGTGGAATCCAGTGGATATGGAACAAAGCTAACACGAATGCTACCGATATCTATGTGGCTGTTCTGTTTGCTTTCCAAGGTGTCGGTTGGAGCGGAAGTGGCGAGTGGGAGCGGGAGGAAAGGGCCGCACGCGCAAGCTAATTGCCGGGAATTTCGGAGGTCGCCCGATAACCCGCGTCTGCACCGGAAGTTGATAGTGCTTTGATGTGCGGCGGTGGCCGCTCCCCTATGTAATGTACTTCACTAATAAACGGCCACCTACTAGAGCCCGCTTTCGCAACACTTTGGCGCAGTCGGTTGCATAAACAACTCATATTACGAATTCGTAATCCCTTATCTTGTACTTAGCATAAATCTTGGTTTCCTCTTTACTTTTCGGATATCACTGTTTAACACATTTTCAGCCAGGATCCCGTACTTTGGGTAATCAAGTCTTTGCAGAACAATTCTAACTAACTGATTATGAAAATAGTTCTCTTCCTGAAGATGTCAAAATGATTAGCGAGGGGATGATTAGCGACAAACGCAAGTGTGTCATGTTTACACAGAATACTCAGTACCAGAGGTTTTATTGGTTTCAAGAATTCTAGGTACTATGAGTAATGTGTCTGAGTGTATGCAGGAAAACTGCATCTTGTCATACAGGACGTTATCAGGAAAATGATGACTGATAATCATAATGAGCTGGGTGAGTAATAGCCACGTGGACAACGTGGACTTAGCACATTGCGAATTTTTTGCAGGCCGATAGTTTGTTTGGGCTCATATGGATAGTAGAATTCACATTACAACAATTCGATATTTAGTCGGCAACAGGCCGACTGAAAACTTTGATTGGATTAAAGATTTTCTTTAAATCTTTTTTTTTGGGTTCGACTGTCGGCCGAATGCTGCTGTTAGTAAAATACAGGAAAACTGCATCTTGTCATAGAGGACGTTATCAGGAAAATGATGGCTGATAATCAGAGTGAGTTGGCTGAGTAATAGCCACGTGGATGGCGAGGTCTGATTTTATAGTAGACATAATCAAACACCCATTTCTTGAGAAGGACAGACATTTTAAAGCAAAATGCTCAATTTTTTTTGGTGCGTCTTTTCCTAATTTGTTTTGTACTATATAGGTACTGTACTACCGGTATTCCACTCAATTAATAGAAATTGGCAAGTCAGCTTTCCTTAACGTGCTCTCTATTATTTAGGTTAATAAGGAGGTCTATTGTTTAAGTTATCATTTAGCTATATTTCCTCATTTGTTGCGAAGAGCGTGTGTTCTTTTGTTTTGCCTGATTTAATGCCAGTCATCATTTTCAACTTACAACTGTAGCCTTTACTATCAACATATTGTGTGACTACCCTCAAAGTGTGAAGCGGATTAGCGAATTTTGGTGTTACATAGATATTACCATTTATGGGGTTACATCTTATATTTACTACCTAATTAAAATTATTCCACCATAAAGACTTATCTAAATTCCAGCACAGGCTATCTTAATATGAACAACAATACACAAAGTTATAAATACAGCTCTTATCAAGTACTTATAAAAGGAAAATCGTAAGGTTTGAGCGATCCTGCGCACGCGCCTATTGAACAAGTTCCCCTGGGGATTACCGGCCACATCCCGGTAAATTAGTTGACGTCGTTTCCGGGACACATACGTCAATAACTTGTTACTATTTATAGATGTTATATTTCTTTTGTTACGCTAATTGGACTCGCTAACACTTGGTCGCGATTGGAACTATTTTTGTTTATTTAGGACTACTTTAGGTAGACATACGAATTTAAACAGGAAAATAGAGCTTGATTTCTCTTTCTTCTTGATTTGGTCTTTATGTGGTTTCATTGTTAGATATAAATGCAAATATTTAGGTTAATTTCGTCAAAATAAAAAACAGGAAAACATGTTGCGGTCCCAAAGTTTTTTGTTGATTGTGTAAGTATATCAGGTTAAGCGCCATCATCATTTACATGAGGATTTTAAATTGTCACGCAAACGCGATGTGTAACAGTCTTATCAATCTTCTAGTACCGATACATTCAATAAATAAATGTATGAAATTCATGGTGGTCCGGACCTTTAACCTAAGGTCTACTTAACCTAGTCAGTAGAGACACTTATCACGGATGCTACTGTGAAATAATTTCTGAACATTATGTGGACATTGTATAAGGAAGCTAATATATTAAGGAAGCACATTGCGATATTGTTTGGTGAGCTTTTTGGACTGGTTTCGGGACTGAGGAGCCCTTACATATACTTTCGTATGGAAATTTTCCGTAATTACTTACAAACTACGAACTTTTTCTCGTAGCTGGGGAAAAACTGGACTCTTGAAGTATTTTAAATCAGTTCAGTAGTTTTGGCCTGCAAGTGCGAGAGATAGACAGAGTATATTTGTAATATTAGAAAGGATCGACAAGTTTTCAGTACAGAGTGCGCGAAAACTCCAGCTACCTACATGCTTAATGCTTTTCAGTCACAAACATGGGCGTAGCGAGGTACGGGCAGGGAGGGGCAGCTGCCCCCCCCTGAGCGGGATGCGGGTCGAGCGAGCGAGAGCCGCGAGAGGCGAGGCATTAGACATGGGCAAAATGTGTCATTGAACAGAAAAGATAGATATGCATCTTTCAATCACTGGGATATGAATCACTCTTTCAGGTACCTTTTGTGATGAAACACACATGACATATTATTTTTGTATTTGTCAAGAAACAAAAAGTTAAGTACGTTTGGGCTAAATTTTACGTAATATTTGGTTTAAGTCCGATAAAAATTTCACGCTCGCTTCGCTCGCGTATTCAGAAACTATATGCCCTTATTTTTGCATTTGTCAACAAACAAAAAGATACGTACGTTTGGGCTAAATTTTACGTAATATTTGGTTTAAGTCCGATAAAAATTTCGCGCTCGCTTCGCTCGCGTATTCAGAGATTATATGCCCTTACTTTTGGCTTTTGTCGTGTGTGTGATTGTTTATTTTCTGTACCTGAAAATATATACCTCTCAAATTAAGGGATTAACAAGTTTGAGATTAACGGCTCAAGATACAAAAAATCGGAGGGCCCTCGCCTTCCCCCGGGGGATAGGTTGACTGCTGCCCCACCCTGAGCCCAAAGCTGGCTACGCCCATGGTCACAAATGAAGTTATACTTAGTGCTAGTAGAATAGGTGCGTTGAAAACATTTTCTGATCATGCAAACGCCTGATAATGTTTTTGTACATAGACTCTCAAGTAACGAAGATGTCCTAAGTGTCAGTTACAGCAACATCCCAATAGAATTGACGTTTATGAAGCAGATAACAACTACATTGAGTAACGGACTGATGAAATTTCGTCACTTTTTTATGATAAAAAATCAATTTGTGTCAGTCTGTTTAACCTTTATTATCAAAGGCCGCATGTTTTTGCTCTGGAATACTATCAAATGTGATAGTGCATCTTCTGGAGCATTTCTGCAATTGCAGCTACACACTTATTTATTCTTTAATGGATAATGTGTCTTCAATGATAGGTACTTGTTCTGTCAGAAAATACAAGCAGAATGTATATTTATACTCTCATCTCAGTTCAGTAAAAGATCCAAGTATATGGTATAGTATACTGGACTATCTAGGAAAGTGCGTAGGATTGGGGTTATATATAAGTACCTACATAGAAAAATGCACTGACAGCTTGACTTGTGCTGAGTGCAATTTTGTCCAAAACTCTTCTAACACGTGAAGAATATGCTTTTGAAAGGGCTACTAGACATATACATTGTTTCTGGGGATGATTTTGCATGGAATGAAACATAGTTGTCTTGTGAAATGATTGCCAGCGGAGGCAGTAAGTGCCACATAAAACATTATCGGGGCTACCACACGGTATCTATACGGTAACAAAATCTCTGTTCAATCCAATATTTTTTAACGTTATCTGTAGGAGTTGTAACATTTAAACAAATACGATAAGGGGACGGTAACTATATTGCTCCTACTTACGAAAAGTGTAACAACCGGATGTTAGGCAGTTCTAATGACAATGTTACAGATATCGCCGGTTCAATCTAAACTAATATCAATTTTCTGTGTACTTGTACTGGAATGTACTTTGATGGGTCGGGCAATGTGATTGAAGACACAAAGTATTATTTGTAGAGGAACTGCAGCATATTTGGAATACTGCAGGTAACTTGGAATACTTCGATATCTAAATATATATAAACGCCATCTGAGTTTTTATGCCGTAAACATAACGTCAAACGATAAACAAAGCCATACAGCATTAAAAACAGGACGTCATCTTGACATTTCGGCTACCAGCCCCCAGCGAACGAAACGCCTGATTTGAAAACTTTTTCGGTAAGAATGCAATCAGTGGTAATCATTTGCTGTAACACTCTAAATCTTTATTGTAATTATTTCAATTGCGGAGTGACCTTGTTAGTTTAAGATATTACTATGATTTTGTGAATATTTCTAGAATAAAAAATTTGACATGTAATTTTAAGTTAGGTTGGTGTGTTGTTAATTTGGAATACCGTGTTTTTTTTGCTTTTCAGTTTTTTTGGGAGTCGGTTTTATTTATTTGTAAGTTTCTTTTTTTGTAAAGAGCCAATGACTATAAAAATATTAGAATTCTATTAGTTTCTAAGAAAAAGTGTTAGCAATTTTCAAAGAAAAAAAAATGAATATAATTTGGAATACTATATTCCAAATTATCTGCACCCTAAGTCAAATCACATTTTTGGAGTATTTTTAGTTTAATAGGCATTTTGATAATATATCTGGTATTTTTTATATTTGATTGTTCTCATTATTAAAGTTTAATATTTTGACAATAATTTAATGTATTTTTTATTGAGCTATCCCGTTTCTCCTTCAATTTATTTTCAAAAAACAAACTGGTATTCCAAATATGCTTCACTTCCTCTAGGCTTCTTTTGTTATCAATTGATTCATTGACCTACTACTATACCTGGAATTACTATTATTAGCTTTTAAGTATAGTCTATCGATTCAGGTTAAAAAGCATTTCAGGAAAATTCCGAAGTAAGATTGTAGGTAATTTTGACATATCTGCATTTAGTCTACAGACTAACGTAACCGAAGGTTAGTCTTGAGTATAGTTGACATAGCTGGGGTACGCAATCTGCCAGGGCTGCGAACAATTGTGTAAGTGACGAGATATGCTCTGGACGGAAATAAGTAATATTACCTACATTTTGACATCCCCTTAACCAACCCAAAGTGGAGTAAGTTCCATCATTGCGAAGCTACAGATTGACATCGTATTTGTAGCATTTACATATTCATCATCATCTTCTAGGTTTTTTCTATCTTGGAGTCGGCTACCGGTCTAATCGGATGCATCTCAGTACCAGTGTTATACGTTAGTGACTTTCTATCCGACTTCTTCAACCCATTTCGTCAGACAACACGATTCGCTATGAGAGTGAAGGTTTAGACAGTGCTCCTGTGTGCCCAAATTCTTGTGCTCTATCCTGTTCTGCACATCTGGCTGATCTCCTTAGTGATACCAGTCGCCATTTCCAAAACTGATCGGACGCCATTATTATTATTATGTGACTTGTAAGTATGCTGGCAAGTCGTCATATTAAGTGAAAACAGCATATCCCAATATCCTTAAAAATATCATAACAATTGGTTTTCAATTACTGAATCTTATTTCCTAAACAGTCCTAAACCAACATAGAGCGATTAAAAGTACAACAATCGTGAGTTCTCGTCGCTTGTCGGGTTAATTCGTTGAGGTGTCAAACAATGATGTCCACGCCGCCTGCCGTGAGCACGCATCACAATTATCAACGACCTATTTACTGCCAACGATTATTTCGTGAACATACGCACCTACACGCGTCTACTAATCACACGTTTGATAAAACAACACCGTTCTTTTCCGTTCCTTTTCAATACAAAGACATTTAATATTAAGGTTATTAGTTAAACTTCTCTATGTTTACCTACTTAAAATTCTACAAATCACGGTACCTTGCAAAAACAGCTACTCACCATTGACCGGAGTTTCAGTACATCTGAAAGAAAAAGAAAATTCATTTCAGTAAAAGGTGGCAGGTAGTAAGGCCTATGTCCAGCAGTGGACTGCGATAGGCTGATGATGATGATGATGAGTAAGGTTGATGTACATGGTTGTTTATGTAAGCAAAGCCTTCGACTTCACAGATGTCTAAAAATACTTTTTGGGCCCCAATATTAGCCGAGTCGCAAGGATAAGGCGCGGAAGACGGTTGGTCTCACGTATATTGGGGCTGGGCTCTCGATCCGTGCTCCAGAAAACTGAGAAGCGGGCCGGCGGTCAGACAGTCTGCAATTAATCGATTACAATAATTGAATTACGTGATGACGTAGCGACAGCTGCGCAAGCGGCGCCGCTGTGTGCGCAGGTGCCGCTGTGACGAGCTCTTTGAGAAAATCAAAGGAAAACCCACGCGCTCGTCTCGGCCACTATCGACACGTTTTCATTTGCAAAATATTGGTGTTACCACCTGTAATCCGGTTACAATAATGTATTCTGCGCTCGGGGCGTCGACTTTGTTACTTTTTTTAACGAACATGACGCGAATTGTTAGCGTTCTGTATCATTAGCAAAATAAAAGTGGGGAAAATGTGGACATGTAAAGCATAATAAAATATATTATTCGAGCTCCTCGTATCTTCAGTCGGGGTGACGCTTGTCACCTTCTTAGTTAGTAAGTTAAATCCAATTAGCTTTTCAACGGGTTAAGAGTAATCGCAAATTTTCTTAGGACCAATATTTTCAGCTCAAAGTTCTCTGGCGATTGAAAAATCAGCCCTCAATAAAAATAATTGAGGTGGATGTTCTACAAAGTTCAAACATTTAAACTACTGATCTAAGCATGACATAAAGTGCACGCAGTACTAGTTCGCTGAGTTATTCGTCTAGCTAGGTACTCTAAAGTATGCAGCTTACTCACTGCATTAATGCAAAACTTATTACTGTTCACCTTGGGTCATGAACATCATTTAAAGTTATCCTAAGAACTGCGTGAATCATTCTCTGACTCATAATCAAATAATGATTAATCAACGACTTTTAATTTCAAATTGATATGAGCAATCAAAGCTTTGCATATTGTGATTCAGAATAAGACCATTCCATAAATACCTTAATCAATTTATTTATTTTTCTTAAAACAATATGGAAAATTAGTAAATCTAGGGCTTAAAACGAAAAAAAAATTGCTATCAATAAAAAATGCATCAATGAGAAAACATTCAGAAGTTAGGTACTTCATTTAGGTAAGGATCAGAATTCTACATTATCAGAATAGATGATATTAAACAAATGAACGTTAAACGTTATAGTTAGCTCGAGAAATACTCTTGAAAGCCATGAAGGATCTCGCTGGACTGAGTACAAGGAACTTTCAGGTGACTTTCAGTAACTATAGGAAATGGTGATAGCAGGAAAAACTGAGCTGTGCATCCTTTCTTCAAGTTGATTGATTTACCTATTTATATAAAAAATACAAGACCAGTCACCAAGTCTTCTAAGAAAATTACTCATGGATTTTTTAAGAAGAGAAGAAATTATTCACATAACAGTGACTGAAAGCAGCTGCCTTGCCACGTTGTGTGCTTGTGCTTTGGACAGAGCCAGCTTTCTGACTTTCATGCAAAGCGTTGAGAAGTCTTCTCGCTAATCATGTCTTCATATTTGAAGACACCAAAAGAATTCCATTTCGACAATACAAGCTGAATTGTCATATCAATCAATCAAAAAATCAAATCAATATCGTTGAGTGCTAAGCTAGGCAAGCAATATATCTAATATTGCTATCATTTCAGCAGCATACCTTATGTGGCTATCACTTGCATATTAGTCCCAACTTTTATCGAGGAAGATCTTACATTTTTCCTGTTGCCAAATATGATATTTAAAGGATCTTGGTCTATCAAAAGTTGTGACTGCAAGAAAGAAGAGGTTGCAAGTCAGAGGCCATTAGGTGGATTTGAGAAAACTATGATACTAAGGCTTGTTAGGAGGTGAGACACTGCAGCCCACATGATAATTTCAGTTGTTTTTAGAAATGCATATTATGTAATATACTTAAATATTCTGAACTTTGGCGTTCTTAAGTCTTAAGCAAATTAGAGAGGAAGCTATTGCTAGCTTATCGCCCATAAACAGCTGAATAAGCTGAGGTAGAGATGCAAAGCCTTGCAAATGTGTTAACCTGCAAAATACAAAGGTGGGTAAACTACCTCCCATTGAGAAGCAGAAAAAGGTTGGTTTCAATTTTGTTGAAGCCTAGGATCACTCATTATTATGTTTCCAACGGGATTTCATCCTAATGCTTAAAAACGGCTAGTATTTGAACACATTGAAGGAAATACATGGCGTATTTCCCTCACTGTCATTTCAACGTGTGTAGAAGCGACAGTCTTCTAAGTACAACACAAGTTAAGCGTGTTTAAGTATTTGGGAATTAGAGATGTAGGGACCTGCAGTGCAACATTCCATAGAAGTCGTTGAATTATGACAAATTGTATAGAAGTCATTTGGAAGTCGTGGATAAAGAAGCTTAAGGAAGTGGGTGATTGGCTACCTATATTTTTAGAACAGTTTTAAATAGGCGTAGGAACTAAATGATAAAAAAAAATCTTTTGTTAACAATAGCAACTTTGGCAAAATATTCAGCAAGTCTTTAGATTTTAGGAAGTGTATTAATCAAGCATATGTAACTGCCGCTTCTCCTCAAATGTTGGAAAGAATATCTTTCAGGAAGGTACTTAAATAAGTTTTTGGAGAAGAGTAGGTAGGTACATTTTCACAATTTAGTTGACACATTGGTAAAATTTG
Source organism: Helicoverpa armigera (assembly GCF_030705265.1). Lineage (NCBI taxonomy): Eukaryota > Metazoa > Arthropoda > Insecta > Lepidoptera > Noctuidae > Helicoverpa > Helicoverpa armigera. Next base: position 7,250,801 of record NC_087130.1, on the reverse strand, counting down.
CGTATGGCAACCTAAAATAAGTTAGCCTGTGACAGTAAGTACCTATTTATAAATTTTAATTTTCAGGCATGCATCTTACAATTAGGTAGCTTCCTAAAATAATCATATTAATTAAAAAATAAATAATTAAAGCTATTACTAAAACCCTCACTAATCTTTATTTAAGTATAATTTTTAAGCTGTATATATTATGGTCGTAATTATAAAAAAATAAAATAAACCATAATTAATTAACAAAAAATAATAATTAACGTGATTATTGTTTAATTCTAAAAATAATTAATTAGGAAAAGATTTCAGATCTCAGTCGTTCATAGAAATACCTGATAATCCCAACTATGCAGTTAATTAAACAAATAAAATAAAAAAGATTTAAAAATAATAAATACGTATTGTGGTTTCAAATCTAAAGATTTTGAAAATATTAATAAATAATAAATTGGAAATAAGTGAAATGATATTGATATCGGGCGCAGGTTGTAGTGCGAGAGGCCGTGCGTGCGCATGTGTGCGTAGGTGTGGCTTGGTGGTGTGCGCGCGCGCCGCCGCGCGGTAGGTATGGTGAGAGGCCGAGCGGGGGCGCGAACACACACAGCCGCGCGGCGGCCAATCGCCGCGCCTCGGCCACGCACACCGCTGCGCGCCCGCTATGCCATAAACCTAGTTTTCTTACGAAAAACGAATTCATTTTGTGCAAGTTTAGGGTGTGGGTGCCCCCGCGCATGCCACCCGCCCTCACCACGACCACTATTAGCACTTCCACACATTCGGAACATATAGAAAAAAAATCACAAATATTCGCACTCGTACCGACACCCCACGGACTTCAATAAATTTTCAACATTTTTCCTGAACTTTTTTCTACCGATTAACTGCATCATTGGAAAGCTACTGAAACGCGCTTTCTAATGAGTGGAAATAGATCGAGAACACAAACGTAGAAAATATAATATGCCCTTTCAAACTCTACATATCTACCGACCGGTCTATTTTGACCTGAATAAAAAAAATGAGGTTTTTTATAAATTATTCTGATTGGAATATTCCTGTGGGAACCTTTTGCAAAATAAAATGTGCAATAGGAGCATGAATGTGAGGGTAAAGGCACTAGCGCGGGGGCCCGCCCAGGCGCAGTCGGCGCGGGCGCGGGGCGGCGGCTTCACTGCGCCCTCGCACTCGCACATAAGTGCTAAAAAAAAACTTCACCACCCTGAACCTTTTGCCCTCAATGCGTAGGCGCAAGTCTGTACATCACTTTTATAAAATAAAACCAGCGAAATATTCGCGCGTGTAACGAGGAAAATTGGTGAAATTTTTCCGACCTCACGGTTGGTTTGACGTCAAACCCGCGGCTCCCATAGTAATAAGATTTACAAAAAATATTTTAAATTGAAGTTTATAATTCATTTTATGCGGACAGTGCATAAAAAGTTACAATTCTTTGCAGAAAAGGAGAATAAAGTAAATTATAAAATCGGGATCATGCGTAATGACGCATTGGTTGAGGCGCTGTGCGTTGGCTGATATTAAAAAAATATTGATGTACTATAATCGTTCGAAATATATGTGAAAAGATAGAGGATCTAATGTTCTTCTAGTAGAGTGCATAAATGTGCAATTCATTGCGCGCGTGTCCTGAGCGCAACTGATCTGAACCCCAAAAACGTTTGCCCAAAACGCACTTTTTGTGACGATCGGTGTTTTTTTAGAGTTTATTCCATTTTATGTTATTTTTTAATTTAATTTAAAAATAGATTAAAGATTATTTACAAATACTTAAGAATTTGAAAAAAAAAAACTTATTAGAAAAAAATGACAAAAACCTGCGATCGAAAGGAAAAGGTCTCCATTGTTTTGATGAAATGGTCGACTTTTTAGAAGTCCCTCCTTAAGCCTTTTATGGTAGGTTTAATTTCAACCATTGGGTAATTTTTATTAATTAATAAAAACAATAGATGTTTTAAGTAAACAAATAAATAATTGTTTATTATGTAATGGCATGTAATAGCAAATTAAAGAAAAGAAAAAATTCAATCCACGAGGCGACAAAAATGATACAGGCAAATATTTTTGCAACAGAAACCATTAGGTTAAAATAATTTAAGAAACATTAACTTAGTTAAAGAATAGAACTTGAATATGTACCTACTTAAGAGTTGTTAAAGGGATTTCGTTGGAAACCTCAGTTATTATGATGAGGTATTCTGAACAGGAGAAGATCTGTATGGTATTTCAGGGTGAGAGTTTGCAAGAATGAACAAGTAGCAAGTGTTGCCTTTTGATCGTTACTACAAGATATTTTATCATACCTAGTACACACAGTTTTCAGTATCCTATATTTGGATAATGCACCTAATTGAGACCGAGAGAAGAAAATAATGTATTTCGAACAAACTAGAATAATTCTGAATCAAATATCATTAGAATAGTTTTGTTTTAAGGCACGTGTATGGGCCAAGGAATTTTATCAGCAGCACAGCGGTGTGGGTGAGATTCCCGGAATGCCGGGAACTAATCCTAGAGGCGCGAACACACACCGCCTCCCTGACGCCTGTGCAAGCGCACCGCACAACACACAACTACCAGGAATTTTTGTTCTTCACTGATAAAAAAATATAACAGTAGATGTCGGGAACATTTCCAATAATTTTTGAGAAAAAAAGTTGTCTTCCTGGTGTTTCGTTGAATTTATGAAGATTTGTTTAAGATGATGCAGTGCCATTTTTTTAATTGTCCAGCAATTATTTTTAATTTATTGATTTAAATATTCATTTCCAAAAAATATCTACTTAACTTAGGTATGTTTACACTTTGGCGCCAATGAAAATGTAGCCCTTGTGTTATTAAGAATTCTAAATAAAGAAGGGTGAACATAGATTCGCAGAAATGCAGTGACATCGATAACATTCGCAGTAAGCAGCGCTACTCTATTCGCATACCACTAGAATTAACACTAGAGTTGCAAGAATATCAGGGAAAACAAACAGATTACTTAGGAATTTATTAGAAAAGCTTGAAGGGTTTGTTTCGAGACCACTTCATATTAGAAGTGTGTTTTTACGGTTGAATTACAGATTGTTAATAACCGTTCTTAGAAGGCAGTCTTTACAATATCAAAAGAAATCGCTAAATAATTAGACAGACATCCACTTGTCCTTTGATCTCTCCTCTTCAAACAACAATTATAATCGCATAGAAGAATTAAGTACATCCGCGCACATTCCTGTAAGATTGTTAGCGCACAATGCTGGCATGCTTGGCGAAACATCACAGGTTGGCGCTATAGATTAGCCGGCTGCCGAACAAATGAACACAAACGTGATGCAGATTACACGTACTACAAGTGTCTATTTATACGATGTGGATAAAATTAATTATCATACAGTGGGGAGAAGGAAGGGGTGGAGTGCGTTGACCCCGGAACGGGAGCCTCTGCCTTAGCAATTGTTATTTTTTAATTTATCATGTGCAGGTGCTGAGTGGAATTTTGACGGCATTTTATTTTACAGAATAATAAATTAAATTGAGACTGGTAAACAGGCCAGGTGGCGCTTTTTTATGTTTGATGAAGAAATTAGCCTTCGATGGGTATTGTAGGATTGTGCGCACGCGCGTAGGTTCGGTGTACCTGTAGAGTTGCACGTTGCACCTTTGCACGTGGCTCCAAGGTGTCATATAGAAGTCCCGTCAAGTAACGCGACGTGCGTGTCTATATGTTTAATTATTATAATATTTTAGCTTACTTTATCGCCAAAGATCACTATCGTATCATATTTTTCCATCCGATGGAATTTTATTTCACAATTAATAACGCAATAATTGCTATTAAATATTTTAGAACCACCTATTGGTTTGGTAGCAAAATATGTTCGACTAATAATAAAATTAATTAGTTAGTTTTAATATCCAATAGGTAATTAAAGTTGGAACTTGCCAGTCCACCTGGAAACCTAAACCAGCTGTTGCGGTCCAACTTTTCCAAATGATATTTTATAAAAAAAAATGGCATAGGGACATGAGTACCTACTTAAGTATTCATAGGTCATAAATATTATTTTACACCTATTGTCACACTTGATATTTAATTTCAGCTTTTAATGAAGTGGCAGTTACTTATGTTTAACAGTTTTCTGTGTGACTGTATGCATCAAAGGTTTGTTTAAAGAACAAAGGTCCCTCTCAGTTAATTAAACGTGGTTTTCAACTTTATAGACGTTATTAATGTTTACGGTAGCTCCTTGTTTCCACAACTTTGCCCAAAAACTAACGAAAGTTTTTATTAATTCATAGCTAACAAAGGAAAATGAGCTTTCTCTATCGGCATTTAAGGTTTAAATTCGATAGCCGATCAGCTAAAGCAAATAGGACCTCTTCGTTAATTATAACGTCAGTAATTAAGTAAGACTTTTATTACTGTCCTTGGCTTACCCAAGGGAAGCGAAGGGCGGAAATAGAGTTTAGACACACGTGTTCCACATGCGACGATAACGATGCTTTATACTACTGCTGCCAAATATTTCCCACGAAACAAATAAGAATGTACCTTACACCGTGATGATAGAGTTAGAATTTCTTTAAAAAGTTGTACATTCGATAACAGAATGCACTGACAAAGGGAAAATATATTTGTCGTTGTAAGCGGGTAAGTAGAGGAAAATGATACCGCCTCGTGGCTAGGTAGGTGATGCACGTGGAAGCAGTTCCAAGTATTGGTGCACGGGAGCTAAGTATGCACGTATCTATAGCGCGAAATAGCTGACGTTGGCGTTGGCCGTGCGAACTATAGCTACCTAATAATACTGAACTAGCATGTTTTCCTTGTTGTCGGTACATTTTTCGTTTTTTTTTTAATCACTAGTACTTTATGTATGACATCATGTAAATAACCTTTTCCAGCTCTTCTTTTCAGAGAGAAGTTAGTCAGGTTATGAATATACAGGGTTACTGGTAAGTAGACCGCATCCTTTCAGGAAGTGATAGTATAGGTCAATACGGACAAATTTGACCCCGGGATACACCGGGCAAAAGTTGACCCGTTTCAAGATAATCGAATTTCAAGATCTTTTCTTTACAAGTCGTCTAGGTACACGAATACATTTTTATTATTAGTTAAAAGTCTCGTTTCTGCGGATTTTTGTGTGTTTTCTGCCTTTTTGGATAGCTAGATAGATGTAGATGTTTTTTAAGTATTCTGCACAAAAAAATGAAGAGTAACATTTTTGAGAAAATAACTACTAAAAAAGTAATTGCTGTTCGCTATAATTTCCTCTGTGATTTGTACAGTTTTATGGTTTGTTATTATGAAGTGATTCATCTTCTATCCAAAAAAACATAAACATCCACAAAAACGAGACTTTTGACTAATAATGAAAATTTATACGTGTACCTAGACGACTGATCTTGAAATTCGATTATCTTGAAATGAGTTAACTTTTGCCCAGTGTATCCCAGGGTCAAATTTGTCCGTATTGACCCATACTATCACCTCCTGAAAGGATGCGGTCTACTTACCAGTAACCCTGTATATATAGGTAAGGAAGATGATTGAATGTGAGTAATAGGTTATCAGCATCAGTCTGGATACTTTAGCAATAGATCAACGTTAGTCCAACCTTGGATGGCATGTAAAAGATGATAAGAAAGACATGGTGTGCTAACTCTCAATTTTCATGATAATATAACATATTACATATTTTTGGCATACGAATTTTAACTGTTCTTTAAATTCTAAACAGTGACATTATGGTAAGCGCAAAGCCACTGAAAACAACGCATGGCATACAATAACTACTTAATCAATAATTTCCTTAAGAAAAAACTGCAGAAATACCCTTTATCGACTTTCAACTCTTGCCGCTGTCGGAAAAATATTAGCCAAGAACAGACCACATTTTCGCCACAAAGGGAGACTGAAAGAACGTAGATCTGCCAAATACCTGCCTAATTGGGATAGACTCAGTTGTATGACGATGAAACATGCTACAAAAACTGTGTTGCGATGGAGAAGGAGAGAACCGAAAGAATGGATAGTTTGCCTGAAAGAGGACAGATTTTAAAAGGAACGTATTGCAAAGAGACGATGAATAAATAAAGAACAGGGCATTGAGGGCATAAAGAAGAAACTCATTTGTATCACATATAAGCTGACTTGGTCCTGTATATATCCAAAGAAACAATACCTAAGTAACGCAGTTAGAAAATTATTAACCATACGGTTGACTTTCCAGAGTAAGGTACCCACTAGATGCCCCAGGATAAACCAGCCAAGGAGTTTGAGGTAGGTACCTACAGATTCGCTTTTCCTTGCTTGCTGGCTTGCATTTCTGTCATGTTTCCATTTATTGTGAGAACAGACACAGATACATCAGGAATTAGTGGTAAGGCTTCTTCTCTTAATACAAGATGAAGATAAAAGCCATTCATTCAAAGCAGGTAGGCTAAAAATCAGCAGTTTTTGAACATTAATTTTACAAAAGGCAGTCCCCAAAAGCGCTCTCCCTTTAACACTTCCTATGTGTCTTTAGTGGAAAAAAATAAGAAAGAAGTATGTATGTTGGCAGTTTTGAGTTCTTTTCCTCAGTAGGAGTTTGAAATCTGCCATGAGTAATTTCAATTCTGGTGGGAAAAGTGTTGTGTTTTCAGGCACACTCACTGAAAGTTATTATATTATTTAAATGGATGTTTCGGTGTTAAATGTAGAAATATGGAACTCTACCATATACACATAGATATTCCGCCTACAATAAAATAAAAAGATCCCGACGAATTGAGAACCTCCTCCTCTTTGAGAAATCGGTTAAAAATATTATGGAGATGGTAACCAGATCATGATAGACACATGGTTCTATTTTATTATGGTTACTGATGGACTCTGTTTTAAGCAGCTGAACGTTTACTTAGTTTTCAAAAGCTTGAAGTTTTACGAGATCTTAAGAAGGACTGGACGCCTAAATTAATGTCAATTTACCATAAGTGTTTGATAGAATTTCGCTGATACGTTTTAACGCCACTTATCCACAGGTAAAACTTTATATTGGATCTAAAAATTCTCTAAAAAATAGGGCCAAACGATTAATCATCGATAAGGGAGAAAATTGTAAGAATATTGAAACAGACGTTTTAAGATCTTTTATACTTATTTATTTTAGATTCAATACTTATCGTAATCCTAGGTTAAGATTAGATGTAGGTCCCTTACGCACAAAATATCAACAATAGGTAGGTAGGTACATATTGATTGGTCGGCCATCGATATCTTTGTTATCTATGCAAAGATTTAAATGATATAGGTTGGTGAATTTTGCGCCATATCTTTATGTATCGATAAAACAATGATACTGGGTAAATAAGCTAGTGCTTATAACAATACCTAGGTATGTAATCACTAATCACCCGCCTACCTATGTTTTTGTCATATCTTTTATATACTAGCAATACCGATAGTGTATTTTATCGCCAGGTGTAATAATTTTGACGGTTGCTGTAACAGTTGCATCCTACAATGTAGCCAGTTCGTTACGATACGCATGTATTTTAATAGGTATTTATTCTTGTTTCTTTATATTTTCTTGATTTATTACTGAAAGAACATGTTATTTTAATTGTTTGCAATAAAATTGTAACGTTGAGAAGTTGAAATTTATTTTTTTTTGCGATATTTAGCCGTGAATTACGTGTAATGTGGTGTCAACGTTACGCTAAAGGCAATCTAAGTAATTGTGGTTAGAGATGTAGTGTTTTTAATTGATATGTAGGTAGAGCCAGCAAATATTACCTAAGGTTTTACAGAATTGTTTTCATAAAAGAATCTTCCAATACCTAGAAGACTTAGAAGTAAACATTATTGAAATAATGAGGAACCAATTAATTTTGTGGGTTATTCAATCTGATTTTTAAAAGATAAAAGCAGGAATGTTGGATATTTTGTAATTTAATTAGAAAATGCATTAAAAATATATTCGTTTATAAGAAGTAACCAAGTTACTTCAAGAATGTTAATAGAAGGCTTGAAATAAGTTAATCTAAAAAGTCGTACTGTGTTGTACATTAAAATGGTTTCTCTAATGGTGTATTGGTATGTAAAATATTTAAACAACTAGTATATTGCGACGAATCAATGGAATAAAACTCACAAATGAATATGGCCGGTGTGACCTCAAATAATATTTAGTGTTTCCTGGTTATATTCAACGGTAGTTTAGGTATACACAATGTGTGCGGAAAATTAGATTGGTAACTCATTAAAACAAAACTCTTTACATTTGCGTGGTGGTTCCAATTAAAACAATAGATTGCGAGTAGGTGCGTAGTCAATTTCCCTAATCGGTCGGCAATGTGCGCGTGCGCCGGCTACCTACTTGGGGCCGCGAGGGTGCCGTTACACACGCTGACACGCCTCCTAACGCACACCACACATTTATAAACCGAATATTAATTCATAATCGTATCAATTCTCATCTGAAACAAGTGTAATTCTCATCTGATTATCATCTTATTTGATACAACTAAGCTTGCTTGCATATTTTTCAGCGAGCCACAGCGAGAAGCACTGAAAACTTTTCTCGGAAAGTTCGGCCTCCTTACGCACACGCCGCTGCGTGAACCAATGGTTGCACATATATATTACTCACATATAGTCAGTTACGCACACATGTACACATTCGCCCCGTAGGTAGTTATATTTCTGCCATAGCGAGGATCGCGCAGAGGCCTCAGCAATATTAGTTACATTGAGTGGAATGTTCAAACCGTTGCGACAACGGTCGTTCATAACCGTTCGTGTATGAATTTCAATTGTAGAAAATATGGATTATGGCAGAGAGCCGCGCTCGGGAGGCGGTGTGAGTATGATCTATTAGAGCGCGCTTGTGTGAGTGAGGCCCACCAACTGCCACCGCCGAGGTTATCAATTTATGAATCGTAAAGTAAAAAAATGCGCATAAATGCGTACTGCGATCATGAATAGTGTCTGATCACGATCATCTAAGTATTATTTACAAGCCGTTACGTGTCAATGCTTGAGCTGAGCCGATATCACCGACCGACGGTTTTGTGTAAAGGACACGCCACCGTAAAGATAAAGTAATCACGAGGGCCTCGCATTCTACTTGCCGTCGTTATTTTTAAATAAATAAAACTGAAACTTGCGGTACTTAGGATTTCCTAGAGTATGAACACACTCTTTAAATTATTTTAGAGAGTGTACAGTCGGTGTCACAACTGTACATATTTTATTTGCATTGCTTAACACATAACGGATTGAGCGTACCTATTTGAATAAAATTAGAGTAAGTACATATTCATGGAGAATTCTTCTAAGTAGTTTAGAATCATTGTTTTAATGATGTGGTGAATTTTGAAGTTTTATAGCAGCGCAGATTTTGATCTCAGAGCCTCGTTAATGGACAGTGCAGCAGACATTCAAAATATATTTTGTGAAAACATAACTGAAAATTTTCTTTCTAGTCTAAAACCTAATGTAACTGTTTTTTCCTGATGTGCAATGTGTTTTTTTATTACAAAAAATCTTCAGCATGACTGTAGGTTATCTAGGAGCAATAAAACTAATTACCTAAAAGAAAAGCTTCAAGCTGAGCTTGGTCTATTGAATTGTCTATAAATAGAACATAGCGCGAATTCCATAAAGTTAGCATGTTATCGCAAAGGACGTGTGACAAAGTCGAATGTGTTGCAGGAACGCGAGCACGATTAGAGGTTGCATCGCTATGCAGGCGGCGGGGGCGCGGGGCGCGGGGTGGGGCGGCGGGGCGCGGTGCGACTGCGACGACCGCCGGAGGAATGCGACAGGTAACCAATTCCAGGAAGGCCGCGGCCCGTTACCGCGCCGAATATCTCCGGCAGTCAAACGCGCCGACAAGTGCGGCGGCCACTTGCGACAACACCGTCCGATGCGCCCGCGCCGCCCCGCCCCGCGCCCCCGCGCAGCCCGCCACCTGCATTCCACACGACATTGAGTTAGAAACCAGTCGAACGGACTCAGCGCATTCTATCTGCAGTACCTGGTGCACGCACCCGGACCTCCTTTACCTAATATCGCTTTACTATCTGTACTTCGGCCCGACGGTCGCTGTGAACCTGACACCACGCACCAGCTATGATGACTCACATCTGAGACCTACAGGGACGTAGTCGACTGTTGGCACTCGATATCGAAATGAGTTCAAATGCACCCCGGACGGAAACGGATGCCTATTTTGTTATTGCTTTTTTTAATTCTCCAAACTGATAATAAACTCTTGTGAACCCATTAAAGGAATGGTCGGCGTGCAATAATGACATTGATACCCACTAAACGGGGGTACTTAGGCGTTTGCGCAGTTTGTTTGTTTTAGGAAAGTCGTCGCGCGCACATTTGCCACGGTCTCGATACCTGCGTAAAGCACTTTAAGCACCCATTAAGGAAACATCTTTACGATGTTAACTTCGTACTTCTATTTATAAACAGTTTTACATTGTATACAAACTAGAAAGCGGAGCGCGTCTTTAACATTTCAATAAAAATGTCACTAAAGAATTGATCGTACACTTTTATCGGTAGTAAAATCAACCAAAAAGTATATTGAGAAGTTAAACGTACATGTCTGGGGCGACATCGAGAGGGCCCCGGACTCACCCGAACAAATTCATTCACATAATAATCATTCATAAGTCACAAGGACACGTCCAAGGGTCGTTCATTCATAAACGACCTACGTTTTCTATTTTGATGAAACAAAAAATGTAATGAAGCTTGTGAGCCAAATGTGTGGGGAGTAGCTCGGAGGTGGTGAGTGGTGTCGTGACATGGCTGCTAGATATCGGCTAGTGACAGATGTAGCCTCAGTTCCGAGTCCAGATGTGTGGGTACGTCACCAGCGAGGGAACTGCACATGTGGCGCCCAGCTCGCAGGAAACGTCTATTTGTTTCCTGATTACATTATCACATTGTAATTATGAGAGAGGAAATTGGAGAGCCACGATTGACTCGCTGGGAGAATTTTGTATCATTGAAACTATTTAATGAGTAAGTAGCTAGAGCATGAGATTTGGCTCCAAGTGTGAGATCCTCAGTAGAGAAATATTTCATGATCTTCAACTCAGTTCAATTGCAATTATTACAGATTCCCACTAATCAAAGAAAAGGAATACAATATTGATTCTGTGTACACCTTCAATAGTATGATTCAATAAACATGGACAGAATAAGAGCACCTTCTAACTCTGGTTAGTTAGTGATGTTGATTAATTAAATTGTAATTTGACTGTCTCTGACGTTTGGTTTTCATTTGTTTTAGGGTTATTTTCAGTGGTTAGAAATCCATATGGATGCTAAATCCCGAAACAAGGTGTACCTATAACAATATCCTTATTCTTGTACATATTTTAAGGAGGTACCCGAATGCTGCAGGTATGCAGCAGCTAGCATATGAATCTTTGTTTAACTACATAGAGTTAAGTGAGAGAGTTCACTGATTTGAAGACTTAGCATTAGTTCTAAAATATTATTTGTTTAATCTTATACCTAATTAGATTTTATAATTATAATTAGAGGACTTTATGTAGTAAGTTGTCGCTATCATCATACCATGTGTTATGAGAAGAGGCATTCACAAAATTACTTCAACTTAAGATTCAATTAACTAATCCTGATCTTTTAGGGTTTTCTAAAGTAACGTGGTCCAAGACAAATATTATTTTTGTATAAGCTTCAGCACATTCTTCAAATTCACCTTCATGTCACTTAATGCTTTTGAAATTAGATGAGAAATAGTTTCACAATCATCACCGTCCTCCCTCCTTGATTAAAATGTTATCCATACTTCTTTGTCTGATCTTAATAGATACAGAAACATAGTCTATAGATATTCTTACGACTTCTAAATATTCGCTGTTTTTATTCAACTTTAGTCTCTATTCCCTCTCAAACAAACGACCATAGGCATCCAAATCCCAAGGGATTATCGTCAGTAACCAGAAGATCGCTACGGTAACTTCATTCGTAAGTACAAAAGTTGTTTACAACGGTTTGTTTTTCTCCGACACTAAGTTATTTAACCTCTTTAAGTGAAAGCGTCACAGTGCGTAAACAAGGGACGTCATATCGACGCATTTAAGACCATTTGGGATAGAGGCAGACTCCACCAAAAAAATATGGCGGTGTGTTAATGAACTAACAATCGCACCAAATATGGTCACTTTAGAAAACGCATCTTCCACCCATTTGTCTCTGCCGTCAATTAATTTACGCCAATTAGAAATTGTAATTTAATTTTAAGGTAGCAATTATAGCGCAGTGGTTGTATTACAAAGTAACGCAGTAAGTTACGACGATTAGCTTAGCTATTGTGTTGTTATGTAAGTTAACTGCCCTAACAGAAAACTTAACGTCAACGCAAAACAGAGATGGTGAACATTTGGTGTAGGTTTTAACATATTTTTTGCACGGAGAAAGGTCATCCCTTGCCGACTGTCTAGATCTATTTACTATTGAAATCCCTAATTTAGAATTAGAGCAACAAAAGCCCATTCACATTAAAAGTTTATTTAGTTAGCTGTGTGATCCATTTACGGTTTATTGAAAACGAAGCATAATCTCACACAAATACTTCCCCGTCGATTAGTCACCACACATGGCGCGTCGGAGCTAAGTTTAAAGGAGCAAGCTATTTTGATAGTAGGGAGGAACCACCCCTGATTTATAAATATTATAATGACAAAAGCGAGCAACGGCACGGCTGCCACGTGGTCGCGGGGCCCGACACACCGGAAATATCATCGCGATATATTTTGAGAAGAGCGCCCCCTGCGACGCATCTCAATCATCCACTAATAAGCAGACGGAAGGAAAGTAATATAGACAAAAGTTTAAAAATAAGACGTCCAGGAATAGATCGAAAGGTGAGCTTGAGCGCGCCGGCCCCACGGGTTAAAAATACGTGCGTGTGGCGACGACGCCGAGCGGCCTACGCGCCCTACCGCCCCGCAGCACCGCCGCAAGCACCGGCCCATACACTCGTGCTTTATTTAAATAACTGTTCCCGATTCTACTCATTATACTATTCTACTATTTTCTATTACCCATAGAATAGGTACAGAAAAACGAAATGGGAAGAAAAATCGGTGCGCGTGCGTACGTAGCGTGTAGCATCAACTGTCAAAAATTTAAACCATTTTAATCTGTGGAGATGTAACGTCTAATACCCGCACAAAGTTAGCTATCAGTTTTACTTAAAAACTGTCTTTGAAGAGGTCAATGCCTGGGTATTATAAATTTATGTCCTGAAGAAAAAGAAGGGAACTCTGGAGTCTCTGACATACCTCTAAATAATGAGAAAGAAGCGCTCTACATAGTTCTGTTATGATAGTTCAGGACAGAATTTTGTTGGATACCAAAGGGTTTATTTGTTATCTTCCAAAAATGAACAGCGCCCATTTACAGAGAATGAACTTATCCATACATACTTGGTCATCTACCTGTGTTCAGAATAATGCGAGGAAAAACTACATGAATCCCATTAGGGATACAAAAGTCCCAAAATTAGCAACAAAAGCAAAATTTGAAGATGCCATGTGTTTTTTAACCATACTAGAGTATTGTAGCGTTGTCATTAAGAAATTAGGCAATCATACGTACGTAAGTAGTATGTACCCGCGTGCCATATCTACGCGAACTCATTTCGTATGAAATTAGGACAACGCGTACGTATCGAACGCACCAAGATAGTTTTATAGGTCGAGTTTAGTTTTATATTTATAAATGGATAATAACACGCATCTTGATATGTTTATTATGTTTTATAAACGTTTTTACATGATTGAGAAATGTTATTTTGATACAGAAACGTAAAACTGGCACAATCCCGCTTCGATCCTTTTTCAAAATGGTTTTTTGCCCAATAGACCAAAATTGAAGGAAATTCTACCAATTTCGAATTCTTATTGAGCAGTGCTTATGATTCCTGAAGGGATCGGTAACTATAATTTCAATATAAAACCTTGACTTTGGCAGAAAATAGATCCATTTCTATTTCAGCACCTATTCATATTTGACCTGAAAACATGGAAACTAGATTCTAATTTTAGTTTAGTACGGATAAATCTTTTTATAAACGAGAAATGAAGAAGATAATTTGAGATTGAAATGGTTTGTAAAGCCATTTCGCGTATAAAACATGAAATTACAAAGTTATGTGCGTTTAGTATTCAGTAAACGATATTTCAGAACTGCGGAATGAGCAAAACATTTAGATATTGAGAACATTTCAAAGGTTGCAGGAACTGCCCTAATCAGGGTTTCTTTAAACTACTTAAGTTAAATAGTTTTAATTAACATTCAGAATGCTGATGATGCTTTTGTAAATCCCCAAATTGTGGAAGAACCTACTTTATTTAGGTGTGTTAGTAGATGGTCTTTAATGGTTTCCTCCAAGCTAATCTGGAGATTTGCCCCTGTAGGTTTTATAGCAGCTAGTACAAAGTGGTTATACCTAACTTTTATAGGAGGATAACAGCACATATCAGCAGGCAATACGCTACAGCGTGAGCTACACCATCTGTATTCAGAGTTGGATGTTGCTGCTCTTTATTTTTGAGCAAAACGACAGAAGTAAACCCTTATCAACAACAGAGAGTCTCATTGCGTGCCATGTTTGTATTCAAGTTTGGAGATGGAGATTGCAATTTTTTTCTGCAATTCCATGCATCTTATGAAGTGAGTCTGTGTTATGATAGCTTCCCCTCTTGCAGTGAGTGCAGCGGGAGGGAGTATCACAGTTGCTTGGAGTTTTGTTATTTTCTGGAGCCGTGTAATCATAATCGCGGCATATTTTCCAAACACTCCCGGAACTCCGGTAGAGTTCTATCTATATCCCGGGATCTTGTCTTCGTAGATCAGCCTCAAGGGTTCATAGAGGAATACTCGCATCCATATTTCTACCTTTGTTTTATTCTGTGATGTTCGTATACGAAAGAAGTGATTAGTGTGTCGTACTTATGGGCCAGTGGGATGGTCGCGGCGTTTCGCGGAAGCCATGGTGTCGCCTTCCGTGTTGGATAGCTACGCGCATTTGACACGAGTGCATACGTCACGACTTGAGACACATTGTTGAGATACCTCGCATTTTAACTGTTGTTCTTGTGTATATCATTCAACAAAGGAGAGGGAGAAATTGAGAGTAGCAGTTATTCTGGTGGCCAGTTGATTCGACATTATTTAATTTTGGCGCCCCAGTGGGCCTTCCACATTTAGCGACAGCCTTCTCAGCAACCCAAAAACTACATTCTAAATACTATTAACAGATGATTTACAATTGGCTTTCGGCGACAAAAGGATGTCTTCTTTTCATTGCATTGAAAACCCAAGACCTTGTTTACATTTTCCGTAAATGAAACATTAGATAATCAAGAAATAATGCTAGTAAAGAATGTAATTGGCTTCAACGCAAGCAATCCCACCCTTTCCCCTTTGTTGAATCAATTTGTCGCTACGCTCTAACGCTCGGCCGAAGGGTGATTTTATCAATCTATGACCATTACGTATTACTTCCTCGGGTTTGAAGGAATTTCAATGTAATTATTGTGGCTTAATAACCCTTGCCTTTGTATAATGTTGTGCAAAATAAGGGCGCATACTTTTTTGCTTGAAATAGCATTACAGCGGCATTGCCACAACCGTTGGAGTGTTGAATGCAGTTTTGTTAACATGATGGGGCAAAAATTAATAAAAAAATTATCTTGAGTTGTATTTTATCTGATACGTCTGAAGATTTTTGTCCTTTCTTGGTACCATTTAGAATCATCCATTTCTGTGCCAGCCAAAAAAACTGCATCATATTTTTTACTACTAAGTAATTTCCATCAGTTTCATCACTCCTCATAATAGATCGTTTATTTTCCAGTACAGTAAAAAATAGATCCGTTTTCTATTCATAATATTACTAGCATCCGCTAGTTAATTCCTTTTTACACAGGACACAGTTTCATAGGTTTTAGATTGTATACATATTGTTTACTAATTGTTGACCGTGCGATTATGGGCGCGCTTCGTGCGGTCTCGTGGGAGCATAGATTTTCCCATATTTTTATGTAGCTGTGAGACAAAACAAACTATTCGGTATTTTGGCGGAAGAACGCTCATTCATCGGACGTTTAATTAGGCAATGTGTTTATTTAAATTTCAGCTGTAGTAATTGGATGATTGATTGCTAAGCGGTTAATTTAGTTTGTGAGGGTGGCGCTGTAAAGCTATTGAAGAATTTGGTACTTCTTCTTCTAGAACAATGAAGATAAAGCGGACAAATTGCCGTTAAACTTAGTTTGCTTATTGAAATGGGCCATTTGTTATATTCTACTTGATCAGTTATTATTAGTAGAACGCAGGCAAAGATATAACGAAGTCATGGCACAGTCGAATAAAGTATAATATAGCGTGTCAAGTGTTGAGTTGTTATAGTTTCAAAATTCAAACGAACTAATCAGAGAAGGCGGTTTCATACTAAGTGATATTTACATTTATTCCAAATACCTATATTTTAACAGCCATCTAATAAAAACTGAATTTATATAGAATACTTAATTATTCTTATTTCTCATGGATATACCACAGTTTTATAACATTTACAATACATTTAAATATTTTGGATATAAATCAGGTACCTACTATTCATTAGTATTGATGTCTATGTGCTTCAGAATGAACCGGATTTTCCACAAGTATGGAATACATCCTTTTGTTCTGAACAGCACATTAATCTTGCAGGCTGCCGCGTGAAATTCAAAGTATTCAGTTCTCACGGAAACTAAGTCCCACACAAAAGGTACGATTTTCAAAATGTAAGTCAAGGATGATTAGTGTTACGATGTGTCTAAGAACCGTGGGAGAGTTAGTCATCCCGCACGCCGCCGTACGTGACTAATACCTACTCAGCTGCTAGAAAAATTGTTGTCAATAATAATTGTGAACTCTGAAAGGAAGAAAAATAATGAGTAGTAGTAGGTCGCATGGGAAAGCGAGCTCGCCCCGCCCCGCTCGCTCCCACTAATATCATTATACGTGTTTCATTCATCTTGTCTTACAACAACGACATTTTATCTGGCTTTGTTTATGCGCGGCTCTCCGCATTTTGATGTCTTTTTTCTATTTAGGTATCTAGTATTTTATTATATTAGCTCCGTTTTGTGAACAAGTTTTGGCGTCGAGTTACGAGTTTTGAACGGAGCACTAGAAACAAGTAGCAGATATTGCGCACTCCGTTACACTCATAGTTTCGAAACTGTAGAGATAAGAAAATTAACACATATCTCCTAATATTCCTATCTATAGCATTGAGATTCAGTTTTATGTTAAAATGAGCCGAAGCAATCTGTAGATACGCTCAGCTTGTGCGCAGTAAGTTGTCGCCCATTGTGGCGGCAGCATTGAATGTAGACGAAGGAGACCGCGCGGATGTAAACAGACTTAGTGAGGTTCATTCAATTAGAGTCAGGACACTCGGGAGTGGGAGTCAGGGGTCGTCATTGAAGGGCCGATGGTGGCGCGGGGCGCGGGCGGCGCGGGGGCAGCCGGGAGCAGGAATATTCAAAGCGTGAGAACGCCGCGCGACCCGCATGCCGCGACTTCACATATCTCACGCGCAACCTCCACGCCCGCGAGCCACGCTAATACCGACTCTACGAGCCACATGTAAGGCTGTAATTCGGTTCGAGCCAGATTGTGGTTATCGCTTGGAACATCGAGGACAATACTTTTCTAGTTTAGGTACGGCGGTGTCGGCTGGCATTGGCCTGGATACTGCCGATGAGTGCGCACGTCCATTCGCTACTTACTGCCAACGAGAAGGATTCCTAATACCGCATTGGAATGTCTTACAGATGTCGTTACGGAATTGCAATAACTTGTCTCATTCTACTTTAACCTAGTCTACTTTAAAATGTTCTAAAGTTTATTAGTCACGGCGGCGTTGAATGTCACGATATCCTAAAATAGTCCTCTAGATGCCTGATCTACCACAAATTATGTGGGCAAGGTCTACGTCAAAAACTGCGAGTCGACAATAACTATTGTTTTATTGGTTGAACGTCGTGTTTATGTGTTCGTACACAGTAGGCGTGTCATAAAACATTTTCTTTCGGCCTCCACAACCGACCGGGCTAATCTTATTTTTGCGGTGAACTCAACGATCAACGTTCCTGGAAAGACAATATCTGGGAGGGTCACGGGGCGGCTGCGTGCCTGCCGCGGTGCAGTCAGCTCCACTCACCTTGAGACGGAGACGCACGGCTCCTAAATATAGGCAGGGGAAGCAGCGGCGGCGGGTGAGCTGCTGCAGCAGACGTTGCCGAAATGGGGGAATTTGGCAGGGGGTCAGGGGTGCGGCACGGCGCAGGGCTGCGGGGGCCGGGGTCGGTTTCGGTGGGCCCCCGGCGGGCGTCGACCTCGTGAAAGGCGCGCGGCGGATCCGCGCGCGCGCCGGCCGCTCGCCTTTTTACGCGCTCTTTCCCGCGCCGCGCGCCGCCGCCGCCGCCAACCCCGCGGGCCCCCGGCGCGGTCGCCGCCCGCAGATAGCGAGCCAGCCGCGACCAACCGATTCACTGTCTGCACCGCTAGCATTTATTTTATATTGACTGATGCTATAATTTTCGAGAAAATTTACAGTTTGACTTTTCAGCGGCCAATTAATTAGCACTATATTAAGATTGGCAAGTTTTAAAGAATTTTCCGAAAATTTTCCTGTTACGGTGAGAGCTTAACAAGTTTTTAAGATCTCTTTAGGCAGGGCCTATTTTTATCAAGACGATGGATCTATATCAACAAAATTAAACATGACGCCTGGCCTTAGTATCTACGGGAACCTAATGACAAAATTATAGGAAATCTGAAAATCTCTATTTGTGCCATTTTGTACGTTATTCGTATTGAAGCGGCGAATATTGTCAGCGAGTATTATG
The DNA here is from genome assembly GCF_030705265.1 of Helicoverpa armigera. Classification (NCBI taxonomy): domain Eukaryota; kingdom Metazoa; phylum Arthropoda; class Insecta; order Lepidoptera; family Noctuidae; genus Helicoverpa; species Helicoverpa armigera. The sequence goes on along the minus strand of NC_087130.1, from coordinate 7,231,856 downwards.
AAATAAAGCAAAATATAAATGAAAGTAATATTTACATGTAGGTTCACGTAGCGGGCCGCACGTGGGTGCCCCCTGGCCGCCGCTCCGCCGCCGCTTCGCCCTAATTAAACAATAATCGAAAAACTACAATGAACGGGCGCGCGGCTCCGCGTCCTCGGTGTCCCGCGCCCCCCCTCCCGCCCCACTCGCCGCACTGTGGCGTGACGTCACTATTGCACTCCTCATTATCGCCTCTCGACTCGAAGACACACTCACTAATAGATCCGACCGAAATATTCAGACTGGTTTTTTGTCAGATTTGTCTGCGAATTCGCGATGTCCATATCGATGAGAACGCGCTGTGTGCGCCCGCGCACCGCACGCTCACGCTCGCGCGCTGCAGCTGATGCGAACAGCTGTACGCGACGCTTGCAATTTCTGATGATTTATTTTTCTTTAAATATTACATAATAAATTATATTAATCAATAATATGCCTGTATAATTAAATGTAACAGACGTTTTGAAGAAATATTTTTCGCGAATTGTCTTACAAGTTTCCTTTCTTCCTCTGATAGCACAATACAACTGAAACACAATGCTCACTCACAAGATTTCTGTTCATTTGATTCTAAACACGACTATTTATAAACAATAAGAAACTTGTAATGAACTGAAGATTTGGGTTATAGCGCATGGGGATCCCATAATGATTTTTTTTAAATTAGGATTCCACAAATTCAAAGAAATTAATTGACGAATAAAGTATTGGATTATTTAGGAAAGCAAAAACATTAATCAATTCATTCTCAAAATACATGTCTCGTCACGGGACTGCGCCGATTGTCAATATCTAGTTCGTCAATCATTCCGTTACGTCACATCATCGGGGGTGGCCAACCTTCACTCTATTAATACATCACGGCTGTGAAACCTTACACCTTAATTAATAAGCATGTACATAGAGATTATGTGAAAAGCGGTGTGTTTGTCGACGCTGGGATTTACGCAGTGTCGTCACACACACAACGGTGACGCAATCCCAGCTGTAATGTATTCCTTCACTGCTACACGCATTAGTATGCCCAGTGCGATGCCTCACTTATAATGATTTAATTACACTAACAATACAATATACCATAATGCCATTGTAACCGCCACAATAACTCAACGTAACGAAGGGTGTGAATTTTAACTAATTACACATTAGTTCGTGCACGTACATGATTCGAATTGACTTGAGAAATGTTTGTGACATAAATACATACAAAATTTTTGAAGCCATGATGTCATCACGCTCCAAATAGATGCAAATGAATCGATTTAATTATAATTAAATAATTAATGGAAACCATGACCATTCTAAATTATTTTTTGGGTTTGTTTCATTTATTTATAAACATCCTACACTTTTAGTATTGCTATGATAAATACAGAGTATAGAAAGAGGAACAGTATGTATTTCCATTGTAGTCGGACACATAGCTATTTAAATGTTGTCAGCGCAGTATTTGTCTTAGCTTACTTACTTGTCTGGGAATTTAGCATATACTACGTTCAAACGAAAATAGCTCTTAAACACCTAGCAATAAAGTTCATTATCAATGTTTAGATTTTGTCTGAACAGTGATAAAGCTTCAACTGATTGAAAAGATGACGGCTGGTACTTATCAGCATTGTAATCACTTTTCACGACTTTGATTATTTTCCAATAAAAATATTAATTGTACAGGAAATCATTAGTCGGCTTAATACCATTTCTAAAAAGTAAATAATTTTGGCTTTAGTTACATAATTTTAATGATATTTAAATATTTTCTTTTACTATGGAAATTCTGTTTTATTAAAAAAGTCAATGATTTACATAACAATTTTCTTTCAGTATTTTTTATTCAATTTTGATTCACTAGTTTATCTTACTGTAAGGAAAGGAAAGGGAAAATATGCAAGTAAATATATTTACGTCAAAAAATGATGATTTAAAACTATTCCTAATAGTATTAAGGTCTCATTTCTCATGTAGTTGTCCGGTATGCGGTCGCACGACAAGGGTACTGCTATCATCGATGACGTCACAAGATATATTGTTCGCCGTTCATAACCTCGGCTAGGCCGTTGATCTACATCTAATACGTTTCTAGACGGTATGTACTTTGGGTAAGAATTAGACAAGGTAGAGATTCGGTGATGGCGCTGTTGCTACGAAAGTGGAAAGTAAGATATGATTTTTTTTAGGGCTACGGCTATACCAAACGGTTGTTAATTTAATTGTTCTTTTGACTAAATAAAATAATGTTTTTCAAGGTTAAGAAGAAAAAAGCAGGTTAAGAGAAGAAAATAGAGATTACCTAATTAAAAAAAAAACGAAAAAACAAAAAAATACAATGACATGAAAATATAGACAGAATGGTATTTTAAATGTGTTTTTCCTGTAAATAATTTCTTTCGCTCTATCCTAAATTCCTAAATCACAGGTACATAATTATGATTCTGATTTGACCAATGTTCTAAACAAAATTCCATCGTCTGATTCATACTCAGTGGCATCATAAGTACCTCAGCACAGACGGTGGGGGTTCGCGAGTGTGACGCACTGGCTGCGTCCGCGCAACAGCGTTAGACCATTGCTTATTCTGTACTAGGTACTGCCCGCGGCGTCGCACGAGTTCTTGTATGAGAAAAAAATAATTTTCGGATATATTTTTCAAAAAGAAAATGAGGGCGGAATTTCTGTTTTTAATATGTCTGCAAATCTCATAAAAATTGGTTCGCCCTTTAGAAATACTTTAAGTAAGAAATGCACTGAATTAAGACACAAAAAATAAACTACACAATTTTTTTGTCTTATATAAAAAAAAATGTGAATCTATTATTAGAACACAGCAAAACAGACACCTTAACTTTATACGTTTCTTTCTATTTAACTATTTACCACATAACTAACCTTACATCATAAGTTTTGGAAATGTTTTACCGCGATAATGCCCATTCATTACGTCACTCGGTATTTCGGGCGAAATGAGACTGTTAGTCTGCAATGCAACGTGACGTTTTGTGATTTCTTTTTTTTTTATTTGTAAATTCTTCATAAGTGACGGTATTACGGATAGGCGCCTAATGCTTAGATATATTCACAAGGATCTATGTATACATTGTTCTCGTAAAACCAAAGGAAGAATTTGTGCGAACAGTGGCGAATAGATCTGTTTTTTGGATATACTTATTTTGGGGGTTATTAGTATAGCTTATTTTATTAGTATAGCTAGATGCTCCGACCTGGCTCAGTAACAGTCCTAATTAGCTACAAGTCAAAAGCTGTCAAGAGTTTAGCAAACTCTAACAATGGAACTTGGGGATTTAATCCCCAAGTTCCATTGTTCCTGCAGCTCACTCGATATGAAGAAGACAGGGAGGATGATGAAACTACGAAGAACCAAACTGTACTTGGAAGTCAAGAAGGAACAGACTTAGCACATCCAGCTACTCCAATACATACATCCCATTCAACATTGAACCTTATTCTTTGGGGATAAAGTTGAAAATCTACTAAAAATGTCTGACTGTAGTAGCTTGAAGACAAACCATACCTAGGTACATCTGATCGTGATTGAAAGAGGATCGTCGTCGCCATCAACTTGTAAATTAGAGGAGACGTCTGTCTGTGGTACATAGGTACAGTGATCTATGTGTATCTCATTATCACCTCAGATAGTTTTTGCGCGGAGGCCCCGACAGACCGAATATTCAGTCGATTTTGACGTCACAATGTACCTACAATTACACGTTACATGATGTCTGTGAATTTTGTCACGATGCCGTCTAGAACCTGACGGATTTGAAAATTTGAATATTTATTCATTTTGCGAACCTACTTATTATCTCTAACCTGAATTGTGCAGTGCTTCGTGAGTATGGAATCTAAGGCGACTGAAAGCGGGAGAACTGCCGGGTCTGTGGGGTTGTCCGAAAGAGCTATCGCGGCCCTGGTACACAAAGTGCAGAAGAAACAAATGTGGATTTAGTAAAAGTCTGATGCTTCCCGCTGCACTAACAGTGAAAGGGGTTATCCGTCTGATGATTTTCGACCGCCAAAGAAGAGGATAAATGAGAATGAGATTCAATTCTTCACACCCTATCTGGAGAAGATGAATGTTCTATCTAGATTATATGTGTTCATATCTTTGGCAATAGCTATACTCCTAGGAAAATATATTTCGTGCACATTAAAGCGACAGGGCAACAATTCTAGACTAGTTTAGATTAGGTGCAGTATCAGAGATAAAGCAACACAAACACACAAAGTTGAAGGCTAGCGTTTACGTCCTAAGTTATAATTAGTTATGATTTTAATAAAATATATAATATCACACTGTACATATTCATGAAGACGCATTGCTCTTCAAACGAAAAGTTCTCTGCAGACCCGCGTCCCGAGGTAACTAATTCCTCATCAGGATAACAAGTACCTTTCTCGGACTCTAGAATATTTAGGAACCAAATTCAGTTCTTATGTAATAAATAATAAGTAGGAATACTACTTCAGCTTCCATCCCAGAATCTCGATTCAGAACCCAAGCCAGTTTCAGCAAGAATGGGCGCAGTTTAACAACTCACGAAAAACAAAAAAATGCGTTGATGTCTTTTGTTTTAATATTAATTTTTGCACCCTTATTTTGAGGTAATTTTGGACCAATTCCGATTTTTCATCAAATTGCTCATCCATGTCAAGAATGTTTAGTAATTCACCTGATTGGGGTACAGCATGGATAGGAAGCCCATTCCGATGCGTAATTAAGAAAATTGTACCATATATAAAATAGGTAGCTTGTCCTCAGATACTAACATTCAAGTAAGTCAATGTACGCCAATGATTTTTTTTGTTTCTTCAACTTTACTAAAAAGACCTCGGCCTCGCGTTTGATGGCTACTCGCTTATCTTGCGATTTCTTACTTACATCATTTGACGTAATTCATCGCGCGACAAAACTGATGATCCGTTCATATGTTCTTCCTCAAATCCTCAAGTTTGAGTAAAACGAGGGTCGATTAGAAACCTCATAAAATAGGTATGCTTATTGGTTGAAGTGTGTGTTTTTTAGTTTGACTGTGTCTTCGCAACATAGGCGCAGCAGAACTGCACTGGTCGTTCACATCTATTTGACTATCACCAACAACAGTTGCAGTCGTTAAATATATTTTAATATCCAAGAATAAGCTACTATTCTTTAGTAACTTTTTAACTTTCGTAATGTAAATAAATGTGGAATGTATTGTTTCTACAACGTCAACGAACAATCAGATACAGCGATTGATTACAGTATTACTTTAAGTTTTGTGTTGATATGTTACTGAACGTGTAGCGTAAACGTTGGTCGTCCATGCCAAATGATTTCCATAAATGGAGATGAACATTATGGCGATGTGAATTTGTATCTATTTACATAGTCAAGCGAGATGCTATCTGCTGATACGTATCTTTTGAACATTCCCACGATGATTTCCCATCAGACGTAACATCTAACATGTTGTAGTTGCACTGAAAAATGGCCTTTAAAACCATACGAAGTAGACAGGAATGTCTCAGCGTTGCTATTTATGTTCGTATTTCCCCGTGACGCAAACGATGCATCTGTTGCAACAGATAGCGCTTAATGCACAATATAAACGAAACAATCCACGTTATAACGCAAATATGGCGGGACGGGCAGGTGTGTGCGCCGGCGCAGCCCCTCAGGGCAGCCCCTGCCTGCTTCGGCGACCACTTCCGACGACGACTGCAACGCAAATTGCGGTTCACTCGCACAGCCGACCAACTCGAAATACGACCTTCATCCCAACACACAAGGTCCAATATCGAACGAACATTGCACCGCGTGTATTCATTATGTTAACGGTTTTTGATTTAATTTTAATGAAGCAACTAACGTTTAATTGATCCCAAAACAGACTAGCATAAGAATCCTGACCACACTTAAAATTGAACACCAAATATAAGTGAAGACAAGAACTGATGTGACGTGGAGCGACGCGACGCAGTATGTAAACAAACAAACAAGTCACGCATCGAATAGAGCGCATTGTGAAATGCACACACGGGACATGTAACACATGCATAACTTACGTGTTTATGCGCAGGCGACGGTACGTAAACAAAGCTGTAATAGTCCATCGATCGCTGAGTGCAGGGAACCTAGTGATCGATGGTGGCGCTGGCGCTGTGGCGAGGCAGTCTCGCGCGGTGCGGCCGCGCTCACCTCTATCCCGCACTACGTAAGGGTGAATTTAGTTAGAATGGTGGTTGCGTGAAGTTGGTCGGGATTTAAACGGGTGTAGAACGCGTGCGCGGTGCATAGGCCCGCGGTGCAGCGTGCAGCGTGCGCGGGGCGCGGGCGCGCGTCGCTGACTGCACGCGGCACCCCGCGCCGCCGCGCCCTCTGACCGCCACCACCATACATTGTCAACAAATGAATGGAAATCACTTTAATGGGCTTCTTCACGTTACATCGCCCATCAATGTTTCCGTACCATCTCGCAGTGCGCGCTCTTACATGCATATTTGAATTGCTCTAGTTTGATGTTTGAGAAAGTGTTTTGAATTTAAATGTGGAATACCTATTTATTAGGTAGATATGATATGATGTATGACCTGTAAGATAATTGCAATTTTGGTAATTACGAAAATATTTACCTAGGGATGAAATGTAAAATTTTTAGGTATCGAGACAGATAAGAGTGCAGAAAAATCACTAAAAATCCGTAACTCATTTTATTAATACTAATTTAGAGTTGCATTATTTGTAAATTGAAGGGGGAAGATGCATGTGTGTATTGAGTCGGTAGAAGCAGCATGATGCGGGCGTGATCCTCCAAAACAAATGCGTGAGCGCGCGTGCCTGGCCGGTGCTGAGCCACATGTAGGCATGCCTCGGATTCCATTCAGAGGGTTTTATCGGTGGCGGCGGAGAGAGGAGCTGCGTACGCGCAAGTATTCGGGTGTTTGGGTGCGCGCGGAGGGGTCGACGACCGCGTAGCGCCGCGCGCCCTTTGAGCGATTTTTCTAATGCGTAGCCGACGTCCCGCGCCTGAAGCGTACGGACTTCAGTTATCGCTTCACGTACGATAAACTTGATAAAGTTTGTTTTAGAGCTATTCGTTAAGTTCATGTTCCGTTACTTTCTTTTTGTTGATGAGCTTCTTCGGATTGTTTACTTTTTACTTATAATGACTTGGTTATCAAACTTTGGTAGCATGGTGGTTTGTTTTTTCAGTAAGTAACTGATTTAAAAAATACTTGGCAAACTTGATTTGTCCTGTTGTTTTGCAAATCACATTTCAGCCCTTCACTAACTCCTTCATTAACTGAAAGTAATAAATTGTTAATACGATATACTTTTTCAAGAGTAGTGTCTGCAAATTGCTTCTAATGGATTGGTTCTGCATTCTTTTTACGAACCAAAAACTGCGTTATTGTTGTCTTGAGACTACTTTGAATAACTTCATAAAAGCTAAGTTACTGATGTTTGTTTAGACTACCTACACTTTTCGCATAAAACTTTGCCTACCTTTTTGTGGCCAAAAAGTCCAGTTAAGTGTAAAATCGAGACAAAAATATGAATAAATCCGAATAACATCAACAAAATCCCAAACAAAATATTGAAATAGATCTTATTTGAAGTAGTTAAAGCTAAATAAATGAAGTCGTCACATGAGAACGGTCTCAGTAATGTTGTTTCCTGTTATAGATTACTCGATTCTCGGAACACTGATAAAATATCCAATAAAACAGTAAGGTTGACTCGGCCCACTGTGCTGTTCTAACTATACAGTATTAAAACACGTTTAACCAAAATAATAAAATATAAGTTTGTGTATAGGGACAAAAGTTCTTACACTGATGAATAAGTAGGCAAACGGTAGGTTAACAAATAATACCTATTTGTAAAGAGGGGGATGGTGTAGGTGGACCATTATCTTGCAATGCTTTTTTTTGCAGAATTTCAGGCAATACCACAGACAGAAGTAAGTAAAGATCCCCTTGGCACGGTTAATCTTAAAACGGGGTTGTTTAAAATCGAAGACGCAAAGTAGTCCTAAGATTTCAGCCCTAGCGAGTGCGGGCTAGCCACCCACAGTCAAAACTACTGAAATAACATCATTCTTTCTATCTCAAAATGTAAACAGTGTTATCTTGAGAGAGAAAAAAACTCACTTTTATCTTCCTTTATTCTGTTAACTGATAATTGTGAAAGTTTATAGTTATAGTTACAGCCTATTTATCGTCCCACTGCTGGGCACAGGCCTCCTCTCACACGGAGAAGGATTGAGCATAGAAAGTTTATGAGCAGCAAAATAAAATGACGGTAGAATGAAAAGGATGCATTTATGAATGAACGCGTTTCACACGAATTTCGATACAAGTTGGCATCCTTCGGTAAAGTTTAAGTTGCATTACGAACGTTACAAAAATTATTTGACACGTATACAAAATGCATTTATTTACACAGATATTTACAATACATATTTACAATAAAAATCAAAAACTATCCTAGTAAAACAAACAGTACAAATATTGCAAAGATGTGTAAAATAAAATAAGTTAAAGGCACAATAAGCAAACCCGGGTTGACTTGCTAAAAACCACTCAACTTTGCGCTCTTAGAAATAAAGTCGATAATATCTTGACTCACGCCAGTCTTTCCACTGAACCGGTGCAACATTGTTGCGTACTGAAAAGTTCATCGTCCCAAACAATTCAATTAGATTTTCAATTGTTTATTGTTTCTATCACCTAGTCACATGTGCCAGAATTTCTGTTGTTCTTCCAAGTCGTGTCTTCAACTTAAAACCAACAGCAACTGTAAAATCTTTGTGAACGATTTCTCTGACCGTCCCCTATAATATTAAGATCATAATGGTCCATTTTCGAGTTGCAAGCCTTTATTTATGGATTTAATTGATTTCTATAAAGTTTCAAAGTAAATAATTTTACCGGTTTATTTGCTGAGCGCTTGATTCTTCTACATACCTACATTCTTATGTCTAGCACAGCCGAAGACAATCAAAGTAGCAAACGGATATGCTCAGTGAAGTTTAATGTCAGTTATTAATTATTACTATTAAACGAATACCTACTTACCAATGATGGCTCTTATCGATGCTCCATACAGGTGTCGAAAACTTAAACAAAAATGTAGTTTGTTTTTTCGCGGTTACATTAATATTATTTAATTTCGACGTTTCGGATCACTTTACAGTATCCATGGTCACGGGCAGACTAAGGTGTTGGTCGTCTTGACATTTTAGTTACATACAGCTACCCTACATTTTGTTGATTATTATTGACAATCCAATATACGCAGAACGAGCTCACTGTATCCTTAGGTCAAGCAGATTTAGGCTTGGATTTGGATTTAATAGTTTCTATGATGGGCTGCCGAGCAGGTGGTGTGCTTCAGCCATCTTCTCTATTGAAATCGAAACTTCGGGATTCAATAAAATAAATATAACCGTGCTCTCTCTGTGGCGGTGTATTGGGCTGACATAGGGTAGTCTTAATATATGACATGTCATCAACACGAAAGAAGAAGAAGAAGAACTGCGACAAAATCCGTAAAAGTAGTTTATTTTAAACTCAAACAAAAATGTTGAAATTCGCCTTAATTAGGTGGTTGTATCGTGATGCGTTTACGTAACTGCGATAATGACGAGCGAATTCCTTCTCTCACTCGTGTTGTTATCTCAAGCTCTTCAAAAGAGCTTTGTGCACGTACCACGTGTAACTTGATGTATTATTGACTCGTTGTTTCTTGCGGTTTCAGCCGCGCCCTTTGGAAACTATTTCCCCTAGCCAGATGAAAAATATACTGAGCGCGCGGGGGAGTGCAGCTTCCCAACACTAAATCAATTTTCAAATCTTCTCAGTAGGTTCAGTATTATGATGCAAAGCAAAAATTCCTCTTTATAATATTGGTATCGGCAGTTTTAGTTTTTGAGGTCCCGTGACTGACTGGAATATGTCTTTATCCGAGGATGCTGCCAAGCCCAGTCTGTTCAATTTATATAATTTCAATAAATCAAAATTTTGCGGTTATGTATGTAGTTTAAGTTCTTCAGAAAGTATGTAGAGGGCCGTGTAGTTTTTGTTCCTCATGAAGGGAATCTTCATTGAAACGAAATGATTGAACAGAATGGTCGCTGACGAAGTCTGCAAATTATTCATAGTCCTTTTTAGGATTCACGAAGACATGAAAACCGCTTATGGTTTTTTGAAGAGCCTAGCAGGCACTATGGATATTACCTGTTTCAGTCACCCCTTTGACCGAAGTAGTCGGGCTTAAACTAGATTCTTCCCAACATTATCCACTTGACATGTGACAGCAAATACAAGAGGAAGTGTCGCTGGTACATATCTACAGCCAGGTTTATTAACGACCCAGCCGGGCCCCGTTTATCGGTCCCGTTCCATTTAAATACACTCGATAAGGAAAACTTTTGTTACGAGGTAAAATCACATTCCGTCCGTGGTTCATACATGTTCGGATAATGATGGTGTTTTTTAAGTTATGTAATTTAGAGTTTAATAGTTAGGTATTAAGGGTCAGAAGAAAACTTACTTACGTCGAAGGGTTTTCCATCTAACAAAAGGTTGAGAATTATGGGATATCAATTTCAATTTCGTTCATCTGGAACCATGCCCAATCTGAATTCAAAAAGGCATTTTTGATATATTTTGAATAATTAGAAAATTTTACGAAAAACTTTTACGTTTCAGTAGGCACATAAATAGAATTACCGCAAATGAATACATTCGTTAGTTAAATAGCTAAAAAAAACTCTTAAGATAATTGAAATTTTGAAATCAAAAGGGTATAAAACCCCTTTAACTCGACTGGTAACCAATGGAAAAGAGAGGAGGTTTTCAAATAAGACCACACAATGACACTGCATTTTGTATTATATAAAAACAAAAGTAATCTTAAGTAACAATGAATTCGGTCTCAAATTGTGCTATTGTGACAAGGTAACCTGACGATGAATGAATAAATGCAAAATAAACACTTTAAATTCACATAAAAACTACGTATACTTTGGAAGCACATAAATATAAATTCAGTAATTAAAATCTAAAAATAATTCAAAAATTCATAATCTTTTTTTGGAATAATCTATGGCCTAATTACATGCCCTAAGGTACTGAGCTCCGTCATAGCTAAATATAAAAAGTGCGTGCATATTTTGATTGAAGGCTAATTTACAGTTATGATTGTTCAAGAGTTTAGTATGAATTTTTACATATTTATACTACGCGTTTGAATAATTTAAAGTGTAAATTATCTTCGAACAAAACCAGAGGAGCTCACCCCTCACTATTTATCTAGTTCTGTAAAATGTGGTGTTATGTACAATTTCAAATTCTGAATATAAATTAGGCTTTTTCATGTCTTATAATAAATTCATATTGTCTTTTATTTTTATACTATAGGTATCATTAAAATTTCAAATAAGGCCTGTGTCTGTCACCGTCCATTCGGATAGTTTTACGAAATCGTATCTGGAATGCAATCGTCTAGCTGGTTCATAAAACAAGCGTTGTTTTCGAAGAATCCCGCACAGACATAGTTTAAGGAATTGTTAAGTTCTGTGAATAGAAAGGTCTGTCACAGCTATTTTGAACAGTGAAATCATTGACTTAATTGACTTAACTGGGAACATGCATAGTTATGCGTTCGCGTTACTGCGCCGGCGACTAGCTGACATGCACAGGCCTTAAAACGTTGGCTTACAATCAATAAAATACTCCTGAATAATGTAATCGCAGTAAAATGTGACTAAATTAAAGTGAAACTAATAAATAGTGCGACAACACCCGGGCGCAGGAGCAGGTGGAATTCGTAACTACTCAATAAATTTATCTACGCTAACCAAAATAACCGGAATACCACAAATATCTTACAGATACTTAAACAATACTTTGATATATAACACGTTAATATCATTTTTGGAATTATATATTTGACCACCTAGCGTGGGATAAAGCTTTCATTTATTTAATCATAAATGTATGTACCTATGTATTACTTATACGTTCTCAGTTATTTTGAACAGACCATTAATCTAATAAGAGCGGCGTAGGTCCATGAATATATTGTGTATGTATCGGGAAAATAAACGAACAGAAGTCAACTTTCAGTTATTTTTTATATATTTGCTGAATACAATGTTATGTAGCTAGCTACATACGGATTTATCTAATTGGTAAGTTCGAGACAAGATCGATGATTCTAAATTCTGCTAGACACACTCTGGTATTTACAGTTGTCAAAATATACATTTGACAACCGATGTGAATACAGGAATTGTATTTCGTTAAGTAAATATTATTTTAATACATACAGAGATTATGATTATATATTGTATATTTCAAAAGAAATATTCACCTGTGAAACTTCTAACCAATGGATTCGACTTACAAGGTTTGTTCATAACATTCAGTAGCTGCTTCGAGAAGAAACTATGCACATGCACCACTATATATCATACACTTTACATATTTACAACGAATTCCACCTTTTAGTAAATAAACATTGCCACAAATATATTACACATCTTTTTTCTTATTTCAAAGTTGAGATAAAGGTTCATATCGATTCTGATATAGAAGTTGCTGAACAAAAGTTAATTTAAAACATTTGGATATATAGTACGTAGGAAGGTAAGTAGGAATGATCCACATTTAAAATCTTTACTCAATAATAATTAATTAGTAACGTATTACTAAGTTCGGGAGTCGACATAAGTATCTAAGCCTAAAAATTTCACTTATAATCTGTATAATAATGTATACAAATGATTTTGGATACAATTGACATTCACGTCATCAATAGAACAACATTTACACGGAGACTTTCCTTCTAATATACAAGGCATAGTTTATTAAGTATCATCGGCGTTTGTCCAGTGTCCGTAATACAACCAATTATAGAAAACGTACAAAATCTGAGACACGTACACACTAGCCTGTAGTCTGTGCCGCGCAACTATTTCGACCAATGGATTCTTAACCTTTTAATGACCGGCTAAAACTTGAGATCGCTTCATTATGCAATTAAATTATTGAAACATTCCGATTTCAAAGTTTTGATTTGATTGTTTTAAGAACACATTTTGTGATTATATAATTTTTCAGTCAATTGACACATGTGATAATAAATACATTCCTATTATGTATCCAAAATCGAACGCTGATGAGCACATTTGAGTTAATACAAAAATATCTACATCTTAACTTAGAAGGGATACCTCATTTCGTTAATACTAGTCAGCATGAAGTCGGGTGACGAAGGCACGGCGTGAGAGGACGGGGCGCGATTAGCCGAGCCCCACGTCCAGGCACATCATGACCACGAAGCCGATGATGCAGCCCCAGGTCGCCAGCTTGCCGTTACCACTGAGAACAAACCACAGGCTTACTAACGAGCTAAAGGTAAGACGTTTTGTCATAAAATTGGACCTTTGACCTTCATACATCATCGTTCTGCTGTGAAGTTTTAACCTTATGCTGATCATATAAAATCTAAGATTACAGAATTATGAGTCATACTAAAGAAGGCTGTGGCAAAAGGCTATATTTGAAAGGGCAATAAACGTCAAGAGTTAAATACATATTGTTATTTCCATTCCCGCAGTTGCGAGTATTGCAACACGACATATTTATTATTTGCTGAATTAAGTTATTGCTAATTAAATTTTCCATTCGCGATTCCCTGCTTCCAGATTACGGATTACCAAAACGTGAAGGCTCGTAGCTGTTGATTTGGACAGCCGGAAACTTATATTACAATGTAAACGGACACATCATAAACACATTAAAATGTATGGCTCGTGTTAAGGAGGCAGTAATACGTTTACTGACGCACTTTGACTGTGATATACATAATGGTATGTACATAATAACATATAGGGGTCCGTTATAAAATTCTGTCGTCATACAATGCCGGCCATTGAGAAATAACGAGTAAACGATATTTGAATATCAAATAGGTAGCAAAATTACGATATCGGAAAGGCCGCCGATGGCGCTTGCGTCTCACGCACTCGGATTTACAGAACCCGCCGGCCGGAATACGCTAACTGGAATTACGGGCCATTACATTAAAACGATTCCTAGTACTTAGGTGCCATACCACGGTGTGTACATACACAATTTATTGGAAAATTGAACTCTCTTTAAACTTTACACCGCGCCTTATTAATAATCTAGGAACGAATAATGTTATACATGTTCATCTTTAATATTCACAAGTTTCTTAAGTTTCGCGGAATACAAATTTCCCAATCGAAATAGACTGATTTAGTATGAAACCGAGGTATTAGATAGGTACCTACGTTATGCAAAACAGAAGAAGTATGCATGATGTAACTCAGTATACGTAATTCAATCATTTAGTTTATATCTGTATATTTCGGATATATTTTGCCTCAATGTTGTTTTGCTTGATGCGCTAGCTCAGGACGTTCATTTTTAATTCATAATATTCTAGTAGCGTCTGTTTATCAATGTTTGTAGGTGACCTAATGCCAAGTAAGAATATTAACAGCACCTTAGGTAAGGTGGGTAATTCCCATCGTAACACTGTACCCAATCGTTGTATTACCTAATAGGGAATACAAGGGTCGTTGCAAGAGAGAATTGCCCAATGTGCACAACAGATTCGTTTGGCAGTCTGTAGTTGAGACATCCGGCTCGTGACGAGGAGTACCGCCGGAGTATGCAATGCTAACGAGTATGACAGCTCGGCGCACATTCCGCTCACGTGCCGTGGGGAACCCCGACTGGACACATGACAAGCACCTAAAAACCGCGGCTGACATCACGCCCAAAAATTGAGGAATTTTCAACAGAAACCCGAAGCTGACGTGAAAACTAATCAAGTGCTATCGTCGGAATGTATATTGTCATTAAATAATTAAGCATTGCACGCACGCCTGAATACGCAATCAGCTTTATTAGTGGAGTATGTAAATGATGAGTGGAATTATCTGAAAACCAACATTCCAGGGTTTTCTTGCGCTATATCAATTCTGAATGCATCGTAGAGACTTCTAAGAGTGTTTTTATAACTGAGGAGCGATCATTACAATATTCGGTCATCATCATCATCCTCCGAGCAATATTCCGACAATATTCGGTCGATCAAGAATATATGTTTTGCGTTAGGTAGGGCTACATCTATTTTTGAAATGGACTTGTCCTTTTAATAGTCATAACACAGTGTTAATATAGATAAAGCCAAATCCTGCGTCGGTTTTCGACCGAAAAAATGAAGATGCGGCAATTTGAATGTGAAAACTTGAATGGGGAGGTCATATCGATGGTGCAGTTGTCACACACGGGGTATATGCGGCGCGATGTCTGGAGGTAGGTCAGGGAGTGTCGGACGGCAGCGCACTGGATTCCCAGACAGTGACGTCAGCGCATAGACAAACTAGAGCGTCGTCACCGACTTTATCCCGGCAACAAACGCGTTATTTCTTATATTTATTGTTATTGACAGTGGCGAGACGGTGACAAGCCCACGCATGGCGGCGGCGCACCGAATTTACTTCATAATGCGCGAGGCTGCGCCGGCCGCCCTGAGCGCGCCGCCCGCCCGGTGCAAATAGACGCGACGCCGCATCCTCCGCCACCACGCAGACGACCTCTATCAACACGTCTACGCTATGTTACATGCGGAATTGTCTACGATATTATTTTAAGACCAAGAACGAATCAGATGTTATTATCTTTCAGTTTAAACAGACAACAGATGATCTTTTACTAAATTAAAAGTTATTCGTTTAAAGAAGACATTGAAATAAAAACAATAATACTTATCGAACGTTGAAAGCCTTCGTAAAAGGTTTCTAGCTCGATTTACACGAGTACACTAGTAATTTTCGCGAATAAAGTTGTCATTTTTCATTTCTCTAAAATATACATAGCCATAATTTCTTAGAAGTACCTATGTCTTTCAAAAGGATTGTCTATTGTATTGGGAACTCACGACAGCGAACCGACTCATTATAATAGCTTTAATACCGTTCTGTCTGTCGAAGCAGTTTTATCTAGTTAGCACTGGTTTTTTTGTTCAACTGTGTTACTGTGACACAGTACTGAAAACTAATTTATTGGAAAATCTTTGTAGGATAATTTCAGCAGTTCTTGATGTCATCTCTTAGTATGTTAGTTGCTTATTTATTTTGCCTTCGACGTCTTTAAGGCAAATGGCGACCATAAGAGCATCAATCAGAGCGATCGAATTCAATCGAATCCTTCAATATCAGCAAAATGTTTAAACATCACACCCTCGAAAATAACATTCTGACATTCAACTGCGTAAACAGTCCTGTCTCTGCTAAAACTAACAGTAAAGAAATTGCGTTACTTTCGACTCACCCGACTTGCGAACAAGCAGTAAATCAAAAGCAACACTTTCATATGCACTATAACAAATTACGAGTGGACTCATGAAAAATTGTGTCGTCTGGCGATTTAGTCGTAATTTAAATTTTATATTGTGGAGTAACAAATAGTGGGACATGTTGGTAGGCAATAAACTTCGGGCTATGTTGTCGCGTCGGCCGCGCGTCCGGGGTGTTAGACGGCGCGCCGCTATTTCGGGAAAGGGTATTTGCGTCCCGACGCCCGTCGCTGCGATTACACTTCACGTGCCGCTTGCAATGCAAAACGCTATTGTCTCACTTGCTATTATTGCAGGCTGGTATACTGCACACTGTATTCAAAGGTTCTACAGTTCATCGCGCAAGATGAACGCGTTTTCTTTTCGCTGCGGTCTGACTGAAAAACTGAATTTTCAAGGCTGAAAACTATTGCTGCATCGCCTGCACCCCTCTTTCAGTTTATTGGATAACTGTTGTTGATATGATATTTTAGGACAAAAACATAAGAGACATGAAAGAAAACTTCAAAGTCTACCTCATGTTTTTATGTCGAGTTTTCAGGAACAGGTAGATAAGTACCTACATAGGTATAACACGTTTCAAATAGAACTGCGTAAAAAAAGGGAAATGACAGTACATTCGTATACGTGCTATAAATATGATTTGGTCAAAGCATTCTCCGTGGACAAGAGGCTCGGAAGAGCACTCGTGGCGAGCAAACAGTTGTCATCTTCTACGACAATGCTAATCAGGCTGAGAGATGCGCGCGCGTGCTTCGCGGGGGAGTGTCAGGTGCTGCGCGCGCGCACGCTCTCTACACACTTATTTATTATTTATTTCCGTTATTTGACATTTCCAGTGCAAGAGTATTGGTCTGACTTTTATTATGGATATAAAACCTCTTAAAGCGTTTTTTAAGAACAATAAACAGTCAATAATTTCTAATGTTAAGTATAACCGCAAAAATTATTCCGCAATAACCCACCCCTACGTGTGCCTCTAGCATCAACAAATTACAGACAGAATAGTTTTATTATACGAGCGGGTAGACAGTTCAACAATATATGTAAGCAGTATGACTTTGATCCCTTTACGACTAGCGTGGCGTCGGCCAGAAGACGCATTAGCCTAAAGTTTTTTAAGTAGCATTTTGATTGTTTCCCTAGTTTTTAGAAATGTTTATAATATTTTTATTATTTAGTACTTTTTGCTTGTTAACTAAAGGTTTCTAGTTAATACTAATTGATCCTTGCAATTAACTTGTTTAATAAGCTGTAATGACTGTGTAAATATTGATATGCTCACTTCTTAATTGTAAGTCTGTTGCTATACGTGAGGACTTGTAATTGGCTTTCCGTAGTTTAGGTTGGCTTCTATTTTTAGTTAGTTTAAGCTGTAAGTTCTCCAGAGTGTAACAAATAAACAAATAACGAATCAATTCGGTACTTACTTATGTCAATCTTTATAAATTACAGACAATCCAGGCCACACAATTTGCTAGATTTCTTGAATTTAATTTGTCTTAACGATCATAATATACTTCATTATCCCACGTTTCATCAAGGATCTGAAACTTCGTATGAGAATCGCGAGATCCGTTGAAAGCTTTTATTAAAATATCTTTAGTAAGCTCTCATCATTATGTATTTGTAAATTGTACGTCTAGACGTCGAGACAGTGTATTCAGCAGACCGCAGACATAATAAGGCGAGCGACAATAGCCAGCGTTCATTAAAATCACACGACTTTATCGAAAGCCTATTGGCATCTGTATCTGTCTTTCATCTTCAAGCGTTTCCTCGTTGGGGTAAACAGTTAAGATTATTGTCAAAATTTTACAATTGTCGCTACACTTCCTTCTAGCCCGAACTCGTTGTATAAAAGAACTTGTATTCATACACAACGTTGTACGCGGTTACCACGCTTTGAAAGCTGTTGTTGCTTGGTCCCAGGACTAAACAATTAGTCAATAACGGGCCTCGACAGACAGGCTAGTCCGGAAGGGAGTCGCGACCGGTCTGCAACAATACTTAGATGGGCAACAATGCTGTCGCTAAGGGGAAGCATGTTCTTCGCTCGCACCCCACCGAACCTCTACATGTTGACGGTTAACAATCTATATCGGCCGAAATACTGACATGAATCAGAACAATCAAACACAGACGACCCTCGTCACTCCAATTATGTCAAGAGCCCGGAGATTCAATACTGTAGTTTTATATCGATATGTATAACGCCACCCATGTGTATGTATTCCGTCCTTATGTAGGAAGTTCTCAAACTAAATTAAGTCTCTTATGTTCAGCACAACAATGTCGACAGACACTCGCGTTATATCGATTTATGACTAACCCGAAGAAAATTATGCATTTCGTTGCTTTTAAAAGAGAGGCGCACACATTTTTGGAATGTATCGGCAATAAATGCAGGATAGACTTGACAAAATGCTTGACTCAGAAAAACTGCCAAAGGGCGTATTGCGGACACAAAACACAAAAGTATCATTTGTTTAACCTCCATCCACAGAACAATCCATTAGAAGTATATGTGTGATTTCGATCAGAATATTTGAACATGAATAGTAAAGAGATGCCAAATAAAAAGCGTTATTATCCTAAGCTCAGGTTAGGGGGCAGCGGCTGTCTCACAAGGGTCTACAACAAAGGTGGACTCGTACTCAAAATCTTTTTGGGTCATCTTCAAGGACAAATCCTTTAATTCGGCAACTGGAGGGGAAACACTGAGATCGCACATTATCTGTGCTAATCATTATGAACGTCTAGTCTGAGGTTTTATTCGGATTTCAAAGAAGTTGGTAGTTTGGCAAATTATTTAATACAGGTTTTGTTCTTTTGTGTGGGGTTCCAGTGGGTTTCTGGTTGTATTGTGTTAGGTGGTACATGTTGCTGAGAATGGCCTACCACCGAATTGTCACCATTAGGGTTCTTCGTCAGTCGTCCTAATTGATACAGATGCAGCATTTAAGGGAATGAAGTTTCTTTTCATACGAATGTACAGTCAACTTCAGGTCAGTGGTAACAGTTTTATAGGAAAATCGTACTTATTACTATTGAGTTAAGGTGCATGACAGTTACCACTGATGTGCGGTCTACCGTACATACCATACTACCGAACGCGATGAATGGAGAGACCAATTATTATCATTGCACTTATGTATTTATCAAGGAAGGCTTTAGGTTACTTTTTATTCGGGTTCGTGCAGAAGTTTCCACGGGACGTGGGTGAAACGTGAAACTGCTGACAGAAGCTAGTTAAAGTAATAAAAAGTCACTCACGATGCATTAGCTTCTGGTATGATGTCGTCCGCCACGACGTATATCATGGCACCAGCGGCGAAGGCGAGGGCATACGGCAGTGCCGGCTGTGCCGCGGCCACGGCAACGGCACCCAGCACGCCGAACACCGGCTCCACCATGCCGGAGAGCTGGCCGTACCTGTATGACAAAAATATAGTATGCTGAAATTATGTACGTGTACATCGGTAAAGTTGGTAAAAACATGTGTCGATACTACTTAATTGTATCGCAAGTCTAATTACCTACGGACAATATGGGAAATAAGTTTTATGACAATCCAGTATAAGTTAAATTATTGTAAGGGGAGGGGACGCCCGATTTTGTAATAGAAAACAATTTAGTTAATGCAATATACTTTTCCTCCACAATATTGATTTAATTTAAGAACCGTGCCGTTCTGGGCGGGAGTTGCTGTGGAATTATATCTAATGAATACAGAACTATTAAAAAAAAGTTTGCAGTAAGGAAGCATACAAGTATCTATTCCAAAACAAAACTGAATACATAGCAAAGTAAATCACGAGTAAACAAGGTACAACAATCCATCATATTTTTCTATCACCTTTGACTGGCTGCGCTCTACTAAATGCTAAGTAAGTACTAAATGCTCGCCAATGATAGGTTACGGCTCAAAGCCGAAGCCTAGTTGTAACTGTTAAAGCTAGGTGTAGCCAGCTAGAACCAGAGCCATCCCTAACATTAGGGCGGGCCCGGCTCGATAGGTTGACATGACAACGGGAAATGAAAGCCCGCGATGCGAAGCGAGGCGCCGTCAACTAGGAAAATTGATTGTTATACAGTTTAGGATGCGTTCCAAGTCTACGTGAACAATTTTCACCTACAATGATTTTCAATGCATGGGCGCATGTGCGCTTGTGTAAGAATTATGAGTTGTTTCGACGATTTATTTGTAATTGATGGATAATAAAATATTTTCCGATTGCTTTTCCAACTATTTCAGTTCAATGTGATTAATTTACTAACATTAGTCTCCCTGTTGGTACAACTAAACAGTAATTTCAGTCACTATCAAAGCCATAGGCTGCTCTAAAAGCATACAGAGTATATAAAACCGATGGAATTTCCAAAAGACGTTTTGAATCAAACGTTCATACTTAGTACAGAATCGGGTCGGAATCGTGTACGCTTTGCTCCATCTGATGCATTCTTGACGGTTAGATTGTAAGCTCTCATTTCAACTTTCTCAACATCCTGTCGGCGCGTCTCAACGCGCATTCTTTTATAATATCAATTAATTCGTTATTAAACGAAACATGTAACTAGATGGACGACCTTATGAACGATCGACTGAAACTTGCTTTCTGAACATAGGTAATATCGCCACCTACAAATCATACATCTACGGTATAATTTTGTTCAGGATACAAATACTTTCAGGTATGTCACCTTTCTCGTTTTTTATTGTCTAAGATGTATTTCATTGTTTGTTGCAAATTAAGAGCCAAGGTAACTTCTAAGGAATTCGCTCATATGCCGCTGCAGAGCCGCGTCACGTTTTTGTTCAAAGCAATAACGTGAGCTTTGCATACTTTCGATGAATGCTTGCAATTTCAATAATTTAATCGTATCGATCACTTTTTAAACATAAACACATTCAAAGATCTCGTATCTAATAGATTGGAGTCTAAAACGGAATCTCCTGAAAAAAGCTTTCAATGGAAAACTAACTCAAATAAGCATAAATGTCGAGAATATCGACTAAGTATCAGACTTTCAGTATGTTCTGAAGTAAACGTCCATGTAAAAGTGGGGCTAGTTTCAGGAACCTAACAAACACTCAAATGTTTAGAAATGCTATAAAATACTAAAACTATCGAACTTCGAAATCAGGTGTTGAAGATCTTTCAGACTGAAAGCATCGTATATTGGAAAGCATCCACCTCCAAGCCTAATATGTCTACATGTCTATGTACCTAGTAGGTAACGTAGCAAACTACTTTATCGTAATGTCGTATCTAGGGAGCCGGAACTGCAAAGGGCCGTATTCAAAATACTGATCACGACGTCATGTATCAGTAAGTTGTTAATTTTCACGTGTGCGGGTGGCGGGGTAGCGGGGTGGAGGGGTAGAGGCAAGCGCGCGGTGCGATGCCGAAAGAGGCCGCTAACGAATTGTTTTGGTGAAAGTGCGGGCCAGTGCCGCGACCACATTCCGACGAACTGGTCGAGGAGCCGCTGCTGTGGGAAACGCCGCCAGGGCCACCCCACACGACGACCAGCCTATATCTGCCTGCCAGCGATGCCTACCTCGCCAACCGACAACTCGCTGCTTTCTTACACGGGTACGCCCTGCGATATTAAACCGAACAGGCTCTGCTACTCTTTTGGGCACCGCCTAGATATTGAAAGTTTATCCGTCTCTGTTTGACCATGAATTGGAACTTTAGCAGAAAACCATTCACGGCTGAATAGAAAGTAGCTCAAAAAGAAATGCTTGAACATTTGAAAGTTTGGCTGGTTGTGTAAGGATATGATAACACGCACATAGGGAAGTTTAATTTGCATTAGATAACGAGTCGTGTAGTGGCAGCGCTAGGCGGAATGCGACGAGGAACGAGTTTGATGGAGTGGCGGTGTGCGGGGCGGCGCTGGGCGGCGAGCGCGCTGCGGCGGCGCGGCGGGTGCGCGACGTGATGTTATGTTATCGCATGCATTATTCAGCGGGTGGCGAAAGCGGCAATTTGCGACAATATCCACTGATTCGCAGAATCGCCGACTGTTGAGCCGCCGCCGAGCCATAAAACAGGATACCCGTCACTCAATAACTACGTTGAATTTAAATAAAAGCTCACGAATAAAAGACATACTTTGTACATTTTTACGAAATTGTCCATTGTTTATAATGGTACTTGGCAGTGATTTTTTGGTGGCGTGGGTAAAATATTGCTTTTACATAATATTTTTCATATTTATAATGAGTGAAGACAGAATGTTTATAAAAGTCAGTTCTGAAAGTCTTGGGACTCATTTATTTAGGCAAAGTATGTGGGCTTTGAAGACAGGTATGTTACGTATGAACACCTACCTACTACAAAATATGATGCGGTAAGAGTTAGTTGGTCACTCGATAACATTGATATTCAAGATATTTCTTCTTTTCGACGATTGAGGTTCCATTTATTTTTTATAGATTACGAAGTTTTCAGCGGTCACTGCTGTTGCTATATAAGTACAAGGAAGTCAACGGCATTGCAAAGCTAAATTCCCGTGCGTATGGCAATTATGTAGTAGCCAGGGTAAAGCCGTTAGAGACGACCGTATGGGAGAGATGGCTTATCGAAACCTTTTTGTCAGTACCTACTGATCATTATTTAGTGTTGAATTACAATTGGTTCGCTTCGTGCAGTGCTCGGAAGCAGCATACGACTTTTATGTTATTCTTATGAGTTTTTGGTGTTTAGTATAAAAATGTGTTTGGTTTAATATCATTAGCGGTTACTTTGTTAAATGTTAACTAAATATTCTGTACCGCCCTTAGGACAACAAGGAACGAAGCATGTATTCCATTCTACTATGGCAAGTCTCCCAGTTATGGCGGGAGGGATGGCCAACTGCTTCTCTATTCATTGAGTCGTTTTCCGTATAAAAAAATATAGTTATTAGTTGTTTATTAGGATTGCTGATTATTATAGAAACAAAGACTTGTACATGAAATAAATATTTTTAATTTTATGGCACTTTGAAAAAACTATGGCCGTCTCTAACGTGTTCGCCCTATACAATTGAGCATCACCGCATTCCTCCATGTTAAGGCCATATTAGTCATGATGGGTACGATGTCATCGTTAAAGTTAAAACATTGGTGTCGGAGGTATTCAGGAAGGTGTTCGAGAAGATTAGGCGCGGCAACAACGCAATATGCGGCCGACAAACCGGCCTCGATTGCGCAGAACAGCGCCACCAAGGCTGGCAGCGCCTTCCGCGACGACTTCTTCGGGGCCCGCAGCGGCCGCGCCGGTGCCAGTGGTCGGCGTCGCTCTCTCGATTTAATTATTTAACTGTGAAGGCCGATCGCCCGAGGCGGGCAGCGGGCGGTGCGCTGCGACTGGTCGGACGGGTGCGGTCCGGAAGAACGCGCAGACAGCGCGCCGCCGTCCGCTTGCCGCGCAACGCACCAGACTCCACGGCACCGCAGCGACACATCGCACACCGAGCTCACGCAACACTCAAATTTCGAAATAGACGACTTTCTCGGGTCCAGTTAGCAATGACCATCTGACCAAATAGCGTCGCTTGCGTCGAGAGCGGCCTCCAGACACGCGGACTCGGGCCCGTGCCGGCGACGGTCAGCCGCCGTCCAGCGCGCCCGACCGCTACTCACCGACCGCACTTACGAAAACTTTCGATAGGTAGGTAAATGTAATCGGTGTAACATTTTGGATATTTGCAAATCGATTTCATATCGATTGCACAAACCGAAGTCGATAAAAGAATGAACAAAGTCTCTTTCAATGTCTCAACTCTAACAATTTGGTCTAAATAAGAAAAAAGCCGAGTAAGCCATTAACAGTGATTTAATTGATTAGGTTTTCTAACGGATGAGGCACCTACTTGGTGCGTAAGCATGATGTTTGCTACGTCACTATGAGTCATATGCGCATGCGGTGAGAAATGTCGACCAGACGCATTGTCTACAACAATGGATCACTACACTGGTTAGACTTATATCTTGCCACAAAAAATTACCTCAAGTTGGTGCGACTAAACGACAGCCTTTTTTAATAACTATGCAAAGCTACGTTTGTATGAGGTCTCTTTAAATCTCAATTATTGTTTTAATAAATCTTACAATTATATCGTTCTTGTGTGCTAAATAGATCAGACATCAACATAGCTAGTGACACAGTTCAGTCACTTCACATAGTTTGGTGTCCACGATACACTATGAAAAGTCCTGTTCGATATAGTACGGAATAGCTAATGAGCTGCGGTACTATTCCAACACAGCTTTCTAAACGACTACGAAGCAGGATTTTTTTTGAAAGCCCTGTAAAGAAGATAACTCGAATCGAAACTTGAATTTCTTACTTTACTTTTTATCTAGCTCCGATCTATCAGACATGCAATGAATCGGACTGTTTTGAAGTCGACAACCAGATTCTAGCCCCTCGTTCATATTTTGGGTAACATTACCCAACTAAATGGCTTACGAACCACAGTTTTGGTTACACCCTGTTCCAACTTCTTGCTCAACATCAAAAGAGACAACAAAGGCAATTTAAACTGTTATGTCTCAACTCTGGTGTTAAGCTGTGTAACTCCTAAAAAATGCTTTTATGCTAACTTTATAAGGAGCAGAAGCAAAACAAGCCATCAATTCATTCTGATTGTGACACCGTAGATCGTTCAAAATGTCAATACCGATTTCGAAAGGTGCCTAACGTATAGGTACGAAACGGTGGCAAATGCGATCCCGTATCGGGCATGCGAGTTGGCCAGAGCACTTCTTGCTCAGTCCGCATTCCTCGCCCCTTGAATTCCGTACCGCAGACCCTATCGTACACGGCTCTACGTATGCTGTACGTACTAACATGCACACTTTCATTGAAATCAGTTTTAGATTCCGAATAATAATCAAATGAGACAAATGTTAAATATTTTCGGAACATTAGATTTACATAATTTACTTCTGATATATTGAGATCCTGAAGAAGCGCGGTTTCGTTTATATGTTCCTGAAGATATCGTTTGTGTTCGTGTAGCAGTTTGTCGTAAGTGTCCAATTCTCACCAACTGTTTCCGCCGATGATAGATAAAAATGTCTGTTTGACGTCAGCAACATTCACCACATTTTATGCTGCGTCTGCAAATGTGTACTGACTAACGTTTACTTATACGGTCAATTTTCAGTTCTTTATCGTGACGTTGGCTACGTAATCCTTTTCAGAAAGGAACAGTAATTCTTGAGTACATGAAAACTCACAGAACCTCAGTGATGGAAAACCGTAGACTTGGATTTAGTTTTACTCTCCCATGTCCCATAAAAGTCCTCCTCATATACAAAAAAAGTAATGTTCAGGTTACTTTTTTAGGCGACGTATCATCCCCTTCTAATAGATGGCGATAGAATCTTACCATACTCGACAGCGTCTCTATACCAAGCACGCTGCTTAGCTGCGCAGTTAGATGTAATTAGCAGCCAAGAATTCTATAAATTGCAGAGTAATTGCGTTTCATCGAGTAAATGCTTAGTTGTAAAAACGTATGATCGTTTAATTTTCCGCGGTCGCGTGCAACGTGTCTTAAGGTTGGGGTACACGGCACGAGCGCCCGGCCGGGGTCGTCGCTCGGCGCACATTCCCGGCCTACTCCGCGGCCAGGATTCCCACTCGAGCACATTCTTACAGCCACTGCCAGCTAAGGAGCTACGAAGTAGCCACACAGGACTCCGATTTTCTCCTCATTTTGGATGTGCTACTTTGTATTTTACTGAGTTTACGCCACATATCTTCCAATCTCTGTTATTTACTGGTAAGGAATGATGAGACGTAGGACTTCAGGATCTTTTAAGTGCGATGTTTTTAGTCTTCACACCACCTTCATTTCTTTAAACAGAAACCTTCATTTCCGAGATGTTTTCATCAGACATTTTGATACAACTTTTTAACAGTGTCATCATCCAGTTGTTACCAAAATGAGCTCTCTTTACAAGTTGGTAGTCTACCAGTTCACAAGTTGCCAAGTCACAAAACGTGAACAGCAAATCGTCTTTGAAAAGACAATTCGTCATAAACATAACGTATCTCTCTTGAAGGCAGACGGCGAATCCGTTTCCGCGTTCCTCAATAAAAGATTTTTAGCATTCTTTAAAGGCATAACGATTATGTACCGCGTTAGTTTATAAAAGTTTGTTAGCATTCTTCAAAGGCATATCCATTACCGTGTTTCGTAGCTCGTTAGTCGCGGGCTGTGCACCGGCGAAGCGGCGCCAGGGCAGCGGTTCCGAGAACACGACGGAATGCGACTATTTACAACTTTTACCTATTTGGTAACGTTTACAATGCGTGCACGTACCACAATGCCTAAGTAACCTTTTGCTCTGACAATTTAAATTTATTTAGAGTGTGTTCGCTTCATGACAAACGTTTTAGGATAAATCTTACTATAATACAGCTTTCAAGTAGATTGTTATACGTAATTAGCAATATTATAGATTGCTTTTCCTACTTAAGACTTACAGAGGTTAAGGAAAATGTGGTAGGTTAAAATAATCTGCATAAGTGTACAAATTTCTAGTTGCCGGAGGGACATCAAAAATCTGTGCGTGTTGAGCCGAGTTGGTCGGGCCGGCAACAGTCGCTAAATGAATTAGCCTGAACAGGAATGGGGTCGTCCAGTCTGGTTGCGTTGGCATCCGGCCTAACGACGAGCGGGCGCATTCTCTAACCGCGCGCCGTGCTCTAACTGCCGCCCGGCAAACTTGCTGCCACCATGTGAACCCTATTCCACAAACCAGTACGTGGAATCTTGTCAAACATTCATATATCATGACTTTGACAATTCGCTAAGTGACCTCTGAAATGTGGTCCTACGTATAACGACAGATATGAAACATGACAGTGAATAAGAAAGCGTTATCAGAATTATGTTCTTTTTGTATAAACTGAAATGTTTCTACATTTACATAAATATGCAAATCGCGTCAAGACAATTTGAAAGTATTCTCTTTGTTTAAATGTCGTATTCGTGGTACGTCGCTCGCCTAATATGTTTAACTTTTCTTTTAGGGGTTGGGGACATTGACCTGCGTAGCTGTACAGGTCGTGGTTATGATTTGCGAAATGTTGCTCACCAGAATGCTCTCCAGACGGAGAAGCCGGCAGCTTGTAGCGGCAAGCTGACAGCCAGCCCTTCAGGGAAGTTCTGGATGCCGATGCCTAGCGCCAGATTTCTGTGGACAAACAAAAAACTCAATTACAATAAACACTTTTTGTGGCCCCCTTAGGTACCATATCTCTGGAAAATGTAACCTATATGCTAATTGTTTTATGCGGACCTACCGTCAGATCAACTATTCACATACAATGTGTAACTGCAAAATAGAATAGTCTGATGACACCGTTACAAGGCATAAGCTTGACGTTTTCAAGGGAGAAATCGACGATGATTGCGAAAATGTTTGAGAAATAAAGCGGCGACCTTGTGCGAATGTGATTATTTTATTGCTTTTCCTTAGAATCAATGACTTGAAATGTTTAGACACTGATTAATTACATGAAACGTCATAAGAAGGGAAAAGTTTTTTAAATCATGCAATTAAGTGCGTATTAGTAATTATTTTTAATGACATCCTGAAACTGCGTACAAATATAAATGACAGTGTTGGTTTAGTAATAAGTTAAGGGATATTATAAATTGCATATCAAATAAATAATCGCCTATCAATAAATACTCATCATTTATATTCTTTTTACATCAAATAACTTACTTCACTACAAATAAACTAAATGTTTAACAAAACTCAAACTGCAGATAATTCGAAATGATACATCAATATGACATTGCTCTTTTTATTATAATGCAATACAGTTAAATTTATTCTTGTACAAAAATACTACATACATAGCATTAATACTGACTGCACAGCAAATTTTCCATATTTCATAGCAAAATAACTATCCCAGTCGCATATTAACCAGTAAGTACAACAAAACCTATTCATCATATTTGTCTTAATTTTCAAGAAGCCATGCTCGGCCAATTTAATGATTATTATAACAAAAAAATCCTGTCACATTGCATTATTTCTAAAACCAGAACAAATTAACTGAAAAGGTTCGCGGCTTCGCGCGCTTTTTCATCACTGGAGTGCAGAGTGGCGCGAGCGAGTAAGATAGAGTTCAATTAAAAAACATTGTATTAAAAATTTAAGCTAGTAACGAAAACGAATCGCTGCAAAACCGACTCCACGTAGTCTTGTTTGCCCTACCCCTAGAGTGCAATTCAAAACCGCGTAGGCGCGGAGGGGCGAGGCGGCCTGCGAGCTGAGGAGCAGGTAGTTTTAACGCTCGCCGACGCGGTTGAGGCTGGCCGGCTCTGCCGGCCAGTAAGCCGAAGCTGCGGTGGTGAGCGTGAAAACCATCTGCGACGATAAGCTCGCATGGGACCGCCGGAGCCCCGCAGCGCCGGAGCCGTGACAGAAGCCATGCTTGCTGCATGTTGCATGCTTACTTCCATGTTGCATGCCTGCTTACATGCTGCATGCCTGCTTGTATGCTTCAGGCTTGTTTGCATGCTTCTTACAGGAAAATAAAAATTCCAAAACTAGGCCAAAAGATGATTCTGACTATAAACATTCTGAAATATGATATTATAGTAGTAGCCTTTTAATGACTACTTATATGAAATGTATGCTAAAAGGAAATACTGACAATGACTGACAATGCACCAGCCCCATTTTTTTTAAGAACTATAGTATGTATGTGCAAGCATATCATCGGACTTGCGATCCGACTCAAGTACGTGGCGCCACCTGCAGAAGCTAAAAATGTTGCCTATTGGGCAAAAAAGGAGGCGTGAACGCTTATAAATAATTCAATAAATTACAATTTTGTATTTAATTTTATATTTTTTTGCTGATCTCATTATGCCGTAATTAATAAATAATAAGATGACTGTGACTAATAAAAAGCTGTTTTATTCAGAAAAACTGCTGTAAATAATATAAAAATAGAAGCTATATTTAAAAGAAAAAGAGTTAACATGTATAATGTGCATTAAGATTATTAGCTGTGCATTGATGAAAAAGCTTTTGCTTTAGGAAAAATCGCTGTACGCTGCGAAAATAAATTGTAGTGTGTTTAGTGATATTTTGAGTTGAATATTTTGCTGTGCAATCAGTAATTTTGATGGGAATTCGGAATCTTATTGCATAGAAAAAGGATATTTTTTGATTTGCGTTTAAATACTACCCATAAGTTAACATTAAGTAAACGTAGCACGAATACAGAATAAGATCATAATCAGGAGAACATAAAATGTGTACGATGTTAACATTAAGTAGCATGTATATCGTAACAAATAGAAGCAATAGCGGATATGTGCTGACACTGGCACATTCCTCTGCGCCGCGTCCCCCCTGCACCTGCCACCCTGGCCGCGAACCGCTCTAGGAATGCGACTAACTGTACTCCGCAGCCTCGGTCACCGTTAAACTCAACTGTTCCCGCGATGCAGCTAAAACTTAGCTCTCGTCATGTATTACGTAATGACGTAATAATATGCTATTCGCTGATTTCGATCGCCTTACTTAAAACGACCGTTAACTATGTCGGGGTACCAATCAAAGGTTCCTTTGTACTCGCTAACGTAACTGTATTACAGTAAGTATTTCAGACTGCCTCGTCTGAATGACGACATAAGGAAAACTGTTTTCTGAGGATTGATTTCAGTGGAAGCGTTAAGTAGCGCGAGTGTTTGTGGAATCAGTCGGATCAAAAGGGTTTATTGTGTGTTTTATTAGGACTCATTTCCGACTACGAGATCTTCGCAGGTTCGCAGTCAGATTATGTACCTTGCTACTTACATTCGAATGCTTACGCAAGAAAGAGAAGGCCACAAAGCTTTTCATTTAATATGACTTTAACGGGACACATTGAAGTACCATGACAACTAAAAGTACTAATAGCGACGTAAACGGAAGCCTCGGGAATTCCTGTTAAAATGGTTAAGTTAATAAACATGCACGGCGGCGCGAGCCTTTGAGCTCGGTGAAAGCTGCCTCGTGCGCGTGCGACACACCGCACACGGTACAACACTCATCAATTGAGTTTAAACTTCATCGGAACCAAACAGGACAGATGTACTTCAACTATTTATTTAGAAAATCACTTCGAGAAGTTATTTTTAAGAAATTGTATTAAATAGGAAGATGGCTTAAAATTTGAGATGGCAACCTGTGGTAGTATGTGGTATCATGACAACCAACAATGAGCAATGTAGGGACAAGCCATTACAGCGACTCCAAATTTCGGGAACGAGATGGAGAATATTGGTGATGGATATGGACATCCTTTGTGTCTTAAGTATAAATAGAAACAGTAAATGCATCATCGACATAAAACCTCATAGATTGCTCGTGGCAGATGACACCTAATAGTAGTGGACGAGGTGATGGTACCTGTATTTTTGATAGACAGTAGGTACTTAGTACCGATAATCTTACCCTTAGGACTGAAGTAGTAGAGAATATGTAAATTAAGCATTCATTTACGCGCACATTAAGACTCTTAGGAAAGAAGCGGAAAGAGGAAGACAAGCCGATTTGCTGAAGAACTCCCCAAAGTTTTAGTACCTATGTACAAAGTAAATGCTTAATACGCCTACAACGCTACAGGTACCTAAATGGTTATGACTGGATTGGACTCAACAGGATAAACATAAAAGAAAACCCAATTTAATAAACATGCAAAGGTGCTCCTAGTACTCTCTAGGTACCTAAGTATTTCGATATCGTTATTAGTTAGTTAAAAAAATAACGTCACTGAGAGCATTTAGATACGTTGATGATATTATTGATGTTTTATCGAAAGATGTAATGGTAAATGTATGTAGATAAATAAATAAATAAAAATAAATAAATAAATTTCTAGCACTGCTTCTAGTAAGCCATCTTTGGTTAAAGAATCTTTCTTCAGCTGATTGAATTGGATTCCAATAGTTTAGAGTTTCCAGAATTTATTTAGTGTCAGTCCTTCTAAATCACATAGCTTATTGAAAATTTAAAGTATTTACTTAAACGACAATCATACAACACATTCCAACCCACAAATATCAGGTTTCATATAATGATGCTTGGAAAACAACAATTGATTTGAAGTTATAATGGATCTTTGTTATATATATTTTGTATTATGTAAACTCATGTAACCCCATGTAAACTTATCTGCTTTTAAGATTCATATTTTTCATTCGGTAATTGCAGCAAGTATTTCCCGATCATGAAGAGATATTATTTATGATACAATTACGAAGCTTCGACTATGAATTACCAATGACTAACTGGCCTGAAGTCAATTGTAAATTCAAATTGGCTTTGTACCGGGGCTACGTCTGACTAAGCTGTTCAGAGAGATATGTAAACTACAAGTTATAACTTATGCAGTGGCGGCAGAAAAAAGTCATCTTACGCTTCATCGCTTCAACTGTTTACTGTGTCACGGAAACGGCTGCGGTGTGCGGCCTATTATGTCAACCAATACCTATAGAATTTTATAAGTGAATGGAGTAACGCTGACTCCGGATACATCCGAATTCCAATTACATCACAGACGGGTCCATTTCACTTTCCGACCTACCCGGAAGTGAATTCCTAAGCACGAGCATACGGCGCGGCCGAATTTTCAGCGACGCGAGCTAAACTAGACTTTGTGCTCGTAATCATAGAGCTCTCATAGCGAGCTGCGGCAGAAAGTCTTCGAGGCACGCACGAAACGACGAAGCGGATGTGAACGTTAGCAGACGCCGCTCCAAAAGTGACTCAGTTGTGTTGCACTAAAGTGCAAATTGTGATGATGGTGAGAGCGACAGTCGCGAAAGTAGTGGCAACTTTCACGGCACGATGGGGGCGCATGAGGCGGCTGCGCGGGGCCCTGCCGACGGCCCATTGACGACACCGTGACCTACATACCGCAGCTCCATTCATACCGTGGCCTCGCCAAGCGCGCACGCACAGGACTCTAGCCCGCACACTTGCCGCTGTTACAGCGACACCGGAATTTCCATCGGCCACTTACACAACTCGTGTCAGTCGCTGTCGCAATCGGACCTGCGCACTGGGCCGAGGTCGCACCACCATCACCACACTTGTTCAATTAGAGCCTCCAATAATATCTTCAATCGACCAAAATGTATTATGAGAAAACTAAAGCCACTCCAAATTATAAATAAAACATTAGGTAATAGCTATTAAGATAGCAATTAGCTAGACCATATAATGATAATTACATAATATTGTTTCAATATGAAACTGAAACATCTGGCGTGCTAATTGATCATCTAACGAGTAGGTAACGACGAGACAGTCTGTGTCAGCAAAGGTTTGACGTGACAAGTCAATATCGTGTCTCTCACGTCCTAATTATATACAATTTATGTATGAAATTCGCACGTTTTATAATACATGACTCTTAATTATACAACATTGACCTGGCTCATACCTTCGTAAAACTACAATAATCCTAGTAATCTGCAATTGCGGATTGCGTAATTAGGCAAGCATTCATCGCAGTCTTCGATTGTAAAATCTGTCTGAGATGCATATTGCATGATTCTGTCGCAATTTCCTGATATTTATAGCAAAAGGGGGCCATTACTAGCAGACCTAGACAAAAACAAAACGATAACGTTAGGATGTTTACAAACTTTCCATAACGAATGTCTCAATTTATGAATGCCGTCGCGCTGCGAGGACTAGAACTAGTTTCATCCATTTCTTGTAAAAGCTCTCCAAGAACAAAGCATTCGCGTCAATGAGTTATCTAAGCAATTAGATTAGGTCGTAAGACGCGAAATATTCTGATTTAAAATAATATTATGATGTATCTATCTAGTCAACCTTGGGAGGTGGCAATGAGTGAATTGTCGACGAGTATTTACTGTACCTAGCGAATATAAGGTGGTAGATGAATTAGCAATACGAGGTGGTTGCGCTAGGTATCGAGGCTTGCGGGGGGCGCAGGGGCGGCGGGGCGGCGCGTGGCTGCCAGACAGCGGGGCTCCGCATGGGAGGCTAGCACCAGCCTCTTGCATCGCTCGCTGCTCAACGTCGCGACAGCTTCACGCGCTGCTCCACTTTGATTCAAATTGCATATTAAGCCACGTTTACACGACACTTTAGCGAACAACATGTTAACTAGCTTGTGAGAACATTTCTGTTGACCTAGCCGAATTAAATAGGTACTTTAACACATCATGTCCGGCATAGCAACGCGTCACAAGTATAATTCAAGTGCTTGAGCAAAGATAAAACGTACCTAATACAAATATTGTGGGAATTAATAAAGGAACTAACTACCATTATTGAATTTACAAAGCCATCAGCCAACGGCCGAAAGAAGCATATAGTCTAAACAAGTACAATACTAAGTCAAGTCTGTCTATGTATGCCTTTGTTGCCGTATTACATGCTTTGAATATCAAACAAAGAACATAAATATTGAAATTGGGTAATTAAGATTAATCACATGAAAAACTATATCTTAGCAACTCTACACAAGGAAGGCACTTCGTTAAAAGTCATTTAATGACAGTATAATATCAATCTAAGTTGGCGCCACAGTCTACTTGCATAAACAAAGAGAGTGCGATTGTAACGCAATGTAGATCACTGAAACGCGCTTAGAATACAATCCTAATCGAAAACATTCAGTGCATTTGAATACTGCCATCTGATATTATGATTCTACTCACGAATGCAAATCTGCTTCTAATGACTTTATGAGCAAAAACTTTTTGGATTTCTTTAAACCCATTATTGTGAGAGATGGATATGGAGAACTAGCTGAACTGGTAGTCCAGCAACCAGTTTTACCTAGGGGTATTGGGTTTCCCAGGTAACAGTATTGAGGAGATCAGATAGGCAGACGCTCCTTGTTAAACACTGGTACTCAGCTGCATCCGGTTAGACGAAGCCAACTACAACATGTTGGGAAAAAGACTAGGCAGATGGCAGATAGATGTGATGGAGAACTACAGGGCAGATGAACAGAACATTGCCTTGTCCACTAAACACGTACCACACAGGAATTACAAAATGGTGCCAGAACATCAAAAAACAAATGATGTCTTCAACAGCAGATTGTCTTGACTATAACAAAGAAGATTAACCTGAATACTTAAGACTCAAAACGTACATGTGTTGAAGTACATGTGTGTGTATTGTAACAAGCACTCATGAACATTCCGAATGATACCAAACCAAACTTGCCTACTTAACCATACTATTTCCATATGGAGATATGTATGGAATGGTTGGAATGTAATATCTATTGAATGAGAGAGCAATTAATAATCAACATTGGAAAGCGTAAAAGATTACACGAGAGCCGACGAATTCCTTTGCAGCGCGCAGTCGGTTGCGGCGTTCATCAATAGCAGGACATTAACCAACTTCACCGCGGGACAGATGAGAAGCATCAATAACGACAAACCGATTGCCAAACAAAATTTACACCGCATTCAGTTCACTAACTGTAAAAAGGCATCATTAAAATGACTAATCAAACGATCGACGCTCAGGAATCTAGTAAATGTTAATTATATGTCGGAATTTATTGAAATTATTCGAAATAAAATTAATTCTTGTTGTGATATTTAGTAAAAGAGAGGTTTGGGTCGATTTTGGAGAAGTGGAAGGCTCCCACGGACCGGTTGAGGTAAGTGGTCCATCAACCTCTGCGGTTGGACGAACGCTCCGCTCGCCGCCGCCGCCGCCGCTGCCGCCGGTGCTTGGGACTTGGGCCCGCGCGCACAGCCCGTCAGACGCCCTTCACTATGTGCGCGCACTTCTAACCGTACACTCATTAGGAAAAACAACAAGCGCATTATGTATGAGCACATTCACAGACACCTGGATAGTTCTTGATTTTACCTCTTTATCGTCTAAAATATTAAGAATGTTGAAATACCAACTAAATTAGCAGAAGTTGCCAATTAGAAAACATCAAGAGAAGATAAAAGATAAACATTCACTACTTATAGCTATCAATTTTTCACACAAGATTCATGGCATTTGCTTCTAAATTCAATGATGATAGCAAACAAAGATAAAACAGTTGCAATGTATAAAATTAACTACCTACTAACTCCAAACTTTTCCCGAAATATAGAAAACCCAAATAGAAGCGCAAAACTGAAGAGACTAATGAGTATCAGTAACATCAAAAGATTCAGTCCATCCTTCAACGGCTCTAAGACTTTACAACCCCTAACGTAGCAAAAATCATGATTAAGATCTACAGTTTACTGAAGATAAGGCTTTTAAAGCTATAGATCCCCTAAATACGACCATAATAATGTACAAGGGATGTCAGCAAAATACAAAAGGCAGTGGTTGTTCAGTCAAAACTAAACACAGCAAGAAGGAATAAGGAAAGCCTTCATTACGTACCTAGAAATACGACTCCAAAGATGGCATTTCAATATTAAACACCAAAATTCATGATTTAATATGAAGAAGAATCAGTCTAAAAGAGCTATGTAGACCAATATAAATACCGCTGAACACTCCATTTAGCCAAATACCTCGACTTGCAATGCTTTTCTCTTAGTTAACGGAACAAAACGGACCACTTTCGAAGAGTTCCGTTTAAGTTATAGCTTCAAGCGAAATCGTTACTATGCATCAAACTTGAAGGCACACGCAGGAATGTGGCCGCAAAGTATTATGTTCTCCGACAGTGACAATTGTATCTAAGTATAGTACCGTTTGATGTCGCTGATAAACCGGGAAGGTTAAACCAGAAGCAGTTATTACAGAGTGTTTTTAAAATCTCAACACATAAGGCGCACCTTGGTTTGTAACTTTCCCAAAAGTAGAAGAAAATACCGTTAAGGCTGCTTTGAGGAACCCAATGTCCAGGCGCCATGATGGGATAATGATTTGAGGCTTTAGACTCAGAAGAACGATTGTATTGCAAATAGTAATGACTTTGACATAGATCTGTGTACTCACAGTTATTATAGGAATAAGGACTATACAGACTAAAAAATAAGTTAATGTTTAAATTGCAGTCAGACTTTTGAAGCAAGTGAGTTAAACAATACGTCTGTTGTCCCTACTTGTATCAAAGACTTCAGAACAGCAAGTATAGGAGGGATTTTTCCTGTATGCACTCACAATGTGAGCAATATCAAGCCAGCGAACTAAGAACCGTAATAAAGGCTCAATCTTCTAAGAACCTATCGATACTTTAAACCGCCCATGTTTTCAGCTGCTAAATAAGCTGTGGCGTTAAAACGAAGTAAGTCAAGGTACCTAATCGTAATAACGCGGTAGAACTGTTTGTGTTAAAGCAAACCCTTCGGTGAAGTGCATCGAGATCGGCGTCGGCGCCGCTCGCGTCACGCGACCGCATTCCATTGCGCGGGCGCCTTCATTCATGTCGTGATACTAGGGCTGCCAGTAATCCAACTTGAATCCCGGAATTCTAATGCCAATGAATAAGTTCCTTGAAGTTATTTGAATTTACATAAATACCAAGAGAACTAGTATGATAAACATCATTAGGATTATTGCCCTATTTGTTTTAATTTCTTGATAAGTTATTTTTTCATATTCTTATCGCTAGTTTTCCTTGTTTTCCGACTAGTTTGCCTGACTTATTTGCTGCTCACATAAGCACCCACTAGGAAGTAAAATAAGTACCTGTATTGAGGTTGCCAGCAAAAGAGTAGCAGTGATTCCTCTTGGATATCGATAAAGCAAATGGTTAAAGAAAAGTTGAAGCTATGAGAATCAATCAGTTCTATCTGGTATGCGTTTACTTAATATTACATCTTAAGATTGGCATGTAACTCTAATAAAATAGTTTTTAATTAGCGCTGTTCAATATATGCAAATTCCACGGGACTAGGCTAGGTGTGGGAATGCAAGCCCTATGCACGAGCGAGAGGTCGCAACGAGACCTTTGGACGGAACGAGAAAGGCGACGTGCGCCATTACCCAGTATGGGAACGCAATTCGTAGACGCACGCGCACGTATTTGATGCCGGACTTGCTGCGTTCCATCTCGCGCCCGTTTCCCGGCATAGCCGCGTCCCTGTCACTCACTAGGAGAATTTCCTTTCGGCGCAGTATCTACTGATGCGTCTGTTTGCATACTAGCGGTGTGATTTGATCGATCGCCGGTTTCCTGTGAGAAAAACAGGTTGTTTGTCAAGTCAGGTGGTGCGGTGCCTTACCGTTAATTCTTTGTGTGTGTCCGGACCGCACGCAATGCGTCTAGCCTATGTGGACTTGTACGGTTTATACGCAATAAAGTTTGTAACGTAAACAATAGTTGGCAGCCAAACAATATTAACTTGCCTTATCTACATCGTGGCTTTTGCGTTCTTATTGTCGTACTATAAAACAATGACCAAAATTGAGTTCAATGTAGCTACCCTTTACAAGTGTTCATAGCGAATCATAGCGCAAACTCCAAACCTCATAAACAAGAACAATGCAATAAGTGAATCCCAGTGTAGGTACGTCCACACAAAGTATGTGAATGTGAGGTGGTGGCTATGCAATATGCAGGTACATAAATAGCGACTGTTACAAAAAGGACCTGACTTGAAATTTTTAGCAGCTCCACGTATCTAGAAACATGAAACGTTTCACGAGCAATACAAGAATAGAGTATTGTCGCCCCGATACAGTTACGCTTAGTCACATCCGCCTATAAACATAGGTACACAATACAATAGCGAGAATTCTAAAAATAGGAGCAAAATGAACAATGAGACTTTCTTCTAAGAAACTGTTGCCGCTTAGCGCCTCTCTTATCCATATTTATATGTTTATTTAAAGTTTTTCGAAACGCCAATATAAGCAAAAAACAACAACCGTCCGCGCGCTACTTAGTCATCTCTGTAAAAGCAAGCAAGTATTACCTTATAAAATTAATAATAATTAATTGACCTAATTGATTCAAAGGATCTCTTATTTGGAAACCTCAGGTAGATTAATAATTTCTCAAAACCTACTCAAGCTCCACATGTCCCTATAACTTAATAAGTAGTGACTGATTGCACCCGAAGACAAATCAAATGTAGAAGAAACTAGACAGACACTTTCGTAGCTTCTGTCTAGCTACTCTAAATAAACACCATGTGCAACACAGACACAACAGAATGTGAGATGAATTACCAAAGCGAAAGATACAAAACCAGCACCAACTTAGTACACGAAGGAGGCTTCAATAGCAGCCAGACAGTGATAATGAAGGAGCATTCGAGATAATAACCGTTTCATATAAAAGCCTGTAACAGACCGAACTGTCTGTCGATTGCACTTTCAAGTATGCGACGGACAGTTTATTTTATATCACAACCTGGATTGTTGCCAAAAATGTCACAATAAGGAGAAAAATGTAAACACAGCCGCATTCTAATTCAAAAATAAGGTCGTCTCGTCTCCCTGTCCGTGAACGAGCCGAGGATGTCTCGCCAAAACAAAACTCGTGTTACCTACGAGTGCAGGGATTATTTCTGTGCAGACTCATTTATAAATACTTTAATGCTCTCAGACGACAAGACTAATGCTCTACAATATATTGAGACTAGTGCATGCCGCGACACTATACTCACATATTTATTAAAAGCTTTCTTTCGTAAGTTCCAAAGAGTCGTCACGCAAATATCGCAGTCTGCGCTCAGATCTTAAATAAAACGTCTGCGCCCGTGTTTACTTACATACAAAGCATGTGCATGAGTCCTTTCAGACCACATTTCATTAGCATGTAAACGATGAGCATCAGATATGCACCATTTAGCTAGTCTTCAACCTTTCTAATGCTAAATCTTCAGACCTTTTTGAGCATTTTGCTTCAGCGTGAGGTTGAAACAATTCGGAAACCTAATTTCGTAATATTCATGTTCAAGCCCTTTGTCAATCGCGTCAGCTATGCAAACGAATATGATGTCATGGCTGAGCAATATGCATAGGTACCTATCTGGCAAGTAGTTAAACAGATTATGTAGGTACGAGCGAAGGCGCCATTGCGGATTTCCTTCGGCGGTGCAGCATTCCTCGCGAGCCTCCGTCGTTAGTCAGCATCGCGTTTTACCGATAATCGCGCGAAGGTAATCGTTCGCATGTTGAACAGGTGAATTATGAATGGGACACGTCATTACACCCACGTGCGTGTCCGTGAAACCGCGGGCCCGGTGACACAGCAGGCGCCACCGACTGCTCACTGCACCAACAGAAGCCGAAGATACACACGATACTACCTACTTTATAACACGAGGGTAAAAAATTCAAAGCTCTTTACAAGTTAAATTGGCTTATTCAAATTCCTAGAAGCACATCTCAGCAGAACAAATCAACTGCACAACGCTTTTGATAGGCGATTACATTGACATTTCCTTAAACTTTCACTAGGAATATTGCAAAGTTTTTACGACAGTGATTGGTAATAGCAAGACATTTTCCCTTGCCTCCTACTTAGTATTTAGTCCAACTACAAAAGGCAAGGCGTCGAACCGCTGCTGTTATGGCATATTGATGACAAGGTGTATAATGTGCGAACTGAGTCATCCATTCATATCACCAAAGAAGGTAAGCGGCAACATCGTTTTGGAATGTATAGGTAGATTTACTCACCAATAAGTCTTAATAATCACACAACTTATTCATGCTATACTTGGAAAAATTGTGCATATGAAGAGAACCGGTCCGAGATGGTAAACAATCATGAGTCATGGATATCTGCAGTAAATAATTACTTATTCATATTATAAAAATAGTTGCGGATTTTCCTGTTGCAGGCTGTACGCGAGTGAGACACGAGAACATCAGTGCTGCATTCAGTCGCGTCGTGACTTATTGATTTGGTTCTCTTTGGCTGGCAGAGTGCGGCTTTTTCATTTTATTTGGAATGGTTGAATAACATAACAAGAGTGTACTTATCTATAAAAATAAATGAATCGTTTGCTAACGTCATGTCTGAAGTGCAACAATATAAATTGTTTGTTACCGGTGTGTTTAATAGGCAATTAGATGGTGGTGTGACGCGGGCAGCATAACGCATGCGCGTGCGCAGCTGACGTGTGGCGCGCACCCACCACGCACTAATTGATTCAGTTAAACAATGCCGTGTAAGAAACTGCAATGAATTTATGTAACTCATGATCAAGAGCACATGCTAGCTGCGCTAACACAAGTAAATAGTTTGCT
Source organism: Helicoverpa armigera (assembly GCF_030705265.1). Lineage (NCBI taxonomy): Eukaryota > Metazoa > Arthropoda > Insecta > Lepidoptera > Noctuidae > Helicoverpa > Helicoverpa armigera. The sequence continues at coordinate 7,191,219 of NC_087130.1, read as the reverse complement.
AACGCTATAGCACCTCACACATCTGTACACCTACACTAGTCTGCGCAAATGGTCCAATGCACTATGTTCTACTGGCTCTCAAAAGCTGTTGTTTTGTACGATTAATAAAAAAGTTTGGATTCAAAAGCACGTCGATAAATAGCTGTCATTCCCACTAATATTTTGGGTATATCTTTATCCTATGGTGTGAACAAGCTCATAATACTTAAAGCGTTTAAAATAAAACAAAGCGAACATCGTCCGGCCGTGAGCAGCTTTAGTTCAGGAGCCCAATGTCCGGCGCGCGGCGATGCGCAGGAAATCGTAAAAGCTCATATAGAGCATCATCGGCGCGAGCGCATCTTCCGGTAAGGCGCTTTCCGACGTCTCGCGCGCACACTTCCGCCTTCCATCGCACTTTACGATTGAGTCCGGCGTTTACTGAACTCCTCTATTTCAGGAAATTATGTTATAATGCATTAATGGGTAACGCGAACCCAAAAGATGTGTTAGGAACGCATCTTTTGAGATTGAAAGGACAGTGATAAGAAAGATTACAAAGGTTGTGATGGTTGGAACTGGAATTGAAATAAGTTGGGGGCAATTCAAGTCTTAGACCTCGTTATGTAGGTAATTGCACACCTAGGTATATCACTTCATTTGGCACTAGAAGTAGGAGTCATAAAACATATCTGCATTACTATCGAAGACCCCTTTTTCGGGAACAGTGTTACAGATTACAATTTTACGGTGAATTCTTAGCGCAGCCATAAAGAGCGCCAATTGAACAAGGCGAAATATTTTAACTGCAATACGAAACTAACCGAGGCCAATCAATATAATTCTAATAGCAAATGCCTCAGATTCTACGGTAGGTTACTTTAACTATCCGTTCAGGATTTAAATGTTGCGAAAAGAATTTAAATTGATGGAATGTAGGTATTAACTTTATCGTATTCTAAAGTTGATTCCCTATCTACAAGGTGAAATTAATATTCAAAATGCATACTTTATCGAACAGACTAACCGAAGTCACCTTTCTCGAAAACACATTTCAAACAAAGCAAAAAATGTCAATACGTACAGGCGAACACTGTTTTAGAAAGTATCGCGTTAGTAAAGAATTCGTTATGAAATAGTATGAAAAGGTATTGTTTGTGGCGGCAAAGAAAAAATGAAAAAGCAAACAGTTGCGCATTCCATTGGCTAGTGCACGTGGTACATTCCAATGGGGTCATGCACCACACGGTGCGCGCGTGCGTAAAACAAGTGCAACGTTCTCAACCAATCCGGCCCTCTGCCTTCGCACATTTCACCCAAACGAGCCACGGCCTAACCGAAGTCTCTGTATCAAATCACATCACTAAACGCGAAACTTTACAACATTCGTTTTATTTGCAGATGCACGCCGCAATGTCTCAACAGTCTTCAATGAACATGTGGGTTCTCTACCAATCCTTCAAACTAAGTTTTACTTTGCATTATTTGATTTACATTAGATTCGATTTGATTTGCGGATGTACTGTCAGCTAGTGTGCCAATACATTTATGTCCATCAATATAAATGCAACAACACTCAATAGAGAGGTGTCATTCCGTTACATTTGCATATTTACTCCTACACACAAATTCTGAACTTTTTGCGGCAACACTGCAAACTGTAATGACTAACGCAAACAATGCCATGATTCAATCATGCCAAATATTGATGCAATGCATGCTTGTTCACATCCATGTGAAGTGGTGGTCGGGTAGGGTTTTAACGCGGGTATCGAAACTTAAAACATAAAGAGGGAAAATGAAGAATTACTACATGCATATTTATCATAACTTACTCTTGTTTCATCAAATTAGTGACTTTTACTTCATTGTCCGAAACGAAAGCATCTTAAGGGTCCAATTCTCAATCTACTGAAAGAAAAGCACATCGGGATAAAAATTATGAGTGTAAATCAATTTCCAAAACTAGAGCATGAAAGCTTTAGGATTCCACGTTTATTCAAAGCTTATGTCATCTTCTACCGTTTGCCGTCGTATATTAAACCTATCAACTACTTGACCGTAGACATTTGCGGAGCCTCTTATATTTTTTGCAGGCTCGGGTTACATAACAATGTCCACATAGACTCGTGATACGTATTTCGCTTTCATTCTATTAATACTCTATTTGTTACGCCGATGCGATGAAAGACACACCTAATGAGATCTCAAAAAGCTCCAACGATTCCGAAGAGTTCCGAGAATGAGACTTAATCTCCAAGACGTCCACAGCGTCAAAATGTATGGGGAAAGAATATATTTTTATGAAATTACCGAAAATAATCAGGCTTTCGCCACTGAAGCACAGCACAATTCAGAAGAGCCTGTTCAAAATTATGTTTGGCAAATGTCCTAGCACAATGTGAGTTCAGTATAAGAAATGTATGCAATGCTTAGATAGCATTGGGTATAGAGGGAAAGCGGCGGTCGGCAGAAGCTGGGACATGCGCACAGGGCGGTGGGTCGGAGGCTTCGCAGGAATGCGGCCGCTCCCCCCGCATCACCCTCCAGCGACCGCCCGCCCGCCCGCCGCGCCAATCATTATTTATGGACTTTGTAAACTTTAATCACAACTTTCAGATTCCTTTTCAAATTATAGAAAAGCTCTTTTATGACACGTGAAAGCAGGATTAGTGGTGGTTGGTTAGTGCTACCTAGATATTTCGAATCGATTCTAGTGTTCGCACTTTAGCAGCGTCTTCTAAGGGTTACAGAATTCTTCTCCATTTAGCAACCAGATTCATCATATTCTCAACCAGTTTTAATCTGTACCTCAAATAATGGTTTTCCTTAGTCAATTTATCAATTCGATAAATTACTGGTGTTCAATTCATTTAATTTTCAAATGATATTTCCAACGACTGATCTAACAGTTCGTCGTTTTTTCCAACCAACAAGAATTTTAATCGCCGAAAGGTACAAATTAAAATAAACCATAATCAGATATGATGCGTGTTAAGGCGTTTTCTGGCAAGGAGGAGGTAATATAAAATCGACAAAACGGCTCTGCGTCCATGGAAGGAGCGAACGCCGACACATTCCCGAGGCTTGAATCGTAAATTACGGCAGCGCGAGCGGCGCCGGCGCCGGGAGGAGCGCTTGTTACGATATTTGAACAAATTCCCGGCGGTGTTAATCTGCATAATAACAGCGGCGGATACAAAGCGGTTGCCGACTCCCATTATGCGCGGGCGCCACCCCCTCCCGCGCGCTCCCCGCTCCTCCGGGCACACTGCGCCCGAATACCTATACGTGATTACCCACACCAACTACGGTGTTAAATCCACCGCCTTATCGCTTGCCATCGTAATGAACGACCGCTACGAGTTTTCATACGGATTATTTATGAAAAATATGAAGTGATGGATAACGTGTAATTTGTAAAATCGTAGCATGAGTAGCACTTTAATGTACGCGAACTGAATTGTTGTTCCGGTGGTTAATAATAATTATGCTATCATCTTATTGGTAGGTTTAACTTTTGTTACACCTTTTCACATTCATATGCATACCTAATGGTTAATTTCATTCAAAGAATTAGCGGTTAACGTTTTAGCGATTCTAATCGTATTCGTGTAACAATACAAGAGAAGAAAGGTTATCGACGTTGCAAATGTATGCAGGGCTCTCAGTGCTACAAAAATAATTAAACAAACGTTAGCTCGTTAAAGAAGGTCCAATTATGAGTGTAATAAGCGGGAGGGCGATCTGCATAACAAGCGGGAACAAAGGAAACGCCGAGTGCTATCTCGTAGCCTCGTTACCTGCCATTACGCGGGGCGGCCCGACGCGAGCGAACCTACCCGCTGCGCCGGCTCTCACAAAACGCTATCGCTAAATCTTCACCTCAATATCAAACTTAATTCCTTTGTATTATGTGTGTTTTAATTAGGTCATGTATTTAGTGCAACAATTTTCTTTAACTTGAATTAGTTTATTAACTTTAGTTTTAGTACTTCAATAGTGTCTTTCTAGATATATCTATGATTTTGCACGAGCGTTGTTTTATTGCATAGTCGGCTGCTCTTGTAAGGTAGATCCGTGTGATTATACCAACACGTGTACTAGAGCGCTATATTGAATCATGCAGTAGTATAAGTTTTGTTTAAATAAGTACATTTCGCTATGATGATAAAGACTATAACGAAGATAGTAAAAGATCTCGTTATAGACACAACAACGGTGAGATTTCGAAAACATTCTGGGAAATTGTAACAAATGAGAAGAGTTGGAATCTTTCGAAAAGATCGGTAACGTCGCGTACATTTAGTGAGAGGTGCCAATATTTAACAGTTATGAATATGCTCGGAGGCACCCACGCGTCAGTATAGACGACGCGACAAATCGCCAAGGTTGACTTCAATGATACGGCGCGCGCCGCCGGATTTTTCAGTGAAATAGTTTCATCGGGCGGTTTCGGCGGCGGTGACGGCAACGTCTGCGCCGGCGCGCCGGTCGATGCCCCCGCGGCCACGCGATTTGGCTCCACTCGACGCAACTACTAATGAAACGCCGCTGCCAATACTCTCGCTGTGCCACTCGGCCGCGCTTCTACCACCTTTACCAACAACACACTTGCAGTACCTATCTCACCGACTCCTAATCACTACTCCGCTTTCATGCTGGACAAACCAGACATCCAAAATCTGCAAACAAATCGCTTGGGTATATAATCGAAAGTAAAAGCTCATATCTAAACGACCATCAGGCTTCACGAAAATCGGCGGTAGAAGAAACAAAGCACTAAATGTTTCATAATGAATTGGCAAAATGAACTCTTAATCTGTATCGCAATCCCCATGCCAAACGGCAAGTAGGCGTGTGACGACTCATGCCAAACACTCGATGAGACGAGACGAGACAATTCTCGACACTGCTTATCTTAAACGAAATTATACATTTATTTTTAGTTTGTGGAAACTAAAAACGAATCGGTGACAAACGACGAATATAAGCCCCCATCGAATGTACTTAATATGTTTGGATATCGATATAAATTAGAGTCAAGTTGGCGCAAGCAGCTATTGTTAACGTCGAGTAGCGGGTCCGATGCACAAGGCATAGTGCAGCCGTAGATAGCTAGCTGCATCCTGCTCGCGCCCGCAACTTATCAATGAAATGCCTGCGCAGCCGCCGCCGCAACGGTGCCTCGCGTTCCTTCTTCTGACGTAACAAAATGGCGGACAACACATTTACGTATGTACTTATCCTATTTAAGTATTTATAGAGAATTTGCTAGCAGAATTAACAATGCTTACGTTATACGCCATTAAATAAACATAATTCCCGAGAAGTACTGAATTTGAAGTGTCATGACTACGAAATTATGCTGGAAAGCACAGTTACACAACACAATAGATTTTTAAGAAACGACGATGTATTGGTATTGTGCTCTTTTACGTGGATATTGGTTTTAATTTTACATTAAGAATCATGCAATGGTGCGAGTATTTACGCCTTCTAACACGAGTTTACATTAAACTTCCTCAAATTATTGTAATTTAGAACCGTTATCACAGATATAGTACATTTTCTGTATTTTTTTCAATACATAAAATGTGTTTAGTAACGCCATCTACACATAAACCATGGTATCTGCAAAGTGCTTAAAAATTACTACTCGCATTCTAGTACCCGCGAACACAACAGAAGACACAAGTTTCTATAGATCCCGCTAGGTGGCATTGAGTTCAAACGCCGTTGATTTCAAGCAACATTTCATTGTGAAGCTAGATGGCGCTGCTAACACCTACTGACGTTGACCTTAGTTTACCTAAACTGATGAAACCTTTCGTTTGATACTTTTTGCTTTTTTTCGTCTGGCTTGAATGATATCATAGGAGATTTTTCCTTACCTGGCTGTGTGAAAGTTCGCTTCGTCGGATGAGCCGGCTGCAGCGAACGACACGCCAACGGCGAGCCCCTCGGGAATATTATGTACGGTGATCGCAACTACGAGAAGCATGATTCGCTTCCATTGCGACTGGCGCGCTTCTAGCGACCTCGTCACGCTGTCTCGCCGGTCACCTTCGCCATTCTCACCAGCTTTCTGAAATGGACAACAAAAGCTTTTAAAAATATATTCTGGATATGTTTTTGTCGTTTTAATTGAAAAAATAATCGTCTTTCCATAATTTTTTTCCCGATTTAGTTGATATGATGAGACAATTTCCATAGATTAAAATTGGAGCACACCTTAACTTGACTATAAAAATGCAAATAAAATGATGATCGATGGTGTAAAATATTATTAGAGTTCAATTAGTTTAAGTAGCTCTACAGATGCGGAATGATGAATATGATGCGGGCTGTTGTAGTATTTGGTTCATCTTGTTAAAGATAAATTCAAATACATTGTGAACCAAAAACGTACAAATCAGCAACAAGGAAAAAAAAAACTAAAATTACAAAACCATCAACATCGTAACATTTATTTTAAAATGTATTATCGAATTTATGGGGCATTTTGAGGCGCCAAATAATTGGCAAAACGAGTTTTGTCATTTTTTGTGTTCATTTATTATGCATGGGATTGATTTAAAATTAAAATTTTGGCTTTTGATGACGGATGAACCTTGCTATCTGAAGGTTTCTAATACCTACAACAGGGGTTACAGAATCTTTTACATCATTTTGATAAACATTTATGTACCGATAAAAATACATGATGATGTTTGTAGGGAATTGGCGGTTAATAACGTTCAATCATTTACAAAATTACAAAAGGGGTTAAAGAACCGATAACATATACAAGGGCATGGTCTTAGGCAGTGTCAATGCGCTGCTGAATAAATACAACTTTAAGTACTTAATCATAAGTCCATTAAGGATAACGAATGTGATTTTAAGTTTATTTTAGAATTCTTAGTTTATTCATTCAAGTGTTGTAAATATCTGACGACTTGTAAGCGCCCGCGGTTTGGGTTAATAATACTTTCGGAATAAAAAAGGTAAATAAACTGCGTCCATAGATACAGAACAAAGGTTAAGGTGAATGTAGCTCTACTAATTATAAAACTAGTTTCTATAACATTGACGATGTAGAAGATCACTGATCGTGAGTTATATGTCATCAATGTCACCTAGTGGTTATACGGACATTGTTTTTAACCGATCAATAATAACAACTAACAGTTAAAAGACTACAAATGTTTATGCAAACTTCTGTAGATAGGAAGTAACAATGCAATATACACGTACCAAGGCCAAAACCTGCTTTTTGTTTGGATACGAAATTTTGGTCCTCATCCTTAAATACTTAAAAGGACAGATTGTAGTAACAGCCTTTTCCGAACCTTGTTAGGGTCGTCTTTCATCTGCAGGCAGTTTTACCAATATTTTACTTATAGAGTCTACCTATATGTTCTCCTTAACCCAGCAACCTGGGCAACCCGAAACCCGTGGTAAGACTGGTTGTCTGACTTTCTGGCTTATGACTAGGTACTGCCAAAGATGTCAGTCAAAATGACAGCCGGGACCCATCAACTAAACTTCCGGAACATGGATATATCAGTCACTCAAATATAATAATGACTAACGTAACCAAATATTACCATCGCTTATTTTTACTAAGTCTCGGTAAATATTTGACACGTAAAAACAATGAATTGAAAAACGTTTCTCGATTTGCTCATTATTCATTAAATGGATAGGTACCTACAGTACATGCAATAAAACTCAGAGAAATTTTTAGTAAGCTTTGGCTGCGCAGAAAAAGAATTAAGGAACACAATTGTCTACTTACTACTCAATTGTCTATCAGCTAATATCATGACTTATTTTGGTAGTAGTACTGACGTGACGTGAAAGTTAGTCATTATTTATAATAATGAGTAGGTAACGAACCAGCGAGTGATGCGAGTGGTGATGTCCTCTTCTCCTCTGCGCCGTGTGCTGGTTGCTGATGCAGTCGGCGAAGTCTGCCGGCTGAGGGTCCATCGTCACGACACTCGTGTTGTTCGACGGCCGCCGGTTCAGCGCCGTCATCATCTCCAGGTCTTCCAACTTCTCCTTCGAGTCTTTACTCTTTGTTATAGCTGCAATGTTTAACATACTTCGTAAATACGCTGTAAATTATTCAAGTGTTATCCTACTTTGAAATAGTTCATGGGCGATAATTATTGCGCGGTTAAATAATAGCGATAGGCTCTTTCCTTATCATATTATTAACTGCGCTAATGCCTAAATAGAGGCTCAAATTAACTTCATAAATCTTAACGATACCCAGTGTAGGACTAAAAGATCATGACCAAGCATCGCAAATTGCTCTCTAATAATAGCCGTAAGTCATTACGCTACTCGTAAAGAAAATGTTTTGCTTGGGCGCTAGAATACCGATTACAGTGATCATTGCGAACAACTGTATAATAACAATGAATCTATGTAATACTTTGTTGACATGCTCATACTCATTCAAGTTATCTGCACTGGAGTACAAATCCACGAGTAGGTATTGTGATCTGGTTTAATTTGTAAGCAATGCAGTACAAAACTGCAGCGTCACGCCCAAATACTGTGATCGATATTACTTGAGCATTTGTGCAGGTACCGATACGGTTGAGCTTGAAGGACAACCTGGCTTTATTGCTTGAACAACTGACGAACTTTTAATTTATTTAAAATCCTCCGTAATAATGTTTACGTTCAAAACTTAGCAATATGTTATCGCTTTCTTCTATTTTATCTTCACGCGATCGTGGTTTTCATCACCTTTCGCCTAGGCATACAGTCATAAATATCCGAGTCACAAGCATTATATTTGTTCGTGTGCATATAAATAATTAAGTCAATTTGTTACCATTCTATTATGGCTGTTTATTACTAACTCCTGTAATTTAATCTTATGTAATTAAAGTAAATAGACGCATGTTTGTTTATTGTGATAAGAAACTACCATTTGGTTTAGATATAAGTATAATAACTTAAGTAGCTAGGTCTCGCAGATAACATAGAAATTCTTCATTCTTAGTTTAAAAACAAAAAGGATACACTGGAATAAAATATATAGAATATAATAAAGATAACAGACACTAGACTTACAAGGTAATCTTTGAATAAATACTCGGTACTTCCTTGAGCGCTAACTTTTGTCAGAAAACAAAAAAAAACGTACTTAATTTATGCCCTGCATTTTTCAATAAAAATAAATGAGGAAAATCATTAACACTGCACTGATACGAACTGTTTGGAGGAATTTTCACCACCTGTGTATTTTATCGTTTCTTAAAAACTATAGCGTGAATATTAATCTATCGTCCTCATTGACATTTATTAAGCGAGTCGGAAAGTCTGGATTGTATTTTTTTTGTTTGTATCGTAATAATCCATTTCTACATTCAACACTAGACTCAAGAACGGAAAATGATTCACATGCTCAAAACAGTAATAATGACTTTTGAAATGCTAAAAATATAAAAGGTCTTAACGTCCGTAATAATGTGTTTACGTTCACACTACCTGATTTACCAACTTTTTTATCATTAAGCTGCATTTATTTATAGTGTACCTTTATTTATATCTCTGTACTGAGAAGTTAAATGAAAATACGGGACATCATAGTCTGTAATTTATGAATGCATCTTACATTTCTCCACGTCTCAAAGAAACCTTCTGTATCAGATATCGAACATAGTAAATTAATGGACGACTAACTGAACTGCATTGATAACTGAACTCCCCATTAAAATTAATTGTACTGCCATTCGGAATTTATTTCAAACTATTAAATACATACCTATATTCTTTTATATAAATATAACATTTAAGAGAACACAAAGAAAGATATGATGTGAAATACCCTAAGGCGTTAAGTCCGCCGTCGTACATTGTGCAAAAAGTATAAATAAGTAAAATAATTGTATTATCGACTATCACAGTTATGTTTCAAAGTTATCTACCTCTAATAAATAGGCAAACGATAGCTTGCAATCTTGCTGCAAATTACATTTTTCATTTGCCTTTGTAGATTTTTTTCTATCTAATACGCGATGCATATACGTATGTAGGTATCTTCAGTATTTATTACATTATACGAGGTCAAAATAATATTTAATTAACCTGCACCGACACTTTTTGTTGGGGGGTTACCCGAAAGCGACATAATGAAGTATGCTATCGATGTTAAAAACATGTTGTTATTTCATTACAGAATTACCAGAATTACCTGATTGGCTGCTGAAGGTCAGCTAGGTGCACTGTGCACTAACCGTAATATTTAAATTATAAAAAATACGAATAAATTTAATAATACTCTGAGACATGAATGAATTAGTTACTGCAGCATTGAGCAAATGTCAGTAGATGATTTCTTTTTAAGTGAATAATATTTTTGGATTTCATTACAATGTTATAAAAAATATTCTATAGGTAATAGTTTCCAGTGCAAAACTGGTGCGGATAAGAAAATATGGATTTTTCGAAAATTTTCATTCGCATCTCATCCATTGTAATAGTAAAATAATTGCTGTGTTAATGTGCTCAACTCCCAATAAAACAAATGAAATCGTTAGAATTTAAAAAACTGTAGCATTCACTCACTTGCTGTGTACAAGTATCACCTTAATTATTCACTATGTCACAAATTTTAATTCATCTGTTTTTTATGCTTTTTGGAATGTATAAATTAGCCAAATATAATGCAAAGGTTATTGGGTGCAGTCCAAAAACTGGTTTAACTTTTTATAAACTTATTAAAATGAGAGTGGAATACTTTGCAGTTGTGGTATTTATATTAGAGATAGAATTGTTATGTATATAAGTATTTGAGTACATACATATTGTCAATGTACCAAGGTGCTACACATTAACTTTGATATTTTCTTATAGTATATATTGTCATCAAAGATTATAAACAAAACCTTGCTTTTTTTTGTTTGAAAAATAAAGATAGATTTTTAAAATTTCCATTACAATATTGAAAGCCAAGTGAACTTATTTACTCACTTGAATGGTTCTGGGAAATATTAAAGCAATATCAATATTGGTGTGTTTGTTTACCTTTAAATTAAGCTGGGTTTGTCCCAACTTTTGATCGATAACAAACAACTCTCATTGACATAGGTATATTCAGATTTTCCTTATATTTTCGACTAGCTTTGTCAAGCAGGTTTTAACCGCAGTGGACCCAAAGAAACTGAGATATTTTCCTCAAATGAATTGGAATGAAAGTCAAATGGGAAATGAATCTCTTATATTTGAAGCCCATTTCAGTCAGAGTTTCAACCAATTCTAGCCAGGTATAGTTAATATGTTTGATAAAATTACACTTTAATGTCAATATTAACTAAAGAATAATCATTCTAACATAATTAAAAAAACATAAATTATAATATTTCAAATTGCAATACTAGCAATTTCTCTCCCTCCTTAGTTCGAGAAGGAAAAGATATGGAATCACCATGAAGTTTATTTAGAATCAAATGTCAACCTTGATAACTGTTAAACTAATGCAATACTTTACTTGAGACTGTAAATATTGATAATCTTTATCAATGTCTACATCAAAACGATTAACATAATTCATATTTTATAGCACAATACAATATTTTACTACTGAGAACTGAACTAAGCTGCAATCGTCACTTCCTGAAAAAACTATGTAATGAAGAAAAAAACTTGTGACCAATTATTTTCATTGATTAATTGATAAAAGAAAATTAAATAATTGACATAATATAAGTTACATTACAAAATTTTATCAAGGAGTTTGCATTAACCGATAACAAAAAACACTGAGTTTTTGGTCAATGGGTCATCTTAGGGCATAAACCATTACCAAAATTTGTAAACATAGCTGGCACTTATAAACTTTGCACCTATAAAAATAAATGTATTTTATTTATCGCTAAAATATTATTTAATAGTCCTGGAAAATAAATAAAAAGAAAAACATTGAATACTTACTGATCATCATGCCAGTGGAGTTAATTCCTAAGTAATCCAGGAACTTATCAGTTCCAAAAACAAACACTGCTCCAAACAGGAATCCAAATGCAACTGGTAGGAAGGCATACTGTCCTTCAGATCCATATTTGTTTGACTTTTTACACATATTGATGGCTGGCTCCAGCAGAGACCAATATGACGCTGCGGTCATCACCCCCGCCGCGAAACCCAGTGACACGTCAAGTAATTTCCTCTAAAAAATAAAAACAAATCAATGATGCCCAATTTTGTCACTTGTTAGATAACTGTTTACGTATTTTAAGTAATCTGAATAACTTACATGTTTTCCCCTAATAAAGAATACACAACCGGCCCCCACAGCAGTTAATCCCCACGTCAGAAGGGTCCCTAGAAGGGCCTGGGTCACGGCTCCGTACCCTTCTATCATTTTGTACAATTTATTTCTAAGTAAACAATTTCAAGTTAAGTACACCTTATCACATAAACATTTTATGTGCACGAATGTTTCTTAAATTACGCGAACTTAACCATCATATTATCGACAAGAGTCACGACTTAAATCTTTTTATACATTCCACATGTTTTTATCGTAGTTTTGACCTTGTGTTGTGTCAGATTTTGTTCACAGATAATTTTACCACGTATATGTCACTGTCAAAATCTACTAAGTGTTACCAGCACCAACAGAGAAACCTTGTTTTAGAATGTAGAATATGTAAGTAAAAACACTTGTAATAAATACGCACTACCTATTGTAATAGTTTATGTTTAAAATCAACGAAAACGCTGCCTAATCACTGAAAATTTATGTAATATTGCTGAAATATTTCGATGGAATTTACAAGAATTTACTCCTGTCACATCCGTAATGTCAATGTCTCAAATGACGTATACTGTATAGTTCAGAAATATATACTGTGTGTAAAGATGAAAAAAGTTTTATGTGAACGTGTGCAAATGAGTAAAACTAACGTAAATGATGTTAAAATTATCGAGAACACTGAATTAAATAAAAATAGAACACAAGAGCTTGAAAAAACATGCGTGGTGCAGCATTCAGTATCATTTTTTGCGCAGGTTTTTTTTTCAAATATTGGTTTACATTACCAAATCCAGGCGGGGTTTTCAACTAGACACGGTGAAATCAATCAATTTATTTACTCACTACTATTAGTGGCTTGATAATTTCGGACTTGGCACGGGATCGGTACGAGGCTCCCGAATGAAATGTCTGGTTTTTAATACGCTTTTATTTGATTTTAAGTATTTTGGAGACGGTAGGTATAGGTAGAAATCCCCTATTTCTTATATGAAAAGTGTGCCACTTGATCTAGTAACCCTTTTTAAACGGGAATGACTCCTCCTTTCATGGAGTTTCTTGCCGGTTCTTCTCCATGAGACCAACTTTTTGGAACCGTGCAACTAATGTGACGTTTCATAGGTGCCTGCAAAGGCCTATGTGAAATAAAAAGATTTTGTCAGTCAGAGTCAGACAGTGTCAGAGTTTAACTGACAAAAGCCCAAGAGTAGGTACAAGGTAGCATATGTATTTTGGTCCTTCAGCTAACAGGGCTCAATATCTCTTTCGAGTCATCCTGGAGCCCTGACTTAAAAACCCTGACTTTTAAAAATATTGTTTCTGTTTCATATTTATTCAGACTTTGTCATTCTGTAGCAATTATTTGCTGGGATTAGGTACGTTACTGTAGGCCTCCAAGTTAATCATACTCAGAAGCCAAGACCATTTTCATCTAACATTGAATGGGTACCTAAACATTGTGTAAATATTTTCTTTTTTTATTGTTCGCACGTAGCTACCTACATAAAATAAAGTCAAGTGAGATAATATCATTAACATACTGTGAACGCAGCATTTAATAAAGAGTATGTTTTACTTAAATAGTGTATGCGTAAATTTCGTTCATATCTGTTTAACCGACTTTACACTTAAATTAAATGAGTCAGTTGCAGCAAACGCCGTTATAATGAGATGGCATTAATTAATAAAAACACGCAGTTTCGTACAAGTCCTTAGACAAACTATTTATTTTATCGCATGAGATATCAGTCACGTCGACGGCCCACTGACGAAAACTCGGTGTAAAAGTAAACAGCTTTTATGGCCCTTCTAAATTGCGTTAAGAAACAATTAAATAAGTAAGTATTTTTAATTGCCGTGAAAATGTACACGTTCCTGATTCTGGCAAGTAGGTAGTACAACTAAATTATAGGCAAACAATAAGCCTGGTAAGTGGTAATAAAGTAGCACATAATTATAATTATATGTGAATCATTATTGTAATTATTATTCTTTTGCTTCTCAAGAATACTTTCGATGAATAATTTTGATACACTAACCGTTACAATAAAGATTTATGTATTGTAATGTCTTTGGATATATTGTCCTCATTAGAATACTCGCAAGAAACGTCCAAGAGACAGTTAGAACACATCGATGTAATTACCGGCCCTGTTATTAGCGACAACCGCATACTTCACCTGTGATATATAGGTAGTACATTTTCCTAAGCAAACAATGGCTCTAGTCTTTGACAGCTGCATCTAATTAATTTTTACCGATATTGTAATTACGGAGTAATTTTACAGATTTTATTAGCGTATCGTTGCGACCTCGTCTCAACTCGTCTCTACCGCGTTTTGATCACCGTAAACGTGTCACTGGACCGTTACATTTTTCACTGATACGAATACAAAGGTAAAATAAAAATAACACCTTGTAGATTATGTCTAATAAAACTGGGTTTAAGAAAAATCAAACTAATCGTACCGATATCATTAGAATTTTAATGCAAAGCTCAGATACTACTCCTAGGTGCTAGTATTAGGTACAGCTATTTATCTACCTAAGAACACAAAAAAAATCCTTCCATATGTTCGTGATTGCGTGGATTTGTTTTATCAATACCTACAGTCAATTTCCGCACACAATGTATGTCAAAATACTTGACAACATGCACTTGACCAACATTTTCAACTTGCACTTGACTAGTTTTTTATGTCACCTAGAGCCTAATGATGAATAACATGTAGTGCGTGCCGACTACTTAAGGCTTGAATGGCGAAATATGCACGCAGAGCCGTCGGCCACAGGCATTACATTAAGCACCGTGCGCTGGCGCAGCAATCGCTGGGCGGTCCTGTCGCGGTGTAGCATTATGTCCCGCATGCTCCACATTCACCACAATTAGCGGGGAGGTACCTTGATACCTCATACAGCCGGCAAACTATATTGCCTCTTTGCCTTCAAACGGCTCTTGATAGCGAACCAGCTATCAAGCGAATAGACACAGCCAACCAATTACGTCTGAAACTGAAGTGTTGCGCAATTATGCCCTTAGCAGGTACAGCCAAGTAGGTAGGTGTTGTTCACTCAAATAAAGTAATAATTCTCAAATAAAACAAACAAGACTCATGAGGCGCCTTAATTCGGTGATCTAAATCAGACAACAAGGGAGCCATATAATTTGATGTTCAAAGCTACGCAACTGTTACAAATTCTCATGAGCGAGTGACGTGGTCTGCGTAGACGCAGCCACCGTAGCGTTAAACGAACAAAACATTCCGCTAGATCGTCATTATTCAAATTTTCGCTGTACTAGTTGCCCGCTTGTTCCGGCCTCTGCTTTTTGTCCTATTTCGTACTAGTCTGAAATTACGATTAGTCCGGTCAAAATGAGATGCGGTCATCCGTGGTGGATGGCCGTGTGAACGGTCCGTTATCCAAACAGCTTAAGCGGTTTGTGGAGATGCTCATTGTCTTGAAGGTTCCTAAGGAACGGAAGTAAGCATTTTGTCAATTTTCTTAAGATTAAAAGCATTAAAGCAAAGTGTTTTCTCGCATTTCTGGTCAAAACTGGACCAGCAACGAAAATATACCTACCTATTACAATCTGGCAAAATCATTGGATCGACATTTTATTTCTGCTGAGCGGTACTAGACTCTATTGAAAGAGTTTAGTTTGAATTTCTACCTGTGAGACAAACTTGAATAAACTATACATTATTGCATGCCTTTTTTCAGATTCCTACATAAGTGTAAATGGCTACTAAGTAGGTGAAATATGTGTGGTCCTGTCCTGGGACTGTTCTGCTGCCTGTCGTTTCGGGTCATCAATCAGATATAGAGTACGAAGCAATATAAATACAGGTACCTTCTATGTTCGACTCACCAAAATATACTTGAAATCAACCAACATCTTGTGGAAGTGTCAGTTTGTTGCCCTCATTCAGTATCGGTAATCTTTTATACAGTAGCAAGCTAAAAACTCTGCTAAGTACACAGACAAAAACCATACTTACGATCAAATAAAAAAGTACCTAATCGGAACTCCACCGTAGCAATTAAAAATTAGTAAGTAGGCTTTATAAATTTTCACGGACGGGCAAAAACGCGAGTTGTTTTATAAATCCAAGAAATCGATTTTTACCTCAATAATTAGTAAGCATTTGTTCCTTTTTCCAATCGGTTTATTGACACCTGGCACGGCTGCCCTTTACCTTACCGTTATGAAAGATCAACTAAAACGTAAGTACTTCGGTATAAAGTATGCGGTTTTACTGATTTCCATGTACGCTACCGCACGCTGTTACATAACGGGGCCACATACTGTTGGGATCAATTTCGGTGCGTCGGCGGATGATCTTTATACAATAGTAGGTGTCACTGCAGCATGCGGAAGACCGTAGATCATAAATCATAGAATTGGATTCGCAGCGCACGTCTGCAGGTAATGGAGGCAAAAACGCGCGGCAGCAATAGTCGCGTGCCTGGCATTTCCCGGCTGCAGGCGTGATTGTCACATCACATTGTAACAATTTACTGTTTCAATGCGCTTACATTGCTATTGCTTTATCGCTACATTGTTTACTTTAATGTATGATTTTCAGAAACATCTGTTTTTATTACATAGCCAGCAATATTGAAGATGTAGTTTTTGTTCGGTAAGGAATCTTTAAACCTTTGAACATGTTTACTTCATGCATTGAAAAAGGGGCTGGCCTATTTTTTAATGTTTTTTTTTTAAATGTCGACCAGTATGTACTTAACTAACTTGGAGTGGAATGTAAGGTAACTACATAATCTAACCATCCCAAGTTTAACCATCTTCCAAGGATCGCATCTTCCAGAAAATTGGCAACTGCATCTGCCTATGCAGCTCTGATGACAATACAATAATATGGTAGGTACTAAAGATTTGATCTGATGATGGAGAAGGAAGATATGAACTGGAACTTCGTGATGAATCCTTGTTTCGAAGCTATGTTTGGACTTGTTAGAAAAGTCTGTCTACGTGCATTTCTAAGAGCGTTTCTTTAAACTATTAATCGGGATATGTATAAACTTCGTATATGGTAAAATATTAAAGCCTGCTTTTTAGATTTAATATTTTAAGACCGAGTTCTATCCGCAAATTAATGAAAAAGTCGTAACACCTGTCAAAAGCACACTGAACAATGAACATCCATTCGAGAAAATAGCAATTATAGTGTTAATCAAAGATATTAGCGAAGACTTATCATTTTCTGGTCGACTGAATTCTTTATAATTAGCACGTCTTGTAACTCTTTACAATTTACGAGTAAGAAGTTAACTGCGCTCGGTGTCTATGAACATTTAGGAATTTTACAGCTTTTATTTACAACCTTCTTTGTATCGAAATAATTTTCCCACCCACAATAAAATTAATGATTACCAATGTAGTTAATAACGTTATTTATTTTTAATCAAATATATAGATATCTACACTATATTATGTACCTCTATACTTAGGTATACAAAAATAAAACATAAAGGTATTTATAAAAGAACATGTAGGTAGGTAAGTAATTCATATGCATTTTAATAATATAGCCATCTTAGAAATAAGTAGCAACACTATTGCACTAGGTACCTGCTGTAATAATGGTCGTTAATTTGACATTTATAGGTATGTAAATTAATTTTATTGACTTTCTTGTAGTTTCGAATTTTCTTTGTCATACTTAGGCTAGCCTACCTATTATAACAACGGGAACAAATATAATGACCACCATAAAATGCTTTGATACCCTAAGTTTTGCATCCAGAAATATCTACTGAACACCAGAAAAATAAAGTCTAAAAATGTAATAGTACCAGCTATTTTAGTCACAACTTCACTTTAAATTGTATTCGACCACCAAATTTAGTAAATGATCACCAACTCTTGACGACCAAATTAATGTATTATTTTTGCCTAAATAAGTCACTGTGATTGCCATAAAATGTAGGCTTATTACCAAATAAAGTATTATGATGCCATATTAAGTTATGTGTCCGGCTTGCAATGCATGCGTGAGTGTCAGTACGACGAGTGACAGGGGAAAATGGAAGAAAATGACATATTGCGCCGACCCCAAGTAAATTGGGAACAGGGCAGGAGAAAGAAGAAGAAGAATGTGTTTCTCAATACACTCCCTCGAAAACACACTCTTATCGCACTGTTTAGAGGCATGCAATAGACAATTTTCCACCCTAGTGCAGGAAAAGGGTCCCCATAATGTTATTACATCTATTGTATCAGGCCAACTTTGATTATCATTTTATATTAAAACACTGGTATAATTTTGATGATCATTTACTACTTTTGGTGATCATTTACTACTTTTGGGGTAACAATGATTAATTTGGACTCATTTTGCTTAAATAGGATAGCAGAATTTAAAAACTTTGGTTATAATCTTACTTTAAAATGGTGGTTTAATTTTGGTGATCACTTACTATTTTTGGCTTGCGCATGATTTATTTTGGAGTAATTTCACTTAAATAGGATAGCAAAGTGTTAAAACTTTGGTGATAGTTTTACATTAAAATGCGAGTTTCATTTTGGTGATCATTTACTATTTTTGTCTGCTATTTGTTACTATATCTGGTGATCAGTTAAACATAAGCCTATAACAACTAGGTACCAACATATCTTTTTGTTCAAACCTAAATATTTCACAACCGGAGTCCGTTATATACAACTGGATTATTCATTTTCTTTTAAAAGCAAGTGTACTTTTAAAAGAAAACGTTATGCGAATTACGTACTGGTTTGGAGCTAGACACAGCCATTAGTAAAATAGTTTTATTATACCTGTGTAACTGTTGATGTGACCATGAAACATATTTTAGTTTCAATAAAAATAAGTAAAACATTACTCAGTATTTTTAAGATGGCTTTTACCGTAACAACTTACAAGCTTTTACGGTAAACGTTAATATATGATGTTAATACCTAACAGAAAACCGATATTAAAACTGATTTTGCTATCTGTTTTATTGGCAAACAATAATTACCTAGGTAAGTGCATTTCTTGCGCAACTCGGTCCGAATGGGTCAATTTATTTAACAAAACATGTGCGCATCAAATGTTATATCAAAACGCAATTCAAGTGTAAGAAAGCACGTCACTCAAGCTCGTACTGTGTATGTAAACACAATCGGTGGAGGTTGACAGGCACTGCGTGTGCGCAAGCTTACTACTGACTACTAAATTGACCATCTGTCGGCGCGTCTACGCCGCGGTCCCACGTCGTTAGCATAAAAGACACAAACATGGCCAGTGACAGGTTGTGCTGCGATGGAAAACCTTTCAGTTGTGCATCTTCTTCCTTGTTGCATTGTGAGAGCTAGTTCCAGATCGCTTGCCGGTTACAGCCGGCTGTTCTCAGGAGATCAGCAAACAACGCAGGACATACTTACTTATTATACCTACTTAGGGAATTTATTATTTTAAATATTCGAACACAACACAACAGCCGCGGTGGGCAACTTTGATTTGATTATGTAATCAAATAATTTGCTTCCAATTGTACACACTTTAATTTACACATGGTGGAGTTGCAGAATCTGATAACGATCTTGTAAAACTAAATAATCGCTAGTTAACATAATTCAAACTAACATGAAAAGTTATGTTAAAGAAACACCCTATTAATCGGTGGGTATTTACAGCAAATACACGATAAACAGAGAAAAGTTCTCATAAAATAAAAATTGTGCATTTCATTACACGATACAGTTACTTTAACTTTCCATAGGGGATCTTATCTCTTGGTTTACGACATGCGCGCACACTTGTCAATTAGGAAATGAATAAAAGAGAAACTTTAATAATGTTATTTTATTAGTAAAGTTGTTGGTTCAATACACTTATTGTTATTAAGCGAAGTTCGAGTTACTGTAACCACGGCTAATGCACTTCTTTTTACTGCAGCAAAAACTCACACCGCCAGTCAAGGGAATGACCCATTAGATAAACTATCAATAGGAAGCTTACCACCATGGAATAGATTATAATAATAAGTTAGAAAAACTGAACAGTGATTCTAGTTGCAAGTTAATTAATAATTTCTTTCTTTTTATCAACTAACACGTTCAATGTTCATATATTATTTAAATTATTACTGAAAATCAAATTTTATTTTTAAACTTACCTACACTTTAAGTCGTCAACCTTATTATAAGAATGAGAAATTTTATTTGATAGAAACATGGTATGGTATTACAAGATGTTTCATCGCTCATGCGTGCAGTAGTTACAGAAAATCTTACATGAAAAAAATAAGTAAGTGCCGTCGTAGTGAAACAAGAATCTCGTGTTGACATTGCAAGGCTACATACACTTTATGGTAAAGATACGCAGTTGCCGGCACGAGCAGCTGCGGAAATATGCGCGTAAACCTAGATTAGCAAAGCAAGCAGCAAAGCATATTTAATAGGCTATCTAGACATAGATAGCTCCAGCACTTCACTATCACCACGACGTGGAAAGTAGGATAATTTCCCGAGTTCATGTCTCAACAGACGGATGATTGATTCAAATTACTATTGAAGACGACGAAGTCTACTGTGTTTATCTACGCAGAATGATAAAGTAGGACTTTTTGATTATTGTTTAAATGTGAAGTGGAGCGTCGTCAATTGCGGTTTACTTGGTCACTCACTGAATAATTCTGTCGAAAAAATACCAAAATCCGTTCCGTGTATTGCACCGCATCTGTTGATAATAATTGGAAACTATCCAGCCGTTTGTTTACTTTGGATTTACAATCGAACAATTTGCTGCTGACCGCTTTCATTCAATAGTTCACTAAATAAAAGAACCTATTACTTGGCCCAAATAGATTATTTTGAGACTTGACCATTTCTGAATATTTCTTATCTGCATCAGTATTTTGATAACTGCTTCGTAAGTTGGTAAGATAAACTATACAAGGCAAAGTCTAAACCTGCGTTAATCTTAGATTCGTAAGTACAACTGCAAATGATCATTGGATTGGTGAATTAAAAAGTTATCTTTTGCTTATCTGAAACTTTGATTGACTTTCTATAGCGGTTTAATTTCATATCGTTTAGATAGGCCCGTGCCCACGGTGCTCACCGGGGCTCACTCGGTCAGATATGAAGCTATTTGCTTATCTTATCTGCCAATCATCTTTAGCAGTCGGAGTCATCTTCAGAGATGGCGACCCAAACATAACAACGATGACCCGATACCGGCCGCAGCACCGAAATGCCACTCAATCATTAGGCAGGTACGCCGCAATTTCTCCACGCGAATGTCACGGTAATGAACGCGTCGCGGCGCTCGACGGAGCCCAATTCTCCCAATAATCCGACGCCAATCAACTATATAGATCACGAGATAGTTCGAGGCGGTTCGGTGATCGTGTCGTGAGAACGATAAGACACAGGCGAGCAGGTGGTTCCCTCCCCGGCCATGGCTAACTGTTCCACCATCATCAACGGAGCGAGCCGAGCGCGCCACCGCGCAGTCCCGAGACACCGGCGCAGCACGCGGGCCGCACTCGACTCCACCACCGCTACCGAATTGTTTGCAACTTGCGCGGGAAGCTTACCGGCGACTGTTGTGTTGCGCTATAGGACTTATGCAGTGCCAGTGAAGATACAACTATACTTGACGCATAAAATAACAGTGTTTATTTGTTTGATCGGATAGCTAATCCGAATTGTTGGGCGTATTTTTTTTGTATTTGAACGAGTACGGTAATCGGGGCAGATAGCATTAACGGTTGGCTCCGCGCTCGAGTGTGGCAGACCGCAAGCATGACGAGCGCCGGCGATTGCGCTCTCGTGCTCCTCCTATTGGTATGTTAAAGAGCTTTAACTACTCACTTATACTTTTGTCAATGAACACATAAATAAACGATACATAGCTCCTTCATTATGTTTTGAAAAATATCACGATTACGGATTCCCACTATTAATCGGATTGCTTAGAAAGTTAAGTGCATACTAATATAAGTAATGTAACGACTACACTATTTCCATTTAGCTATAAATCGTTTGGTTGCTCGCGGTGTGCTAAAATCTCAACGTTTCGTCCCCATTCTAGAGTATTGAAGACAAGTTTATATTTGAATCCGGTTTGGTTGTAGGAGAGTATAATCATAAACACAGTGTTTGTAATAAGCTCTAAGCTATATCTGCAACTGAACGCTGTCGACTGACCTACAATCGCATAGTTTACAATGTCGCGATCACCTACTCCACTGATCTGCATACAGAAGTTTTTGTGGAAATCAGGAAGTTTCACTATTTATCACTCAAGTTCATAAGAAAGTAATAGCTTAATAATATTGAATTGAGCTGGGTTTTACACGAGTTTGCAGGAACTGGTATGGTAATGTATTCACATACTCCGTACCTACCTGGTTTCGTGTTTCTGCGTAGAAGATACGAACCATCAAGTCAGCTACGAATTATTTCACAATGGCAAACAAAAATGAGCAATTATGTTTTCAACTGTCAGTAAGCCCAGATTATCAAGAGATTATCAAGTTATAATACGATTAACAAACTTTTGAGCTTTTCTTCATAAAATAGTTGAACCGAAGACCGAACAAACTGTTTGTAATTCTTAAGTACCTATCAAAAAGTCAATTCGATACCCGTTAAGTACATGACATCCAGTTTTTAAGTCCAGGACTTAAAAAAAAACTACTTACAAACTTCCTTAAAAACTGGGAAGTTTTTAAGTCCTGGACTTAAAAACTGGGAAGTCATGTACTTAACGGGTATCGAATTGACTTTTTGATAGGTACTTAAGAATTACAAACAGTTAGTTCGGTCTTCATCATTTCTTCTTCATCATTATAGGTACTTAAGAATTATTTGGCGAAGTTCCTACGTAATGCCTGGCTACTTTCATAAAACATCGTTATACGTAGATACTACTATAGGTAAAATTCTCATCAATAAATCAATGCTTGAACCTTTCGAACTGTTTTCTTGTTCTGAACTAAAACTTAATTTCATAAATTTCCATAAATGCAAAATATTAGCTATTAATATTTACTTGTCCTACTTTAAATCTACAACGAACGTCGGGCAAGCTACCAAAGGGTCAATATTACCTTACAGCTTTTCTTTTTATAACAACTTAATTAACAGTTCCGTCTTAATTATTACTTTACCCTCATTTTATCTGGTAAATATGAGCGATTATAATGAAACGAATTTTCATAAACTTCGCATCATTATCTACTTTCTCGCTACGATTCTAATAATGTGTTTCTGATGTATTTAGCTTCCGCATCGATACCGATCTCGGTTTCCGAACGTTAGCAAATTGCTTCTCATCGGCAAGATCTCTCGTTGCAATATATTGGGTATGAATTTCAGATAAAATATAGCCTCAAGTCCCATTATAGAAATTGCTCGTAAATTCGGTGTTCATGGACGGTAACTTTCACACGAACGTTTCAGAATCTGAGCTTTTCTCCGACTATTGCACACGCTCTTGATTTTTTCATGCACCTACACGAAGCTATCAATCCTTGCAATTAACTGTGTTTACGCTCTTTGACTATTGTATGCATATTTGTTTACATGAAATACGAGCCTGATTAACACTTTGATTGGAGTAATGATGTCGATTATTAACAGTTTATTGGACTCCCTGTTTTTTTCAAATGTATGTAAGTTTAAATAGCACGCATATAAGATTTAGGTACTTACCAACATCCAAAAATATTGGTGCTGACAGATTTTTTTCTTATGAAGAAAGCGAGCCATAATGCATGTGTCATAGTTAAAGTCGGTGCTTATATGGACATTCGCATTGTGGATTAATGTATGTGCCAATATTTTTCCTCAAATTGAATCTATTCTTAAAAGTATTTAGCAAGTAATCGCGTGGCGACAAAAATTGGCGCGGAAAGTTTTTTTTTAATGATCGTGCGTAGGTCACGTGCAAAGCTCGCGTAAGCGTAAACCCATGTGGAATTTAAGAACCTGACAATAAAAACTCTTTTCCGCAAAGCATACTATATACGGGTATAAATTCATTTTTTCTTATTATTATATTATTATTATATCTAGCCTGTAGTGTCCCACTGCTGGGCAAAGGCCTCCCCATCTCGCTTCCACTCTTCCCGATCTTTCGACCTTGTCCACCAATCCGGACGATAGGCGTCTAGTTCGTCACGCCATCTCTTCCGGGGCCTACCCCGCCTTTTTCTTAATAAACTAAAAATAAATCGTTTAAGAAATCTAGGTTACGTCTACGTGACGTCCTCTAAACTTTCACTGTTCGCTGAAAATGTTTTAATTTAATTTAGTTTTATTATTTTGTTACTTTTTTGGGAAACTAATCCAATTCGCTTTCTTCTTTGTTTGAGGTTCGTAAAAACTAATCGTTTTGCATCAGGTCTTATGGGAAAGGCTGATCATTGTTTTTTGTAATAGATTTAGAAAATAATAACAAAATAACGTGAGATTGGAGTGATTGATGAGTCGTGAAAGGTTTGGTTAGTATTTTTTTTTTGCAAAGAGCATAAAAAAGCAACAGCTTTTTAAATAGGTAGGTAAATATGAAATGCAAGAAACTAACTCGCAATAGTTAGGTACTTACAATTAAGTTTTATTTTCAGTTTTCTAGAAAAAATCAAATTTTGAGTAATAAGGTAAACCCAGTGGCCTAGTAACGAGTAGACCACACGGGCCATAAAATATTTACATCTAAAGGAGCAACTCTCTAGTGGCTCTAATGGCGCTTTACAACTGTTAAATCCGTTTAACCTCTTGATAATTTCCATAAAAACTGTTTGAAAGAACAAAATTACACGCAGTTTAGACATTTACATGATATTGTTATGAGGGAAAGAAAAATATACCAGACACAGCTTTCATGCTTAAATTAACTGCTAAACCAGAGATTAGAAAGTATTTTCTAAATGTTCTATCTTTCTCGACCTACTTATTGTAATATACACACCTATAGGTATCTACAACACAACGATGTAAATTATATTGCAAAACAATAACTTGGTATGAGAAAAACAATAGGGGCCACCACACTCTTCCGTAACAAAACATGGGCTACCCATCATTAAACTGCCTTCTTAAAAACAATAAATTCTGTTGGTAGGTACCTACGCTATGCCCCAATAACTTAATAACTAAATCAAGCCAACAAACCAGTACAGATCAAATCAAATTAGTATACAATTGTAACAAGTTGCTCACGGCGGTTACTCACCTCACGATCGATCGATCGATGATGATGGCTGTTACAGATCTTGCGCATGCGTGCTTCACTCGAATTAGCCTGCGCACGCTTTCAATGTCCGCTCCAACCAGACGTAACTGCATACTGCACTAACATTCGCATAAAAATGTCTTACTTTAATTTATGATGCATTAAACCTGATAGATTAAATTGATTCAAACTGATCAACGGTGAATTTATGAGATGTCGGCGAACAAAACCGTTTACGACATGGTAGTAGTAGGAGTTGAAAATATGAGTAGGAAAATCAATATTATATTTTATTTATAGACACATTAAACACTATAGTGTAAACTTTAATTTTTATTTTTGTCAAGTGGGTCACATTCAGTCTCCGTGAGAAATGCATCACAGTTTGAATAAAGTAAGTGTTGAATATGCATTAGTAATGACTTCAGCAGATTATTAAATCTCTAAGATACGCCTCTGCATATGCTTGATTAGGGTTTTACATTTTATGAAAAGCCTCGCCACCCTAACCAACGTACTTACCTACTTATTTTATTTGCGGAAAAATTGTTTTTCATACACTTCTACTACTTAGGTACTTACTTAAAAACAGGCTCTCGTTGTACTATTTTGAGATCTTCTAGTAACTATGTATAGGTATAAGTTTAACTTTTTGAACATCTTTGCAGACAAATAATTTACGCTAATTTTTTTTTTGTTGACAATGTCCTTTGAACAGTTTGTTCATGGAACCTGAAATAAAGCGATACATTTTTACGTCAGTATAGCTGGTGTTGAAAATCTTTAAAAATAACTAAGTAAACAAGAAAATTTTATAACACCACAAACCGAGCAAACCTAATGAAGAAATGAAACGTAATAAAAATTAAAACGGCATAAAATGCCCAGCCTAAATGGGTAGCCATTACATTTAAACAGTTCAGCACGGCAATTATACTTGTACAATAAAAGCAATGCTCTGGGAATATGATAAGGTACCGTGGGACTGTGAGACTGCGTAATCTCTAAATGAAGGAAGTGTTAATTTGTTGCTAGATAGTGCAAACGACTTGATTAGACATATTATGAGAAGAGAGTCTGCGCTTTACTATAATTACGGCGCGATACTAAATAGAAAACTAATGGACATGAATATGGACTTCATTTAGCACATAGAAACTGTAATTATGTAGATTGTGGGCGTCTGTAGTACTTACTTACGGATATGAGAACTTCTTATGTGATAGATGTTACTTGTAGTTACTCTCACCACAGACAGAGGTATGAATGAATGGATAACACTTACCTACATCTATTTACATCTGTCACATAGTCTCTATATTCACGTTACATACTTATATCTTATCCAGCATTCTGTCCTTATTAATAAGTAGGTTGAATGCGAAAGTGGATTTATCTGTTTGTTATATTTTCAAGCTCAAATAGCTGGAATCAATTTAAATAAAGTTTGCCACAGGGATCGGCTACGTCCTTTAATCCATGTGCTATGGCAGACGAAGTCGGGAGCGAAATCAATCCAGCAGTAAAATAATCATGTTTCTAAATAACCTGAGGATTTGATTGAATGCACTACTTATTGGTAAACTCTAGTTCTATCCTATAGATACCTTATTTCCTCGACACATACCTACGATATGATGATGACGATATCCTCCTAGACGTTTCCGTCGACGGCGACACCCTGGCATAGACACGTAACGTTTCTCATCTCGATTCTCGGTAGGAAATCCGTCAAATCATCCCGATGGGAATTATTTTTCTCGGTGTAAATGTGCTTAATGTCTACTAGTACGTTCAATAGCATTTGCGCCTGTAAGTAAGTTTCCGATCGAACTGGAATGTTGAGAATAGTAAAATTTTACGTTCTGAGTCCAGTGAGTGCTATTTGTTTGTTACATTTGTAGCAAGTTAAGGAATAGATCCATCATACACTGTTTACCCAGAATAAAGTACCCAAGTACCTATGTAGAAAACTGAAACTCTTATTAAACCATGTGGATCAAAAACCTTTGAATAAATAATGAAATGCTTTAGTGCAATACACTTACTTATAGGTATCCAATCCAAGCAGACAACAACGTAACGAAACCGTTTGAAACGCAGAATCAATTAGTTCCCCGAAACAACTCTTCACGCCCAATAATCAGAGTAAAACCGTTTTAGAAAAAAAAATAACCGTTTAACAGTCTGTTCAAAAATTTACATACAAGCAAGTAAGAGCGATTATCTTGCCGGACGTCGTTTCCGCACGAATTTCTGTGCCAACGGTCATCTGAATGACCCGCGTACGTTACCGAAAAAGATTCTCAAACGGCACACTTTTTAAACTTCGTATCTACTGCGTATACATAAGGCGTAGAAATATTAGTGGTTCGTATTGATTCAGCAATGTATATTGCACGATTCGCTATATTCCGAAGCAGTTGGAGCATGAACCGTGATAAAGTGTATAAAATCGACTTACTTTCAACGACGCCGCATCAGTCGACCTCACGTTCACGGACCAAATGATGTGGTATGGTTCGCTTCATTTGCAGAACCGCAACCACACTTGCTGGCTCACGTTTATGCGATATCTTTATAAAACTGCACTAGAAAAACAAAGTCGGTAAAAAAAACACGGAGAATAGACAATGCAGAATTTTCTTCTCCGTTCCTATTATTTGTAATTCAACAATTTTGAAGCTCTCTTAACGTATTTATATCGCAAGAATTGCTCTGATAAAATGCGTAGGCAGGAGCTCTAGGTAAATCTACCAATCAGAATCATTATCTATAAACAAAACAAACTTCTAACCAATAACGGCCACTGTCACAAAAACTCTAACAGTAAACATAATCACGTAAAACATTAAAAATAAAATAATACAGTGTCGACATCCGATCAGCTTTTCCGTAAAGATAATCGCAAACATTTTCTTTGTGGTCACTGTGATCGCTCCTAAGCTATCATTACGCTGATTTCTGGAATTATCTACGCTTAAGCGATATCCACTACCGATATATTTTCTTAGAACATCAACATTGGTTTATAAAAAGTTGTGGCCGTGCGTAATGCCACCATTCACAATATGGCTTTCATGAAAAGCAAAACATGCCAGTGAAGCATAGACGGTTTTTTTGTTGTAGTTTTATTTCTAAAAAGAAGATAATAAAAACACATAGTTATTGAATGGCTTAAAAAATTAAATTAGTTACAATATGGCTTAAATTAGTCATTCACAATTTCAGTCCGAAGGTTGATTAATTTTTAACTGTTCTAAACATCAATCTGATAAGCATAGGTATATAGACATATTTAACAATGGCACAGGATCAACTAAGATAACCATCAGATAAACTGAAGAATGCTTGTTCTACTGTAAGTCCCAAATAGATCTAGTCGTGATTAGCCTCAGAGTGTTTGTGAACACAATGTGAAAGGAAATTTGTGTATATGTGTGTAACAATACTTACATTCAATTAACCTCCTAATTGTTTGATGGCGTGTTAGTGTTCCTTCCTACAAATTGAATGCTCATTGTTACAGTTGCGGACTGCATTCGCACAAGACTACGATGGTACGTATTCACCGTTATTCATTCTTTTAAACTAGTATATTAGTTAACTACCTCGCTTCGATATCTGTGCCGAGCCTTCAGTTTGATTAAGAGGTCAAAGTTGGAAATCAATCCGAAAGAATACGGAGTCGATCTCTTTTTGATAACCGCAAAGCTATGTATAAAGCAATAGGTATGTACCTACGTAAGATAGCAATAAAATATTAAAACGATGAAACCCTAAATTAGGTCAATAAACTAAACATGATTTCCCTTACTTATTCCCGTCGTTAATTCTCATGTTTTACTGAAATCAAATGCTATTTATGATCATAAAACATAAATACCAATTAAGCGTGGCATTAATTACTATGATTATTAAACGACCTAAACACACAGGTGAAAACTCATTAACTTGGGGTCATGAAAATTGTAAAGTGACTAAGATGGTGACTACGACTTCAGATAAATTACAGCTACCATTTGTTTTAGTGACGGATATCCAGTGCACATTTGCGAGCGGAGGCACCGGTTTGCGGGATTCCGTCGCAGCCCTGCTGAGGAAGCCAGAGGGGTTCAGGGGTGCTCCACTGTTCGCCGATGACAGGGCCACGGACCCTGTAGCCGACCCTGTCTGCCAAATCCGACCTGAGCCTGAAGACCCCACCGGTCTACTGTACAGGCTACGGATCACGGATTTCTCGAGATGCGGCGTTCTCAAACGAAACGTAAGTTGAAAGGTCAATGTTTAGAAACGTTGTTTGATGTTATACTGACATTGCCTTGTACTAGGTTATGGTTTCGACTTTGCATTAGGTATGAGGATACGTCATGAAGTCATGGTACGTCCTAGGTAATATTTTTGCATGTCACAATTTGTTCCGTTTCTGTACCGATCCAAATAGTTTTGGTCGTTAGAGATCGAAATACTCCTATTTTTACGAGGCCTTTGTTTTTTGTTCACACATTAAATTAAAGTGTCGTTAGCAATATATCCGACAGACTATGTTCTGGACCACTTTATTTCGGTGTCGTACCGTGCGAAATACGGCTATTGTTTGTCGAGTTAGCGTTAAGTTTCGTGCGGCAGGCGCAGGCGCTTAATGATAACACAGACACCGGGTGTTGTGTCATCAGCAGATAATAACGTATTCCGTTACTAACAGTAGAGGTTCACAAGTGGCCTACACAAGGAGCTTCAGCTGATATATTATTAACCGCCGAGACCGGTACACTATTGAGGTAAAGAGAAATCTAAAACACGTGCGTCAATACGGGAATGTTGCATCGATTGAATACAATGCACAGCACTTATCTCGATGCCTACATTCTCGATAATTGTGTCAATCGATCTAGTTCTAGGTTACGGTGATCAGAAATCTGTTTAATGTCGCATAACAATAAGTTGGCTCACACTTTTCTCTACCTTTACTGCTGTAAAGTTAGTGGCTGTAAAAAGGGTTGTATTAATTAGGCATGATCCAAATATATACTTAGCTACTTCTACGTTCCCAAATACTTAGAATCACAGTACATATAGTTTTATTAAGTATATCAGATATTACAGTCTCATCATCCTTATATACCTCTACAATCAACTCAACAACAGTGAAATCAACAGATTAAAACCGAAAGAATGAACTTCAATAAAGTGCCTAATTAATTTTACCATCGCGATATGCAAAACATTTTCCTGCACGTTGACAAATAAGTACGAGTACCTAATAAATGTGGGTCCGGGGAAGTACCTAGATACATAAGCAGGTAGTATCGAACTGGTTAACCTGTTTGCCTATAAATACCACGATAATTCACTTCTCGGTTTCTCTCGGGCAACCGGCAACTGGCTGGACAATGATATGCATCATTTGTTAGCAATAGAATCTAGGTACTCCCTAGTTAATAAATGTGAGTTGGTTGGTTGTGATTTCGCTGTTGAAACGAGCCGATTGACACCATATTCGGTATGGGGATCGGTGCTTTCCAAGAGTGGTTAGAGAATTTCATTTCGATGTAGGCTGGTCTTAATTCTCAGTTATTTCTTATTATATTTTGTTAGTTTGATATTAGGTATCCAACATCATGATACCATGATGTAGGATTAAATACAGGCCTACGTCAAGGTTCTAATTAATTCTTATATGGAGGTTAAACATTTCATAATCTCCGGAACTAAAATATACATTATGACGTAGGAATAGAAGACGATTACAAAATTAATCTCATAATAAGGTCATCTAATTTAATATTCCAACTTAACTAACCGGAGCTCTGCATCTGGTATTGGATATCGGATTCAGAGAGAATCAGTCGGGATGTGCAAGATAAGAATCTGAAAACAAATCCTAAATGGAAGCCTCAATGGAGCCTGAACTAGAAACCCAGTTCTAACCGATGAGAAATAGGATACATCTAACTCAAAATAATGGTCATCAGAGAAATTGAAGCTGTAGACGGCGGAGTATTCCACTAACTTCTTTGACAAATCTTTTACTGTTCTGGCTGTTCAGCTATGGAATGCATTGCCCGTTAAGATAAGACAAGCTCAATCATTAGCGGTTTTCTAGAGTTTGATAAAAAGACACTTTTCCTCTTAACTGTAGGATTCAATATGTACAAAATATCTATATCTAACGTTGACATTATTTATAAGGACCTATATAGGTACGTATTTATTGTTATTATTTTATTTACTGCACCAAGATATACCCGGCTAGAGCTAGGTGTAGCCTCACTACCGGGTTTAGCCGTAACATATGTATAAATGTATGTGTATACATATAAAATCAAGTAGGTAATTTCTTTGTTAGTTATTAAGTTAATTATTCAGCGATTTCAAAGCGGAAAGTTATTGCTTCCATTTTATTGCAAGTGAAACCAATTATATATCTAATAAAATGTTCACATCTCGTTGTTGAGGCCATTAAACCTGCAAAAAAAATAATATTTATTACAAGCTTTTGCCCGTGACTTCGTTCGCGTTCGCGAATAGTGACTTCCGGCAGATTTTTGGTTTGACCAATAGATGATACTATTATGTCCGGAATAAATTTTATTTTTATATTTTTGTCGTAATAAAAACTATCCTATGTTTGTCAAGTTCCTACCTATGTCTGTACTGTACCAAATTTCACACAGATCGGTTCAGTATTTTAGGCGTGAAGAAAAGACAGACACACAGACAGACAGAAAGACAGACAGAGTTACTTTCACATTTATAATATTAGTATTATATATGCAATTTCCCCATAGGGTTTCGTCCACGTGCGAGTATGGTTCCCGCAATTCCCGGGCGTGGTGATGCAGTCAGACCAGGAGCTGATCATCATGTGCAAGCCGCCAGAACCCACCATCATTGAAAACAAAGCGGCAGGCTTCGCCGGAAGTTTGTAAGTCACATACACGTATCCTGTAAATTAAGCGTGTCCAATTTGTCATTTCAAGATTATGTATGCCAATATTTTCAGACAGTTATATTTTATCTCGTTAGGTAATTCATGCATTTTCCATTCACAGCCTGCTGTAAAGTATGAGTCCTATACATATACCTATGCAACTTTTCCGCAGTCCCCACGGAGCCCGAGTGTCCGGCGTGGTGGAAGAGACGCCAGGCCGCTTGGAGTACGAAGTGGCACTGTACAAGGAGGCGCCGCCAGTGACCAGGCACAACAACCATTCCGTTGACTTGCCTGTCGATCAGGTAACTGGTGTACGTTCCTTTGTTCTCTCTATCTCCGTTTAAGTCCTAGTAACATTTTAAGCCACAAAAATCTGAGCCCCGTCTGTCGAGAACAACATCAGTACCGTAATAACAAAAATATGGGAAATATGAAAAACAAAAGACGATTCTGGTCGTAAACCACTCTGTTGCAACTTTTATTGCAAATAATAAAACCGTCAAAAATTCAGGCGGTGCCAATCGGCACGAAGCTGCAGCTGCGTGCGCGCATCAACCCGGACTCAGCGTGGCGGCATATCAAACTTCTGGAGGTGGCTGTGTCGCCTGACCCGGATCGCCCGCACGCGCCCGGAGCCGTGCTCCTCGTCAAAGACGGGTAAATTCGCCAAGACATTCACATTTTTAGTTCCTTTTGTGACTCCAATTGGCAACGGCCGAGATATGCGTAGACGTTATGGTTTAGCTTGAAATTGCAAAAAAAAAGTAGCTACCTCAACGTGCAAGTTAGAGGCTAGCAAGTCTGTATTCTTTTTGATCATAGAAAATTGGAGGAATCCACCACCAATTGCACCTTCATTTATGGGTTACGAAAAAGCAACAGCAAATAGTGAAGGAACGTTAAAAACTCATAACAAAAATGAGTTTGAAAATAACGTATTTATAACGCACTTATTTTGATGGTAATTTCACAGATGTAGGAACCGTGACTTCGCGTCTATCATACCTCACCAGCCGGCCCGCTACCGGGAGCGGCACAACGAGGTGTTCCTAGACTTCGAGGCTTTCCTGCTCGCCTCCATGAAGGAGAGGTCCACGCTCTGGATACACTCGCAGATCAAGGCGTGTATGGACGCTGCCGACTGCCAACCAGACTACTGTTTAGACTTGTTTGAACCTTCAGGTAAAACCCTCGGTAAAAATACATAGAACTCATTTTTTTTTTCTAAAAACTACTATATGACCTATAAATGCGAATGTGTTTATGTGGGTATGTTTGTTCTATCATACAAAAACCACCGGATGGATTTTGATGAATCTTGGCAGTTCACATCACAATAACTAACAGGCTACATTTCGTCCGTAGCCGGGAAGTAGTCCTTCGAGATGCAGGAGAAACCGCGGGCGCAAATTAGAATAAGTAATATAGCCTGTAGTTGCATCCTAAATAAATCAAAACAACATGACATCACTTTCTAAAATTGTCAAGACAATAACACTTGCCACATTATATATGTATATTTAATTAAGTATTCTTTATTAAATAGGACACGGTCGCCGTCGGAGATCGCTGCCGGATGTTTCCCACAGCCACAACATCACGAGTTCGGCATTAACAGCTGACAACTCCACGACTCCATTCACACGGTTCAAAGAGAACTTGGAGTACTCTGTCGTGATGCCTGGCGAACTGTTCCATAGGACTCCTATAGAAGCTACTTGTGCAACCTCCATGATGGTAGCGGTGGCTTTGGGAGCGCTACTCTTCATGTCTGC
Organism: Helicoverpa armigera; assembly: GCF_030705265.1. Taxonomy (NCBI): domain Eukaryota; kingdom Metazoa; phylum Arthropoda; class Insecta; order Lepidoptera; family Noctuidae; genus Helicoverpa; species Helicoverpa armigera. The sequence goes on along the minus strand of NC_087130.1, from coordinate 7,157,055 downwards.
TTTGCTAGTAAGTTTTAAATGGGATTTTGAGCTACGTGTTTGAGCTATGATCTTCTTGGGAAAGATTTTTTGGGGCTTTCCCGCTAATAGAGGATCATCGTAGGTTGATCATCATAGTGATCTTCAGTCTCTAAAATGCAACGTCTTTAGAAGTCGTTCTGCCATTTTTTCATGATAATAAATTTTGCAATAACTTGAACTGTTATCATTTTCAGATGTGCTACTTAGCAACGAAACTCAACTCCACGATGCTGAAGGCCAGTAATCTCCAGTCACCGTCTGGGAAGGGTTTTGAACAGATTCTAAGAGAGCTAGCGCATCACTCATTACCAGACACGGGCTACACCGGTCGTCCAACAGTGCAGTGATATTAGCTCTTCGTACCTAATATTTAGAAAATGTGCTCATTATCTTATTTTAAATCTATTTTCCTGAATAATTACCTACTTCGAACGTTTTCTATTATCAAAAAAGAAATCCCAAAGAATATGCAATGACTTGAATGAACAAAACTTGATCCAATAAGTCCCTACACAATGATTTACACGTCACATTGGTCAAAACTGCTAGCTAGGACAGCTTTTAGTGCCCTTGAATAGCTTCTGTCGTGAGATATCGCACTCCTCTAAAGATTTAACTAGGTTACCTTCAACGGCCTTTAAATTAAATCGTAATTTAAAAATAATTTATGTTAATTTAATTTATAAATACATTTAATTAAACTTATGACTGAAAAATCGCAAGTTTAACTTCATGCTAATTGCTTGGTAATTTTTTCAGTCATGACTGTCACATGAATAGTATTAATTATTAATTTAATGTCTAGTATTTAAGAATTAATTTATTTGGTACTAAAGTTATGAATAGAATAAAGAAAATTAAATTAATTGTTTTTTGGATGTAACATTATTTTCACCCATATTTGATAAGAAAGTGATCCCCACAAGTAGGAAAACCAAGTTTCCTAAATAATCAGGAAAATATACCGACTGTAGAACCACCTTTTTTGCTCTCTATATACTATCTCTTATATTTATGTGTTCATGCATTTGAAACGGTGCTATATCCAAGGGTGACTTGCACCATTCAACTATAACCATAGACATAATATAGCAAACATACCTATATAGACATAGTTTGGTATATTACACCAACAGTGTAATTGCCACCCATTAATCAAATCAGTGATTTGACAACTGAAGATGGGTCAGTTAATGTTGCAGATAAATGGTCCAACGCCCCGTGTTAGTAAGGTAAATAAATAAACAAAGAAAGAAAGGCGGTATAATCGAAAGATTTTAGCCTGGCGCATTGGCGAACAAAAAAATCAAGACCAACGTCATTAGTGTCACTTGCTAACTTGACAGTGACACAGGACACACAAAAATAAACAAGAATTTACCGATCAGTGACCAGTGAATTCGTTAATTAAATTCTTCATTATTTAAGAAAATACAAATCAAATATGAGTAAAAGAAGTGCGCCTATCGCGTCTGTGAACATGCACTCAAAGAAATCAAATCATTGGTCTTTAGGGCTAGTGGAATCAATGAAGGATCCCGAATGTATTGTGAAAAAAACTAAACAAGCTGTTGTTATTAAAGATAAATATCCTAAAGCTAAGATTCACTACTTAGTACTACCTGATGAAGATATAAACAGTATCTTTAAGTTAGATAAGTCCCACATAGGACTTTTGGAAGAATTTGGAGATGTCTACAACGAAATACAAAATGAAGTAGAATTACCAGTGAAGGCGGGTTTTCACGCTGTCCCGAGCATGCAGAGGCTTCATATGCATATAATTAGTACGGATATGGTGTCACCTAGTTTAAAAACTAAAATTCATTGGAATAGTTTCACTACGGAGTTTTTTAAACCTTATGCAGGTAAAAAAGATTGGACACTGAATAGGCTATTCAGCTATAAGTATACATATTATTTCATATTTTACTAATTAAAATACAAAAAAAAAACTGCAATTAGTTAAAAAGTTCATTTATTTAAAATTGATTATTTTCAAGGTAGAATAATAATAACTATGCCCTTATTTTGTTACAGAGGTCCTCGAAGAATTAAAAAAGAATGGCTGCATCAATAAAATGTCACCAGAGTTGCACAAAAGTCTCATGGCTACTGAACTGAAATGTAACCAATGCTCATACAAGCCTAAAAACATGCCACAACTAAAAGAACATTTACTTTCACATATTATGAAGTAGGAATTCATTCCATGGGCGTAGCGAGGTACGGGCAGGGAGGGGCAGCTGCCCCCCCCTGAGCGGGATGCGGGTCGAGCGAGCGAGAGCCGCGAGAGGCGAGGCATTAGACATGGGCAAAATGTGTCATTGAACAGAAAAGATAGATATGCATCTTTCAATCACTGGGATATGAATCACTCTTTCAGGTACCTTTTGTGATGAAACACACATGACATATTATTTTTGTATTTGTCAAGAAACAAAAAGTTAAGTACGTTTGGGCTAAATTTTACGTAATATTTGGTTTAAGTCCGATAAACGCTCGCTTCGCTCGCGTATTCAGAAACTATATGCCCTTATTTTGCATTTGTCAACAAACAAAAGATACGTACGTTTGGGCTAAATTTTACGTAATATTTGGTTTAAGTCCGATAATTTCTCGCTTCGCTCGCGTATTCAGAGATTATATGCCCTTACTTTTGGCTTTTGTCGTGTGTGTGATTGTTTATTTTCTGTACCTGAAAATATATACCTCTCAAATTAAGGGATTAACAAGTTTGAGATTAACGGCTCAAGATACAAAAAATCGGAGGGCCCTCGCCTTCCCCCGGGGGATAGGTTGACTGCTGCCCCACCCTGAGCCCAAAGCTGGCTACGCCCATGATTCATTCAATCTCATTGCTCATCCCATGTCTTAAAATAATATAATAAAACTACTGTTAATTATGAACCAATCTTTTTTTGTTACTTAACCCTGACTAGAACTGTAAGCGGTTTTCAGAAAAATTGCATAAGTAACTAATGTAGGTTTTAAAATTTAAAATACTACATACAATTTAAAAAAGGATTATACATATGTAAATTTATTTTAAGATAATTACATAAGCTACATTAATTACATGAGCCAAACTAACAACTGTAGAGCCAGACTTACACCTATGTCTGACTAATCTAATGATAAATGCAGCATTAGAGTATTTTAGTACATAATAAATCAATGTTAAGATTCATAAATGTTGTATATTATAAAAAGAATCAGGATATGTTACAGCACAATTATATTAAATTCTACAGATAACATGAATTATTCTAACGGTTGAGAAATTGCCAGGCATCTATGCAATCTTGTGACTTGATCATGATTCTAGCTTAGATCTAAATGAAGAGTCTATAGAAAAAGTTCAATACATTTTTAACCCTAATTTTATTATTTATCTATAATTTTTAATACATTGCACTTCATTATTTGCCTAAATTCGCATACATTTTCACTACATACGTTATAACATAGAGTTGAGCTGAAATTATATTGCTAGGTAGATTCACACAGGGCCTAAGGGTAGAATAACACCAGGAATGCATTGTCTGCGTGAAGCATCTTCAGATATGGTGTGCTGAAACCATAAAACAAATATCATTTTCTGCACTAAACAGGTAGGTAAAATATGAAATGTCAAGCCATGTACAGGATTACATTGTATCTATTACTACTTGTTAGTTGTATAGAAGAGAGTAACAGGCATCAATCTGTCTTTACTATAAAAAGGTAATATATGTTTGTTTGCATTGAATATGCTGAAGCTGAAGATACTGAAGCGATTTGAAAAAATCTTTCACTTGGAAGCAAGGAATAGGAATTCTCTGTATCCTGTACCCAAACAGGATTTCTAAGGGTTCGTTCACACAGACCGGCTCGGAGAGCATCGGCGCGCATTTTTCTTTTCACACAGACCGGAATCGGCTCCGATCGGCTGAAAGAGCGTGCAGTCGGAGACAAACGTCTGCAAGACCGAGAAAAAGTACGCGAACGGAGCCGGTCACACCGAGTGCCTACCAGCATTCTTAATAACAAATGCAGTGCACGTGTTAAGAATAGGCTAGTTTCCTAAAAAATAATAATTAGTCCGTCTTGTAGATTGTCCAAAATTAAGCGATACGTATTTTTTCTTTTTAGGGTTCCGTAGCCAAAATGGCAAAAACGGAACCCTTATAGTTTCGTCATGTCCGTCTGTCCGTCTGTCCGTCTGTCCGTCTGTCACAGCCGATTTACTCGGAAACTATAAGTACTACAGTGATGAAATTTGATGGGAATATGTGTTGTATGAACCGCTACAAAAATATGACACTAAATAGTAAAAAAAAGAATTGGGGGTGGGGCCCCCCATACATGTAACTGAGGGATGAAATTTTTTTTTTCGATGTACATACCCGTGTGGGGTATCAATGGAAAGGTCTTTTAAAATGATATAAAGTTTTCTAAAAAACATTTTTCTTAAAGTGAACGGTTTTTGAGATATCAGCTCTCAAAGTCGTAAAAAGTATGTCCCCCCCCCTCTATTTTTATAACTACGGGGTATAAAATTCTAAAAAAAATAGAGGTGATGCATGCTAATTAACTCTTTCAACGATTTTTGGTTTGATCAAAGTATCTCTTATAGTTTTTGAGATAGGTTGATTTAACTGTAATTTACGGAACCCTTCGTGCACGAGTCCGACTCGCACTTGGCCGGTTTTTTTAAATTGGATCAGAACTTGTTAAGATATAGCGTGTTAAAGTTGAGTGTGACGTCACAAGTTGCTACAATTTTCAGGACACTGTGACGTAAAAGGCCCCCACTCCTAATTTTTGAAGTGTATTATCTTTGTCATTTTATGTTTAATTAAAAAAAGAAAAAATACGTATCCAATATTTTTTGATTATCTAAAAAGCGGACTAAATATTATTTCATTATTTCGACCCTGGACACTACCCTATTTGCTCCCCGAGCCTGTCTGTCTGAAATTGTTAGTCTTTAGAAATCCTGTTTCGGTACAGGATTAAATTCTCCTTGAATGCAGAAGGGGTAAAATTGTGAACACCAGCTAGAATTTTAATACTAGGCATGATACATATGTTATGCAAATAGTACCAGTATGCTAAATCAACTTACATGTGTACTATATGTATACTTTCATTGGTATCCTCTGTAAGGTAATTTACTAGATCGAGGACTATCATCGAATGAAGAACTAGATTTAGTGCTAACACTCTCATCAGGATCTGGAGTGTAATTAGACATGTTACGTCTTTTAAAGGTTTTCTTTGGACCCGTAGACGTGGGGGTCCTACATTCATAAAACATTGTGCTTTCTGGAGTATCTGGTACTGTAGTAGTTTCTGGAGATGTAGCCTGTAGTGACTTCTCATTACTAGGAGTGACTGGTGCGGGGAGAAGTAATGACAGCCTTAATGATTTCATAGGGGTCTGAGATGGACTTTGAGATACAACTTGAGAGACATTCTCTTCTGAACTAGTAGGCCTTGTTCCTTCTCCGGGAGTTGCGGCATGTGGTTGTTTCATTGTGCGACCAGTTCGCGCCATTACTACCTGTACAGGATCATCAATACCCAATTTTTCGCACAGAGCTTCTGTTTGTGGATTCAGTATTGGTACAGTAGGAACAACTTTTCTAGCATTTGGATCGTGAATTGGAGCAGTCCTCACGAAACTTTCTTCCTTTATAACAAGGCTTCCAAGTAATCTGACTACATTTTCTTTCTCTTCATCAGTAGGTGAAAAATCAAACCTGGAGACAACACATTTGATCATAAGAGTTATTTAAATACAATCCTAACTAATATTATAAATGTGAAAGTAACTCTGTCTGTCTGTCTGTCTTTTCTTCACGCCTAAACTACTGAACCGATTTGTGTGAAATTTGGTACAGACATAGTTTGGAACTTGAGAAAGGACATAGGATAGTTTTTATTTCAAAAAAAATATAAAAAATAAAATTTATTCCGGACATATAGCGCCATCTATTGGTCAAACCAAAAATATGCCGGAAGTCACTATTCCATGCGAACGAAGTCGCGGGCAAAAGCTAGTATTTAATAAAATATGACTACTATATTTCAATTCTTTATTTATTATAACACAGAGTAGGTGATACAAACCTTCCATGTCCACCAGGCCCAGGCATGTGACAATTCATATTCCTTACACTCAGCAAATGATTAGTATTCTTCAATATTGCTAGCCATTCCACGTCATGTCTTAGGCACAACTCTCCGTCATACTCTGAAGGTATATCCAGTATTTGCAAATGCTTGCGCTTTGGCAAACATTTGTCCAAAGCCAAGAACTTAGTCTCCGTTTCTGTATCCTCATGTTTGACGAGGGCTGCATATTGACAATGCAGATGTGCTGCAAACCAATAGTCTGGCTTCAGAGTGCGAAGTACTTGCATCGCTGGGACACTGCCTAATCTATTAGACTCTATATCTTCCCTAAAATGAATTAGTTTTTAAATAAGCTTACTGTCTATGAGTAACACAAGACATGCCAAATAATTGGATGAAATAAATATTTTTAGGACACAAAATTCAAATTATTTTGTATTAACATGCATTCATGAGTGACATGAGAGCATTCCATCAGCGATCATGATTTAATTCCATAGCTAAAGCAAGTATTTTCTCTGCCTAGTCAATAATAAGATTTTAAAATAAATAAAATTACGTACTTCAAGAAAGTTTTCCATTTTAACAATTTGTTTGTATCACCATAATCTGTGATACCTCTTGGCCAGTCATGCGATAACATAACATGGATTTTATTTCTCAGTTGGCACAATCTGAACACTTCTAGAGACCTGACATGATAAACTGTTCTAAGAGAACTTTGATTATAAGGTAAACATTCCCAGTGTCCTTGTAAGTAGTCCTGTGGCTTGTATATTCCAGACATTCCTGAAAAAAAATTCAATAGTCACATAAATAAACTGGCTTGCAAATTACATATGTTACAACAATAAAATATGCTTGGATTTCTGGATTGTATCCAAAATATTGCTGCACATGATACAAACCTCCTATTCTTATATCTCCAAACTTCACAACTCCAGCTCGGCCCAAGTAATATATGTTAGGAGCCACCCAACCCCCGTAGGGGAGCTCTTGTAAATAGTTAGATGCTTCATGATTCCCACCAATAAATAGTGTTAATATCGGAGCTCTTTTCTCACCACTGTAATACCTGCAAACGTTTGAAGAAATATAAAGTCAATACGTAAATTTTTCTATAAATTTAGATAGTTAAGTACAGAATATTGATGACTGAAACTTACTTGTAAAAAGAGCACATATGTTGGTATTTCTCTGGTACAGCCATTGTCCCAAGATCTTCATGATTGCGAACAGATTGGAAGTCACCACAACATATCAATAAGTCAATTTTTATACGTTCTCTTCTCTGTGTTGCTTCAATACATTCATATATTTTTTCTAATTGGCCATGGGCGCATCCTTCTACAGCGATTTTCATTTTCAATCAATTAATTTTAAGTCACTAAAGCTTAAAATATATTATAGATTTTTAACCATTTATTATGTTTAAACCTAATTAAAATTACATTACTGTAAAAGTACAACAAAAAGCTAACCTAATAAAACTGAGTGAAGTCGGCAGAACCACAAACAACAATATTTTGACAATGACAAAAGAGAACTGTCATGGTGTATACAGATTATATATAATATATGTTACCGACCAAACTCAATTTCAGACAAGGAGTTTATCTCAGTGTGCCTATAAATATCAGGATCAACTAGTTTGGACTAGCCTAAACTGGTTTATCATTTCGGACTTAGGACAAATTAGTTTGAACTAGGCTATACTACTTAATACTATCGCGTGTAGGAAGAACTAGTTTAGCTAGGCAAAACTAGTTTGTCCTGAGATCGGGTTTGAAAGGTAACATGTATACTCTGTGATTTTAAAAAGGGCAAATGTTTTCATATTTTTTATGCGAATATTATTCCTTGTTTTAGTTGCCATGAAAATCGGATTAAATACTTAAAGTAATCGATAGCTTTACCTTAAAATATTCTTTGTCAGCCACTCTATGTCGAGTCACTCTAAATCGAGTCTCTAATCGCTAGTGTGAAAGAGCTCTAATATAGGAAAAGCCTTATTTAAAAAGTAATGGAAATCAAAGATCAAGAAAAATACCTAATATATTATGGTGGAGCTGCCATTCAATTTAGAATTGCAATTTTAAACTAAAAAAAAAGAAGTACAGACAAACCGTCCAACAACATACCTAATATGAACCAATTACCTAATAGACAAAAAACAAACTTTTACATTGTTTCGAATATTCCGCATATCACAAACACTAATTGAGATGTTTTAATCTGCAAAAATTAAAAATATTAAAAAAATAAAGAAAATACAATAAAGTTATAAAGTACTGGGAGTATAAATAATTTATACTCCCAGAACACCTTGTTGATGAGACAGGAAGAAAAAGAAAAAAATAACAATTAAGTAGATACCTAGCTCGGTACCTATTATTTCTTATTTTTTACAGATTCTCTGCTTATGCTTAAGAAATCTTTTCAAACAGACCCATCTACTTCCAAAACTTCAAAAAGACAGTCGAGAGACCCAGTTTAACCTGTCTCCCGAAACACGGAAGAAGTTATTATGTACATATAATAAGGTACTAGCGGTTTACCCGTGCCCTGTGAGAACTTCCGACCTATGCTACCCGGAGCCTTTTACAAACAAACAAAAAATCCGACTAAATTCAATTTCTATTTCCTGTTAAAATATTATAAGAATACTAGCTTTCGCCCGCGGTTTCACCTGCGTCCCGTAGCCGGATGGTGACAAAAACCCCTCTAATTTTCAGCCAAATAGGTCAAGCCGTTTTCATGTGTTATGTCGTGACAACTGAAACCAGAAAACTATATATATATATATAGATAAGAATAAGTATTAATATTTGTTGTTTTGTTTAGATAGTAGATACAATTCATTACATACAAAATTACTCAAACAATACGAAAAAGCTAAAACACTACTTTCCAAATTATGCACAATGTCAATAAATTAAACAAAGAATGTCAATTACAACAAATACTTAAGTGTAAGAAAATTAAACTTTAGGTATATGCAATATGCATATTTCAACAAATCGAACAAATGATGATTTTGTTTTAAATAAGTAAAGAAATGCTCATCCTTTTATTAGTACTAGCACTTTCGTAGCAAGTCGTAGCAGTCGTAGCACTTCGTTATGACGAAGATTTTTCTGCAAATCCCATTCTTGTGTCCGAAAAACACTAGTTCTGAAAGCAGTCGTAATATCGAGTAGATACCATCATGTAGGTATAATTATTTATTTTAATAGTTTATGTATACAGTTACACAGACAAGAACAAGAAGAAAAACCGGCCAAGTGCGAGTCGGACTCGTGCACGAAGGGTTCCGTAAATTACAGTTAAATCAACCTATCTCAAAAACTATAAGAGATACTTTGATCAAACCAAAAATCGTTGAAAGAGTTAATTAGCATGCATCACCTCTATTTTTTTTAGAATTTTATACCCCGTAGTTATAAAAATAGAGGGGGGGGACATACTTTTTACGACTTTGAGAGCTGATATCTCAAAAACCGTTCACTTTAAGAAAAATGGTTTTTAGAAAACTTTATATCATTTTAAAAGACCTTTCCATTGATACCCCACACGGGTATGTACATCGAAAAAAAAAATTTCATCCCTCAGTTACATGTATGGGGGGCCCCACCCCCAATTCTTTTTTTTACTATTTAGTGTCATATTTTTGTAGCGGTTCATACAACACATATTCCCATCAAATTTCATCACTGTAGTACTTATAGTTTCCGAGTAAATCGGCTGTGACAGACGGACAGACGGACAGACGGACATGACGAAACTATAAGGGTTCCGTTTTTGCCATTTTGGCTACGGAACCCTAAAAATGGAATATATAGTACTATATAAAGGCTCAGCTGATTTCTGAAGAAATCTCTTCCAGTAGGCCCTTTATGGGAGAGTTAGAATAAAAAGAAAATAATAACTGAATCTTCTAGTTTTACATGACCTAAAATAATTTGGTATGTCCTAAGTACCTACATATGATGATTTCTGCTCTACCCTAGGGGTAGTCTTCTTCTTCCGAGCCTTTCCCCAACTATGTTGGTGTCGGCTTCCAGTCTAATCGGATGCAGCTGAGTAGGGGTAGTGAAATACAAAATCACGGTGGCGCGGAGGGGTGGGGAGCTCGCGAGGTGAATAGCATGTAGTTGTAACACTCACCAAGCAATGGTGTCTGCTTTCCAACACAGGTCAGGCTTTTATGCTAAAATTGCTGGATCGATTAACATGTTTTGCATAAAGATAAAAGAGGTGGTGGAGATCCTATATCGTAAATACCTCGGGACTTGGGATGCAGTCAAAATCGCGATTAGAAAGTACTTAGGTACTTATGCATTGCTCCAGCCAGAAACATATACTTACCTACATAGATTGCTCTTTTGTACTACAAGACCTACCAAAACATACGTCAGTACATAGATTATTTAGGTACTTATGTATGTCGGTAGATTTTGTTTTACAAAATAGAATTAGGTACTTACCTAATTGCTAGTGCAATGTGTCCGTGACATCAGGCGCAATCCGATTAGATTGGAAGCCGACCTCAACATAATTGGTAAAGGGAAAGGAGATGCTAATGAGTTTATTTTATCAGTCAGATAGAAAGCTTCCTCTAGCGTTTTCACCCACCGCCTAGCTACTGCCCGCACCCGGATAAATTAATGGCAATGATATTTTGATGTACCTTAGTATTGGGTGCTGCCAAGTTTCATATTCTGTTCAGTCGTTTGCGCGTCAAGGAGTAACAAACATACTTACAACTGACACAGCACTTTTATAAATATAAGTGCGGCTAGTTCCTCTTTGGAAAAAATCTTTTCGTGTATGTTGTAAGTAGTGATGGTTTACAAGACGCGAACTCGGTAATTACTGACTTATAAATTACGTATTCAAAAATGTATTCCGCTCGTAATAGCATACTAAAATATTATAAATTAATCTGCTCTAGGCGTGGGTTAGGCTATAGATGGGTCACTGCTTCCTTAACATACCCGATGTTTCTCCGCCGGCCAGTCAGACAATGAGAGTAGAAACAACCGAAGTAACTAATAAGGTAATCTATGGTAAAACCAAGAATAGAAAGTCCTGTATGTAGCTAATGTGGTACACTTGTTCACAACAGCATGGCTTATTAAGCTGATCTCCTTCGAGAAAAGACGTAGTGGTCGAGAGACGATCTTAAAGACTATTAGCATATTTAATGTTATTTCTGGACGTTAAGTACTACACTCATTAGCTACGCACTTTATTATAAAGTACTTAGACGTTTTGCCGAAGAGCTTTCCAAAAATAAAATCATTTTTCAAATCGGTTCAGAATTTCCGGAGCTTTTATTTAGGGTAGGTACTTGCAAACAAACAAACAAAGAAATGTGTCTTCATTATTATATTAGTATAGATGAGGAGCTTGCCAGTTGCCTGTAAATTAATTATTAAAAATAATGCTATAAGTATAAGTAGGTAGGCATCTAAGTATGTATCTACATGTTTTACTAACTCGCTGAGGATAGCTCGCCTTCCTACCGCATACCTTGACAACTCAATTAGCGGTTACATTGCGTGAAGTGGGCACAAAATTAGATCGTGCTAATTGCTACGAAGTGGAAGGTTTAATAAAAAGCAACTAATTGCGTGTGTTAGTGGACCGTCGATCATGTAACGTGGCCGTAACACGTACCTGATGTTAACACTTGATCTATAGGTGTTATGCCCTACATAGTACCTACGTAGGTACTTAAGTTATTGTATTTAAATAATTCGCAATTGGTGTTAAGGATCTGTAACAAAATTTCTGCTTAAATGGGTTGTATGCGATTCGTAGGTGGCCAGTGAGATATCTCTATACTGAAAATGAACCTCGCTATCAGAGGTCGGACTAGCTTCTCCAGTAGTCACGAGATAAAGACCCGGGCGGTGTGACGTCAGAGCGGTCGCCGCGGCCGCGCGCGCCAATGACAAGGCGAGGCGGTGCTACAGGCGCGTGCGCACCGCCCACTTCACCGCTGCTGAAGGGAAAACTTGGAAAACTTGTAGCGCTCTCACGTTAACACATAAGCAATAGATTTATGAAGTAACTTACAAATCTGCATTACATTTTGGAAATATGTTTCAGATTTTGTTTACAAATAATTAAAAATAATCCTTTCCCTAAATTAATATATTAATACCTATGTTTCATTTACCACTGTATAAATAATTTTAATTTAGTTATGGACCGCGTTATCTGGCTGGGTAAAACATACTGAAAACTGTTGAATGTCATTCTATCAAGATATTTACTTAAAAGCATCTTTATAACTATATTTACTTTAAAAAGCAATATTATAATGAGTAATCGATAAGTAAACAAATACGAGACCGACGTATCAGCGGCCGGCGCGCGCGCCCCTTCTGTCAAACATTTTTATAGTTATGAGCAGAGCATAAGGAACTCTTTATAGTCTATGCGCGCGAGTCGGCCGCACGCGCGTTCATCTGGCGACTTAAAAAAAATCCTCGCGTTATTTGAATATTTTACGAGTTTATTTTACGTAGTTTGTGTTGACAATGAGCTGGGATCAAGATCGCAATCGGCCCTGTGACAAGCTCGAAATTAATGAAGCAGTCGGAAAACTTTTGGAAAGCTTCAACTATGACAGCATTGTGCCCCAACCGACGAGGTAAGTTTGTTTACTTACAATGTTTGCAATAATTTTCTTTTCACATTCGAGCTATGTTAATTAACAAGGGATACAATGTTAAGAAAAATAATATAGCTCCGTTTATAGAGAAATTATTAATTACGGAAAAACAGTTTTGGCGTGCGATGGTAGGTAGGTACATAAGATTTTCAATTTTCGTCGAATACTTATTCGCTTAAAATTTTTACTCTTTCTTAAGAAACATTAATTTCATCCAAAGAAGAAATTAATGTTCTTGATGAGCTTTTCGTCTAAATAGAGGTCTTAAACGTTTTATCGCGAAAGAGCTATGAAAACATATGAACATGGGTTTAGGCTAGGATTATGTAGTAATTAATACCTACCAAATGTTTATGGGAGACGTAATAAATATTATTATTTTAGATAGACCGGTTTATTTAATCTTTGATTTCCTCCAATGCTTATATTTTTTTTATAACGTAGATATGCTTGATAAGCTCGTACAAGTAAGCTGTATAACATCCTTGGACCTTGTACAACAAATAAATCGCGGTCGCGCCTGGTAACCTATTTGAGTACCTGGCGCTGTTCAAAATCGTAATTTAGCCGACTTCCAAAAAGGAGGTTTTACTTCGCCATTTTTTATATCTAGTCGTGTAACCTTCTTTTAAACATCAGTTTAGCGCATCAGCGCTTGCTCAATCTTCTAAAAGGCGGACTTAATTGCAAAAATATTTAGGAACTTCTGAGGTTCATAGGTCGACAGCTCGTGGCTTTCAGACCTCAGTAGGTACTTACACCATCAATGCTGAAATTTAATTGTCTAATAGTTTCTGCTAGCGGTTACACCCAAGCCTTCGTGGACACTTCTACTTTGAGCACTCGGATTATGAGAAGCCTATAGCTTTCTTTGATAAACAAACAAACTTTTCGGCTTATTAATATAGCAAAACCGGCCAAGTGCGAGTCGGACTCACGCAAGGGTTCCGTAGTATTATTTATAAAACGGACAAAAAATCACATTTGTTGTATGGGAGCCCCCTAAAATATTTATTTTATTCTAGTTTTCAGAATTTGTTGTTACAGCGGCAACAAAAATACATCATTTGTGAAAATTTCAACTCTCTATCACGGTTCATGACATACAGTCTGGTGACAGACGGACGGACGGACGGACTGAGGAGCGAAAACAGTAGGGTCCCGTTTTACCCTTTCGGTACGCAATCCTAAAAAGTACGAGTACCTATGTGTGAATACTACACTGGGAAAGAATGACTTGAGCTTACAACCGTCTTCAGTGGTCGTTTTCACAGTAAAACAGTTGCGACTTGGGACCCATTTAATCCGGGTTCGCGAAGCAGTGCACTTTACGATACCCAGAGGAAAGCGTAGTTTGTTTATGTTCCGTGTCAAAATATTGCTGCTTTTGTAAGAAATTTAATTGTAAGAAAGTTTATATAAAAAATTTTAAACACAATCCTAGATTCGTGAGGTAAAACTACTCTGCTCTCGATGCGACATTGTATATTCAACCAACCTTCTTCAAAAATTAAAAAGTTCTCAATTCGATTGCAACTATTCTTTCTCATACTAAAAATTAAATTACCTTAGTCTAAATCTAACATATTACGTCAAAATACTCGAACCCATTACGAATCCTTAGCCGTTGGCCGAAATAAACGTCAGCCTTTGCATTTTTGCCATATTCTTGAAAAGGAGCCTCTCGGCCTCCACGCACGACTATTCTTTTTAAGGTTTAACATGGACTACTACTAACCTTTGACGAAATTACCATTTGCCTTATACCTACAGTTGAGGGAACTCCTCAAAGCTTTGAAGAGTTTCCTCAACTATGCAGTACCTTGCGACCGCACACGAGCCTAAGCTAATCTGTGACCATACTAGCACGAAGGGTTAGTTTTTTCGCATTCATCTTTTAGTAGGCAAATATTACCTATGTATTCTAAATGGCTTATGGATTACGACATTAAGAATTTGTAGGTACTTACTTTATGTACAAAGATTAATTAATATAAATGATAAAATAGTAGATATGTATTTAACAACAAGTAACTCACCTGTTTATGTTATGGTTTTTAGTAGTTACTAGTATTTTCACCGAGATTAAGAACAAGCATTTTATCATGTATTTGTAAGCTATAAGCTGAACATCGCCTTCTACTCTAAATTCAAGAAAACTGCTAATATAAAAGCAACCCCAGCCGGAGAGACGATATCGGTTCCTCACCACTTAGAATTCCTGGCGTTTCAGACAGGATTTAAGCTTCTTCGAGTAACATACCGTACAATAACCAATGTGCTTTGGCCAACGTCCCATACTTATTTCATTTCTACGCTAATATGATGTCACAAGATAGGTATTCCCAGTAATTTTCCCAAGATAGAGATTACCTCCGCTCAAATAAATAGTGGTTGAAGCACTATAAGTAATTAAAGAACAATAAATTCGCTTTAAACGCCCATTTGTTTATCGTAATATTATTTATTGCTGAAGTGACCCCGTACAACATGAATTATTCCGTAATTAGTTATACTTATAGCTAAATAGATAGAGTAACTATCTAGCTAATGTCGACCCGGGGTCAGCGGGGCGGTGTACATGAAAACGGCACACGATTACCGCCTCTAATTGAATAGGCACTATGTTATCTGTTCCTTGTTTATTAATTCCGTATCCACTGCGTCGGCTCTTTACATCAGCCCCTTTCGGGACTTCAAGAATACGTTACATACTCTGTATCTCTATTTTTTTCTTGGTAAAGCATATTTTGTAATATGTAATAATTGATACCGTAACATGTACCCATACCAGCTACTGAAAATACCGATTTGAATACTGAAAATTGCCTAATTTTGTATCGAAACCACAACAACATTATGGACGGTGGCTTTAGCGATTTTAAGCGGTTACATCCAGTAATGTTGTGGTATTGGTGTTTGCCTTGTTATTAAACAGCTTTTTATAGTTTTTCCTTTCAGATAAGTTGTATTGTAAGGAGAAGCAAATGACTTTGCAAGTTTCGTACTATGCTCCTAAATCTTCAAGAATTTCCTTATAAATAAGAGGGCACTCCCGTCTGTGATATCCAAGTTTTCATAGAAACTGGATATCGGTGTATGAAAGACAAAAGGAAGCTTATAAAAGATTTGCTCCTCACTTACAGACTAGTAAAGCAAGTGAATAAAAGCTTACATAATTTAATATTTAATTTTATTTCATGACAGCGTAATAATATGTATTTGTAGAATGTTATTGTGATGATACGGAAGTAGAGAGCTACCTACTACTCTTCTACCCTACACAGTCTCAAGGTTTTCGACACTAGGCCAACTAGCGGTGTGTGATAATATTTGTAGTGTTCCCTTCCTGCCTGGCACCCAATTATTTCCGCGAGGCGTAGCGATAAATACGCCTGTGCAAACATTCTCAGTGTGGGGAGCTTATCTCCGCCGCCGTCGGCAGGGAGTCCCCGGACCTACTCCATGCCCATTCCTGCTAAACATTGACGAACATTAAAATTGGATACATAAGTATAAACTACAAATTAGACCACGCATGCAAAGAGTCCTTTTCGACACCATAATCACAATTTCCGGGTATTACTAGTTTCACAAGTCTCTAGTTGCCTCATTAGTTTTACCTGAATTCAAATTAGTTGAGACACTTTGAAAAGTTAGTGTGAACTATATTTTTAGGTACTCGTAAGAATTTCTTTCATTAGTCCTAAGTTATTATACGAAGAGCCTAGAGACTGTGAAGTTTTCAGTGCCCCAGTGAAATCAATACTGACAAAAACAAACACGATTTATCGAATACTTCGATCAATAAGTTAATCGTTTCGAACACATTTAGTGAGTTCAAAGAAAGCTCCGCGTCAGATTAAGATTTCCTCGCCTGCGTTGATCTCACCGGTGCGAGCAAACATCCCGTGGGTTTGCGCAGTGATTGTAGCCTGGCTTGTAAGTGTGTGCGCAAACAGGCACACAGGTGCCGCGCCGCCGGAACACAACCCCTGTTTGAACAGACCACTTCGCGCCCTCCGCTCACTTGTTACATCTTGACATTTGAACTTATAATCAAACTGTGGCCGCGGCTTCATTCATGCATTTAGGATAAGTGTTTATTGCTTTCAATCCCTTTCGGCTTGTAGTCACTGTAGCGCTTGATAAGCAAAGTCCGTTGTTTACTCTAAGTTAATTACTTACCAGTTTTTCTTAGAACCACAATTTACAAAACAGTTTTAGCAGATCTGTTCCTTCGGAATTATTTCTTTTGGATAAAACAGTGTGTACTTTTCACTCGTCGAATTTGCTGTCTTCGAGCTTGACAACATAATTATTTTTTACGACCAGCAAACTCTTTGGAATGACTTCATCGCATCGCCTGTACCGGGAGTGGCGGGATAGTTTCAAATATTGACAGAGTGTAATCTGGCCGGCACCGTATGTTGTTTAGCGGGGGCCCGGTAATGTGGCGAGTTAGCACTGCGCCTGCGCCGCGCACTGGCTCATTACCGCGACCCTACTATCTGGTACAGCGCGCTAAACGTTATTCGCGATGCCTTCCACGGACTGCGCAACATTTGTGCTTGTAATTGGATGAAGTTATGAACATAATGTACCTACCTGCATGTATATTTAACAAAAGGAAACGGTGAGGTGGCTTTGAATTTATAAACTGTCCAAGAGATATTCAGCTCTTCTCGGAAAGCTTTATATCGGTAGAGGCTCATCGTATGATAACCAAATTCAGCACATTGCAAATTTGATTCATATTTCATCAGCAGACTCAATTGCAATCATAACATTTACTTCAACCTACGCGGTTATTGAGATTTGATAAGAAAAAACCATATTATGTGCTCACATGACCACAATGTACTTTCTTAATGAAAGCTTTATGATAAGCATCACTTTGTATTTGAACGTCTTTTAATTAGCAAAAAAACTTTTAATTAATGGACTTGGACTTTTTTCCAAGAGGGTGAGTACCAAAACTAAAACTAATGATTTTATTTTGCCAATAGCAAGAAAAATATGGTTAAAACTTAGCGTACGTGCCGACATAAGTTGCTACGTACTTCCCTATTACGACGTATTTAGGTGGGCCCCGCAGGGCTCGTATTGACAAAGATATCGAGTACATGTTATCAGTGTTTTGTGGACACAGATGTGGTCTGCGAGTTCCCATGCATTACCACCCTTTCTTAGTGGCCGGTAATTGATCGCCCTAATGTAAGTCAAGGACTATTGGAAAATATTTCTATAAGTTATGACTTTTGTCTTATGTTCGATGTCTTTATTTCAATAAGACATGATTTTTCAAGATAAACTTGTGTCAATAAGCACATCTTTATTAACTATCGATTTGAAAAAGAAAATAAAATGGCCATTTGTTTTTTTTTTAAGTTATTTGTTGAAATTTCATTCGTAGGTAAGTAGGTAATCTGTTTTGTAGCAAGAGCTTTCTCAAAGCTCGAGTTCAGAAGATTTTCATTGCAATCCATTAATTTCATAGAAAATCTATAATGTAAAGCAAATTATAGAATCGTAGGAGTTCCGGGATGTAAGGCCAATCAGCTGATTCGCGGAACTCCGCCGGCTTATCTATTAAACAGTAAACAGGGCGCATCTGTAGGTAGGCGCGCCCTGTCTCGACTGCATTTGGTTTTTAACAAACAGATTTCAGAATCAAACACTTGAAAATCGAGAATTTGAATAGAATACAAGATTTTGTTCATATTGGCACTTCTTGTCATGAACTTTAAAGAATTGTTTTTCACTACTCACAGTTTTCTAGTACACAAGGAAACAGACAAGAAAAGGCGTTTCTATTATTTAAGAGACTGTAGCAGTATGTTGACATCATTTTTATCTTATCCTTAAAAAATATCATGTCAGATTTTCCCACTTCAGATACAGCGATATATTAAAAGCCCTCACCCTTCATTGGAATTCAATTCAGGGTGTGTTAACTTTACAAAACGTCATGTTTACTCTACAGGGAATTCTGTGAGAAAAATTTCCCCTTTTTCAATCGTTCGAATGGATTCCGATACGAGGACCGAACCCCGATTGAACCCTTACAAATTGATACGAATTTTCCCACCAACACTTGAGGCAGGTGCTACACATTATCTAATCAATAGGTAATTATTCGTTTGAACGCTGATAAAACTCACTCGAGTGGTAAAATAATGATTTTGAAAGTCATCTTTCAGCTACCGTCGGGTTTTACAGCGTCATTAATTGTTTTATAGCCGTTGTTACGTCCACTGTAAAGATAACTGCGGTCGTGGGGATGTTTATAAAATGCTGAAGGGGAGACTTTTAGTGCACTTTCAATGTAAACATCTCGGTCTTGGTTTTGACATTGATTTGCTAATACTTGACTGGTTTAGAAGTAGCGTTTTTTTTTTTTAATCAAATGGTAACAACAATTAAGCATAGGTAATTGTCGTTCGGTCTTACACCTCTTATTATACTTGCCCACACAAATCATAATAAGCTACAAAATTATTATGTGGAATGAAATAATCTTAGAAAATATTGTTTCTTTTGGACAGAATACTTTAATTGATTTATTGCGACCTTTACCATACAACTTGTTACAAACTTTAAAAAAATATTTTGAGTTTACAATATTTATCCATACAGAATAATCCATCTCTATTTCTTCAAGAAAATATCTTTGTACTTATTAAGTCAGCACAAATTAAGTTACCAAAGCTCATTTTGACTGTGATAAACTAATTTCGGTTTTTGAAAGTTCTCGAGTCGAAGGACAATTTGGTTTTAGTTACCAGGATTTCCGTATGGTGTTCGTATTATTGCAGGCGTAAATGGGTGCTACGTCTTAGTAAACACAATACATTAAGTGAAAATATTCACGAGATTCAGCCTGGTAACAGAAGGATGAAGTCTTAGTAGTAGAATCCTTTGTTCCCCGTTGAGTAGGCCCAGAAGACTGAATATCAAACCTCTTTTCTCTGAAACTTAATCTGAAAATAAAACTGCCTGAATTTATACATAGGTATCTTCTCACGTTCTTCGAACAGCATGTGTTATTAATTTTCCATATGCATCTAGATCAGACAGCGACCCCGCCCAGCTTCGATGTAAATGATAAGTAGGTATACTTACTAGGTATGATGTGCTAAAGTTTCATCATCATCATCATATTCATCTCTCTGTCTTATGATGTATGACATAGAAAATCGTTTAGTAATTTTATTTTGGCAGCTGAAGTAATGCCGATTTTTTTTCTTTTGAAGATTTTATGAATAGATATACCAACCTAGATTCATATAGTTAAACAAATAGTGTTGACCTATTCATAGTCCAGACCATTTTTCGCAGACCGTAACTAGTTATCAATGGGTAAATATGGTCGTAAGTCAGAAACGGCAACAAGAATGCTGCAACTAACGCACTTTGGCGGCAACACTGTCAAACGCCAGTTCCCTTGGCAAATTTATGCGCAATAACACAATAATACCTAAGTACGGTGGGCGGCTGCGTCGGCGCAACTCTGAAAAGCAGAAATAGCGTGGGCGGGCTCTTCACAGATGACAGCTATCTGTTCTGTTTATGACTTCCTCAGCCAATGGCCTCAGAGCCAGCGTATGCTTAGCCTAGACTAATTTGACTTATTAATAAATATATTTAGAAAAAAATATGTAAGGTTTAATATGTACATAGGAATTAGGTACATATGTTTCGTAATGAGTGAGAAAAGGGCTCGCTAATATTGATACTATGCGTGAAAATAGGTACCCACTTGAAAACATAATAGTACCAACTACTTGCAAATAATTTATAGTAAACACATACCTGGTACGTGTTCAAAAGTCAGCAAAGTATTAAACAATAGTTTTTAACTAGGCAATAGTTCTTCAAATGTAACTGTATCTTTGTTTTGGCACATCGATCACCGTAACTACCAGCTGCCAACATTGGGCTGCTGAGCTTTTCTAAACAATAGCTAATAACACATACCTACGCATACCTACCTTAGGACCACGTAATGTAGTTGCTCGCCGAAAATCAACGCGTGTAACCTTGAAAGAATTCAGTTCAATTGTTTTCGAACTACTTACTTAACGCTTTGTAAGAAGTTTTCAGTTGCTAGTCAGTTTTGCTACGTTTTATGACTTGGCTGACTTTTATCGGCTTTGTTAGAGTCTTACTGGCCATGGCATACCTAGCAAGGTAGCTTTCTGAAATATACCTAAGTACATCATAGCATAGCTGAAATTTCAAGCAACTCTGAACAAATAACATTGTCCTTTCATCTGTCGCTATATCAGTAGGTAACATAATTTTAATGCGAAAGCGAAACGCTACTTAGCTTTTTATCAGAACTTATTCATCAACACCAACTTTGAAACAAAACCGACTGGAGTCCATAACAAAAACATACTTAAATAAGATTGAGTAACGCGGATATAATAAACACGTGCCCTCTATGCCTAAAACTGAAACACTTGTAGATAAAAGGTGCGTATAGTTAACTAATACTTATGGCACTTATAAATCCTTAACATATACAGATGTACGGCAGACGGATGACTGTGAAATCTGGCCGTAAATCATTGCGCGCGCGACTATAAAACTTTTTGTCAATGACACGCCGTTCTATTATGTTTTTTAAATTATAATTGCGTAATGCTTGGTGAAGGGAACAAAGAATAGGTATTATAAACTATTATAGCCTGAAAAATACAGTAAGTCTCAAAATCAAGTGCTTTCACGAACATTTTGCAGTTTCATGAATTTAGTTTTCACATTAACCTATTTATTACCTACACCAACTTAGTAACCCATCATTTTTATTCAAGAAAAATCATCATCATCCTCCGAGCCTTTTCCTAATCATGTTGTCGGCTTCCAGTCTAACCGGATTTAGCTGAGTACTAGTGCTTTACAAGAAGCGACTGCCTATCTGACCTCCTCAACCCGGTTACCCGGGCAACCCAATACCCCTTGGTTAGACTGGTGTCAGACTTACTGGCTTCTGACTACCCGTAACGACTGCCAAGGATGTTCAATTTTATTCAAGAAAAATATGATAAAAAGAAAATATTTTGCCCTATGCAAGGTGTACCTAATGGTTTATCAGATGTATCTAAAAGATTTTGGATACTTAGCAAACTCACCTATACCGACTAGATATTGGCAGTTTTGGTGACACGTCAGCAATAAATCAAAGCGCAAAACGCCAAGAACCGACATAAATATTGCATCGATGCATCTTCAAGTGCCTAGTTTCATACAGCGATGAAATTTCTATCATTTCTAAATGACAACGGTGCCATATAAATCAGAGAGATCGCTGTGTAGGTACCACTTTGAGCACATTATGTTTGTTGTGGCAATTAAAGCAGGAGCTCCTATCAGTGATTGTCAGGAGCGCGATGTTACTAACCAGATGTCGGCGCGCGGAGGGTCTGTCGCAGCAAAAACTAGTACTCAATCTGTAATACAAAAGGAAGCGCCCATATGTACAACTACGCACTTTAATTTGTCATTCTTTGAGTATTGTGTCTGTCATGGAAAATTGTGTGGAATTTTCAGTATGGGGCAAAGCTTTTGCCAGTCACGGAGCTAGTAAACCATAGAAATATTTAAAATAAGCAACCAAAGTCTACTCATTTCTCAGTTCAGTATTAGTGTAATAAAAATGTTTTACATTAGGAGAACTCGTTCTGAGTAATAAACAAGGAAACCGCTGAAGTTCGCCGAAGCGGTAGGTGATTATTTCTCCTCATATTACTTCCCGAGAGTAATCCGTTAGAAATCGATCGACTTTTAGTGGCGTGTCAGTGTTTGAAGAAAAAAACATAATTTATTGTCAGCATTCAGATCGCAAGGAAACCCGAACGGGCATTAGAAAATAAAAAAGTAATAAAATAAGAGATGTTTACGAGCGTAAAATGACGTGAGTCGTGAGGCCGCGCCACTTGGGCTGTTTACAGCAGTTGGCAGCGCAGGCGCACCACTGTTCACTGCGACCGTACATAAAGGGTAAATCGTAATTTATTTTCTTTATAGTCGTTGGTCGTCGACGCTTGATGGGTTTGGTTACCTAGTAATTATCGGGCGCGCGCCGAAAGCTAAACCAATTTGAGTAGCGGGGCCGCGCCCGCTCAAGTGCGCATTTCATATTGTTTATGTCAATACCAGCTTTTTGTTCGGATATGGAAACTAAAACTATTTATAGCTCTGTTACCAAACAAAACAGCACGTTTTTATTACGTCAGTTTTTTGTCTTATACGGTTTATGAGTCTGACTGAGCAGAGGAGCTTAGATACAAATCCATACCATACCTATGTGTACTGTATGTGTAGGTTTTAGCCTAAAGAGCATTAACTTGGATACTAGATTTGCTTTTCACTAGAAGATGCCTGAAAATGAGAAGATGGGGTTCCTTTGTTGAGTAAATAAACTTTTACTTTCACCATCGTTTACCTACCGCATCCTGTATAACTAGGTACATTTCTCGGATGGAAACCATAGTTTGATAACGGATCGTCGTGAAGCTTACATGACATTATTAAGTTTAAGTTAAAGATTAAGTTTAAGAAAATTATTAACTGTATCAAAAAATAAGGCTTTTCGATTAAACAAATCTACGTTAATTTAAATTCTGCATCTGAAAACTAAACTTATTTGAGTCCTTTTTTTTTATTTGTGTTTCCTTTACTCCAAAGCTTTAAGTATCATTCTCCTGCCCTTATCATAATTTGATTACAGGTCGGCACAGCATGTTTTCTCCTTTAATATTCTTCTATCGGATATCTATCGTCATCTTACAAGTAACATTCTTGCTAGTTACATCGACTTTCACCCAAAGTAAAACAGCAAAGATTCTCTGATTTTTTTCGCCTATGATATTATTCCTGAGGTATCCAGCTTAACTTACTCAACCTTTTGTCAACAGGGGTGGTGGCTGCATGCGGCGGGCTCACGTCAAGAGGCCCATGAACGCGTTCATGGTGTTCGCCCAGGCGATGCGCCGGCGCCTCTCAGAGCAGCGGCCTGCGCTACACAACGCAGAGCTCAGCAAATCTTTAGGATCCATGTGGAAGTAAGTTGATCTTCACAGTACCTATTGCACTAATTTGTGTAAATGTTAAGTATCGTACCTAATATTCTAAATAGGCACGCAGGTCATCATCAATCATATTATTCATCATCATCATCATCATCATCTCAGCCATAGGACGTCCACTGCTGAACATAGGCCTCCCCCTTTGTTGGATGCAGGTCGCTTCCAACAGGTATCTGTGGAGATCAAAGGGGGAGGCCTATGTTCATATTATTCACTCAGTTCAAATTGTTACTTATGATTCATAAATACTTTGTGTGATTGGGTACCTATGTAATCAATATATGTATACTTAGATTTAAAATACATAGGTACCTAGCTAGGTATATCCAATGGCCCTCTGGATTCTAAGTTCCCTGTTACCTACCAGTATCTACCAGTTCACCATGAATTTTGGCCAGTTTTACGAAGACATATCGCATTCCTCAAGTCATATCCAAGTGAAATTGACCGGAGTGGACCGCGGAGCCGGGCGCTGCGCGTGCGGCGTCCAACAGCGCGGCGTGCATCGATTGTTTACTCATTAAAATGCTATCGCCGCTAACTGACGCGATAACATCTCTAACTGTTTCCACTTCGGCTCGCTCAAATAGAAAATTGTGGAACAAATTCGCACGGAGATCTTTCGGCGATCGAGTTTGTTGTCTTTGTTTGGGTGTGCTCAATAACTCGGAAATGACAAGAAATAAATGTATTTGTTTGTACCGAAAAAGATTTATTAAAAGTTATTTTATAAAAACTAAACATTTTAAATTAAAATATTTGTGAGTGTTTGAAAACACTACGCGCCTACGAAAAGCTCATAATTGACTACGCGACATTTTCGTAGCAAATGTAGCGTATTTATTGAGTCAGTTACTCACTCACGGGCAAGTTTGTCTTCGATTTCGATAAGAATTCTTTGAAATGAGTATACTATTTCCGAGCATGGGATCAAATAAGCACTAAGTAGTGCTGAGCGATCGTAAAAGCAACTTGTCGTAGGCCACCCGCGCACTCGCGCTCTCAAAGACACGATGACGAGAATGACATGACCACTACACTATAAGTATGAATAAACGTTATAGAGCCCTGATAACATTAAAAGGGTTTGTGGGCAATGGTTTGAGCACTTAATTTATAGGCTTGTTTTACATTTTCGGTTCTGTTGTTTTAACATTGTTTAAGTTATTAACTTTTTAACTTGTTATCTGTTTGTGGTTTTCAGTCATTTCAGACTTATTTTTCTGGTCTCTTTGTGAGATTGTATTTTTCCATATTTTCTGCGCTTTTAGCATCCATTGATCCGAACTTATACTAACATATCACATACAAAATCAAAATATTTTAACCATTTTGACCCACCTAACGATCAAGCCCAACCGCTTAGCGAAGGGCCGCTCTATATATTTTTTATACGCTCCGCCGTGGCACAAACTCTCGAATCATCAAAGAAAACAGTCGGTGAAGTGAGCCTGATTGGCGTGTTGTGATTGGTGGGCTCTCTTACATTGTCATCGCGCTCACCTCTCCACGCTGATCTCGATCAACTAGATTAGCAAGGTCGCAGGTCACAGATGTAAGATTGGCTTCAAATATTTTACGTAATTGAATGTCAGATCAACAAAATGTGAAGTTCCGAGACTTTTACCGTTGCTCCAATTCAATTAAGTTGCCATCTTCGGTATGAAATGACATTTGCTGGTCGGATTTTGAGATTTAACAGATCACAAATAAAACATTGTTAAAGCTCATAAATTATCTATTGCATTTGTATTCTGCAAGTAGTGTAAGTAGGGTCGAGCAAGTTAAGTGGCGCAGTGGAAGGGCTTACGGTACATTAGCAGAGCCGCCCGCGCCGGCATCTGGAAATAGTTCAGAAAAAACCGCTGTGACTCAGCAATTCACATCGAAATCAAAAGTCATGGAGGCAAATTGAGCGGAGATTCTGAATCTAGCTAAGCTTTACGTATATGTACTTTAAGAAATATAAATAACTATTTCTATTTGTAGTAACTAGTGGCTAGGTCAATAATGATGAAGTAGGTATGACTATCGGTCCCCTCCTACTTAGGGAGAAGACTTTTCACAAATAGCACAATAGGTACTTAGGTAGTTAAAAAAAATCGAAGTCATTGTGTGTCATGTTTCCCTGATTTGAAGATGAACTTTCACAATGTCGGCTAAGTATTGTTTAAAAAATAACCTACTATTTCCTTTACAGGAGTCTAAGTGAAGAGGAGAAGAAACCCTTCATCAATGAGGCAGATAAGCTGCGAACGCAGCATAAGAAGGAGTATCCTGACTACAAATATCAGCCTCGGCGTCGCAAGCCTCAGCCGACGTCGGCGGTTCGGCCGAAGAGAGAGCCATCCCCTGAGAGGGATCAGATCGACTTCGCTGGCATGCCGGACATCTCACCAGCGCTCCTGGCTGACGGCGCCCCTGACACGGCGGAGCTGGAGCAGTACCTGCCTCCAGGCTCCGTGCCCGACTATCACGAGCTGCAGCCGCGGTACGCCGCCCACAGCCTGCACCATCCCCCGCCGCCACTCTACGCCCCCGTGCCTCCTCGCCTCCACCCCGCGTGCGACTGGCAACATTACGCACACCCTTAAAATACAAAAAAATTTAAACATACGTGTCGTGATTTTACATGTTGCACATTGGTGCCTCAAAGACATTTAGTAATATCAAATAACTTATAAAATAGGTCAACCATTTGTAAATATAATTGGGTAGACGTAGTGCTGCGCGAAACGACGCGCACGTGCGTTTAATTTGTGTAAGCTGAATAAATATTTATTAGGTTAAAAACTTTATGTAAATTATTATTTTTGTTAACTATCGTGCCAAAATGTTTAAATGTTGTCCACGTGGGTTTACTTTATAAGTTTAATATGTAGTTGTACCAGACAAATTATTCCGTAACTTTCACATTTTAATCAGGGAGTGTCCACTCCTGAATTATTTCAGAACACATAGGTAGATACTATGGTTACAATAAAAATATGGGGTAAAATAAAAGCATCCTATAATTCAACTTGATCACTTCTCTACTTACATGGTAGGTACATTAGTTTGGTACTTTACGAAATTCCTCAAGTACCAAAGCTTAAGGTTAGTTAAGTGTAGTTAGGTTAAGTTATACATAGCTAGTGACTATAATTTCTGATAAGTTATTGTTGTGATTAATTAGTTTTATTTCTTTTAATAACAATCATGTTGTTCATTAAATATATTTTTCTATGTTCTACACTATGCTCTGGGTTTGTCTGCATCCTAAACCACCTTCTTTCTATTTCTCTTTGTCTGTTCGGTTTTAGGTTTCTTTTGCCTAGAACTACTTAAGTACAATTTCGAGGTACAATCCAAAAGGGCAAGAGATATTTCCTGTTTTTTCTATTGTTATCTTTATGCTATTTATTATTCACATATTTAGATAACATACTTTTTGGTACTTACTTAAATCGTATGGGGCGGTACAACATCACATATTACTAACTTTGTAGCCTAATCAAAAAGTATGTATCTCTTTGACAGTAGGTTCGTTTTCGTTTCCCCATTCGTCCCGCAGTTGACATTTCTGAGAAGAGGCAGTGGAGTAGGTACGGCTCGTCGGCTGATGCGCGATAGGGCGACCCCTGGCCGCCGCCGCTTCCGGCGCTCGCCCGCCCCGGCGCGGGCGCACAACGCCTCTCTTGTTCTCACCCCTATCTTATCACTCTCACATTTTTCGCGACCGACACTAATGAGGCCAATAAACATATCGGCAAATTATGTAATTATGACTACTTTAAGAGAATTTATGAGAAATAAGGCTGATTTATCGCAGGCGGAGTCTAAGATGTTACCGACCACCGATAAGCTCGGATCGAATCATCGATGAGCATCCGTTTGCTTTGTCTCAGGATAATGTAACTATATAGGATCGCGAGACATATGGTATGGGCACTTATTCAATAAGTACTTCATTATTTCATTGTAGCAACATGTCAACGCGCCCTAATCGATTAACATTGTTAATTTATCATCGCATGACTAATGTTACAATTCCGAGATTTCAAACTTCCAGAGAAATAAAAACATTGTACAAAAAGGTTGTTATGAATTAGTAATGGTGCATCGTGGCTGCAATATTAAGATTGAGTGCAAATGAAGCGCGAGGCGCGTGCGCCGGCGGCGGCTCGCGTTACACACTCGCTACACATGCACCGACTGACGGACGAGCGATATCTTATACTTTGACTAACACAGTTTTTGTGCGCCAACACATAAGATATTAATTACAGAGGCGGAGAACAGCATGCTCAATTTTACGCTTTAATCTCATGTGTTTTGCTCTTATTCGACGGATAAATACTTCATTAATATAAAACAGTGAGCTTAGGGACTGGCAAAAAGTGGAACTGAACTAAAAATTTTGTTAAATATACTACTCAACCAGAACTAATAACGGGCTGGGGATAAGGGCAGACATTTAGGCAAGTTTGTTAAAATGATAAAAATGAAGACTTCGAAACTGCGGTCTTATAATTGAACTGAACATTCTCAAGACCTAATACATAGATAGAAGCACATGTTAAGTTGGAAAGTAGCATTCTCGCACTGCAAGTAAGTATAAAACTAAACAGTGCAACTCAAGTGGAGTGATCGAGCGACATTTCGTGTGAACATAGTCCATCTGTGGCACGCTCAGTGTAAGGCGATACCGCGGCGTCTGGTGAGCATCGAGGAATCAAATCCTCCACTACAATAAGTACCCGCTGATACACTAACACATGTGGAATCACTCCGTTCAATTATTTACACTAGATGATCCTCGTGTATGGATTTCTTTATGGGTAGTATTTAAACGCAAATGAAAAAATATCCTTTTTCTATGCAATAAGATTCCGAATTCCCATCAAAATTACTGATTGCACAGCAAAATATTTAACTCAAAATATCACTAAACACACTCCAATTTATTTTCGCATCGTACAGCGATTTTTCCTAAAGCAAAAGCTTTTTCATCAATGCACAGCTAATAATCATAATGCACATTATACATGTTAACTCTTTTTCTTTTAAATATAGCTTCTATTTTTATATTATCTACAGCAGTTTTTCTGAATAAAACAGCTTTTTATTAGTCACAGTCATCTTATTATTTATTAATTACGGCATAATGAAATCAGCAAAAAAATATAAAATTAAATACAAAATTGTAATTTATTGAATTATTTATAAGCGTCCACGCTTCCTTTTTTGCCCAATAGGCAACATTTTTAGCTTCTGCAGGTGGCGCCACGTACTTGAGTCGGATCGCAAGTCCGATGCTATGCTTGCACATACATACTATAGTTCTTAAAAAAATTGGGGCTGGTGCATTGTCAGTCATTGTCAGTATTTCCTTTTGGCATACATTTCATATAAGTAGTCATTAAAAGGCTACTACTATAATATCATATTTCAGAATGTTTATATTCAGAATCATCTTTTGGCATAGTTTTGGAATTTTTATTTTCCTGTAAGAAGCATGCAAACAAGCCTGAAGCATGCAAGCAGGCATGCATCATGTAAGCAGGCATGCAACATGGAAGTAAGCATGCAACATGCAGCAAGCATGGCTTCTGTCACGGCTCCGGCGCTTCGTGGCTCCGGCGGTCCCATGCGAGCTTATCGTCGCAGTTGATTTTCACGCTCACCACCGTAGCTTCGGCTTACTGGCGTTAAAACTACCTGCTCCTCAGCTCGCAGGCCGCCTCGCCCCTCCGCGCCTACGCGGTTTTGAATTGCACTCTAGGGGTAGGGCAAACAAGACTACGTGGAGTCGATTTTGCAGCGATTCGTTTTCGTTACTAGCTTCAATTTTTAATACAATGTTTTTTAATTGAACTCTATCTTACTCGCTCGCGCCACTCTGCACTCCAGTGACGAAAAAGCGCGCGAAGCCGCGAACCTTTTTCAGTTAATTTGTTCTGTTTTTAGAAATAATCCAATGTGACAGGTTTTTTTGTTATAATACTCATTAAATTTGCCGAGCATGGCTTCTTGAAAATTAAGACAAATATGATGAATAGGTTTTGTTGTACTTACTGGTTAATATGCGACTGGGATAGTTATTTTGCTATGAAATATGGAAAATTTGCTGTGCATTCAGTATTAATGCTGTGTATGTAGTATTTTTGTACAAGAATAAATTTAACTGTATTGCATTATAATAAAAAAAGCAATTTCATATTGATGTATAATTTCGAATTATCTGCAGTTTGAGTTTTGTTAAACATTTAGTTTATTTGTAGTGAAGTAAGTTATTTGATGTAAAAAAGAATATAAATGATGAGTATTTATTGATAGGCGATTATTTATTTGATATGCAATTTATAATATCCCTTTCTTTATGACGTATTTGCATACTCGCATTCTGTTGATTTTTCCCAGTGGCCACCATTTACCTGTGACGTCATACTTCTTATTATTTATTTTTATGTACTTACCTTAATTATACTCTCCCATTAAACTTCCTTATGTAATACTTACCTCGTATACTCCATTACGTACCTACCTACTTAAGAACTTCCCTATGTACCAACTCCGTACCCCTATTTAGGTACTCACTTGTATACTAGCTCTGTATGTACATCCTTATGTACTCCTTATATAGCTCTATGTACCTAAATTTCATAAATGTAAATGTCGATATGTGATTTTTCAGCCATCTGAATCAGTGTCATCAGTGTCTGAAGAATGCGCTCACAACCTTTTCTGAGGGCTGGGTCCGCCCCTGATTTTTCCCATGTCGCCAGCACATATTTGAAAAGAGGAGGTAATCAGCCAAGATTTTCAGGAACGCATAGAATTGAGTTACATTTTTAACAAGTTGAAATGAATACGCCTTAAGGCCCGAACAAAAATAATAAAAAAAAAACAACTATAAAATAAATTGCATTTCCTATTTATTTTCAATATGAAATAAATACCTAACACTAGCTTCCTTACTTAGAATCACGACGAAAACAAGATTCTGTAGCACATTACGTGCTTTGTAAAATAAAATGTATAAAAATGAAGGAAGATATATGAAAAAACTACGGGTTCATAAGTGTATAACACAGTGGATTCTTGAGAAAAGAGAACTTGGACAGAGCTAAACCAAGGAAGGGCTGGCCAGTAGACTTTCTTGATCTAGGTATTTAAAAAGGTGAAGGCCCTTTTTCTGTAGCCAGTTTTTTTTATTTTTATTTATGACCATAGATACAAGGCTTTCAGTCAGAGATATAAATGCGAGATTGTAATCCTCTTTAGCCGCTTTTCCACAAAAGTTGCTACACCAAAAAAATTTTTTTTTTCATGTTGGCAATAAACGTCACGTTCCATGCCGGGGTTTAGCAATAACGACATATGAAGCATACTGTTTAGTAAGTTTTATATTTCAACAGTGAGTAAAAATCAATTATTATTACTCTCTATCACAAGTTATTTGATTTTATCTACTCGTTAGCTAAACGTACTCTTTAAAATCGACTATCAAAGCAATATTGAAAAACTTGCAGAATGACGCACTAGGCACTATTCTGTCAAATAATGTTTATGTCATAGTTGTCAATTGGTGATTAGGATTTGACAAATCGAATTTATTTAACTAGTCAAAAGGAAAATGTTATCGGATTTGCGCTTATAGTTCTCACTAATGCAATAGTATGAAAGTTTTTGGATGTGATAACATGTTTACTCGTAAAGATTATTGAGTGACAGTATTAATGGCCGATTTACCGAATGGCTGGGTTCAGCTGGTGAGTTCTTTTGCGTGTCCCTATTTATTTATCGGGATTCAATCGACTGTGTTTCTCGCTTGTTTGTGTGCCTGCTCTGTCTTCCTTGAACTCTATAATTGGATAAATTGATCAATTGAGCGGGCAAGGTACTCTATATTTGTTTTGAGTTTCAAATGCAACCTTTGTGTATACTTGCTTTAGGCGTGTTTATTATGCACTCTAAGCTGATTTTTAATTGTGTGAGAAAATATCATTTGTTCCCAATGCTAATTCCCTATACAACAAAAGCTAATAACATAAAGACTATGACATCATACAGTTTAGAATTATTTCAGTTCTGTAATAGTGTTTACTAATGGTTTTATTTCAGGTACCTTTCTGAAGGCTTCCAAGTAATAATTGAGAAGTCGAAAGACGCAAAATGCTCTCTAAAAGATATTCAGTTGCGTTTCTTGTGCCCTGATGACCTAGAGGAGGTTAGTGCTCATTATCACTATATCTGACATGACCTAATGAGTGACCCTGTAATATATGAACTCAACCTATAATAGGTCATAGCACCTATTTGATGTTTATCTTACTTATTTATAACTATCGTAAAATTCAAGTTAAAATATACATAAAATTTCATAATAGTTAAATCGGTTTCATAAGCTACAGTTAGGCTGTGAATTCATGTCTAAAAATAAATCCAAACACTGCAAAATTCCATATGAGTAATAAACATTTTACAGGTGGAAAAACATTTCCATAAATTAGGTGAGCAAGAATCATGACTCATTAAGTTGTGTAATAAATACACTATTTAATCAACTTCATACAATTTATTGCCTCTGTTAAAAATCTCAGGAATAGCCAATACTTTGGGTTTCCTCATTTAATCTTAGTAAGCAAAAGGTCACAGTTCAATATTGATTTAAGATGCAGTTTGTCAATAATTTTGTGAACAATACACATAAAATAATGACATTATTCATATTTCTATGGCCACTAACAATCACAGGGTTTCACAACATTAGGGATTGTAACCTTTCAAAAATAACATTGCATTGGTGTATGTTTATATGATTTCATGATAACGCTGCAGATCTGAGATATGTAATGTTAAGGTTTAACTTTTTTTTCTGTCTCTGTCAAACAATTTATTATTTTCGATATTTCAGGTGAGATCTCTATGCAGAGATTGGTTTCCTATAGAATACCCTCAGTCATGGTATGAGGACATTACTTCTTCAGAAAGGTTTTTTGCCCTGGCAGCGGTGCACAAAAGTGAGATTATAGGCCTTATTGTGGCTGAAATAAAGCCTTACTTGAAACTGAATGCAGAAGATCGGGGAATACTGTCAAGATGGTTCGCCTCAAAGGATACACTTGTTGCTTACATACTGTCTTTAGGTATGTTACTTTATTTACTGTTTTTATAAAGCATAACAATAAGTAAGAATAAGAAAGGCTACTGATTTTGAAGTGATTATCAGTGCATTAGCACAGAGCATAATTAGTTGTTGTTTCACAAACATCTAATTTTGTGTGCTCAATATTTGCCTGCTTGATGACTGCTTTGTTAGGTCTACTGTGTAAATAAGTTATAAAATATTACCAAAACAATATCCCCATTGTAGCATTCTAGGTGTGTTTTCAGAATAAACCAATAATGTACATACAAATACATATGTAAATCTTTCCTCTTTGTTATTGAAACTTATGGCCGTTCCCAATACATCGATCTTTTATGTTGTTTTGCTTATTTGTAATTACTTGTATGTGTGTCTAGTAAGCAAATCAAGATAGATTGAATATTGGGATTGCGGTTAATATGTAACTTGTATTGTCTGCAGGGGTAGCTCGTTCGTTCCGTCGGTCGGGCGTGGCG
Organism: Helicoverpa armigera; assembly: GCF_030705265.1. Classification (NCBI taxonomy): domain Eukaryota; kingdom Metazoa; phylum Arthropoda; class Insecta; order Lepidoptera; family Noctuidae; genus Helicoverpa; species Helicoverpa armigera. The sequence goes on along the minus strand of NC_087130.1, from coordinate 7,123,521 downwards.
ACGATGCTACTGGACGTGCTCATCAACCACCTGGCGGGCCCCGTGCCGCAGCCGCCGCATGAGCACCGCGTCAAGGCCATATTCCTGCACGTGCTCACCACCAACACAGAAGCTATACTTTTTTATGAACACAGAAGGTGAGTTGATTTTTTAATTATCAGCTTGTTTATTTCTTAGATAATACATTTAATTATCAGCTGGTTTATATTTTTCTTTAAGCCCATTTCTTTCATCAATAAGATAAACGTTATTTTAAGGGAAACTGCTGTTAAATTAGAACGCCCATTTGACTTTTTTTTTCGGATTTGGGTTCCTACAATACAATTGATTCCAAAGGCAAGGTTATTCAAAGTAAACCTCTAGGGGTCTAAAACTATTTCAAAGATAGCTGTACGGGCTACACTTAACAAATTCTCTATGTTATGTTGCTATGCGTAGATTACATTCGTTTTTAGTAGGTACATTGTTCGACATCTGTACTCAATGATAGGTGCGCCAATCGACGAAATGCGTGTCACGCTCATTCTTCGAAAATACTTTTTTATCAATAAGATATCGGTAGAGATAAATCGGTGTTTTCCTCTTACGTACTACCGATATAGTAAGTAGTTGAAAGTCACGGTAAAGCGGCGTGGGACTTTACGATACTCTACAAGGTTCTTTTTGCAATGATTCACGTTTTATCTTTCATTTCTGTTTTGAAGGTTTTTGACTACTTATGTGAATGTACCGAATTTTTCGTGCGAATGTACTAAGCGAAATATCTGAACAAAAAGTTTACTAAACGTTATATGAATCGCGAATTCATTTTCTCTTATCTGCCTGCATTCAGATAGATCAAAATATTTTACAACATATACTTATTCCGATATTATCTGTAGATATCTCACTAACTACTAACTTGATATTATATCAATTCGACAAAAAAATAGGTAGGTACTTATATTTAATCTTAATATCTGTATATGTGATATAAATTATGAAAATGCTCAATCCTTCTGCGTGTGAGAGGAGGCATGTGCCCAGCAGTGGGCCGATAAAAAAGACCGTAACGATATAAATTATGTAATTCAGTAAATAAAGTATTTAAACGCATTGAATTACACAAAATATTTATGATTAAAGATGAATAATAACTTATACTGCTTAAAAACTTTCTACTTTTATGACCTTCGATGCTCCACGTTATGTGGAATTTGCCCAAGGCACCGCTATTAGTAAAGTCTAGACAAAGTGCAAAGTCTGATATTATTCAATAGTAGACTTTACCAGTGATTCGCCACGCCTCGTGGGAACTACTTTCGACTTCGCACATCCGAATAAAACGTTTAAAAGTAAGCTATCTAGAATTTTTCAAATCAGACTAGTGTTCAGAGAGAGAACATTTAAGCAAAAAAGCAAACAAGCTCTTTTTTAACTTAAGCTTTGTAATATTAGTACTGACAGAGCATTAATTAACTTTTTAGTGAAGAAACAAATCTACTGATGTAACTATCTAAATAAACAGACATAGTGCACTAAAGCTTGGGTTTCCTAGGAAAGCGGTGCCGTCATATAGCGGCCGTCTTATTACGGACGCAAATAGACGGTCGTCTTTACGGTGATTACATGTGGAAAGTTCCACGGCCGTTTTAACACACCGTCATGAACTTTTTGTTAGTTGTATCATACTTACTAACCTGTTTTATTTAATATTTCTCAAATTTCACAACACCAATTCTGTTTCAGTTGACTTTTCTATAATCTCTACTTTTTATGTTAGATATTGCCTTCGTGGTTTCGAACGAAATCTATTAAAATTTCGTCGTCCTCGCTGCTCCAAGAGTTGTAACAAATTTTTGACGTTGTTCCGAAAAAAAAAACACAAATACGTATTAAAAAAGCTTCACCGCTTTCAATAAAACGTTCACCAAACTATCTGACACCGTCAAGACGGCCGTCATGCAAATGGCGGCACCGCTTTTTGAAGTTACGGCGTCAGTTACCGCTCTCTAGGAAACCGCCCCATTTTGTTTACATAGACAACGTTCTGGTGATGTCTTTCACCGCTGTATTACGGTCGCTATATGACGGCACCGCTTTCCTAGGAAACCAAAGCTTAATGCTCTTATAACGGGATGGTTCGATTCAGAAGATTATTATAGAAATAAGAACCTGTTGATTTAAAATACGCACTGCAGTATAATTGCATTATAACTGACCGGTAATAAATATCCGATTCATTACAGGATCGTAGTTTCTGATTCAAATATTAGACCTAAGAGGAAGGAAGCTTCCTTCCCTTCCAGTAATTTATAAAATATGATTTTACAAAGTTTCACTTATTCCTAAAATGGCAACAAGCAGCTAGGTTTACCAAAACTATTTTTTGTGACTCTAGTGATCTTCTTAACTTTCTGTCTGTCGTCTGTCTCATAGCTTTATTTAATCCATTGAAAATACCGATCATAATCCGTTCTGATGTAGTGACTAGCTGTTATCTTAAGTAGGAAGGTTTTATCATCATACAATACCCAATATGTCATACCTACTTGTAATAATATCTAGTTTTTAAACGTTGACGATGGAAGTACGAATGTACATAAACTATCTTATCAGCAATCTTAGATTGGATTTCCTTGACCTGCATTAGGTACCTACAGGTATAGTTACATGAAAACTATTTGTGAATGTAAAATAAAATACATGTAGAGGTACTATTTCAGTAAAAGATGTACAATGGTAACTATACACGCAAAGGTTTAGGTACTTGAGCGTGCATAGCACTCATTAGGTTCAAACTAAAATAAAATTTAGGACATAACAAAACACGAACCTTTTGTAATAGAACTTTTGTATAAAATAGATAATTATCAAAATCTAAATCTAATTTAAAACCAAGAGACCATGACGCTAACCCAGTGTTAAAATGGATAAACTTTCTGAACCAGACAGCACACAATGAACGTTCTGCTTTCTATAGAATCGACAATTGACTCCGCTAAGTTATTCTTCCTTTTAAATTCCTTTACATGTATTCTACTATATCTTAATAAATAAGTATTGTGTTTTGTAGATTTCGCCTGCACTCATTTCTGCCGTACTACTACTCGATCAAGGGGCGGTGTAAAGACGGCTTCACGTACGTGTACTACGTGAACGGCGGGCACGCGCCGTGGGGGCTGTACGACTACGTGAAGTACGTGGCGCGCGCGGCGTGGCGCGGCGGCGGCCTGTACCCGTGGCTGTGGGGCAAGCTGCGCACCGCGCTCACCATCGCCTGGCACAGGTAGTGCCGCGACCCCAGTGTGTCACACGAACAGTGCCGACTAACCTGCTAATATTACGCAACATTTTCGGTAGTTCTTAAACTAGTTTTACTTTTGTCATTCTTCTGCAAAGCATGTTTTTGTGATTGAATAAGTCCGTCGAACAAATATTGTGACTCACCCGATGTTTTTCCTTAGATGTAACAGGTAAAATCTGGCACTTCGTCAAAGGAATTGTTATTATTTTTACAAATTTAGTATTTAAGTTAAAATATTTTGCATTGTGTTTCTAAGGCGTTTCTCCAGCACGACGACGCGGATGGGCGCGGTTCGGTCTGATGGGGAAGCGATCTAACTCTACGCATTCCTGACATTCTCTCACCATGAGAATCGGAACACTTTATGGATTTCGTTTACAACTTTGCTACGTTTTCAGAAAATTCCACAAAACGTAGATGTGCAGTGTGTAAGCAGTGATTGAACGAGAGAATTTATTAATATCACTAAGTTATGAATAATTTATAGAGAGCACTGTTTATTGTTTTTATACATTGACGTGAAGCCAAATTTGATAGTAGTATATTAGCACAACAAGAACAACACCAACCCTGTGCTGTGGACATATTTTTATATTATTACGTAATTAGACTAGAAGGGGAAACACCAACACGAACAAACTCAAACAAACATTTTGCTCCCGCGAGGGACCATCAATTTGGCTTCATATATCAAACTGACAAAGTTATTTGTGATATTTTTATTACTCAAAGCTTTAAATTTAATAATTCATTGTATTTTCATATAAAACGAAAGAGGGATGATCATTTTGTACACGAAAATACAATTTGGTTTAAAATAGTTGCGTTTGTTTGAGTAAGAGGGACGGCATCGATTGCTACAGAAATATAACAAAGTGTCACGTGCCATGATATACTGCCAAGATTACTAAAGTAAGGTGCCTGTGTGTTCAATGTAAGACATAATGTACGGATAAACAATAATGTTGTAACAATAAAACTATTATTTATGAGCAATACCTGTATCGGCTGCATGAGCAATGCACGCGTGAGCGGAGAGATGGCCAATGGGGGCGAAACAGCTGTCAGCGTTAGTCTGATACCTACCAATCACTGCACAGACAAGACCATCTATTTCGGGTCAAAACAGACTATCTTCCTATCATGAGACTTTGGAACTTCGAAACACCAAATAACCCGAAATCATCTAATACCTTACGTATACGTATTGTATATGTAACAAGCCTATTGCTCCTTGAAAATTAATAGTATAGTTACATCAGATTTCGAAAAAGCTCTTGACTTTAAATCAGCGACTTACGCAATGTCTCAAACTGATGAGATTAAAAAAACTGTTTCATTGATGTAAATAATTATTATTTTTGCTGATTGCAGAAAATACCAATTTTAATATGGTTCTAAATATGACATAATGCTGATATCTGTTTCAAACTCTGTGAGTACGTCCATTAGTAAACGCTTTTAGTGTATAATATAATACTCTAATACTACACAATACCGTAGAATCTTCTCTAGGTAAATGTAAATTATTCGATTAGTAATTTATGTAAATAGTTTTTTAACGTGTATTTAAATAGGCATGTACAGATTACGAATAAGACGAATTTACAATTAATATTATCAAAAGAAGGCTGTTGTATTGTTTATTTCACGTGCCTAAACGTCTTCGAAGTTTTGTGAAGTATTAAAGTAAGATATGTACATTGTGTTCAGTTTGTAAAGTTTTTTAGTAGGTAATACACCTATGAAACTGAACAGTCTCTCCGATGCATGCATTTGTTACGATAAATTAATGTTCAAAGCCTCAGAGAGCTTTTCTCTCTAAGTGCTTTTAATTAAATGTACACTATCTAGCCGATAAATGGTTTAATTCACTTTCTGTGTTTCGTGTATATTTTGGGCACTTCAGAACAATTTATTTCTGCATCCAGTCAATCCAGTGTACGTAGATTTATTAATGTACTCACTTGAACCAAAGTATTTTAATGTGTTAGTTTTGTTATCACTCATACAATCGATGTTTAATTCTTTTTGATTTAGTATTAATTAAATTAATGTTTATCATTAATTTGAACATTGAGTATTATTATTCGGACCATTATTAAATTATTTGTATAAATTCCAAAAGCAGTCATGATAGTTGTATTACGTTTTGTAATTTGTGATATTGTCATCACTCGACTTGTAAAGTTTTGCAACATTGTAATATTAAGGTCGACATTTGTGTGTTAAATTGTCCTTTTCTATATAGCACGTTCCTAATGTTAAATGGAAATTTTACGTTATAATTCTATGTTTAATACTCTAAAATAGGAAAAGATTTTAGCTTCCAAATAAATATCATTGTTGACAATGCCTGTCTGTTATTGCGGTACCTGCCCAGCATCGAACACGCATAAAGGTTTAAAGAAAACAGTTGATAACAATTTCAGAAAATGTTTAATTTTAATAATTGCTTCATTTTTCATCAACTATGCTGTACAAACTATATCGCTTACATTAAAATTAGCAATTAATAATTGCACGTAAAAAAACTTAACAAATAGGTTTCTTCAACTTTTCGATTGGAATGAACGATTATTACAATAAGTAATATTTTTTACAATATTTATAATTCTACGAAATGAAAATCTATTCAACAAGCAGTCACAATCGCCCAATGATATGTTAAAATTATTTGTATATAATTTTATGTTATTGCATTCTAAGTATTAATGTTCGCGTCGTGTGTGGGGCGAGGCATGTCAAGCGAGAAGCGCCCTCTACACACTAACTACGTGACTAGGTTGTCTCTCTCCGCGGCGCCGCCCTTGTGGTTCTGCCCCTTGAAGTCTTTCAATCTAATCGGCGACGACTCGCTGCCAGAATCGCCCTGAAACATTGCCCCCATATAATCAATCTATCTAGCCTATCCCGTACAGGCTTTCGAAAAGCTACTACTTAACAATGGTAGGAACTCATTTTCAGATGCATCATTTGCAAGGCAAATAGGATTTCCTTATTTAGCGCATAACAATGAGGGTGAGTTGCACCATTTAACTTTATCGATACCCAAACTATTACCAGTCGTTAAATTGTCTCCCACTGGTCAATGGAAAATGGTTAAATGGTGCATCCCACCGTAATAGTCCCTTGTTTGAATAAGGAACATTTCACAACGCATAGACTTATTTTGCGGATAAGCCATAGAAAATGTTGGTATTTCACTTTTTTTTTGGTACGCTCTGTAGCAAATAGTTCTTATTTTAGCATAGTAAAATGTCTATGGTGTACTCACGTTGGCACCGAGCGAGGTGGTCTCCTGGAGTAGCAGCTCGCTGTCAGTGCCCCTCGACTCCTTGTTCTTGAGTATGGAGCGCGAGCGAGAGTCGCCCTCTAGCGGCCAGCCGCCGCCGCGCTTGTTGCCATTCTTACCTGTGTAGGTTCACAAAATATCAAATTATGCCACAAATCATTTCTTTTTATAGACCTGTGTGATAATTTTATTATAAACAAAGCTAAGTTTTGAGTCTAAACGAAAATAGAATTTTCAAGGAATGTAAATGCCGATGTGATGCCGGGACACTCATTTCGCGACGTTTTCTAGTTTGGTAAATTATATTATCATTCACCTATAACGGAATATGTAAGTAAATATCGGCTTTTAGGTTTTGACTACTGTCTCATTGTTTTTAAATTTAGTGTAGCAGCAGTGCATGATCGTATAAGGTAGCTAGGCCATTTTCTTCAAGGGGGAAAAAATGTAGGATTCTGTCTGTTTGTTACTGGACAAATCAAACCACACTGCAAAATCAATAATATCAGAATTCAGTTAAATGACAAAGGCATTTTAATAAGCCATTCAATCGTTTTCATTCTCAGACGTAGAAAATCACCTGTCTTAAATTATATATTATAGGCAGGCAAAGCTGGCATCGCAATCCGTATTACAGAACGATCTTGAGGCATGTTTTTTTTATAGCATTTGTCTTTTATAGTAAATTCCAGTCTAGTCGTATTTTTTGCAATTCCCATCGAATTATAGTTTGCCGTGTAGCTAAAGCTTACGTATATGGTTGTAAGTATGTATACGTAATTAAATAAAAACAAACCAAACAGGATGTGGTGATTAATGATCCTCGTGGCTATCCCTCTCGGCGGCTTCCTCTCTTCCTCCGTCCAGTCCTGTGGGACAAACGATCATGTTCGCGTTACCCACATGACCTTTGAAAGAAGCATCGTTATAACATGAAGGCAGTGACAGCACATGCATTCCAAACACGAGTAATATCTATTAGTCAAAATGTGCAACAGCATGCAACCATCACGTCGGACAAGGTTGGGAAGACGAGGGCACTCGGACACACTACCGAACCATTTGTATGAAGCTTGATATCGGTGAGCAGCGCTGCGGGTCGCGACAGCTCACCTGTTGGAAGCGAGCCTTTCTGTGTTTGGGCTTGGCGTCGTCGGCGGCGGCGGGCGCTTCGTCCAGCGGCTGCGGCAGACTCGTGCGCGACGCGTCCAGCGGCCGCGCCACCGCCCCCGCCCCCGGCGCCGCGCCCGCGCCCGTCAGGCTGACGCGCGAGCCGAGCGGCGACACTTCGCCCTGTGAACCTTTGGCACACAACACGCTTCCATCCCCAGATGCACTCCTGCGCACTCCATTATACTCTGCGGACACCCCGCCCCCACCCCCACCCGCGCCGCCACCGCCGCTACCGTCCAGAGGATTCACATACAAGTTTGATGAGTCGTTCTCGCATGCGATGTCGCCCTCTGAAGGAAAAGGGTGCGTAAGGCATGATGCAAATGTATCTGTAATGTAAGACATAATACGCACATGGAGCCGCACACGACAACATACGGCGTATGCTGCTCTTATACACATATCATACGATACACGTGGTTAGAGTACAATAAAAGGAACATATAAGTGCCGAAAGGACATCGACATCACAACAGTGAACGAATAAGGACAAAATACTAAATAGTGACAATTATTTATAGATCAAAATATTCTACGCCTACGGGATTATTGCACATTTAAGGAATACTAAGAACACAATCTAATAATTTAAATTGTAACAAAAGGTATGAACACGCGCCTCGTACACAACAGAATGGTTCGTACGACTTTTGCGACTTCGTGGTGAATTTATTAGACGTGTAAAAAACTTCTGTAGTCTACGGCAGTGTTGTGGCAGTGTTATATGTACATGTGCTTACGCACCTGGGCTGTCGAGGCTGTTGGGCGTGGCTTCGGGCAGCGCCTTGGGCGCGGGGTGTCGCTGCAGACACGCCAGCTCCACGCACACGGGCTGTCGCAGGTCCGACGTCGACATGGGCATCAGCTGCTCCGCGTCAATGAACTCCTTATAACCCTACATCAAGTGTTACGTTGACTGTTATTCATCTCAGAAAATAAACTACTAGGAATTTGTAGAAAATCGTTCTGAAATTAGGTACTACCGTAAACTTTTGAAACAATCACAGTGTCAGAGATAGAGAGAAGGAACTTCAGAGGAGAGAAAGTTGGAAATATGCAATTTTGGGCGCTATCAAGTGAAGGCTAGTAAGGTATATGTTTGATAAATATTACCTTTAAGAATCCTATGTTAATTAAATGATTAGCTGCAAACATTTCAACCGAAAGAAATCATACAAACCTACGGATGGGTAATTATTGTTCTAAACCTAAAATAATAAGTATGTAAATACTTACAGGTTAATGCTAGATGGAAATATTATTATTAGTCAAATACACCAAATAATAATAAAAGAAAATCGCATAATTAGGTAATTAATAATGAGGCAGCTACAATATCATGAAGGCGTTAGTATCTTAGTACCTTGAACGTGCAAAAACAACATTCAAACTCAGAAGGCAGCTGATCCAAGTCAAGCTGTTTGTCAGCCATCTTCTTTTCCTAGAAAAAGAGAAATCATTAGTAAGTAGTTAACCTCACTGCTAGCCTAAGGTTAGAGAATAAGTAGAAAATAAGTCCAAACCGCCGACGAGGTGCTGTTCGCTTTGAAGAATTAGAAATGCAATCGGTGATCGCCGACGGTTCATACAAGCTTAAATCTGTGTGCGTTTTAAATTCGGCTTTGACAAACAGGCAACTAGTATGACAGTTCTACAATGATTATTGTCGAATCGGCAACGACTGTTAGCAAAGGTGTAAACATAGATGATATCTTACTGGTGTAGGTTCAGGATTTATGAGCAAGCGTTTCTCCGGTGAACCGAGCCCCTCGTTCGAGTAACGACGCTCTTTCTGAGGGCTGCTCTGAAACTGTTACCTACAGTGTTAGCGGAAAGCCTATTGCTGCATTGTAACTACAGCTTCAAAAGGGTCCGTCCAAAGCTTAAAGCAGAAATATAAACGTTTTTAAGATGGTTAAAACGCGGTCTTCTCTAGTGTACTGCTGATATCTGCTGAAGCAAAAACAGATTGTGAAGTGAAATTGCAAGAAAATTGAGGACATTGTTTTAAATTGCTGTTTAAATATCTACGTAAAGGCTTGTTAGGACTCACCCTACTATAGCCAAGATGAATGTTGGACGTACCCAATACAGTTGAGAGCAAGTGTTTTACCTGGCTGGGGTCAGTACTCTGAGGCAGCTTACTGGTGATAGAGTGTTCGTACTGTTTGTAGCAGCCCGTGGTGGCCGGGGCCTCGCCCTCCAGGCTAGTGGCGTCCGCCTGCGACAAGTTGTGTCCTGAAGACACATACCACTGTGAGTAGCGACGTATTCCATATGGTTCACTATTATCCCCGTAATATTTACTGGTTTAATATAATTATAGTACGAAGAAACATTTAAAACATGACAAAAAACGGCGGTAACTACACAACACACATTCCACACGAACAGTACAGTACACAGAATCCAGCGTCCTCCGGATACACACATCAGACAGTCCACAGAAGATGAGTGTTATTCTAAGAAGCGTTAGGCTTACGCTGACAACGTAATCGACCTTATATTATAGTCTTCGTCGCACATCGCTAGCTACACGCGACGCGACTCGACCCCAAGTAACAGACTTAATATAAAGGGGTCGAGCGTGACCACTGTGACAGTGGCAAGATGCTCATCTGGCGTCGTCTCTCGCCTCAATGAGGACGCACTTGTCACCTGAAGACAAGGAATAAAACACTCTGAGTGCACCTCGCCGCAACCAACGAGTGAACATAGCGGTAGCTGCGATGTATCGTGAACTGTTTGGTTTGATTTGAGATGTCTGCGAGTCCGGAGAGCCATCGATGCGACGTGCACACATTCAACATTCATTGCATCCAATAAACACAGACACTGTTTGAGCACGGAAGGCATGCGTGCACAGTGATAGAGAGAGTTAACGTGCATTCCGAGCGAGAGACATGACATGGACAAGCGGCAAAGCGAGTGGTCTGCGCAGTACTGACCTGTGTCCACGATGACGTCGATGAGGTCCATGCTCTTGGCGAACGCGTCTCGCAAGTTAATGTGGTGGAAGGATACGATGGAGCCCTCGCGCTTGGCACGTTCGAGCGCCTCTCGTCGTTTGAGCGCCTTTTCGCGCCGCATCTGGTTCTTGTAAAACTCGGCGAAATTGTTGACGATAATAGGGATGGGTAACGCAATTACCAACACGCCGCAAATACAGCAAACTGAGCCGATGACCTTGCCCAACGGGGTCGTGGGGTAAATGTCACCGTATCCGACTGTGGTCATGGTGATGCCGGCCCACCAAAACGTTTCCGGAATGGAAATAAATTTAGTTCCCGGCTCTTCTTTCTCAGCGAAATATGCCAATGAGGAGAATATGAGTACTCCCATCGCAAGGAACAACATGAGCAATCCAAGCTCCTTATAGGAGTTTCTGAGCGTAAACCCGAGCGACTGTAGCCCGGTCGAGTGTCGGGCAAGTTTAAGAATGCGCAATATTCGCATAATACGGAAAATTTGCACAACACGACGCACGTCTTGAAACTGATCAGTGGCGTTCTTATTGGTTTCGAGCAGGAAAAGAGATACAAAATAAGGCAATATAGCCAGTAAGTCTATCACGTTGAGTCCACCCTTGAAGAACTTCCATTTATCCGGTGAAGCACTGAACCGCAGCACGTACTCGAGTGTGAACCACGTGATGCACACCGCCTCGACCATGGCCAGCTGCGGGTTATCCATGGGCGCGCCCTTGTCGTCGTACACTTGCATCTGGGGTATCGTGTTGAGAGTGAGCCCTATCGTGGACAGCACGATGAAGAGGATCGAGATGACCGCGATCACCTGCAAGCATGCACCAGTGAGCGGCGAGCGCGGGCGACTCGCTCGCCGCCACCGCGCTGCCACACTGCGCAACTAAGCCTCGGTACCTAGGCGTATGCCACATGTGTCAGATCGGTCAGTTATATGCCAGTGTCTATACAGAGCTACTCTTCCTACATGTTTGTACATCGGTAGTAATACTACTTAAATATTCCTAAGTTATATGTCATAGGTATATGTATTTACAGACAAACGGTTAAAGCCAATATCGTATGTAACAAAAACAATGTCTTAATAGTAATTGTAAATTTTGGTGTAGAAATAACATCTATTCGTGTGACTATGTTAGTAGTGTTGTGTGATTTCGGTGTAAATAAGTAGGTAATTTATAGGTACTAAAAGTGTGGGTGAACGGACGCGCGTCCGAGTTCGAAGTGAAATGCGTCTAGAGCAGAGGCGGAACGAAGTAGACGCTCGTCCGTCCATCGGCCGCATCGCTCGGTTAGTCGGATCAGTATCATGGGGATGCAACTGAAGTACAATAATTTTCTGAGGTTTTTTTTTAGAAATGCGCCATCTAGTGACGGATGCCCCGTAACTTGGGTATTTGTACTTCGTTTTAGTCACTAGATGTCACTGCACCTTAGACCGATATTTCATCGATTTAATAACAAATCTAAAAAAAGTTTTGTGATTAGAAATATTAACAAATATTGTAATTAAATAATTTTATGATTTATTTTTAATTCTTTTTTATCTATGAGGACGTCTTAGTTAATCACAATAATCACACTACTTGAAACCACTTGAAACACTGACGATTGACATTGACAGTCGACCATACTTTTAAATTAAACCGTTTTCCGTTTTCTAACGTGTTGGTTTATTCTGAGTGTTATTTTCTGGTTTTTTTATTACGATTGTTGCGTGTTCCTGGACTCTGATACTGACTGCTTCTGTGATTGACCTGGCTTCGTATTTTGGACCTGTGATCTACTGCATTTTCATTGACCCGGCTTTGTATTTTGGAACCTCGATCGACTGCTTTTACATTGACCCGGCACCGTATTTAGGACTAGAAAATGCGTCCAGTGGATCGTCTTAGGGGCGGAATGCCATCAACGTCAAGATATAAGTGCTACTTTGATTGTGACAATGACGGTAAGTTCAAAACTTTTAACTTTATAATGCACGTAATTTATCTTTTGCTGATAGGCTGCACAATATCCATTATTGTCATCCGTGCAATCTGTGGTCATCATAGTCCTTGAGTCATCAAAATCTAAGATGCACTACCACACACACTCCTGTCCTGACCCTACACAAACAATTGAAACTGCACATTAACTTTTATATCCAATCAAAGACTCGGAATCTACGTATAAGACAAAGCCCGCTCTAGACGACCCTCTGACCAAATAACTTCATCAGGTTTTAAAACTATGATTTTACAGTGGCGTAGCATGGGATTCCGCCGCCGAGCAGGTATATTTAGCTGCCGGTCAGTGGGTAGTCTTAGGGGCGAGCCCCCTTATTTAGGTACTTATTTAAATTCAAATGACTACAATTTAATAAAATTCTAAAGATGGTTTTGGCAAGAAAGAATTATTATTGATATCGACTCATGACCAGGTGCGGTCTCAGCCCATGATTTTGGGATTCACTAGGGTGCTGGAAGGAATACTTTCAGAAATTGTTACTGGCTCTCTTTGATATGTAGTGCAGCAGTGTGAAAATTTTAGCATCCTACCTAGGATTTTGTTGATTCATACACTAATGATCTATGTATAACTTTGTCGATTCATACAGCATGCAACAATATTTTTTGCAAACTAGGATATGTTAGATTTTCCTTTAAAGCTCAAAAAACATAAAGCCTTGTGTGGACTAAGCATTTATTGTCAAATTAAACGAAAAACAAGCAGATGTAAAAATTCAAGAGCGAGTCGAAAAATTTAGTACCCTGCCTGCCTGATAGGTTAGATCTTCTTTTAGTAGACAAGAAGTTATTGGGAGGTAGGCTAGAAGTATAGATAGATATCTATCTATCTTGTTGTATTTGTTATGGTGGTGGTGGTGGTATCTATACACACTATGTACACCATAACAAATTACAATTTAAAACTTAATAACTAAAGGGGTGTAACAATGGTGGTCTTATCGCTAAAAGCGATCTTTACAGACAACCTTTAATGTATAGTGACTCTTCTCAAGAAAATTGTATTATGGGGTGGCATAAATAGGAACTGACAATGTAAAGGCGGCAAAAAATGCCTTTGCCTCTACTGTCAACGCTATCAGCTTCTACTTGGCTTGATGCTGCAGCTAGGCGGCGGTGCCGGCCCCTAGAGTAGCGCCACCCAGGGCCATGGCCCCTCGGCACCCCATGCTATGCTACTGTGATTTTATTTACTTCAACTGTGGTGTTCCTGTTCTAGTACTGCTAGACCTCAGCTATTATTTCTAGTGTTAGATTAATATTCAAGGATGGTATCACAGTACATTACTAAAATTTTATACATATGATGATGATATCTATTACGGTATTTTAATGAGAGTGAGTTGTTCATGTATAAAACTTCTTGATTTCAGGCCCATTGCACCGATTTCCTAAACCTGAATACCCACATTTGGAAAAGTTTAACTCGTGGAAAAAGTACTAGATAAAGCTTTACAAGAGAAAGGCGACATCTACATTTATAACCAAATTCGATTTTGCGACAGACATTTTGAAGAGTGTTACCGTTCAGCCAGTCACCGACTTACTCCAAATGCAATACCAACTCTAGGTACCTACTATTTAGATGTCTTATGTTATTTAAATCTTAATAGAAACAAAACCACATTTCTTTGCCTTCGCTGTAATAACAAAATTGTTCCTCAAATATTAAATAAAATTTTCTACTGAATAATCTAATCCTAATTAGAAGAAAATAAAATGAATATTATATACCAAAATAATTGATGCAACATGCTATCTTCTAAGAATTAAATGAATATTGTTCTATATTCTACATAATTATACAGTAACTATAAATAATTTCATCCTTTTGCAGATTTATCTACATTACCAGTTGGTCAAACTCTTGAAGGTCCATCGGGACATGTCGAGGCAGACATGTCGAATTTATTAAACATTTCGCAAGATAAACTTGCTGTCATTGAGCCATCCAGCTCTACCCACTATCATAGTGATGTACAGAATGCATTACAGACAGCTGAACGCCCTAAAGGTAAATATTTTTATTGACAATTGACCTTTGACTTGTAACATTAGGTTTTTCTTTCCATCATCAGGATTCCAATTTGTTTCCACTGTAGGGTCATAAAACTTCTTGCAGAGAGAGAGTGGGCATTTAAGCGTACATAGGGAAATAAGGACAGAGAAAGCGACTTTGTTTTATACTATGTAGTGAAGCCTATGTGTTATTACATTTTTTATAAGCTATATTACTGTAAAGTTTCATCTAAATCCGTTTAGTAGTTTTCGCGGGAAAGAGGAACAAACATCCTCACAACATTTATAATATTAGTACTAGTATAGGATTATTTCATACTAACTGCGTCCCGCGGTTTCACCCGCGTATACCGGAATAAAAAATAGCCTATGTCTAATTCCAGGGTATAAGCTATCTACATACCAAATTTCATCCAAAGCCGTTCAGTAGTTTTTTCGTGAAAGAGTAACAAACATCATCCAAACTTACAAACTTTCGCGTTTATAATTTTAGGTAGGATTATTTCCGCACTTGCAGGAATCAATAAATGTAAGACAATAACAAATCTCCGAACTTGTAAACCTGAATTAAATGGATTAATAATAATAACTTGATATAATCCTACAACTTATGTGTCATAATAATTATTCATCCAAATAGCTAGTTCTAACCATCCATACCATTTTTTTTCGTTGGTAGAAAAGGCCCAAAATGTATGGAGTCTGAATGATCTTCTTTATATCCATTTTGTTTACCCATAAAATCCCCATAAAAAATATTTATCAAGCTTGTATCTGCTGTTGTAGGGAAGTCTCCACTTTTTGTATCTGTTCCTCGAAGCCTACCTATTCCAATCTCTGGTCATAATATAATAACAGAACAATATTATGTAACATATTTTTATCACAATTCTATTAAAACTTTGTGTAACACTATTTCTTTGATCTGAGGTGTAACATAATTTAAATTACAGGTTCTAGGAAAAGAGGGACTTGTCAATATTTAAAACGAGTCGTCACCTCCAAAGAGAAGGAGATAATAAAGTTAAAACAGAAAGTATTGAAGCTGAAAAAGAAATATAAGGAACAAAATAACAAGAAACTCTCTGCAAGGAAAATTTCCACATCAAAATCATTTTGAAAGAGTTAAATAAAATGCCTGCAACAATAAAAATATTTACTTCCCTCCAAATGAAATGGAAAAAGAAACCACGAGGCAGGCGATTTACATTTAACGAAAAATCATGGCATTGACCATTTACAAACAGAGTCAGAAAGCTTACAACCTCATGCGAAAAATGTTTGTCTTGCCATCAAAGCGCAGCCTACAAAAATGTTGAGTAAATTTGAACTGAAACCAGGCTTCAATCCTGATATATTTAAAATTTAAAAGCTACAGTAGCAAAATTGCCGGCAGAAAAAGTTGGTCAATTTACTGTTTGATGAGGTATCATTGGCTCCGGGTGTTTTTACAACCCTGCCCTAAAACAGATAACTGGTTTTGAAGATTTTGGGCACAGACAAACAAAAACTCGCAGATCATGCCTTGGTCTTTATGATCAAGGGTATAAAAAGCAAAGTGAAACAACCTTTATGCTTTTCATTTTGCCAAGGTGCCACGAAAAGGACGATTTAAAGAAGCTGATCAAAACAATAATAAAAGAAATCTCCAATACTGGATTGATAGTTATTGCCACTATATGTGACCAATCAGCCACAAATATTTCTGTGATAAAAGTCTTCAAGAAGACACAAAACGCAAATATTTACAAGAGGGTAATGAATATAGGACCCAAGCCTTCGAGTTTGAAGACCAAAAGGTCTTCCCATTATTTGATCCTCCACATCTTTTAAAGGGAATGAGAAATAATTTACTCGCCAAACATTTGAAATTTGTACAAGATGGGAAAACAAAGTATGCAAAGTGGGAACATTTGGAGATGCTGTTGAAGTTAGATGTTGGGGATGATGAAATTAGGCTTGTTAATAAATTAACAGAAAACCATGTTAATAAAGAGAAAATTCCAAAATGAAAGTGAAATATGCTGCACAAGTTTTCAGCCAAAGGGTATCATCAGCATTGAGATTCTTAGCAAGTAAGTATGCTTTTATTGTTCTCATTATTTTCTCTATATTTAAAAAATTGCTATTAATTTACTAAATTAGATTTTTATTTTTAATTTACATGTTTTAACCATCTTCATTCTCCACAGACAAATTAGAAAGTTCATTATTTTTCTTTAAAATAATATTAGATGTCCTGGCTACATTTATAAGTTCAAAAATATTTAAAAACAAACAATTGAGATGCTATTTCTCTCGATAAAATTCAAAATAAAAATACAATTCATATCTAATAATTTATCTAAAATTGGCTATGTCAATATTTAAGATGCATAAGATATATTGTTGGAATAACATTATAAATTGAAATGAAATAATAAATTAAAATTATCATATTGAAATAAAAATTTGAGACATTATGAAACTACAAAATATAGTTTAATGTTGGTTTCTTACTAATTATATTTACACCCACAACTATTTACTGAACCAACTGATAAAGACGCACAGTAAATCGTTACTGCCACTTTAAAGTTTGTAAGTTTGTGCCTTTTCGACACAGCCGTGAGGCACACCGTTTAATTTTTAATTAAATTTTTGTATTTTTGTTTTTTTATTGTGTCCCCTAATCTGGGTCGAATAAATGTATTTTCTTTCTTTTTTCTTTAATTTCGGTCCACAATAGCAAAAAAGATTGATATGAACTGTATTCTAGTACTTATTTAATATATTGTTTCAGAACACAACCTTCTTCCGGCGGAGTGCGAAGAAACTGCTGATTTTCTACTCATTATGGACAAACTATTTGATTCTTTCAATGGACATTCATATACAGGTGATCCAAAATTTTCAAGGGTGTGTAATGAATAATTCTCCTCATTTTAGATTATGGACAGAGGTAGTTCCTATATTGGATTCAATGACTTTTAAAACTATAAAAAAAAAACGGGATGGTACAGAAGAAGTAAGATATGAAAAAGTGCCATCCCTTCAAAATTGGATCCACAATATTAAAACGTTTAAAGAAATGTGGGAGTTTTAAAAATCAAATATAAAGTTACTAGCCTTTTAACCAGAAATTTCAATCAGGACCCTCTTGAAAATTTTTTGTAACATTAGAAGTAATGGGATACGAAATGTTAATCCCTCGTGCCTACAATTTATTAATGCGTTCAAAACTTTGTTACTTAATAATTTAAATTCGCCCCATTCTGTAAGTGCCAACTGTGAAAAGATGAAAATAAATCACTGCAATCTTTCAAAGATCTTCTTGCTGAAAAACAAAACAATGAAATTGAATTGGTTAGTGGTGATTTTCCTATTGATTCTTTAATTAATACAATGAACCAAATTAAATGGAATGACTCGATTTTGCATGCCGAATCAAAAAAATATGTAGCAGGATACATTGTAAAAAATCGAAATGTAAAGTGTTCAAAAATGTGGAACATGTACTAATGATATATTAAGAAAGGAAATTGATTTTGAATCATTTAATTATGAAATAGATTATACGAAAAATCCTTATTTAATGCATGTGATGATTTTATAAAATTATTAAATGAAATATATTATATGATTGTTGCATGTTTACGAGATTCACCTGAAATAAAATATCTGAAAGAAAAATGAAATTTTACATCAATTGCCATTGTGATTTTAGTATAATTACTTGTATAGTTCATAAAAATAAATTAATTGATTTTATAATTAATATGTCAATTAATTTAATCATTCACAGTTGGTGCACCGGGGTTAATAGAATAATTAACGGAAAAATAACAAATTTCGATGTAAATGATGAAATTAAGTTACAAGCATTTAAATATTGTAATACACATAAAAAAAGGAAATAAAATATACTTAGCCGATAAATGTACTCTTTATCTTTTGTTTTTTTATTATCTCCCATAATATTATTGACTAGACTAGAAGTTGGAAACTGAAAACTGGAAACTGGAACTGGAAATTGAAATCACTGTTTTAAATTCAATTTACAGTAAATTGAATTTAAAACAGTGATTTCAATTTTCAAATTTAAAACATATTTAAGAGAACTCTTGAAAAGCGCCATCTACCCTAACCATACATGAAGTAACCACGCCATCTTGTGACGGGGGCCCGTTAACTTTCACGCTAGTAAGTTGTTTTGAACGATGAGTTGCGTATCTATCTCTATATAGTGTATTATCTATGATCAGTATCACGAAGCGGAAGCGCTGGTGGAGGAAGGTCGGAGCGGGAGGCGAGCGGGAGCAGGGAGCGGCGGGCGGGGCGGGTGGGGACGCCGGCGGGCGGCGCCTCGCCGTGGTGGGAGGCGGCGCGGGCGCAGCGCGGCGCCCGGCGCACGCGCGTGCCTCGGGCGCCCGCGCTGTCCCGTGCCACCCCGCACGCCGGCCGCTGTGCGCCGCCCCGGCGGCGGCTGGTCACATCGCGTAAGCCCATCCCATCTTTGCAAATTTGCGACAACAATTAAGCTTTGTTTTTATTAAGTTCTCCCTATTGAGAACAATCGACGCGGCTGTGAACATTTATAAAAATTTACTGTAAACAAATATTATATACAATTCTGAAGGTTGCTGTGAGTCAAAACTAAATGTTTTACTTGACAATAAGCATAGTTTTATATAATCTTAAAGCAACTTTGAAAAGAAGTTAAGAATGTCAATCAGTCGATAAATATTTAAAAATATTTTTAAAGCCTTAATTTCATATACCTACGATAAATGTCTAGGTATAATCAATAAACTCCTTTTCAATATTGATCAATGTAGCTTAGAACGCCCTCTGTAGACTACAACACAACTTGGTTGCACAATAAGTGTTACCAACAATGTTAGTACATAAACAACCACTACTATACTATTACTACAGAAGGTACTACGGTGGGTCAGTCCGTATCTTGTGTTGTAGAATACGGTTCTATCTCACAATAAAACTTAATAGAAGGCGTAGAATCATGTAGTTACAGTAGGTACACATACATAAGTCTAAAATAAGTAAAGTAAGATATAATATAATATGTAGATAAATAGTAAAGATACTTATGCAATATAAGCAGTGTTCTGCTGAATAGTCACGTGAAATATATTTTATAGAATAGAAAGAACAAAGGTGTTTTAAGAATTTATACTTAAACATACAGAAATAAATAAATAAATAATGTATTATTTTAAGTTATACTTACATACGCAAAGGTTGCACCGCTGTTGTCGAAAATTAAAATGAAAAGTAGAAAAGTACACAAGGAAATAAGCTGAAAGGTGCTCAAACATAACAGTATACACAACACAATATCGATTCGACAAAAGCGATCAAATATTACGATCACAGATCACGATACAACATACAAAGGGAACACAACACCACATTCCATTACACGACAAGGAGGAAGTGACTTGCAACACCGAAGGAGCCAGCGATAGATGTTATTCATGCACCACAACACAACACATAGATATAAACTGTACCAAGCTTGTTTCCTAAATGCATTCATTCACCAAAGCTCAGTACTGACAATCAAGTCCTTGACAACGTGTGCTAATGTGAAATGTGTACGGATTACGAAACAAGCCCTTCATGTACATTTAGGAAATAGGTGTTTGTTGACCAGTTACTTAAAAGTTTATTATAGTCTATGTGTGTCACAGAATGTATTACAGTAGGTAAATGAAAGAGAACATTACATATAGAGTGTTTCAGATTTATGTTCATGGAATTTCAGTAAACAGTCTTTAGTGAGGTGCTTACAGTGCTTAGTGTACCTAAACTTAAATGAGTAGTATTTGAGAACTGTGCCCTTAATGGTATGTTTAAAAATTGTACAAAAACTACATCTGCAAATATCTACCAGTGACATTACAAATCTTGCACACATGGACATCTCAAGAGCCTTAAAACTCACAATTCACAAAAGCATCTATCTAAAATTTTACTAGATTTAGAAAAAAAACTAAGAAACCCTTGGATACCTCTCCCTTACATAAACTATCCTTGGCAGCTTTGCTAGAGTGGCAGGGTTAATAATATCGGTAACTGGTTACTGTTTCGGTTGAATACGCCGCGATACTTTACCCTGGCTGCTATACTGGTGGTGGGCTTCTCGAGGAGGTCCCAGAGCCACTTCTGGTACTGAGCGCACGTGCCCTGGCCGAACTCCTCTTCCTCGCGCTGCCGCAAGCTCTCGGCTTCCTTCCTCATCTCCTCGTGCACGTGCTCCTTGCGCTGATGGTACTTGTGCTGACAACACGACTCCAGGTACAGTTCGTCCACGCCCCAATACTCGAGATCGTCGCTAAACGCCAACACACACATTTCATCCACTAAATGTAACTTTCCAGTCCGATAGAAATTGAGTATTGAACTGAAACTCTTCGGGTGCCTGAAACAGTAAAAAAGTTTATCACAAACAAATACATCTATAGTCTTTTTGAACTTACTTAACTTAAAGAGGAAATAAGTCCTACCTATCGAAAAAATACTCGTTGTCTTGTAACGAGTAGTCGTCGCAGATTTCCGTGATGGCCTCGTGAGTGTTGCAGTCCCGGAGCCGGCCGAGCCTGGTGTGCGGCAGCCGCTCCAGCGTGCGCCAGAGCACCTCGTGCCGCACGCCGCCCACGTTGATGATCACTCGCTTGCTCAGCGCCTTCGCGCGGAGCATCATAAACGGCTCCGGTGGTAGCGACGACATCGACCTGCAAACGTCAGTTGTTTGCTCTCATTTATGCTAGAAAGAACCCACATCACAGGCATATAAGTTTTACATGTGAGTAACCAGAACACCTATCGATCAATTTGAATTTGAATGCTAACTGTAACATAATATAAAATGAAAGCGGACTCAAACCATAAAAGGGTTGGCATTCATACCGAATCCCTCGAACGCGTCGGGAAAATCAATCCGAGGCGGGGAGCAGCAAGGGTCCGGTATTTTGCTTACATGGAAAATAACGTTACGAAGTAGAACACTTCCCGGAAAGGACAATGGGCAAGTTGTTTGGGATTTGGTACCCGGTCCAACAGTACCGTATGATTATCATTAAAAGGTATCCATATACAGTGTAATAATTTTAAATTCAGTTCATAGTCATCTTTCATTGTTTGAGAGACATTCTATTATAATGGGGAAATTACATAAGGGAGTTTATGAGGGAGTATATGGGTAAGTATAAAGGGAGCATATGGTGTAAGTATATAAGGAAGCCTAGGGAGTAAGTACATAATGGAGCATATGCGGTAAATACATAAGGGAACATATGGGGTAAGTATACAAGGGAGTATATGGGGAAAGTACATAAGGGAGTGTATGATGACAGTACACAAGGGATTATATGAAGACATGGGGATATTGGAGTTAATGGGGTAAGTACATGTTAGTAATATATGGCAATATTTATTGTTATGTTCTCCGTGTTATGTACCTGGAGTGTGTCCGCTGGAGCACGGCATTGCCGGCGGGCGCGGGCGCGGGCGCCGGCGCCAGCCCGCGGTCCAGCGGCGCATCCTGCGCGGGCGCCGCGAAGCCCATGGGCGCGCGCGGGGGCGAGTCGCCCACGTGCCAGCGCGCGGCGCCGCGGCCCGCCCCCTCGCCCCCCATCCCCGCTAGCTCATGGCGCCAAGCGCCGCCGCCTCATCGGCTCCAGACAATGCGCACGCGTGCCCCACCAATCTGGAACCAATAACATTTAACGGTTACTGAACTGCAGCCAACATTGTATCATTCTGATAGATCATCCATATATTTCAGACTATTCTTGATCGGAGGGATTTGCCTCTTTTAACTTCACCTCACATCCGTGGTAACTTTCAAAAGATTTATTGATTTGTTGATCCCAACAAAATATAAACGTAAATGATGAGACATGACTGACCAAATAAAACCGTTTGAAAACGCAACTCCCTACCCTATCGCCTGTCTTTGCCCTCATGAATTCATAACTATAGTAGGTACTTATACATGTCTAAACATTCAGGGGTGACCAAGCTGACACAAACGACATTGTACAACGACCACAGACATTTGTGTCGAGCGGTGAACAACATCCCTTTTGAAATTTACTACCCTTGACCTCCCTAATTCATTTTTAGTAGATACCGAACGTCCCCTAGCATCGTTACCGTCTATTCTTTTGACATGAATTTGGTGAAAATAATTTCACGATGGCACCTACCTACCTACTGTCGCGAGATTGTGGAAACCTGATACTTATATAATCAGCACAAAGAATGGATTATGATAAAATCCCGAATAAGATTAATGGAGCAATACAATTTGCGGAATTGTGAAAAGGAAGCCTTCTAAAAACTATTGTGATTGTTAGAACTGAAAACTATGCGAGCATAGCGAACATTAGAAAAGCATATCCTAACATTTTACCCTACTGAAATGTTTTTAAGGGTAACTTGAGTAGTTCCTTATCAAAAGATCTCGGATGCCGTTCTTGTAAGTGAAAATATGAAGAAATACATGAAATCGCGAGCGGCAAGCTTAAGCAAATGTCTTTTTTTATTATGGAAGGCTGCTTTAATTACGTTTGTTTAAATCTTTATTTATATAACGTAAACGTTATTAGATTTTAAAAAAATCAAAGAGACGGCTGCCTTTTTGAAGAAATGAATATCTTCAGCCGTGATTCATCCTGTAGGGACGAACATTATATAAGGTCAGTGGAAAGGAAGGAGGTCTCACGAAACACAAAAGGTTATTCACCCTTGTAACGATATTACGAGTTCAGTCGACTGATGATAATATTTATATGATATCTTCTTGGACTTCTTCTTTTGGTCAATAAGTTATCTTTGATGTGAATAGCAAATAATAACGAACATTCAATTTTTTCCTTTATAACGAATCGACTAAGATCCAAGTTCACGACAATTTTCAAAGCAAACCATGGTTTAAAAAACGGTTGTCAGTGAACTTGGGCCTTAATGTACATCAATACAGAGGTTATTATTCCTATTTCAACCATATCGTGCTAACGACTTGATTACAAAACTGTAAGACTCCAACAGCTTTTATGAAAAGAACGTACCCACAGTTATAAAACTGTCAACTCACTGAGGCACGAACGACTATGTAAAAGGCAAAGCACTTCAACAAAGGCGATGGTATTAAATAATAAATTTGTGGCAGTCCAGCTGGATCGATCGGCTGGAACTTTACGGCAGCTATTCCTCGAAATATCACGTCTGTGCCGCACCAAATACATCAATATACATTCTAAGATATACTCCAGCCAGGCTGCCGGCAACAACTCCAACTGAATTCAAAATGAAATTAAAAATGTAGCTTCAACTTTGCCTTTAGACATTACGTGGGTACACCTACACCTGGATATAATGTTTGCTTTAGTATCTATTTAAATCGCTACACCCACGTAGTGAAGATTCTCAGGAATAGAAAATAGATATAATATTTCTTAATTAATTAATGCAGTGGCACATATGGCGTAGTGTGACGCCTGTAAGAGCTCAACAAGTTTCTCATAACATTCCCAACTGGGCTGAACACATTATTATTCATAATGTTAACTTTAAAGAAAAAATGCTAATACAAATTCAAACTTTGAATCAAATAATTCTTTCATAAAAATGTCTCACAAAAAAACCTCGTTTCAATCTGAAACCGATCCTTGGATCACAAAAACAATATTCATTATGGGTCGCATAGCAAAGAGGCAGGCGTAGGATAAACAAGTCTATCCTAATTTACTATTCAATCGAATCCTTCATAAAACTACCGAAGTAAAATACATAGAAGTCGCGTGGGTATATATTTGTCGGAGACGAGGAGAGCATTGAGAGCCGGTGGGTGGTCAGCAATCGATTACTGGGTCGCGTGGCGCGCCCCGCGACCCGAGCTTATCAAGCCTTCTGACCGACCCTAATCTAATAATAGACATCATGGTAACGTCCTCCACGCACCTATTATTTTGTCTACCCTTTGTTTGCATTTCAGTTTACAAAACATTGATACACCAGGTAATCGATATTCGACGACTTATGTACCTATTGACGCTGCCAACAATTTTCAGTTTTAGAATTTCGTGTTAGTTCGCGCTATTTCTCCCTGTATACATAAATTGCAATGCCTATCCGGGAACTCGTAAAACTGGCAATAAAACGCGCGCATAGTACAAACACGAAGAATTTATACAATTTTTGCTATTTGAAGAAATGTTTCCGGTTCCGCTATTTCCGCACAAACTGTGAGAGGAAAATACGTAACCCAGTTTAAGGCTCGCGTAATAACGTTACTCGCCTACCGCCTGCATTCAATTGCAGCTTTTTAAAACATTTAATGATCCGTCCGCCTTACGAATTTCCAGTTTAAATTCTGGAATTACCACAAAAGTCTCCGACATGAGATGGAAAATGTCCTAAATTGTCCGAATTAACTTGTTAACAATAGACTCACAAGAATTGTATAAGCATGAAAGTGGGTGCAATTGCAAGTAAAGCAATGCATTCAAGTTATGGTTCACTCCTTGGTGTAATAAAGAGTTCGTCTGGTACGTTAACCTCGGTATTTACTTTTAATGATCAAAATTCAATTAATGGTCAAAAGAGGAAATCCTATACTTATAAACAAAGACTATTAAACTTTCTAAAACATCTACTCCGTATGCTCGGAGCGTCGTATGTAGACTGGCAGTGACAGCCGACAAATGAGCTGAACATACCGTCTGCCGACTGTGCCTTCCAGTTGCTAAAACTTATCGCTTGAACACATTTTGTGGGTTCATGTGTTTTATAAAGCACCAGTATTTACTTTTTAATCGACTTCCCAAAAAGGATGTTTTTATTTTTTTATTCAAAAACTTAAAACCATAATGAGCTGTGAGAATCAGGAGATTGCAGCAATAAAAGGAGTATTAGATTCAAAGCAATCATGTCTTGTCACAAATAACAACATTTTATTTTCAAATCAAGTCCTTAACGCTAAAAACTTTGAATCTGAGGCACGGACGGAACCCTACAAGAAATGAATGGATTTCATGGAATTCCGTCCTTGAAAATACTAGTTATCCTTTTGAAAACTCTATATTTTCTAGTTTATTTTAAAGTCATTTTATCTTTCTTGACTCACTTTATGGCATTCCTCCTGTTTTAATAATAAAATAATTAATATGGCTTTAAATTACTACGCATGAATTCCAGAACTATAAATTAACCGAAACACTGCGGGCCCCAATGCGGGAATCGTAAATATGATTTTATGAGAATACATATATGTGTATAACATTGCATATGAGGTTCTCGTTTTATGTAACTACAAATACAGTTACCAATACCTATATAAAAGTAACCCAGTCCCTTTATATCTCATTGAAGCCGGAAGACTGGAGTATGTGACAGTGAACAGACGTCGAAACTCCATAATGGACAAGGTTCTCCCTCGTCAATCAATGAAAAGAAAGAAATGTCTGTCGCAACCCGTCGCCGGATAAAGGCCTTTTACGAGTTACGTCACAATAGCCCATTTTTTCCTTATTCGACATAAGGAAATACACAAAAAACTGACAAGATTGCTCTAATTGTACCAACAAAGACGGACGGTTAGACGATGTGCGCAGCGCCGTAGCTCATGTTACAACTCACCCCCATCCCTTAATAGTTCTAATGGGAACTGATGTGACAACCTATTTCAAGCTCCAGACGTTCGCCTTATAAAACGTATGATAAATATCCTCATAAATACAATAAGTAAGAGAAAATTCATGTGAGCGTGTGGCACCACAAAAGCGTGCTCCAATAAGAACAAAGTAGTATCTTGTAGTGGTAATGGTCTCGGCTGCGGCGAAAGTTCTTATTGGCCTATATACGTACAACTAGAATATAGGTCACGTGACGTTTATATCCGGAGCCAGCCATTATCTCGACGCCACTCCGTCTGCGAGGCCTACTCGTCGCACAGACCTACTTAAACCCGTACCCACCGCGAGTATACATACCTGACTTACAAATAAACTGTTCGGAATATATTATGACTTGTATATTCTGTTACTTTCTATATTTTGTGTCGGCAAGAGCGGGACGGAACTACGTAACTGCTTAATAGGCTTGCTTGGGACGAGGGTGGAGACTGGCTCCGTATTGATCTCAAGTCGTGAACGGGACAGCCGCCGCCACTAGTAAATAAGGCAAAGCTTCGCAAACTTTTATCATCGCCTTACTAGTTCTGTTTGCACGAGTCAACATCGCTACACCCTCCATCAATACACGCGACGCTATGTTCATGTGGAGCGGCGCTTCTGCACAGACACATTCAAACACACCAAGAATCCTTTGCCAAGTGTACGAAGGGCGAGGGTGGGAATTTATAAGCCTTTGAGCAGATTAAGTCTTCCGAGCAGAATAAACCCCACTGGAAGACATTAACACGATTTATTTCCATACAGATAGGACATGTTTTGCTCATATCGCGAACAAAAACATTATTACAGAGGTTCGCACTCAAAGAACTTGGTTAAATGACTGTTACATATCACATTGGCAGCAATCATACTGACCAAAGATTATGTAATAATAAAAGCTCTCATAAGCGCGATGATTAGTCTGTAGCATGGTCGTAACAGGGGCTGCTACGAGGCGTAGCACGTAACCGATTCGTAGCAGGGTGCTACGCGCTCTGGTAACCTCTGACCTTTATCGACGCGCCCGCGCCGCCCACCGGCCCGTTCCGGTTAATGTAGCCTCCACAACCCCTCTACACTGAGCTTCCAGTAATTGAATCCAGAGCACGTGTGCATGAATAAACCATTTTAATACCAGCCTTTGAACGACACCCGCATTATACCTGACTACTACGACTAATAACCTTTTACCGTCTACCATAACAGTAAAAGATCACCCAATAAATGTTACTTCTCCGATGATTAGCCATTCACGTTGTAAGTGGGACAATCACGCAAAATGTTGGAACCTATTAAAACCTCCGGCGGGTAATGTGAATATAATGAAAAACGATGTAGCGCCAATTACAGGCCTATGTATCATGTTTTAAATTAGTGGCAATTCTGCTTTTATCCTGTCCACGGATGCTATTATTATGTCGTTACACGTATATGGTTGCAAGCTGTATATTATACTGACGCGTTTACCGACAAATTGTATTCGTTTTACGGTTTACCTAAATAGTTTGTTATCTATAACGGCGCAATAAATATTATATGAGCCTTATATTTAACATTACAATAATGATAAGATAATGGTTATTAGATAGCGCAGCATGAATACAGAGGAAAGCTTTCAGGATGATTCGCGGCTATCAGATCGATGTGCAGTCACGTGCAGTCCCGCCACGTCTGCCATTGTCGTCCGCGGCATTACTTTACGCTTGTTTTATTTTGTGTGTTCACTGGAAAGTTCCGACGGCGATGGAATACATTTTCTAGTCCATTAAATTGATTCGAATTACACCGAGTGGCTGAAGGACTAACGACGCCAATTACGACATTGTTTATCTGTCCCTCAGCAGCGCCTTCATATACAAACACGATAAATATTATACAGACATATTATTCCAATGGCGCTGAGCTATACGCAAACAATAATAGTTAGCATTCATATGCAGTATTGCCAGTGAATTTATTCATTTATTTTCATTGAATACTTAACAAAATAAAGTTGAATTATTACTCTGTCTTATTTGTGAATGATTGTTTTGTTTTTCTTTCTATAAAATCTATTTTTGAACCACTTTCATTTAGATTCAATTTTCACTCCATTCTTGAATGTCACACTGAAGTTGAGAAGTCTTTGAGCCTGTATCATTCTTATATATATTCTTATATATAGGACATTCGAAGGTTTTGCTTTCACAAATATGAGTTAAACTAAAAGCCTTATTTTTAAAAAGAAAACTTTTAGTATATAGGTAACTAGCCGTTTTCCCGCGGTTTCACCCGCGTCCCGTGGAAGCTACTGCCTGCACCGGGATAAAATATAGCCTATGTTACTCGCAGATAATATAGCTTTCTAATGGTGAAAAAATATTTAAAATCGGTCGAGTAGTTTTTGAGTTTATCCATTACAACCAAACAAACAAACAAAGTTTTCCTCTTTATAATATTAGTATAGATAAACGAGTATTTCGTTATCCATAAATGACAACGCGGACATGGTCGTCAGCGAACTAAATATGGAGTTCAAACCGAGCAATTTAATTCGGTATTACATCACGTGATTGCTCAAAATGTAAGCATTATAATGTGAGATATTATATTATAAAAGAATCTTTACGTAAATAAAATTAAGTTATACTAGAGTGGCAACACTGGGTTTCATAAAATCGGCCCGAATATTAGTTATAATCCCTAAAAAGCTTTTAGTGTGAGCAAAGCGTGAAATAATAATCATGCTTACTCAACAAAAATACTTTTGTGGAAAGAACCACTCCTAGCACAATTTATTAGGAGGAGGGTCTGGTGAAAACATTAGCAATCCATTGGCTGAATAAAATTACAGTTACTTTATTAAAAGTCAAAATAATAAATGCCAAAACTAAACAAGCTGAATATTTGTGATTATGTCGGCAGCTATATTAGTAGAGACGTCATAATGTCGTCCGTTAATAGATGATCTACCTACAACAGTTATTTACAACACTCGTATTTTTAGCATAATAAAGATGTTCTTCCAATACAAATAAATACTCATCACAAGCGCATCGCAAACATAGAATTTGGTGCTGTCAATATGTTTTAGAAACACTGAAACACCCTTATTACATTTCTCGTTAAGGAAAAAATCGACGTTTTATGCGGGAAATAAAAAATGTCGTCGTACAATTTTCAGTCCATTTAGGGGTGACACGCATGTAAAGTGGCAGCGGCCGACACAATAATATGTATGTATAGCCGTGTTATTGACACGCGCACGCACCTACAAACCATTTAAAAAATGTATGTGATGTGGAAAAGCTCCAATAGATTTCATGATAAAGTTCACTCAGCGTCGTCAAACATGTATAACAAATTGGAGCTTTTTACGAATTCTGACTTTGAACTGAAATTACATTCACACTGTCGCTCGCATGTACATAATGTTCCAAGCTCACGTTAATTGAATTAAAATTACTATCTTAATTGCTTGACTCATTACTTTACGACTAATCCATTGAATACTTCGGGGAATACATTAATATTGAGCTAGATTTTGGCACTAAATAAACATGTTCCATAGAATATGACAAGGATAAACACGTAGGTAATTACGAAATGGACAGAAAGAAGTGCGCGGTGCGGTGGCGACGCGTGACAGTTCGCGCGCGACTCTCGCGTGACGTGGCCGCCACATTTAGCACGACCAGTGTTTTTGGCACAACGCACGATGTTCTTCCCGTTTGTCTCCCGCTACTCAGCCCACCACGCTCCAGAACGTTTACTACGCAAGATGACAACGAAAACAATCATAACATCATTAGAGGATCTTCAACTGAGTGACTAAGACTAACCGACTCAGTCTTCTGGGAGTTCTGTCATAAACATAGCTTCACATATTTCATGATTCTTTGTTTTGCACGTGCCACTTAAATGTGCGTGTATCCTCCTTTCGTAATGTAGCTGTTGTTTCAGTGTACATAAAATTCAGGCGGCTGTATACATTAATTTTGTAAAAATAAGTTTAGTCTGCAAAATGTCAACCCTTATAACGATCCAGGCGGAGATCGTACCCTTCCCAGGGGTGGAATTTACGATTGCATGAAACTACGTTGCGTGCTCGAATGAGGGGAACTTTTTACAGTCCAACAGAACCGTCACAAAAGAAACAGACAAATAGGCGATTATTCATGGGCAGCTAGGTCCGACCGTCGCCGTCACTAGCTCCAACAGGTTATTGTGTTTATCACACCCTAATGAGGTGGCTGCCTACTTATTAAATGCCTTAGAAGCAAACTGTTGATTCACGTCTAAAATAACTTATAAGAGTAATAAGGTTTCGTGGCAATAAGAAGCAGAATGTAGATTATAAATTAGTTATTTCACCTAATAAGAGGTACAATATTGAGGTTTCTATATTACAGAAGTGGTCGCATAGAGTGAACTACAATCGTTAGTCAAAGTTACCAGGAATACGTACCTATGAGTAGCATATGGATGCCTAATTAGCCGGGGTATGTTAAAGTCCATCGACACCGTCAGTTACGACATGTTGGTCTCCGAAATAACATGGATACGTGTGGCGCCGCGACGTAGGTCAAGACGAGTATTTTCGTCCTCGCCTTGATACAGGGCTACCGCATATCATACGCGGCAGTTTAATATTAACTACGCCGTCATTCGCAGAGCATGCCGATATTCCGATTCCTATTCAAACTCCAATCCCACTGACAACTTCCAGACAAGTAATGCCCACTTATAAAAAGCATCGAGTCACGTCGAACGCGGCGCCGATGTTTTATGTCTTATATCATCCAATATTAATCTTCGGAATAGATGTTAGTTTTCTTCTGAGATCGTTTGAAAACTTTCCGTGATTAAAAGATTAAGCTTTGTCATAGATAACGGCAAGGGTATGCGCTCGATCCGGCTCGAGACATTGACCTATCTATTTGCCCGACTATCGGCATTAGGAACGCGTACAGAGCTATAGATACGCAGTGCTATTACGAATATATGCCGAGTGGAGATATTTTTGCCGGAGCAGCTGTAGCACGCGACCGCGGCTCATCTGGCACATCCACACGTCCATCGACAGGCCGCCACTACATCTGTACCGAACTCGCAAACTTTCCGCGTAAACAATACCCATTTACATTTAATGTCACTGATATCACCCTTATTTTTATCGAAAAGAGCGCGCCCTGGTTTCATTTCACAAACATCGAACAAAAGAAATACCTACCTATACCAAAAGTTCAGTAAAAAAGAAATTGGCACCCAGTAAAAAGCTTTTAGACTTAGCTAGGCCGCGATAGTTAATGTCTCTACTACTTCGTTTGATAAGAATAAAAATAAAACAAAGATACGAGTAAGAAATACTAATTAGTCTTTTAGCAAGTCGGTATTCGAGTGGATCGCTAGACCGACAAGCTCATTATTTGTTAACTTTTTCTCGGTCACTGTTTCGAGATAATTTACCTACTATGTGCAATTCAGAGCTCGCTTTTGGTTCAATTTTTTAATTATGAAGCACAAAGTAATGAAAATTTTACCGAAATTACATTTGGATTAAAATTACTCTCACATTTTCTAAGAAGTTGCAGCTTTGGAACATTTTTATTCTGATTACCTAAATGTTTATTAATGAGTGCAAATCCGAGTGCAAATGAACGCACCAATGTAAATATTGAGGCGCTAAGGTATAAACGCATTCAAATATAATTAAATTGCGATAAATCGTGAACATTGAATGCATGCTTTATTTCTTAAATACTCGTAATTTCCACTCGTTTTGGTATTGAGGTCATGTAGTTTTAAGAAGGTACAAAGTCATTTTATTTAACAGCATCTGGTGTGTGCAGCATATTGTATATTGACGAAAATACTAATTTAGGAAAAAACGTGCGTTCTTGTAATCCTTTGTTTGCTTTCATTTGAGAAGTTGATCATGAGTTTTCTTACAAGCGTTATATATTCTCTATATAAATGTAATTAACTATGTTTCTACAATTATCCTGTTAAATATTTATCTGTTTGATGAGTTTTTTCCCTCGCGTCCACATGAGCAACCAAACTCTTCAACACTATATTTTACTAGAAACACGAAAAGGACAAGTTCATTATTAGCAATATGCCCTGTGCAACCCGTTAACAATTTTGTATTTCGTTGTAAACATAGCTATTATTAATCCATCAATGGACACTAAAGCACGTCCAACATCGACCAATATGTACGCACACGACCCTTAAGCGATCGACGTGTAACCACTACATAATATATCCACAAGTATATGTATGTACGTCTAGTGTCTATACGATATAATATTATACGACGGAGGCGGATAGGCGTAACGTTAAAGTAATGCCGAGCGACCGCTTTGTGCTATATTTCAAAGAAATGAACACAAATGTAACTCTTTTAGACTTTTATCTCCGAGGTACGCTTTACGCGCGCTTCAACGCTAATTCAAACGACTCAATCTCATATTCAGGTTAGCTTTTAAATTCTCAACTACTTTTATTATCCAGATACATATTATTCTATGTTTAGACACACAACATTATGTACACAATGTAAATAATTTAGTTATAAACATTTCGTGGTTGCCGAATATGATTTTCCAATAAATTACAACTGTATTTATAACACTATAAAATAGATTTTACACCGTCCGGTCGTAAACAATTGTATGACCGTAATTGAATTTGTTTGTAGGAAAATATCTAATTAAATACGTTTAGTAGGTGCAGTGATGGATGTAAACTTTGTCTGGTACAGAAATAAAGAGTTCCCCGTAATAGTTTGGGTGTAACCACTTGGACAAGTTTAAATAAGCAAATCGATGCATACGCAAAGCATCGTATTGACCAGACGTGTATGTTTTGTATACATTTGTTTCCCCTACGTGAACGGTTGGAAAACAGCAACAAACATAATGACGTACTAATACTGAGTGCAGCGGGATGTTTCTCGCCTGTAACGCCGTCAGTGCCGTGTCTCCAGACTTTATGGCGGAGTTGTTCACATAGCACTGACCTACAAACTACGACTGTACCTTTATATAAGTGCATAGTTCGTTTAGAAATAAATGTACGAGAAAATACAGTAAATCTCCAAATCAATATACAGAAATTAGCAGATATTTTCAAATCCAAATCAAGCTATGAAAAGTAACAAGTTTTCATTACGTTAGCTGGAAAATTGAAAGGAAAACAAAAAATATTTTGTGCGTGCTAGCTGATTTCTTACCTATAGATTTTTATCTCGACCCATCAGAAAATACTTAAATCAAGTTAATCAGTAAACAAAATCCATTTGGTAAAGAGGCTTCCGGCCATTTTCATTCTCGTTCGTGCAGTTACAAAAATTACATAAAATAGGAGTTTGTTTTTTGTTTTTGTAGCTTTTCGTCATTAGCATCGTACTTGGAAAACAGCGTGTCATAATTTGTTTACCATTTACACGGTACGTCTTTGACATAAGACGCAATGAACAAGGATAGTGAAGTTCTTATGTGAAAGTCCTGCTATTTCGTGAAACGCTTACTAGGTGGCATCATTGTCATCATCAATCCCTTTTCAAGTTCAAGCAGACGGTAACATTGAAATTGAGCTATTTTGTAAGCCGTGGTGCGTCGCGACCCATGGGCAGCCGTCACCGCGAGTCTCATAAAGACTCCAATTTAATGGCTGTCAATAATGGCCAAGTTTATGAGCCATCCTACCAATTTACGGTATATTGGCAAGCAGCCGATATAGTGCGTGTTCATTGTCTTACGACAAACGATAGCTTCATATTAATTGTTAGCGAACACCAACAACTGAGGGCGCTGCTATACACTCCATTCAATTTATTGGAAACAAAACGTTATTGCCAATTGCACTTACTAACTGATGATATTTATAATAGCTGTTTATGTATTGAATCGATAAATAGCTAAACACCTAGTTTATTTCATTTCATCGCATTCGATTTACAAACTACTAAATATCTGCAGAATTACAGATTAAAATCTAGTTAATGAACATATCTTCACTTCAGAGGTGGAGTGATTCTACAGTTTACCTACAAAATTATATACAAACACTATGTACGGCGAGTTCGTTTATGTAAACATTCAAAACCATTTGTGATTATATGTAGACTGGTGATGGTAAAATATCAATCGATGTTCTGTATGGTAAAAAGGTCGCTAACTTCAAACAATTGGCTCGGCTACCTTTTTATAAAGCATAGCCGTATACAGGAGTTCGACGATGGCTACGGTGGCGACGGGCATATACGTAAAATTACGCTCTGCCTACAAACAAAAAAAATAACCATCACAATACAGAATAACTTTCAGAAAACTAAAAAGCAGTGCACAAAAAACCAACTACGAAATAAAAATTGTAGCACTACTCGTAGCGTCTAGTCGTAGCACCTATGCTACGCCGGTCCGTCTACGAAAACTTCGTAGGTCTCGTAGGCCTATGGTCATAATTCTTCCGTTTATGTTTTAGGCTCCTCAATTAGTATCCGTCGTTTACAAAAGATGAAGGCGGTCGCCACATGTTGTGCTGGACACGTAATTTATGCTCTACTCTCTCTAAACATCTTTACGGCTATTCGTTTGTCAGACTTGTATATTACCACAGTAAACCTAGTAAATTATATAGGAGCTGAACTTTTGCCTAGCACGTTGTGCCAGATTAAAGTAAGCCATAAATTATATGCAGTTAAATGATACAGCACGACTCGTATCTTTTATTGACGGGTGTTCGAAGCTTCGAGCAGCTCGAGCACATAATTGATGAATGACCGACCCGGACGAGCGGCCGGCTGACACGATGTGCAACACGGAACGGGCATAGCGTCAGTTTGGAGTTCACTGCAGAGTACGCTTTATACCAAATTACTATAATGTTACTAAATACTGCAATGTATGCAATGGACACCGAAATGTACAGTAAGCATTAGTGGTGGGAATACCGGCCGACGACAGTATACGTCAGTGTGTATCTCACAAAACGTATCACGCGCGCACTCCAGTATGTTTGCTTACGCTCACGTCGAATCATCTGCATCTAATGTACCGAAGCTCTCAACTCAATAAAATACAGCTTCACTAAACTTGTTCAAATGTTAACGAGCCCCACGAGGCAACTTTAACTACAAGCAAATATTGGTAATCAAGGAAACGCTATCGTTAATTGTATTCCGAAAAAAAAAATTAGATTCTTTATCCGCGATGTAATTGTTTATTTTGTATGTTTGCCAACAATTACAGCCTAATTGACAGCTATAAAGCTAACGTAAAAAACAAAATCTTTGCACATTTCCATTTAACTACAGCTTGGCGTCAGCCTCCATCCATTCACTGTCACTGACGTTGCCGGGAAATTTATGTGCGGATGATGCCGATATTTTAATAAACGGACATACATTTTCATGATTTATATTACGCACGTAATATTAAAAATGAACTACAGCTGTATAAAGAAATAAAACACTGGGAAAACGTGACGTCAGAGTACGAAAGGTCATCGGACCCAACCTTGTCGTGGCGAACAACAACAAAATAAATCTTAAAACTAATACTAACTCGTTAAACCAAATATTTATGAAGGCCAAGTTAAATTTGGTATAAGTTTATCACGGGTATTGTAAGATCAACGATCCTCGCATGTTACAAACGTCTGCGATATAGTTTAATTATAATGCATCCTGTATTATAAAGTGCGCTATATTCGCCTCTTTAACATCAAAGCAACTCGATCAGTCCGACATTGTAAACACAACATCGGCAGCCCACAGAGTGCGACGCGGAGCACATTTTCTCAGAATATGAACCGGCCAGTTCCCTGTTCCGTTCTACGGAATGAACCGTCGCACTGTTAATCCGACGCTAATAGAGCCGACCTTGACAGTCGTAAATATTTATATCAGGGTTTACGATGGTCAGTGTGAATGTCTTCTAATTTTAAGATGAGATGGGACTGGAAGATATGTAAATAGTGGTGACAGACGTGCTTGAATAATATCAGAGTTCCGGATCCGTGTCCAAAGTTCATATTTTTACTTACTGGTCGTTATATTTAGATATATCATCATATAATATGTTTAACTATTAGATACAAAGTCTTAATAAAGTCGCAAGTATTGGTTTCAACTTATATTTGCATCTTAAGAAAACATAATATCTACCTACAGTATAGGTACTGAGGTACAATAACGTAGTCACATCTTGAGCCATTTGCAGCTAAGGAATGTCATCGTTAACAGTTACTACACAATATGAAAGCTTGGAATAGAATCGATCTATCATTTCTGTCGTAATTAAAAGCCAACGATTATTCATAATCATAGTTCAATGCTTTTAATTACTACGATCAATACATCCTTAAAGGTTTATAAATCTCCATACAAACTCGATGTTTCCAAACTGATGAGAATGTGAAAAATTACCATGGTGTTCATGGTACGGAATTTAACCTAAATAGGGGCTCGGAGCCAACCAATCGTTAATTAAGTGTCACGGTGTTTGATGAGCTTCGACTCGATCGTTAGTCAAATGAGAACAATGCTTTGCTTACAATTTGGGTTCTGTATTCATTAAATAACAAAGAAAACTCACCATTTTGAGAACATTTGAGACACACGATAGAAAAAATGTATGTAGGAAATAACTGCAACGAATTAGTTTAACCGTCATTACTTTTTCATTCATGTATTTGCGTTCGTCGGCAACTCCTAACGAATAGTTAAATATTAACATAAGCCCGGAACCGTGAGTAGTGCGGCGCCGTAATAGCGTCGCTCATGTAGTTTCGATTAGAACCATAAAGTTTGTACCTGACCTCATTACTTGATGAATGGATACTGTGTTCAAACATTCGAACTCATTTGCCTGTAAAAGCTAACTTCTAGTTTCGATCATTTATTATTATAGAAGGAAAATGTTGATTTGAAAAAATTAATGTGAGATCCACTAATTGTTAGTTCAGCTATAAAGATTCAACAGATTGGGGTTCTCAATTCATTGCTTACTTAGGTAGCTTTACAGACACATATCAGAAGATTGAAACAAGCATCATAATGCACGTTGTTTTTTTTTATTCTTCTCATTCGTATTTTAAAAGTGTTTTTGCAGTATGAATACTCCTAACCCGAAAATGTTAAGTGGATTGAATTCTTGGCATTTCACAACAAACAACGAAACATTTTTTGGACTGTAAAAACATGTGTATTCGCTTTGTGGTATTAATAGCTGACCCACCCAAGTAATTGCGTTTGTACGTATAAGTAAAATATTATATGAATTTATTATATCTATCAATTTTTTTATCTATCAGCCACAGGCTTTATTAAGAAAAAAAACTGAGTTCGAAAAACGCAACTATTTCTATGATCATTTATTATGCCACAAACAGTCTTTTAATTTTTCTTATTTTCAGTGTGGTATTGTGATGGTATGTTGTTATAGAACACGGTATCTATGGGTGTGTCAAGGGAGCATAAAAGTATAACATCCAATCGACGATTACTAACTGGAATTAAAAACGTTTACTAGAGTAAACATTGCAAGAATGGCGTGTTTTACAAATGAGTTAGGGCTTTAACCAGTCAGCTGATGTTTGTGTTCATATGTTTTATTGTTTCTTAATTTTCTCGATGTTTCGTCGGTTCTTTGCCAGGCTCTTTAATTTAATGTGTATATTTACTGTATACTTTATTATTTTGAGTTGCATTCGCACATACCTATTTCGTTTCGGTAGTTGCAGAATTGGATCATCAGGCAGTATTTACCTTCAACAATTGCAAGCTGGTACGCTTCAATGCAAAGTAATAAAACCTAGTGCAATGCATCAATCGTTATTGAGTTCAGTGTGACGGAGAGCCGGTCCATCGTCATCTATCAGGCACGGCTCCAATCCCGATCTATGGCCGAAAACCGTCTATGAGAAAGCCCCAATTACACTTTGTCCGTGCCTGCCCGAATCGAAGCCAAGACCTGTAAAGCGTTAGCGATCGAAACTAGGCTTACCGTAGTACCAGTATTACGTAACAGGAATCATTGACGTTCTATTTATAAACAAGCATCTATCGACGAAAGTATATTTTTTTATCAATTGAAAAAATATCTCAGACATAAATATATTTTTAAATCAATGTTTCAATGTTTTCAATACAGGTCCGGATATTCCTTGAATAAATATAATATCGGCAGAAAATACATATCAATACTTAAAACATCAGTTTCTGCAGGCTAAATTTAATTTTATTGCGAATGAATCACTATTTGTATATCCGCGGTGTGAAATGAAAAGTTGGAAATAAAACAACCAAATCAACAAATATTTGAAACGCAAACGTGATGAGTTCACATTGAATTTTGTAACATCTCTTGGGTGGATGAAAGATCTAGTTTATCTTTATGTCATTGGGAACATAAATTAAAATAAATCAACTACACAATTAATGGAGGGAGTTGTGGTCAATATTATTTCGCATTTTCATAAACCTCAGTACCTAAGAGCATAATAATAGTTCCATATTTTCCTCTTAAGCACAATGTTTTCAAAGAACGTGCTGTTTTCAATTATATTAACGACGTAATATAACCACAACTTTTAATAACAGCAGGAAATTGAAGTGGTATGCAATTAAAAGTACGCCAGCAAAAAACGAACAACTGCGAACAAAAAGACATTGTTATTGAATTAATTCATTTGTTCAATAACACGGTATAGATAGTTCAACTCAGATTTGCGCGCGGCCCTATGTGTGCGTCGGCTTGTAAATATACAACTTTCATTCGTGTGACAGTGACGTCGTCCGAGCATGACGTGTTCTTATCACTTTTTCTTATGGGTACAGTCGTTTACGAAAATACTAGTTATTCGCGGAGAAATTATTAAGGAGTCAGATAAAGCGTTTCAAAAAATAAAACCACATTCAAAGCTTTTTATTATTAAATATAGTTTTTCATTATTTTTTCATACGTCTTTTCAAATTGACATTGACAGTATCTAAGAATTGAATACTCCTTAAGTACATATTTTCTAGCTCGGGGTACGTGGACAATAAATAAAAGTGTGGACTAAGAATGTAAAAAGAGGTATAATCTAGTATAATAATGTAAACAAAATGTGTGGGGAATTTTAAAAAGTTATATTGCTTCGCATAATGTCGACCAAAATAACAAAATAATGAAACTCATAAATGAACGTTTAAGTCAAATTGATGAAGGAATGTGGCGTAATACTTGTCGACATGTAGAAAAGAAAAAAGAAGAATACTATAGACATTTTGACATTGGAGTCAGAATTTATAATTCTTCTTGGAGAGTAGCGAATCCGAAAATTCATCATTTGATTTTTCAAATAGCGATTCATAATCATTATAAATAAAAAACATTAAATTACGTAATAACTGTTTTTCTTTAAACCCCCGTATACAACCCCTAAATAACTGTATTGTACCCGACTGTACCTCTTGTCACGCACACAAAGTTACTGTATATGTACAAGGGTTACCCACACATAAGGCCGCGCGCACAACTGAGTTGAACTTACTATAAACAATAAGGTACCGGCATTTATTTATTTTCAGCTGAATATGAATAAAGCTTACGTTTATTTTTACAATTATTGAAGCGTTGGTGATTCGAATGAAAAATATTAGGGAAATATCATCGGAAATGAACTGGGTCCGGTTGGCTGCAAGCCAGTTCTGGCGCTGTTCCTGTCACACACTTCCCAATCCACTTTCACAGTTTAACATTTCATAAAACTTCAGACAAGTACTCCTCGAAACTTCTAACGAAATTAAATGAAGTTCGACCGAAAAACTACATACTTTTTGAGTGGTTTACTACTTGCAAAGTACGGTCTGGTTTCATAAAGAGAATTGTACAGGAATAAAGTATGTAAGTTACGTGCAAGTGTTGATTTATTCAACAACTTAGTCATACCATCTAGCGAGGATAAACCTAAGAGGAAATTGTACAGAGAATAGGACTTCTAAATAACTTTCATCTAGGTAGGGTCGCCCAAGCCATCAATTACTAAATATCAAAAGTCGTAGTAAGAAAGCTCATACCAGCTACCTTTGTACTCATACACTAATCTTTAACTAAATCTTAATTACTCCCTACTCCATCTCGTTTAAGATATACAAAACCTACCTTTTAATCAGTAGCTTCATAAATAAATAAGATTCATTCTTTGTTTGTACCCTTAGAACTCCGAAACAACTGAACCGAACTGAAAAATTATTCCCCCGGGACGATAGTGACACCACGGGAAAACAGCCAGTTTTAGTGAGCGTTTCACAATTATACACTATACTTGTAAAGCTGCGCACTTTTCTTTGTTCTGTGCGGCGCGACCCACAAGAGAGGCATGCAGGACGCTTTCCGCTCGAGTTAACGTCGCCTTCCATTTGTGACGGACCGCGGCGGGAAAGAGGAATTCCTTCTCATAAACCCCAAGCTCAAAGGGCTATTTGAAAGTTAAATTAAGTGGCGGTCGGTTTTTAGTCTCACTTTGTAGGGCAGTTCTACGATTTTAGTCTTTATGCACTGAAGAAAAGTGAAAGTCACGGCTGAATTAAGTTGTTGAACTATTTCGATCGATTCATTGATACCTTAAATTACGTCATGACTCGTGAAAATTTCGCGTAATTTTTCCTAAATTATCGTCACGTATATTGCAAAGGTTTGTTGTATAAATAAGAGGTATTTTAACTGTGTGTGTTTTTAACGATTCTCTATCACTACAGGCAGGGCACACACGAATAACAATGAAATGTTTCAATCAACGATACACACTTAATCACCAGCTAATGATGACTGTAGAGTATAAATCTCACGAGATAGTTCGCCGTAATCATTACGAAATAACGTGTGACGATACACTACTGACATAATATTAATATAATTACCTATAGGTACATGTATATCGATGTTGGTTCACTTGGCTCACGCAGCTTTTGTGTCGTATAAATTCGAGTTCAGTGACTCATGTACTTGTTATGAAAATATGAACCTAGCAACTACACCTCGGCTAATTTCATTTTAATGTTACAA
This sequence comes from Helicoverpa armigera, assembly GCF_030705265.1. Classification (NCBI taxonomy): domain Eukaryota; kingdom Metazoa; phylum Arthropoda; class Insecta; order Lepidoptera; family Noctuidae; genus Helicoverpa; species Helicoverpa armigera. The sequence goes on along the minus strand of NC_087130.1, from coordinate 7,082,033 downwards.
ATCTACATTTTTCGGCGTTGATCAGTCCCATGATACATACTAAGTACGCTAATAATTAGGCGGTATTACTATCAGGTAATTAATTTAGTGGGCTTATAATTGTATTATATTAATGAATCATTTAACATTTTGGATTACAGTTTATATTAGTTTCAGTTCAGTAAGATCTTTTGCTAACACTTTTTACTATTCTTCTATATTAAAAGCATGTACACGGTTCTTCGATCATATTCCAAAATTTTTTATAATTATAGAATTTCCAAAAATGCTTTCTCGTAAATAGCTGACAATATGACTGAATTAAAACAACGTTTGTCAGTTTATAATAAAAGTTTGCTAAACATGAGATTGAACTAGATAATACGACTACGTCAACTACTTAGTATGCGAGTCATGACTCTAATTAGTGGTGTGACAGGCGCATATGACGCAACAAACGCATCACAGCGGCCAAATGTGAGGCCGTAATGCAGCGCGTGCCCCAACGTAACCGCAGTATAGTTAGCGGTGACGCGGCCCAACAGAAATACACCGTCAGCATGTGCAGCCACCCCGGCCGCTGGGCCCGCCTGGTCACCTGCCAGCCTCCCCTGCCAACTGGGTGACCAGCCACTCCACGACCGCTCATACCATAACCAATGCCAAAACTGTGTACACAGCTCCAAACTAACATAATCTTCCAAAAGTTCAGCGAATAAAATGAAACTCATAAATCTTCTTTAGGAAGCTCTCCTGACGTTTCATAATATTTGCATACATATGCGATGTTTACACTCGTAAAACTTTTTAAGCTTACTGTGTGTTTTAATGTTATTTAGTATGCCGAGTAACTGTGCCTACATAAATAATAAAATACTAGAGCAGCTTTTAAAGCTGACGAGATGTCGCCAGCCATCCGCGCTATTGCCACCCCTTCCGCGGGTAGCGCGAAATGTCAACACCACAGCTGACGTGTACCGACATTCCACTATAAATTGAATAGAAAACTGAACTACATAGTGTTGTTAACTCTGTTACATTAAGATAACATTGGCATTACATCAATATACACAAAGATGCATCATAAGCTAACAGAATGCGTTCCGCCGATTGAAATTTTGCATGTCTAAACGTGAAAGATGATCTTTTAGCGATGGTGAACTCAAGCAGAAACGGAAAAGAGTAATAAATTGTTTGGCTCGGCTCGTATCTGAAGTGAAACATCACCGAAGGCTTTCTGAAATAGGTCACGGACTGAGGGGCTGGCGTATGGCGCCAGCGAAATAACAAATATCTTACCTTACCAACTGTAGGTACAAAGAAATACCTTGGCTTGTGGAGCGAGGCCTTCCTTTAATAAAACTAATTAAGTGGAAGTTCACTCTCTTTGTAAGTTCCTTGAAGTGACATTTACACGGCGCGCGTGTATATCCCAAACTTAAATTAGCTTAGGGCTCCACTGACACTCGTATCCGTGTGCGGGAAGAAAGAATGGGGCTTATTTACTTTTTGCCTCGAAAATATACCTGGCATTATGTCCACTACATGCTTTACCAATTAAAGACCGACTTAGTGTTCAAATGTTAAGCTGTATCATCATTTGCAGAAGGACAATATTGACTGTTCATCATAACCGTTAATCAATCATTGGGACATAAGCAAATAGCACTTGTGTAGAATACCTAATCCCATCGATTAATTAGGTGTGTACTCTGACTCTGTTATCAGTAGTTAATGATGTGATAACAAAACGCTGGTTATTTACACAGGCAATCCTCTGTTATCAACTGCTATATCGGAATCTGATGAACATGTATGTAGGTATGTATGGGAACGGTGCAGGTTATTTCTCATTTACTATGTTGATATATCTAAAGATATCTTACGATACAACCGAGCCGTGTATAATGTGGCAATTTCGATCGTTGCGTAGCAGAAATGATTTTCTGATATGCATATCGAAATAAACTAAAACGAGAAACGTTAAATGCGCTCCACTTTAGAGCAACATGTACGAGTATGTTTCACGAACAAGGTTATCACGGAACTGAAATTCATTTATTAGGGGGCTTTGTAGGTAAAATTAACAAAACAACTCTGTGTTGATGGTTGCTTTCTCCAAAACCTCTACCTTGCGGAAAAACGGTGATGGATGCTATTGCTTTATCTGTTTTTGAATAGATCAACTTTTCCTTACTAAGTTGCAATGAGATGATGGGCTTTTTAAATATTGCAGATTTTTCTTGTCAAAATGCACTTCATATAAATCTGTGAGGTTTTCCTGAGCTTTAGTATATAAAACCAGGTTGAGAGTTTTTCCGAGTTACGTGATTTTATAAAATGAAAAGCGTTTGAATAGAACCAACAGCCGGGTGGATTTTCTCGCTCTATTAATATGAGAATCCTTATTCCTTTCACGGTATTGTTTACGGACCAAACCTCGGCCTTCAACCCACAAGTAGGATGGTAGTATTATGTTCTCCAAATACCTATTTATTTAAACCACAAATAAGTTGTGCAAACAATGATCTCACCCACTCCCATCAATCTGGACTCAGTATTATCGAAAGCTCACATGATGCTAGCTTTATTTACGGACATTTTGTTTCTTGTTTTCATCAAACATATTGATAAATATACTTATGGGAGTGCTACCTGGAACCTACCTCAATAAGCCTCAATTACATAATAAATAGGTACAAATGATAAAATACACCTACATGGCCCTGGGTGACGAAAGTCAGTGAAACAAATGACGGTTATTTATACGGCCATAGTGATAAACATGTACCTGAATCAAATACTCTTAAAAATCCTTGATGATTATGTATAAACAACTATTTGGCACTGGTCTCGGTGGAATATTAACAAGAATACCCTCACTCAACACTCATCGGCAATTAACTCGGTATTAGAGCTAGTTTGATGAAGTCATTAATAGCCGCGAATAACATTCTATACTATTAAACATATTTTAAAATACTTTCTAAAGAAGTTGATTACAAATTTTCAATCTACATATATGGGTAAAAATATTGATTGTAAGTCATTTCCATCTCATTTTACCTCGAATTTAAAAATGTCTTTAACTCATTTTTGTTCGGAGAAATTATGAAATTGTCAAAGCTTTTGGAGAAGACGGAGAGGTGTTATAACATTGGTATGCAAGACTGTGACCCCATTATGTGCGAAGCGTGCTGTGCACAAAGATGAACAAGCTCCTCTTCTCGAGGGCACTTACTCTTTAAGGAAGATAAATATTTTTCAATTTTATATGGGTCAAAAAATGTGGCAGTAGACACTTATTTAATAGAGCTTTTACTTTAAAAAACCTTAAAGTAGACCTACAGAGCACAAAAAAGTGAAAAATAGTTTTCTTTCGGTTGCAAATTTTACATCCACCTTTAGCTCTAGGTAACTGATGCAGGTTACCTACTTTGGAACAAAGTAACATTAAGCATTAACCCTATTACCCTAAATTACAGTGCCAGGCAGTATACTTTAAGGTTTTCTCATGAAAGTCTCGTAAAACCGTCAATCCGTATAATTGTTACGGCTTGAGTGGCGATCGAACAAAAGTTTGAAAAACAAACACTGCTCCCTCACGATAAACAATTGGCGCGCATGCGAGCGGCGTCGACAGCTTGATGTGACTGTGTGAGTGGCAGCCAGGCCGGCCGGCCGGCGTAGCTGGTGGAGCGCCCTATGAACTTTGTAGATCGTATCACATTATAATATTCTGTATTCAAATTGTAATAAATGTAATTTGCCTTTGTAAAAACACTTTCTTTCGTGACTTATTATAATGCAATTTTATACTCACTTTCTATTTAGGCGATGTACCTACTCACGTATTGTGAAAGCTTTGATGATTTTTTAACAAGATATGGCTATTCCCAGGCATGATTTAGTAAGGCTCTGTCGAACCTCTGTAATCTTTTTAAAATACGAACGTGCATGCACACTAAGCGTATGTAAATACCATTAACAAAACATTGTTATGTTCGTCCAATGAGATCGTAGTCCTTAGTTCCTTATGAAACCGTTTGACCGGTGCACCAGGGAGCCGCCTGTTTTATCTCTGCCGATCTAGCCATAAATTATTGGCAATCGATTTTATGGCTTTACATTGTCTTAGAACACTTCGTTTCTAACAGGTTCCCCGCCTCACTATAATATATTTTATTGCAAATTTAATGGTTTGGTTTAAATATTTTTAGATGAGTGTTAGTTTTGTAAGCATGTAATAGCAACCTAGTTATTCAATTTTATTATTTGGTGATAAGGACTTCTTTAAAGTAGAGCATTAACATAAATCTTGGTTTTCAAGATAATGTGTGTTCTAGGACATTGGTGTGTGGCTAGGCAGTGGTCGGCCTCTGGGTGCCGGGCGCGGGTGAGCGTGGGCCGCACATAGCCGCCCGCCCTTTGTTCTCACCGCTCGCAACCGGCACGCGATCAATATTCACGCTAAGTCCAAGATATACACTTTTGTCCGGCCTAACCGCACAAGTCTAGATAAATGCCCCCCTAATTTACTTTGTGTAACTAATTTAAGCAACGTAACACAGGTTGCATTAAAACAAGAAAACTAAAATTGTCTCAAGTTTGTGAATTTATTTCCACAGCTTTCAATAAGCTAAAGTGATTGTTATTGATTTAAACTCGGGTCTCCGAAGACGTTGATAGATCTATACTATTTCCAATTTTAAAAGGACTCATTTTATCAACTTCTATCAATTGATATGTAAGTTTTTGTCTGCATATTAAAGTATTTTTTCGTTTTAATTCAGTGAATTCGAATAATTCGTACGTCTATTTATCGTTACAACAACGCTGATGGGTTGGTTACACGAAATATATTTCATAACAAATCAGTCAAACCGTTAAGTATGTTTACATTACACGTAAAAAATAACGAACAAATAGTTTACTGAAAGCCGAAACAATGGCATTCTGAGAGTTACACTGGCACCTTGTATTAAACTGAATGTTGTTTTTGTAGTAACTAATTTACAAATGTCTACATTAGTGCGGGGGCCCGAATTCTTGAAAGCCCTTTTACTTCACATTCCTGTAATTCCATATTAATATTTCTATGCGAAGTAATAAAGTAGAGTGGCTTTCCCGCAGATAACATCTACATAGACTAGACGTAGAAACACTCAACACATTTCCATTTAAGACAGACATCCGAAATGTACAAATATTCGACTATTTTTCGACGACCTATATTTAGATTTTAGAAGTAAGAGCTTATTTTCAGTTCTACCTGCAAGGTAGCTAATACCAATCAAATACTGCACCTGCTCCCATCTCTAATCCCTAAGCAAAACTTTTTACATTACCTATAACAAGATGAGTCGTTTATCGCCAATAAGGATTAAGAATTGGTCCTTCTTTTTCCTTCGTGATAAAATGAGCTAGTATAATTTAGCCCGTAAGTAAAATGCAAAGTGCGGTAAACTATAACGTTAAAGTGCTTTTTTAAATACTCGTTAAGGTGTTATAATAGGCTGTTGTAAGTTTTTCAATCACAATAAACAACCATGCAAAATGAAACAATTCGCAAAGCAATTCACCAACAGAGTTTTAACCGTATTTGCCTGTGAGAGAGCACACTAACCAAACCGACGATTAAATTACCTAACAGTAAGTTCCGTGGGTTTGTCATTAAAGTCCGGGCCGGCGCCGGATTGGTCACGTCACTACTACATAGTTGGCTGGAAAATAGCCAAATGTGGCACAAGCCCCGATGTGTACTGGCTTCGGACTAGATACATACTACCTTGACATTTGGGCCAATTTGGACATGAATCAGTTTGAACTTTTGACATGAGAAGATTATACGCGTATCTCTATTTTATTTCGGTAATAAAGATATTTTTTGGCAAAGATATAAATGCATTGGCATATATACGAAGAATAAATCTTTATTTCAAATTCGTGCAACTATCATCTTGAACCCATAGTTTCATGTCTTTGAAATATTAAAGAGATTGAATTTATTAGAGAGAGATTTAAAATAATAAAAAAGTCGTGGTGGCCTAGTGGGCAAAGAACCAACCTCTCGAGTATGAGGGCGCGGGTTCGAATCCAGGTCAGGCAAGTACCAATGCAACTTTTCTAAGTTTGTATGTACTTTCTAAGTATATCTTAGACACCAATGGCTGATAAAAAGGTGAAGGAAAACATCTTGAGGAAACCTGGACTATATAGTCTGAAATCACCAACCCGCATTCAGCAAGCGTGGTGATTAATGCTCAATCCTTCTCCGTGTGAGAGGAGGCCTGTGCCCAGCAGTGGGACGATAAATAGGCTGTAACTATTTAAAATGAAATACACAGATTTTTTATAAATAATTTTCCTGAAGTTTCTATTATGCTAAAATCAAATACATTATCTTAGGTGGGTATAGATTGCGTGAATGCAGTACAATGTTCCCATTCTCCTCCAGGTAATCCGATTACTATAGTCTACAGAACGGGAATGATGCATTAGGTCACAAAGCCAACTCCGCAGAGTTCTAACTGCACTAAGAGATAAGTTATGTACGTACCCACATAAACACGGCAATGCTTAATGAAGCCATATCATTATATACAGATACGTTAATTAGTGCATTATATAATGGTTATTAGCCTTTAAAGCGGATACTTCTGAAGTCCCATTACATATGTTGATAACACCTAACGACGGAGCCATTAGCCAGGATGAATTTATCTGGAAATCGTTTGTCATGCTACGAAGATATGTATACAAATATGTTAAATAAACGATTTCATCCCCATCACATGTTGTGGAAGAATGAAATCGGGAAAAATTTCACGCAAGAAAAGCTCTTTTCATGAAAATAGATACGGACAATTAACCAGAATGGGCAAAGGTTTTTTCTTCAATTTTTCATTGTACAACATTATAAAAGGGTTTGATAATTTAATAAAACTCCCAAAAACCAGTAAACGTGATCACAACTGAATCTATTATATGTAAACAGACCTTAGAACCATGTTAGAGCATACACTTCTCCAAAGCTTTGTCAGTTTCACCAGACCAAGAACGGAATCACAAGCTTTCCACTATTAAATTGAGGCACGGACATCACGTGCAACAAACCTGTATATTTTCATTATGACAGCTAAACACCGATACAATAATAGCAATAAATCCTTTAGTAAAGTAAACAGCGCAAAGGAAGTACCTACGTAGGTACACATTTTTTTGTTCCAATGATTAATAGGTGTTTCTCCAATACTAAACCGTGAAACATCCTCTTGAAATTATACAATTTAAAGCGCGCTAATGTTCACATTTTCCACGAACTTTTTACGATACATTTTATTGTTTCAATACAGCTTTTATTGCAAGAGAGTTGAGGAGAATCTGCGTTTTTTATTTGATTATATCCATCGTAGCGTTTCGGGTGAAACTAATTCATAAATAACGCTAACCCATACAAAGTTAAAGCAGCATATCAATTAGTTGACTAAACATGTCTATAGTACGGAGATTAGCTATAGCGTTATGTAGTCGTAAAACGTTGTAGTTGATGTTAACACGTGACATACAACTATAAACATCGCCGTGGGTGGTTATTACAATGAAGTGTGAACTGATGTATTTATTACTTCACTACTATTGGGCAGACTATATTTCGCAATATTTTCGTAGACTATTTCAACCAATGATAAATGTAACGTGAATCATAGGACATAATACACCACGTAACCTCGCAGTCACTTCAGTTTATGACTGAGTACAACTGTTCTGCCCATTTGATCCCCACATATATTTATTTTTAATGCATGCACATAGGTACGATATAGGAAGTTACAGTTAGATCACAATAATGCCTGTCCGAAAAATGAGACAATTAAGTTACAAATTTTTATTTAGTTTGCAATGCTTTTTTCACTTGCAAAGTAGCAATGAATCCACAAACCAAATTGATGGCAATATTTAGGCATAGATTCTTTGTCGCCGAAACAAAAACTAGTCTGGAAAACAACGATAATATTTAGGTAGATCCTAAGATATATTTAAGCACTAGCCAGTTTTTTTATGCTACATAGGAGACCTACTAGCACAAATAAACAAGAAGTTATTTCATATAGACTCGGAAAATAAAGCCTTTTGGCAAACAAGATATTATGTCATGGCTGACTTGCTGGATATTTGCCAGCCGAAGCCTCCCCGAGAACTTCTAGCAGAAAATTACACATGATATACATAGAGATGTTGGATTGAACTTTGAAGTATACCTATCACTTATAATTTGGGATAAATGTAAATAACACCACCTTATCAACAGAACCAATAGGATTACACAGGATTAGCTGTCTTAAGGAGAATTAGGGTCGCCGTGTAAACGCAAATTATGTATTAGCTGTTATGTAAGTAATATCTAATCCCGTAAACCGTTATGAAAATATCATTCGATAAGTAATGAGTATCCTAAGATTTACCTACCTATTCAGTTATTTCGGTTAACATTGCACATCATTAAATGGTAAAGATAGACCAACTAGCAATATGTAATACTTAGGTACTTATCATACTATAGACCTACCCTATTTATATACCTATATATTATGTACCTACTTCAAAATCTGTCATGAGAGCAGTCGCATCATAACGATGATCGCTCTTCCCGTCTACAAGAGGTCTGTTGACGCAGTTAGCAATAGATAATGGTCGTTCAAGTGCGCTCAATAGGTACACATTGTCATATATAAACAAAAAGTAGATATATAACTGCTACGTAGATATAGGTATGTAAGTATAAATGCTTCATCCGCACACACGCATAACCGTTCCGGATTCCAATATTATGATGATACTGCTAAGTATGGCATCATTTTGTTTTACGGCAGAGCCTGCCGCCAAAACTATTGAATTTTGCAGTTTCAATGAACTATTTTCTGTGAAGCCCTAGGCGAATTCAGGCTTTGTGTTGAACTTTCGAGGTTGACGTGGAACTCGAACGGACTATTCCGTTATTGTACGAACTAGTTTTCCGAACTACGAAAGTTCGGAAAACTGTTCAATGTTTCGCTACACTTTCTTCAGCAGGAGTTCTCACCGAACTCCAATAAGGTTTAAATAGTTGAATAGTTTAAACTTACGGAGCTACATAGTCAACACCAAATGCTGGATATCTAAATACCAGCTTATCTCATTATTGAAAAATATATTGTATAGGTACCTAGCAATAAAAGTTGACAGTCGACTAAAAAGCGGTTAAATGAATTGATAAAAGCGATTTCCTTTGATAGTAATCAGATAACGTTTTCAAAGCGTTTGCGGCAAATTCCGACATAGGTAAAATAAATAAATGATTGAGAGCGCCGTGTGCGGAACGATGAGATTCCAATAATACAGCGCGTCCGCGTGGAAGCACGCTGACTATGTCACACACATCGCCTTCATCTGCCACGATTAATTCAACCGGCGCCGGGTTTCCCAGAGCTTTTTTGTGCTAGAAACTTGGTCAACTTATGTTATGTATGAAATGCTAATTTTACTGATTTAAGTTAAAAACAGGTAGTTAGCGACACATGTAATTCTATAAATCGATTATATTATACTCATTAAATCCCAATCACATTTCAATGTATCTACAGTAAGTAAACTACCTAAGTGTGTTTATCAAATTGATGATTGCTATATTTTTAAGTAATATTAATATATTTGGAACTGTGATATTTTGAACAATTTCAGAAATACAAAACTTTCAGCTAAGCTTCATGTGTTTTCATTATCAATTGTAAATAAATAATATACTATTGCTATTTAGAAGATTATTTTTTGAAGAGCAGTCAATATTTCAATGTCCAGACTGGAAACAAGCGTATACAATTAGGTACTATCTTCAGGTAGCGAAGCTATTAGCATCAGTTACGATAACTTAGGTATTAAGTTCACCCACTTGCATAAAACAGCAGCTACTTTTAGCGATAACACTGTTAAATTGCAGAAGGCGTTTTAGCTCCACGGTATACCAAGCTAAGTGTTTACTAATGAAACTAATCAATAATAGATAGCACGCCAGCAGCGTCGTAAGACGTTGGATCAATATTGGTTTACGTTGTATTCATGTAAGTTGCACGGCGCGGTAACTCCGCACGGGATCCGGAGCTTTTTTATCATAAGCATATTCAATAAAATTGTTTTGATAGTAGTAACAAGTAATAGTAAAGCAACGCAAACTAAAATGTGCCTCCGTGTTTACTCATTTAAATACAATATTGGGATAATAAAAAAGGATTTAGGTAACTAAAATTCGAAAAATTATGTCCGTTTTCCACCACTCAATCCAACATTCCAGATTAGGCAGATCAATACATGCATGACTAGATTATTCAAGACGCTAACTTACATAAATACATTTAGATTATGTAAATACGATCCCTTGTAATGTTGGTTGAAAAAAGGCAAACGATTTCCTCATCGTGTTTGTAAAAGCTTCGCCGACGCGGTCGGTACAGGGGCGAAAAGCTTCCATTACTACTAAATGCACAAGAACATCATAATTTTAGATAGCTACCGATTGCGATATCGTATTATTGTAACGTTTTACATTCGCATGTACTGCTGTGTATTTCTGCATGCTTACTGTTCATAGGTTCTGTGAAAAGAGTACATAGGCACTTTAACATAGCCAGATTTGATAGATATAAGTACTTTTTAATAAATGTATGACTATGCATGACTCAGCCTAATAGCGCTGATTCTATACCTATGGTATGTACAATTCACATAGAAAGCTCGCAAATTGGTTTCCTTTCCTGTATTGAAAGTGTATCGACCAACGAAATTCTATTAAATCGTGTGCTGGCTCTAAAGTGTACGTCTATTGTAACGAACATTGCTACTATGCTTTCAATGTAAAACGTCTGGATCGATTTACATAAAATCTGTTGGAGCCTAGTTTTTTTTCAGTGTTTTAGGTTGGTCCCTCATACGTGATTCGAAGTACACCTCATACAGAAAAACCGCACCAAGATTAAATACAGACTGCAATGGCACTTTTGGAAGTGCCAATAGACTCGTGGCTAGTTGAAATAAAGCCATTGGGCCTGCTCCATTCCATGCCTGTTTATGATAAAGCATTCATATAGGACTCTCCATTCAATAAATTAGATAATACTCTCGTTAAGTGTTAGGTAATCTTTTCCTAAGACAAAGTTCCCTCGTCTCTGGCTACACAAGCTGTGACGGCGATGTGTTTACAGCACTAAGCATATAATTCCGTGCACGCAACCGCCTCGCAAACAATGGGGAGCTCCGATAGACCGATGGTATGTATTTATTCAAAGGAATTAGTTGGTAGAGCGAACACTTACTACTTAACTGATAGGTAGCTGCTACTCATCCAGCCGGTAAATAATAGTTCCGAGTACTGAAGAGACGTAGAAAAATTACGTACAAACATCGAATTCGGGCCTCTACGTAATTTTGATACCATGTGCGAGTGAAATGAATGTCGCTCATTTCTCATCGGTTTGATGAACTCTGTAAAGCTAAAGAGTACGTATTAAGGACGTACGTATTTTTAAATGGCACACAAAACCCTGCTTACAATTGGTAATTGCTCGAGGAAATTCAAATGTAAATGAAAAAAATATCTAAGAGATAGCTATTGACACTTTTCTTCCTTTCATAAATACATAGATACTATAGTTGTAGAGTTAAATCATTTACACCTATGTACCTATTTAAATTGTAATACTTAATGCTGGATTAACTGAAACAAATGCTAACTTTAGTTAAACTGTTCTAAATACTTTATTTACAAAGGTTTAATTTGGGAAACGTCAACCAACTAAAATTTTTTAAGGCATAAAATATCAAACTTAAAGGCATAAAATATCCAATTTCCTACACGACTTGTTACTGAATAAGTAATAAAGATGTGCAAGATCTCATATAAGATTATCTATATAACACAATAATTATATAGATAATCTTATTGTCTTAAAGATAACTTATCAAGATATCATAATCTCAAAATTGCCACGTCTGCACAAATTATTAAATAGTTGAGATCAGCCTGAAACTCTGAATTACCATCATTCATAAGCTTTGCCAATCTTTTGAGCCCGGTGTCTTGTAAAAGTTGTACGCGTTATTTCTCAAAATATCTAAGACAACAGTAGAAAATAAAATTGTCCCATCTACCTATTGCCAAACGGTTGTTACCGAATGTCAAAGTTGCGAAAATGGGTCACCGGATGGAATACATGCCATGCAATGTAATGTACCACAATCGATGCAATTTCACATTTGTGTTTCTCAAACGACGCCAGAATCTGCCAACGAGATGCGAATATTTTTATCTCAGTATCATTCTAAATTAGTCCGCACATTCTTATCTTCGAAATTGTTCAATAATAAACATTAAAGGCATTTGATTTTGAAACATTACATTTATACATTACCGAATAACAATTCCCATTCATTACGATCACTGAAACTATTTTTGATGAATGAAAGTGAAGTGTTTACCTGCCGTGGTGACCTTGATGTGTGATAGACAATGAAGAGGATAGTATCCGCTATCGATCCTGGAGCCACGTGCTCGCCAAGACTTGAATCACCAGCGCTGATGAGGCCAGGATTGCATAAAAGGGTCACAATTGCACAAAGGTTTAACGGTTTAGCTCACTATTGGTAAGGAAGTTAAGCCGGGGTACGTACGTAGTGTTAAGGCATAGGGTGGTTCACATTTATGTTAGGGTTCGCGCGCGATCGGTGGTGTCGGTGCGTGAGGTCGCGGGCTCGGAGGCGCGAGGCGCTGGGCGTGCGGAGCGCTCGGGCGTCGGGCGTCGGGCGCGGACTGGCGACCGTCGAGCCGAGTGTTCGGCCGCCTTGGCGACGCGCGCTGCCGCTATTTGCGCCCACTGCGCCCGCTTGCCGCCCGCCCCGCCCGCCCTGAGCTTTCTCTGCGCAGCGCAACAACAAACATTTCTTTATTCCACCTGTAACTGTTTTCTGATTGCTTGCACTCAAGACATACTGATAGGAACTTCGTATTAACGAGGTCTCATGTACCTACTCTATGATTGCATTAGGTAGCACCTACCTATGCCATACATGAAGCTCACCATAAAACTAAACCTGAAAGCCGGTTAATGAAACTATTATGTCTGAAAGGGGCTAAACCGATTTTGATATTCTTTTGCAGTAATTAGAACGAAAAGGGAGAACATGATAGGAACCTAACGTAACATACGAAAGCTCAGAAAGAAGTGAATTATAAAAAATAAAGGATTTCAGTAGGTACTAGGTACTACTGTAATAGTGGTCGGTCGTCGGTAACGTGGGCTGCTATGCTATGCGGTTTCCATATGCAAGTTTTATCAGGCTTCCAGTCGTGAGAGCCGGTGTTTCAGTATTGACTGAAAGAACTGACTGAAAGATGCAGAGGTAGTTGCTCTCTCATCTCACCACCTACACCCAGTTACCTGGACACCCGAAGTCCCTTTAATAGGACTCGTTTTCAAACATAGGTACTTCTGCTTTCTGGACTAAGTACATTCCCACAGCTTTTAATTTACTGTGCTCCTTGAGTAGGCAGAAGTAAATAAGTAATGTTGATAGGACTTTTTACAAAAATAGATACCTATTAAACAAAATCGTGCTCAAAACAACGATTCAATTGATTAGGTACCTAAGTAGGTATGATTGGTTATGATTGTTTACATCGAATTTTAGCCTCATTTTATTTTTAAACTGAGTTTTAATAAAAAGTTATATCAATATTATGTTTACATAGGTTTACAGGCTACTCAAATGGATCATAGCTTCCGGTGTCCCATCCTCCAGTTTAATACAAAAAGTAAATCAAAAAGTTTTATTAAAAAAAACCCACTTCAATAATGGGCATACCTAAGTCTGACAGATACTGTGCTTAAAAATAAGGCGGCCAACCGTCCCGCATTCTGCGGGACCGTCCCGCAATGCTTGACGAAATCCCGTTTTGAAATTATTAGTAAAATAGTCCCGCAAAACGTTGTTTGCGTCCCGCATGTCCCGCATCCCTATTTTTCTACCACACTTCTACACAACACCCACCTGCGCGCACGCTCTACAGTGCAGGAACACAGATTACCTATATAATATAATCTCGTTCTCTTTATTTCTACTGGGCTCGTGAGACCTAATGATTTTGAAAATAAGACATTAGTGCACGCTGTGACACGATATTGATAGGTTAAATTATAGCTTTTTGCTTACGGTTTTTATTTTATCAGTTCCGTCCGATCATTTTTCAATGCCCTCCCCCCCTCCCCCCCTTTTCACGAAATGTTAAGTCCCGCATTCAGTTTTCGGAAAGTTGGCCGCCTTACTTAAAAACCGCATTAAAATCGGTCCAGCCAAAAGTGAGATTTTCGCGCTCATACGTATCTACACGCGCTCATACCTGCAAAATAGGTCAAACTAAGAATCTTCTTTTTTGAAGTCGGTTATAAACAAAGCGGCTTTGGAACTAACACAGTAAATAGTCTTCTCTTGAAAGTTTGAAAAAAAAAACGAGTTTATTTTCATATTATACGACCGACTTTCGAATGCTCGGGTTTTTTTATCGTCTGGTACCGGTGCCCTAGACCTGATAGATTCCCTCACCAATTGCTTAGTATAATGGGCGAGTACAGGACTGTCCCTCACGGTAGTGGGCCCTCCGGACGCAGATGGATAAAAAATAGCCAATATTTCACAAACTTTTGAATTTATATTATACACAGAATAGGATTATTGTGGGCGAAGCCGGCAACTTTGATCAAGTTAATAGGCTCTAGGAATTTGACCAAACTTAACCGGCTTCGGCTCTAGGACCGTGGACCGTGGACCCTTTAGAGCCTTTGCTTATATCAATTTGATTTTAAACTATGCAAACACCGATTATAAGCAGTGCTGCCAATTACGGGAAAAATCCCCTTTTACCTGGAAATTGAGGGTAGAAACAGGGAAAGCGCTCTCTTCGTTCTCGCACACATTCACAATGGGGTAAAGCGTCGATTTAAATGCATAACGGTACAGCATAGCAGTAAGTATAATTTAATTTTGTATAAAACATTATTTTCATTCGTAAATTGTGGAGAAAGAAAAAAAGTGGAGAATTGACTTCACGTGACCGACTCGGGAAATCAAGAATACTTTATTGGCAACACTTAAAATGAGACAAAATTGCGCTATGTCAAACCTTACACTGTCAAAAATTGAAGTTGAGTTGACTGTTGGTTGATTGAAGCAAGAAACTTAAAAAGTTCGTTTGGTTCGATAAAAACTTTGTTTTTGATGGCGGTTTATATTTATAACATGTGTTCTTGTTCTAGTGTTGTTGCAATAAGCCGAAGAGAATAAGTACATATTTAGTTACTAATACAAAACATAAACGTGTTTAACATGGCTAAATGGAAATTAACTCGACAAAATTTTGGAACTGAAGAGTTCACAGTCTCGGAAGGCGATAATGTAACCTTAGGCAGGGGAATAAATAATATTATAACTCTTTCAAGCGCAGTTATATCCAGGAATCACTGCGTTATACAAGTTCAAAATAATCGCGGAATCATTACAGACTTAAAGGTACTGACTTATGATTATGTTTATATCTATAGGTTCTTCCAATGTTGAACTTACTCAGCGTTTCTAAGACGAACTTATGTCTACACAAAGATTCTGCCTGTCTTCACATATTTTATTTAAGTCTAACTATAACAACCCATTTAATTACAGTCATGCTTTATTATCATATGAAAATAGTGTCTACATAATATGGTTAAAACTGCTCATGGAAATATATTAAAACAAATAATGTGTCTCACTTTAATGGAAACCATAAATTTGTACATAATCTTGGTTAGTACAGATCAAAATGTTCAAAATTGGTGAATGTGTGGTTATGTTCTCTTGAATTAAGCCAATTTCATTATTTCAATGAATAAATTAGTATTAATACATGTACAAAACTAAGAAAATGATATCACTTTTTTCTAAAAGGAGTAAATACACAATTACATAATTATGACTGAAACACAAAAACAGGGTTATTATTTTGATCTGTTGTTTTGATTAAAATATTTACAAAAACAGCAGCAAATAAATAGATAAAATATATTTGTAATTTATTTAATGTAATCTCTATAAACATGCACAATTTTTAATTCAAACATACAGTTTAAAAGACTGAAAAATTGGTTATAACTTAGTAACTTTATTTTCTAGAGTTCAAATGGAGTATATGTTGGAACCACTAAGATACCGCCGAATACTCCATATGTCATACAAGATTCAGATATCATTGGTTTGGGTTGGACTGTTGGAGCACCCCTTGTTAACATAAATGATAGTGAGAAATATGTCTTCAAATTTATCAAAGAAAATTGTTCCTTACCTATTACAAAAAAATTGAAATTTCAAAGTGAGAATGAACTTGATGAAATTGAATCTAAAATTGCTAAATTAGATGGAAATGAGAACAATATTCAGACTGCTCAGTCTAAAAACAATAAATCTCCAGTTCTAAATGCTAAAGCACCACTAAAGAGAAAAATAGATCAAATAAATGTGAAAGAAGAGCCCAAAAGTGATGATAATATCGTGCATATTGTTTTATCTGACAGTGATAGTGAAACTCGTGCCAAACCACTTGAAACTGGGGCTAAGAAAACAAAACTTGAACCTATAAGTGAAGAACAGCTGAAACCATTACTAAAAGATATAGATATCAAGCATGAAAATGAAATGGAATTTGATGCATTTAATGTAAAACAAGAATATCTGGGATATGATGAACCAATTTCAATTGATAGCGACAGTGATAGTGAATCTGAACAATGGTTGATGCGTCTTTCACAGAGCAGTCCTGGAAAGCCTTTCTTGAAAATGGCAAAAAGCCCTAAAGTAGAAAATACTCAAGAAGACAGCTCTTACAGCCAACTGGATGATTTTGTTTGTATGAGTAATTTGGATTTTGAAGAAAATGATGATAAAGATGATGATTTCGTTGATGATTTAATTTCATTAAATTTGCCACCACCAGATGATGCAATTAATAAAGTACGTGATATAACAAAAGGTCCACAGGCTGATGATAATGAATCTGATGAATTGTTTGAACATATAATTTCTAACAAACAGCCGATAAAAGACAAGGATGAAATAGACGGATACAGTATGGAAGAGGTATTGAAAGAAGCAGATATGCTTTTAAAATCACCCATACGAGATTCAGTAAAGAAGGCACAATTAATAGAACCCATTGCTCATGGAACAAAACATAAATCAAACCAGATCAAAATAATAGAAAGTAAGTTATTAAGTTATTATAATTACAAACTTCTTTTACACTATGTATGTACACAACTAATATTTTTTGACGGCGCCATCAGTTTGTCTTTTACAATTAAAATATCATATCTGGAAGGTTATCCCAGATGTTATTCATTTAGATAAGATTGAAATAAAATACCTATTTTTTATTTATTTTTCAGTCAAACCAAAAAGTTCTTCTTCATCAAGGCATCATAAAGACAAATCTTCATCAAAACGACACATTTCCAACTCCCAAAAGGAAGAGCGTAAGAGAAAGCTGAAGGAAATAGCTTGCAAGGAGAAAGAAACTGAATCAATAGAGAATAGAGATTCTTCAACAAGCAACAAACCAATCTCCACAAATGTGAAGATAACTACCACTAACCGTGGAGCATTCTTAACAGATGTCGCACAAGCTATTGTAAATCCAATAAAAAGAAAAGAACATGTTCCCAAAGGGAAACAAAAAGATGGAGAAACCTCGCCGCAATCAAAAGAGGCAAAAGGCAAAGATGGAGATGTAAATGAAGATCTTGAAAACAAGAGAAAGGCACCAGAGAAAACACTCAAAGACAAAAGTAAAAGTTCAAAGCATAAAAGTCATAGTAAAACCGAAATCATACAAGATAAAGTTACTCCAAAGCCTATGGAAACGGAAAAAAGGTTGCCCTTGAAAATTATAAAACCATTAACAGATGGTGAATATTTTTCTGGCAAGCCAGTGTCCAAAGTAGGCCCTCTGAAAAACGAACAACAGAAGAAGGTGGTGCGATTTTCCGAAGTACCACCGCAAGTCTTAGTGTTTGAAATTGAACCTGGCAATAGAATGAAGAAGACCAGTTTGGTGAAAACAATGGTAGACGTGCGACAGGCGCCAGTGTTTTCATTAGAAAAATTGACTTTAATGAAAATACTACGATGGAATCCGCAGTGGTTTGAGGAACAATTAAATAATACTGAGCCTCCTCCCATACTGGGACATAATAATCCGCCGATGTCTGTTTTCCACTCATTCGTGAATCATAATCAATATGTACAGTAAGTACAGTAATTATTCTATCTTATAAACTAGGAAGTGTGTAATACTTATTGAGTACTGTTACACCTAGTACCACTCTTTCCATATCTATCAGTATACACCAAACCTCTTATGCGTGAAACTTAGTTGGCCCCATACATAATTTATTTATTTATTTAAACTTTATGCAATCATACAATTACAAAGGCGGACTTAATGCCATGGGCATTTTCTCCAGTCAACCTTAAGATGATGCAGAGATAACATGGTAGGTGCATTACTTACTTAGAAAGACATGTATAAGACAACTACAGATTAACATTTTAATAGAATACTAAAATAGACGTAAGTACATAAATATTATTACACATATATAACATACAAAAGATAAAAAATATATATATAATAATATATATATACATATATCTATATAATACATATACTAGCATATAATATTCCAATGATTATCATAATGGTGATTCATCTAGCAATTTATTAAGCAGAAACTTCCGCACGGCACTTTTAAATGATTGCTTACTGGCGTAATAATACATAATGTATGCTTAATGGCATAATGTACATTAAAAACATTTCCCACTCAATTAATCAAGAGTCAAGTTAGTGTGTGCTAATTTGCATGTATCATTATATTATGACTGAATACCAAACACACTGAAATTTTGTACTGAACCTACTGTATTCATGTGCAAATAAATACTTTGACTTTAAAGATAAATTTGACTCATTTAGTAAACGTGCTCCTACGCATTTTAAACATCCGATTTCATCACAATTGTATATAAACATGAGAAACTAAGCTAATACCTTCATTATGCACACTACATTTATTTAGGTACCTACTACCCGTGCCGATAAAGAATGGGATTAGAAATCGCGACAGCTGTATTCGACTCTCGCTCATGTGCTATAGTGTATTACTAATGTACGTGTTGTACTAATAAAATTACATATTTCAGATTGATAGGAGATTTACTTCTAATGGAGATTTGGGAATACTTAACGTTAGCATATATGAAGATACGTAATGAGAACAATGGAATAGAATTGAGAATAGAGTCGCTGCCGCCTATACCTTCACACGAAAGATGCCTTGAATTATTTAGCCTTAGTGTTAATGGTAAGAAGAAATATATATCTTGATAAATGTTTCACAAATTGTCAAGATATAGATATTTTTGACCAGTATCTCAGATAACTGCTATAACTACAGATAACAATAAACTAACGTTGTATGAGTTAAAAAAACATATCTACTATTCAATAAACGCAATGCTTTTATATTAAGTACTTGAAAATGTTAACTAGTATTTTTCCATCACAATGTTTCATTGTTCAAATCTATTGCATTCAAATTGCATCTTTATTACCATACAATGAAGTTGCATTTCTACTATTCACCTAAAAATTGCGGTATTTTTTGACTAGTTTTTGAGTCTCTATAGCTCGATTTTTCTTTTCAGTTTCTGTCCCTGAAAGGGGATCCAAAACGCTTCCTAGAGTGGGAGAAGTACTTCTGGTAAGTTTTGGACCAGAACATGCCAAAAATCAACGGTTTTTCTATGTACACAATGTCAGATGTCTTCCATCACCTCCAAGTAAGTATATATTTCAAACCAATACCAGAACTTGGATAATAATCATCCAACCATTCCTAGGTCTATATTGGGATTCCTCTTGCATTGTCTGCTAAATAAGGGAGCTTTTAGAATAATATTGCAATAATATTTAATTGTTATTACTTAGCAGTACAGCCATATTCACCTTCCACTATCAATTACATTATTGCAATCATGAGCCCCTTGCCAATCTCTACATGTATATAATTTTGTTTGTTTGTATCCTAATGACTCCGAAACAATTAAACCATTTGAAACTCAATGTTGGGAAGCTACATTATCATTGATTAAAAAAGGCTATATTTTATCCGGTGGGTATAGGCAGTAGTTACCACGGGTAAAAACTGCTGATAAAAACCTAGTCTTTTATATACCGTTTTGTTAGCCTGTGTTACTCTGGGATAGTCGAGCCTTTAGTCAAAAAACAAACGTATCAAAATGTATTCTCTTTTCTACATTAGTATAGATATAATAAAAGATCATTGTTTTTCAGGTAACAGGCACGCATTTTACAGTATATCTCTACACGCTACCTACACTGATAAAATGCGTACATTGAAACCGGGGGAGTTAATGATAGGGAGAAACTTAGCTTACATTAATAAGGAGTTGCAGTTGTTTGAAGCCATGGAATATTTGGCGGGATCGCCGCTCAGTGACGCTATACTCAGACCAGAACCACACCATTTTGTAATGAGTCAGCAAGTTCAGTCTTTTGATATGCAATCGCAGGTTTGTGCTTTTCAATAGACAAATACGGGTAATGTGGAAATCACCCATTTTCTGAAAGAACTACTTTCCGTAACCGAATAAAAAGCAGCTTGTTACTGCAAAGTTTCATCGAAATCCCTGAAGCCGTTTGCGCGTGAAGAAGTAACAGACATACACACACACTGACAATTTTTTTGCCTTCATACTACTACGACTATAAACTAATAGAGTGTGATAGGAATGTAATACATATAACAGATTATTTCCTATATTGCAGTGGACAAGAACGCTAAACCCTAGTCAGTTGATGGCTGTGAGTTCCTCCGTGGCGGCGGCACTGGGTGACAAACCTTCTATACAAATGGTTCAAGGTCCTCCTGGCACCGGTATGTGTACATTGCACTTTGAGTTCTTACCAATAACCGGGAAATACTACTTTATTTTGAACTGGCTGTACTGTGTGAACTTCTTCCCGAACCCCGCCAATAATAGGTATTCTATTCTGATATTGTATGTTGTGTAGTTCTATGAAAATAACAAGTTTTTTCTCGTAAGATCCAAACTTTCACGTTCATCATAATAATAGATTAGTGACATCGATTCTTTGTAATGTCCTCTATAGCACAAAATTACATTAAAATGTAACACTTATATCGTTGTACCCACAGGGAAATCAAGTGTGATATGCGCGATCGTGATGACTTACTTCTACAACGCGCAAGTGAAGAAACAACAGAACAGGGGCAAAATATTAATATGTGCGACGAGTAACGCCGCTGTGGACGGTCTAGTCATTAGATTACTGAATCTCAGACAAAGTTTACCAAAGTGTAAGTGTATTAAATTATAAGGCACTATAGATGAACCTTAAATACTAATATCTCCACTTCTAAGGGTCGATTTTTTCGTCGATTCAGGTTACTTATCGATCAGCGCATCTTTATTACTTTTCTGTATGAAATCTCGCAAACTACCGTATAACCTTAGAAAAACCTGAAAAGTATATCTTGAAAGTTAAAGTACAGCTACCATCATACAACTTTGACCTCCGAAGTCAGCTTTCACTTACTCCACAACAACCAAAAAGTACCGAAAAACAAAACACGACCACGAATGTGCCAATCAAAAATGGCTGACTTTTGACATGAGCATAAAATTTTATTGTTTGTGTTACCAGCGGAAAGGTTCCGCATGGTCCGCGTAGGTCGCGAAGAAGCGATGCATCCCGAAGCCGCCAACATCAGCTCGCAACAACTGGCCAAGCGGGACCTGGGCAGAATCAACTCCGACCAGCCTCCCGCGCCCGCAGGACTTAACGAAGAGGTACCATACATTCAAAAAATGGAAATACTATTTACACATCGAAAGGACAATGCTCAAAAAAAACCCAAGCCCGGCGCAAACGAAAAGTAACTCAAATTATAGGTAATAATAAGTAATGAAATACTGCATAGGAGGCATCATCGAAATCAATGGCTAAATGTATGAAATTGCTATTTGAATTTTTAAAGGGGTAACATGAGCAGCTGGGGCTTATAGTTTAATTAAAGTGCTATCTGAAACAACAAACAAGTAATATGGCAAGTAATAAGCTTCTCCAAAAAGATACATCAATGCCGAAGTACACGCTGCAGCGCCCACGTCATCGCGTCATGAGCGTTTTACATTACTTAGGGTGGGCTAGACATGAGGAACAGTTCGCGCATCCCGCAACATTTTTGGATCTCGTCGTGTTAGAAATAAAGAATCGATGACTTTTAAGCGTTATTATTAAAATGAAAAGTACATTCATATCCTGTTTTAGTTCTATCATCCTATTATCTTGTAAAAGTAGGTAGAATAGTGGAGAAGTTGCTATAAACATGTCATTACAACACTCTTAAACCACACCTGTATCTGTTTGCTGGTCCTTTTACTAATACACTATGTTACCCCTCAAATCTTGAGTAGCAATGTACCGCAGATGTTAAAATTCAAATAGCAATATCACACATATAGCCACTGATTTCGATAATGCCCCCTATGTAATATTTAATTACTTATTTTTACCTATATTTTGAGTTACATTTCTTTTGCGCCGGGCCTGGGTTTTTTTCTCATACTTCATGAGCATTGTCCTTTGAATAAGCTTATAATATAATATATAAAAAAAAACGTGCGCGCTAACCAGACCTTTTTTGGAAGTCTCAAATAATGTAAAAATTAACTCTACACGTAATTATCAAGTCATAGAACCTTAACATATCACGAGGTGTATAACAGGAAATTATAATAACCAAAATCGGCTAGCACCAACAACTATATAGGAGAAAATATTCATAGTAACTGTAATTGACTTGAAAAATTCATAAATTGCAATTGTTTTAATCTTCTTACAGATTCTACACATAGAGGCAAAAATAAACATGTGGAAGACCCAAGCCCAGGACGCGAAGGACCAATCAAGAGTGGCGTACTGCCAGGGTCGGGTCGATGACCTCATGAAGCGAATGGCATTGGTGAGCACATACATTTGTATTTTGTTTATTTATCCGTGTAAATAATCTTGTTAAAATGTTTTGCTTGTACGTTCAGTATGCAAATCATATAACTTGCAGGAACCATAACTATACTGCAAGTATTGTGCATAGCCTTTTATGCAAGTGCAATGGTGAATTCCGATTTAACATAAAGCCTTTTTTGTACGTTAACATTAGTGCAATCAATTGAAAGTAACTTCACTGCCAGGTTTATGTGTAGCTATTGTCTTTCTTAATTATACAAGCCAGTTGGCCAGTACGTACTTATTTCTTCATTGACTCATGTGATAACAACTGACTGAATAAGTTGCACAAATAATGGGCTGCACTTTTGTTGTTATAAGTTTGTGGGTGAAAATAGAAGCAGTAACAAAAGACACGTCTCTCATATTTTTTGCTTAACTAAAAATCTAAAAAAAATAGGTATCCTATACTTAATATTATAAAGACGAAAACTTTGTTTGTAATGGATAAACTCAAAAACAATTGGACCGATTTGTAAAATTCTTTCGTCATTAGAAAGCTATATTATCTACGAGTAATATAAACTATAGTTTAACCGGTACCGGAAGTAGTTCCCACGGGACGCGGATGAAACCGCGGGAATACGGCGAGTTACTTATATGTTTCATGATTAATCATTGTTTGTTTGCGGCAGTTACGCACGGGCTCTGGTCGTGCGGGCGGCGCGGAGGCGGTGCGGCCGGAGCAGCTGGCGCACACGGAGCGGCGCATCATCGAGGGCGCCGACATCGTCGTCACCACGCTCGCCAGCGCACAGAACTATAAGATGAAAGGGTCGGTACATGTGGTACAATTTTAATTATTTTTCGAAAATACACAAACATATATAAAAATACACGATGTACCCAAATACTCCAATTATAAATTTTAAAATTCCGACGAAATCCGTCGCCTAACGGTCCTCGAGCTAAAGGGGCCCCGAACCTAGGCTACCCTTTACACCTAAATTGAAAGCATTATTCGTTGTCTCTGGAATTTTGGGAGAAGTTTGTCATTTTGTGGCCCCCGCTTTTCCCACTTTCAAAGTATCTGCTGCTGTTATATGATCACCGATATGTTCTGTAAGTTTTGTATATGTACTGCAGGCTGAAGCGTCGCATAGCGCTGTGCATCATCGACGAGGCGGGGCAGGTGATGGAGCCGGAGACGCTGGTGCCGCTCACGCTGGACGTCACGCGCCTCACGCTCATCGGCGACCCGCAGCAGCTGCCCGGCTTCATCTGCTCACAGGTTAGTAGCAACGCACCCAAATCGAAATCAAAGGTGTAAGTTGCGCCGCGCCGTACGTGCGATTGGTCGTAAATCGACTGTTTGTTGTTTGCTCTACTACCTATATAGTATTTTAAGAAAATCGTACACACGGCGACCCATCAAGCTGTATAAAACTAGTATAAGCTGACTATTTTGTAGAAAGACGATGTAAAGCGATCTTTTATATCTTGATGTGTAAGCCCATGTGTACACCACATCCAAAAAAGAATTGACGTGTCTGAAACTAATTTCTCTGACGTTTAAGCTATTGTATTTGTTATTTTTCAATCTACCACATCAAACTGCAAAATTACCATTTTTAAATTAACACTTCAAAAATAGAGAAACATTTCGAATAATTTTGCTATTTTCTTTTTGTTTCAGCGAGCGAAAAGGCATGGTCTCAACGAGAGTTTGTTCTCTCGTCTAAGCTCTTGCACTGAGCAGTGGCCGGGTGGTAGTCCTGTAGTACTACTTAACCAACAATATCGTATGCAGCCTGATATTGCCGACTATCCTAGTCGAGCCTTCTACGATGGCAGAATAATCAGTGTACCGCCAACCAGGCCGGATATCGATATACCAGCGTACAATATTATTAGTATATCCAGTGGAGATAAAGGCCAAGGTAAGAATAGCTGTTCTATTGATATAGCCTGAAGTTTCCCATTATTAGAGGGAAATGAGGACCCGTTTCATCTCAACACCATTCGATCTTTTGACAAAAGTATATTTTTTTATATTACACATTCTGCCGTGTTGGCGTAGGTGTTCGGAGGTTCTCCAACTGCTGTGTTATATGGTTATTTTTAAATAAACTAATGTTACTTATCTTCTCTATTTTGAAGTCCACCAACAATATGAACGTCAGTTTTCTTAAAATTACTATTTACTATGAATTTTCACATAGTATTTTTAAATTTTATGTTATGTGGAAGTGTATTTGGCCGTTGCAAGTGGGTGTTAGTGTTATCTAGCTACACATGTATGTCTGTGGTCAGGCTTGTCGGGCGCGAACGAGCTGGAGGCGTGGGGCGTGTCGCGGCTGGTGGCGGCGCTGCTGCGGCGCCTGCGCGCGCGCCGCCTGCGCCTCGCCGTCATCACGCCCTACAACGCGCACAAGGACCTCATCAAGAGACATCTGCGGACGCTGCAGCTGTCAGTTACACTCATACTTTGCTAAATTGATTTATTTGTTTTCACAGTTTTACCTGAACAGGCTTAACAAGGGTTAAGCCAAAATCAATCAAGAAATAAAAACTTTTTCAGTGGTTTACTGCTCGTCATTCTGCTCATTGTAAACCTGCCGTTATGGACAGTCTTAAATGTTAAGAATTTCCTAAGGAAATTATTTTTTATCGCACCATATTTTGCTTCAATTGGTTAAATAAATTCCCGGTAAATGAATAACCGAAAGAAAAACATTTATTTTTAGATTGAATGAAAATATTTAATTGATGAAAGGATTAGCAAACAATGCAGAAAAATAAAATCCAAAGTGAAGTACAATATGGCATTTCTTCCAGAAAATCTTTGGATTTTTCAAACGAGAAAAATTGGTTAAAAACGATTTTTTTTCTTTCCAGCGGCGAGAATCAGGTGGAGGTGAACACGGTGGACAGCTTCCAGGGCCAGGAGCGCGACGTGGTGGTGGTGTCGCTGGCGCGGAGCCAGGGCGTCGGCTTCCTGACGGACGCCGGCCGCATGAACGTCATGCTCACCCGCGCCAAGCACGCGCTGCTCGTCTGCCTCAACCCGCATGCGCTCATTGTGAGTCATCTACTATATTCTATACTAGCTTCCGCCCGCGGCTTCGCCTGCGTGGTGTATTGTTGTAGCCTATGTGTTACCAAATTTCAATCAAATCGGTCTAGCCCTTTTTGCGTGAAAGAATAACAAACATACATCCATACATTTTCACCATAGACCAATATTCTCATCAACTTTCATATCTATACTAATATTATAAAGCTGAAGAGTTTGTTTGTTTGTTTGAACGCGCTAATCTCAGGAACTACTGGTCCGATTTGAGCAATTCTTTCGGTGTAAGATAGCCCATTTATCGAGGAAGGCTATAGGCTACTTTGTATCCGAGTTGTGCAGAGGTTCCCACGGGATGCGGGTGAAACCGCTGGCAGAAGCTAGTTTATAATATTTGTAGGATCTATAGTCTGCCATCTATTCTTTTATTCTAGTATCACAAAGATAACACATGGTTTTGTTAGTACGATACAAGGATTAACTAAACTACTAACCCGATCTGAAAAATTGATTCCTTTTTGGAAAACTACACTCTTCTTTAACATAAGCTATATTTTATCCTGGTACTGGCAGTAATTCCCACAGGGGGGAGGGGGGTTGAAAGCGCGGGAAAACGGCTAGTAGGCCTATATTTTTTGTCCGGTTAAACGATGTAGCAAATCAACTGCTGTCCAATATATTCTTCGATACGTCTTGTCAATGCTGTATATTTTGGCTTAATTTCCTCAGTTTCACAATCCCAGCGTGTATACGATGCGATAATACGATTACTATAGACAGCTTTAGCGCTACATCCACTTTGGAATCGAAATCTATCTTAAGAATTGCCAGTCCATTTATTACGATATTTTAACAAAGTATTTTTTGTTATTTCAGAAAAACCATCAGTGGAGAACTCTAGTCGAAGATGCCCAACGAAGAAACCTGTATAGAGAACTACCAAATAAAATGTGCCAGCCAATAACGGCGGCACAGTTGCCCAGTGATAATATTTTGAGTTATATAACACATAAAACTCACCGTTAATTGTTAATCTTAAAATATATAGCTTCATCAGTGATAAACTTAAATTTTTAAGCAGCTGAATTATTCCTGAACACGGTCGAATTTTTGTAGAAATATTCGCAAAACGCTTGTAACCAATGGTGAGTCTTTTCTGTAGTTTGTCGAACATGCGTTTTCAAAAGTAATCTGTAAAAGCAACCTAATGAATGAAGAAATAGATCAACAGTCACAGGATAACATTATGATGGTCTTGGGAAAATAATGGGAAAGCGATCATTGTAGCTTTTTTTTAACATTCTTTGTAGGCAAGTTGACACTGCCACGATCCTAGTTACTCTGCAAAGAATGAATTATGTTGACGTGTTGTACAGTTTTATACTCTTGTATGTTTATGTATTGTTAAAGATTATTCATTATAGGATGGTATTTTTCTATAATACTATTAGTTAATAAGTTTGCGTATATGGATTATCTAATAGAAATTGAAAATTACCAATTGAATGAAATCAGAAGCAGTGATTTCATTCGATTTCGTAAGACTGATACCTGGGAGGCCCAGTGTTTGTTATAATTTAAGTGTTGATTGGCAGTGTAAGATATGAGCTTGGCATTTTATTAAACCATATTTTTGCAATTGAAATGGTAGACGTAAAAATGTATATTGCTACGTAAACGTACAATCGAAAAGCCGTAAACGTAAACCAACGCAACAAAGTTACTCTAGCTAGACGCTTCATGTACGCGTCGCTTCTCATTGAACCAGCTCTAATATAAATCCACCGTATAAGCTGTTTATCCGATCTAAATTGGAACAACCATTTGACGACCATATTATTTGAATAATCACCTTGTGCCACAGTTGCCATCGTGCAATTTAAATACAATTTTTTGAAAGCCCTTCGACTTTTTAACACCCATGAACAGCCAAGTTGGTGGCTTCTGGGATTGTCTTCGCCTGTGCGCTTCAGTTCACTTTGCATCTCATCTTTCAGTTGTGGTATTCTTTAGTTCAGCGGAATGTATCTCGCGCAGCACAACCGTGACAACCGAACACACAAAAGAACATGTCCAATGAAATTAGGGTAGCAAACATGCAAAGTGCACCGGTGTAGATATAACACTCATAATTAACGTCGTAATGGACTTTTAAGTTAATTTTAATTACTAATCTTTTTTTTTATCTGTATTTTCAATCATTTTTTTATTTGATACCCATAATTTCTGTAATGCTGGGACTATCTTAGCCTTAAGACGAATATTCGTGATATGGTGCAAAGTTACCTAGATGGTCCTAGCGGGGCAATGGAACAAGACTTGAATGAATAAAAGATTTTGTCGCAAAAAAGACGAATTATTTTATGTGGCCACCCACCTCATATCGTAACATATAAGCTTCATGATGAATCTTCGTCTGCTAGTGTAGCCCCGGCATAAGGAACAACTATTTACCATTACTAATTTTATAGTAGTCAGTCACAGAATTAAGAATTTTCGTCAGTAAGTCAGTAAGAAATTACGAAAAGCGACTCACGAAGGACTTTTATATTTAAAAATGTATCGTAAATTAATAACGTAAGCTACTTTCGTAAACGGAATTTACAAGTGTTAAGGCGAATTTACTACAAAAAGCTAAAACATTTACTCTCTCAATGAACATACATAATTTACTTAAATAAGTGACAAACTATATTTACTTTTGTAGTAACACTAACGGAACAATGGTGTTTAGTGCTCATTTATCTCGCAGTTACTGCGCAAAGCGCTGTTTTGGCAGAGAATTAGTCATGACATCATTTTATATTCAATATTGTTTTCTACTACATTTATCCTACATACATACATACCTACCTTCACTCAAAAAATCAAAACGTTATGGATATTAATTGTTATTTTATTATTCAGGTTTCGCAGTTTTAATAAATAATGAAATAAAATTTGACGTTTATTTTGGCATCCTGAAATTGAGCTTATAGTGAAGGTATAAGTTATGAGTTTAAAGTTTTTATGTATGAGTACCTATGTACATTGTATACAAGACTTGATTTACTGCATTC
This sequence comes from Helicoverpa armigera, assembly GCF_030705265.1. Taxonomy (NCBI): domain Eukaryota; kingdom Metazoa; phylum Arthropoda; class Insecta; order Lepidoptera; family Noctuidae; genus Helicoverpa; species Helicoverpa armigera. The sequence continues at coordinate 7,052,755 of NC_087130.1, read as the reverse complement.
ACAGTCAATAAAATGGTTATTATATTTGTGTCTTATCGTTTATTAAGAATATTTTATATTTAAGCATTTCACATTAATCAAACACTTCACTGGAAATAATAATAATGACTTCCTAGCCAATTGTCCACGTCGCGTCGGCTGTTCTCATGTAAGTTCAGCCATTTATAGTCAGTCAGGTCAGACATTTATAGTGCACAAACATTTCAGGTGCCCTCCCCATTCTTACACTTTCATAGACCGATGGGATGGAAAATCCAACACGACCAGAGAGAGATCAGGCGCAGGTTTACGTGCTCTCCGATGCACGGGTGTAGCGATCACTAACTTCCTTACTGGGCTGCCTTCTGAAAGTTTCCTAAACCCACAAAGCGATTTCAGCCCGACCCGGGAATCGAATCCGAGATCGCATGCACAACAGTCGCACTATGCGACAACTGGACCAACGAAGCAATATAGTAGTAGAGACAACATTCACTTCAGTCTTATAACAGTTTTTTTTCCTTAGGTATGTCAACACGCAGCAAGAATTACGACTTTGTATGTGACGCGGGGCTAGCTTGCTCCCGGCTCAAGTCGTGTTCCGCGTCAAAATCGACAAGTATCGAAGATTGCGTGTAGTCTTGTATTCTGGACCTCCCTCCGAGTCTCCAATCGGGGTATGTTCATGAGATTTTCCCCTCATGAAAAAAGCTTGATAAGGTATCAAACATTAACTTGGGGCGTCAGGGTTCAATAAATAAAACATATAATTCTGTGATAATGTTTTGTTTGTTCACTTTAAATTGCGCCACTGCCATAATTTGCTAGTCAATTTAAATGGAAGTAATGCTTCTATATAATGTTGTCTGTCACCATCTTGGAAGCCTAGACTTCTCCAAACGTTAAACATTTTCCCAATAACTTTCGTACAAACAGATCCAGACATCTTCACAACCACGACACTCTTCTAAGAAACAATACCTTCTAATATATATACAACGTATATTGAAGTCAAATTAATATTACATATTTCATTTCAATCGGGACAAATAAAACGCATTGTTTCATAGAATCGTCATTATTTTAGATACAAGACAAATATATTTAAATGTGTGAAGGAAACCTATTTAAGGATCGTTATCTTTAACAATTAACAATGTGTGAAAATATATTATAATTTATTGCTTAACTATTCCCTGAACGGAATCCATTTTAGAGATCAATTTCTCTATTACATTCTTAATAGTGTGTCTAAATAAAAAATTGCAGCTTATATTGAAATTGAAACTGTGTTGGCAGTATATTACAGACAATTAAAACAGCTTTTTTTGTTTTAAATTTAAATTATTTCTTTTAGGTATATGTCACAAGCGTTATTATTTGTATATAAAACTAAACAATTACAATTACCCTTCAAACAAAGCAACATTCTCCATTAACAATATATGAGTTGAGAAGAAGATGAAATCAAAACTTTTTCTTAGTACAGAACTGTAAGCATATTCAATACTTTCGTATTACGTTACATTATAGATGAAAGTGTATATTTTTTAGTATATAACGAATTAGGAGGAAAGGTTCTTAATTAAATGATATTACATATATTCGTTAATATGAATTACAATGAATACCAGCATAATGTTTGTCTATTACGGAAATATAAATACATATTAAAAGGTAACAGTAATTTACTAAAACATAATTACTCTCAGTCATATTTTTATTTGATATTTACTACTTCTATATGGGGTCAACAAAAAGAAACTGTAATAACAATTTGAGCAGTGTTTAAAACTCATTTCATAACAGCTGCCCTAAATAGATAAAAATCTACAATGTAGGTAAATGATACTACACATAATAAAATTAATTATGTAAGATCACACTATCTGTAGCTAGTGGGTATAGCTAAGCAGTTTCGTAACTTTTCGTTTACATTAAAATTTAACTATTCAGAACTGTGTTGGCATAAATGTAAAACAATTAAAATGCACTAAAAGTATCAGGCAGAAAACCCATTGCATATCTCCTAATACAACAATGACACCACTGGGTAGTTGTTATCACACCCGCGCGGTAAGCAGCTGAAGCAATACTTTATTTTGCTTCTACTTCAAAATGAACAATTTAAAGACCGCTTGGAATAGTACTCTATACTTTACAAAAGGCTTGTTATAAATAAGTATATAAGTCCTTATTTCTAGCTATTACTTTTGTTTACGCCAATCACGATCATATTACTCTTAGTACAATGGAACTTAACATTTCATTAACTACACAATTAACCTTTGACTGCCGTAGAAAAACATGCAAGCTAACGTCGGTATGGCTTAGATATAATTTAGCTTTAACTATTTAATAACTTCTTATGAGGTCACTATTTGCGGTTACGGGCAAAGGCTGAATTTGGCAGTAATTAATCTTCTTTATCTTAATTTTTAAATATCTGTCAACTACAAATAATAATAATACTAGTGTTAACAAATTGCTCAGTTTTTGATAGTATGGCAGCAAACCATAGACTCCTGGAGAACTGTTTCTATTTTCCGTATCCGTGAATACTTAATTAACTATGAATTTAAGTCCATATGCTATCTATTTACACAAACAAGTAGGCACATACCAGCCGCGGGTCAATGGTGCCTGGGGTAGTGGTGACCGTTACTGTACCTGAAATGTAATAAGTGTGCATCATATTTGGGAAGGAAAATGTGCTGTGTTATTTTATTTAAAACTCGCAGTTTCAACTGCGTTCCGAGATATTACTGAATGAAATTTAGTCTATGTTACTAGGCGGTAGGGAAGATAGATTACCTGTTGTTAAATCGTTTGTACTTGTTGCTATGATGTTTATTGAAGTGGTGCGAGGGGCGTCGTTCATTGCGATATTTGTTGAAATTACCACCCCAATGTGGCTTGTTCTGCTTTTCCTGTAAATTATGTTTATACATAACAACTGCTATTTACCTTAACCTGTATCTCGGTATAAATAGATACATTATAATTCGCTTTATTCAGGGAAAATAGTAGAAGTCAACAGTAAAAATAATCTTAGCGCATAAAAACATTGCTTATTTAATAAAAACTATTTTATAGTCAGATAGAGTGGTGTAATTACCTGGAAGGGATTGTAACCATTTCTATTGTTGTTGAAGCGATTGTAGTGATGAAACTTTTTCACTTTCTTGTTACGTCCTCGATCCATTTCATCTGTGGCTTCGAGAGCTCGCTTGCGCTCTTCACGACGCTCTTCGAATACCTGGTTTAAATTAAAACAAAAATACTTTTGAATCAATCAAAATTTTGGTGAAGTCCACACGATTTTGCTTCAGGTACTTTTAGGTATATACTTCGGTCAGATAGGTCCCGTCCCGCGTCCATACCGCGCATAACCACCCCCGCTGTCTGCGTGCCTGTCACGCGAACTCTGGGAGTCGGTATGTGTGCGGACTGCCAGGTGATGAATGTTATAATGTACCTGTCGCGAGAGTGCGCTGTGCGTGCCGTTCCACGTGGCCACCGCCGCGCCGTACCCGCGGTGCGAGCCCGCCTGCAGCGCCCGCGCCGTGTCCGCGCCCGCCAGCACGCCGCCCGCCGCCGCGCCGTTCGTCCCGGCGCCGCCACCTGTGCCCGACCCATTCGCCCCCGCCGCGCCTCCCGAACCACTCCGATCGCTCAGCGGAGACATGCTGCTGACGCTCGTGTTCGGACTTTCATCATTTTCGGTTCGACGCTCTTCTTTTTCTTTAACCCTGAAATTGTATTACGAATATTGTTAAAAGGTAAGAGTTCCCGGAAGGCCTTCATGCACTAGGCGACATAAATCTTCAAACATTTCATTTAACTACCAGAATGTATCCGATAGGAAGCTCCTAACAGAGATGCACAGTTTTTACCCTCAGGCAATATTTATCTTCATAAATAGGCAGCTAACGAGCCGAGCGAGCGCACCGCATATCGTGTTATAGTTATCGCCAAACTCAATGGTGGCTCGCCACTAACCTCCGAGCGGAGGCAAGCCCATGCGGCCCTCAACCCCCGCGCGCCCTGGCCGTCTGGTGATACTTTAAAATGGTTTATGTGCACACGCAACATGCTCAAATGTAATTGATAGGCGATCGTACGATCAATATAATGCGACAACGGTCGCACGACGAAAACTAAACAATTTCGTATGGCATGATCGCGCGACTTTCAATAGGACATTCGGCATCGGGTAGTATGTTTGACCGCACGGTCGCGCTATCGCCTGAAGGGCGGAGGAGGTCGCGACGTACTTGGTGCTGGTGACGCCGTGCAGGCTGGGGCTGAGCAGCGGGCGCTGGCTGCGCACGGTCCAGGCGCGGGCGGGGCCCAGCGTGGACACCACGAGCCCGCGCGGCGACGAGCAGCGGCTCGGCGCCGCCAGCGACCGCTCGGTGCGCTCGTCTCCGCTCGACTCGGAATCATACGGGACCAACCTCGATCCCGTGCAGCCGTTCCTGGGCGACACGCCCGAAGAATCGCTCCTGTTCATCTGCTCTTCCAATTTCTCTAGCGGCGATTTAGGCGTCTTCATTATCTTGCTAGTTGAAGCAGATTTTTCCATATTCTTTGAGTTAATGACGGATCTGAGGTCTGACTCGCTCTTTGAAAGCTTGGGTTTAACTTGGCAGTCGTCACCATTCTGACGCTTGATTACGAAGCTTATTTTCTTATCGTCGTCCACTTTGTTGCCATTCTTTTCTATGCCATTCAGAATCTTTGGAGGCTGAACAATTTTCTCTACTTCACCATTTTGTTTTACAACCCAAGGTTCAGAATTGGAATTACTGGACTCTGACTTTCCCAGTGTACTATTTAGAATTATGGGTTTGTTTTCTGGTTTAGAAACTTCTACTGAAGTGCTATTAAGGAGAACTGGCTTTCTCTCATCATTTCTATAGAAAGTTAGTTTTAATGGACTTTTTTCTCTGTTAAGAATATTGTCTGGTAGCTGTGGGCCATACACCACACTCGAGGAAGAGGCTGCCGAGGTGGATGTTTCCTCTGTGGTGTTGTCTTTTTCAAAGAACATAATATAAGCATTTGTACCCAGCACAGCAGACAATGGTAAGGGTCGAACACAACTGTCATCAAATTGGTAATAATTCCCATTTGGTGCTTGGCCTATTGCAGTGTAATGGCCACAATTTTGTGAAGGTCCGAGGTGAGTGACTAAACTTACTAGTTTATATGACTGAAACAATAGAAAAATCTATTATATCAACTTGTTTAAATCCCTAGTATTGCATTTAAAATAAATCAAGTTATTTATATTTATAGATCTATGTCTTATTAAATCCAAATTTAGTATGATAGATATTGACCATGCAAACTTACCAACTGTTGATGACTTTTGTTGTACATATATTTGTTTAAGGTAATCTTCTTTCTAAATTGCACATGTTTGGAGAGCTTCCCGCCAGCCAGTGAGAATCGTTTTAATGCTATACAGAGCACCATAGGAGCGCGCTCAATGAAAAACTGTTTAGTGGCTGATACCTGAAATTAAATTTGAAATAATGCTTTACAAATGAATATATTAACCTTTATTTAATGCAATGGTTTTATGTAAAGGGCAAAAGTAACTGACCTTTTTATTGCATGCCTCACATTTGTAACCTAAATCTTCTAACCTTTCTCGAGAAAAAAAGGAATCTAATGCTTCATCTAATGTTGAGTGTTTTCTTATATCTAATAGTAAGTCCTGAAACAAATAAAATTCATTATGTAATCTGGAAAACCATATAAATAATTGGTAAATTGTTTTGTGCAAGTAGTAGTTCTTACCTCAAAATGCTGGTAGGTGGTTGATAAATGATGGCATGCAAGACACCTGACTGTGGACCGTAAGTATCCACCCAGAATTTGATTCAATGGAGTTGTCTCCTTGCTATATTGTTCCAATTTGTCATGGTTAACAAACCGATTCAAATAGCATTTTTCCATAGCTTCCACCAGGTACCTAAAAAACACAATCTTTTTTACCACTGCACCAATACCATGCAAGAAAAAAAAAATACAAACATCAATCATTTTAATTATGTCACATTCTTACATTACATAATAATCAACTATAATATATGGTTATTAAAGTATTTCTTACCTTAAAAACTCATGTGCATCCTCTTGCCTGCCTGGAGTGAGGTGTCTACAAATAAGGCGTAACTTGGAGTAAACCTGCCAGGGCTTAATTGGTGCTCCACCACTCTTCTGGGTAGCCATCAGAGTGGCGCGCATCCCGCATATCACACAGGCTTCTGAAATACCACAATACATATTCTGATAACACATTTTTTTATGTTATATTACACAATATCATCAACAACCAAAAATCTCATGATTCAGGTGGTCTACACATTATTGACCTATACATACCGAATTAACTAAATTAATGGGACAATGAATGAAGCATTAATAAATTGTCCATCATTAAATGGAAAGGCTTCATTAGCATTGTGTTCTGACATCAGATAGGTTATGTATCATTGACTTTTAGACAGCATCTTATTCATTAAGTAATCATGTTTTTTTTATTTATAGCAAGGATAAAGGAAACTAAGCACATTAAGCTTACCTTGTTGATTACATTTCTCAGCATGGGTCACTTCCATAACCAGCCAGTTTGCAAAAGCAGGCACATGGAACAGAGCCTGCAGGGTAGAATTCAAATAGCATGTGTTACCCACATTTTGCATGCCGGCACCAGCCGCCCATGCACTTTGCCATCCCAAGTGTACTTTTTCAACAGGAAATAGAACCCTTTTGGGTTTAGGTAATCCATCTTCAACATTTTTGTTGTTTTCTGAAACACAACAAATTCAGCATTATTTATGAGGAAAATGTCATATTCATATTAAGTAATAGTGTCTTACTAATTGGTCAACTTTATATTTTAATTCAGAAAACAAAAACCTATAAATTCTTTAAAAAACAGCTGTCTTCACTTGTGGACCATATGATAGGCCTACTGTCTGACTGTACAGTTTGTTAGCCTGCATCAGTCATGCGTCACTAAGCAAATAAATACAAAAAAATCAAATACATACAACCTTAGAGTGTAAATAGTAATATTTTATTACTTGCAAGACTAATGAAATAAGAATAGAGAGTTCAATGTACTGGAGATGTTTTCATCCTTAATATCAACATCACAATTATTTCACTTATGTAATACAAAATTCACTAATTACTTAAAAATTACCAGTGCCTTTATTTACTGAATGAAGACTAGTTTACTCAAAAAGGAATAGATTAGAATGCGATAAATGATTCCATGACGTTTATTGACAAGTGACCACAAGATATTATAACCTCTAAACTGATCTTATCGCGCATGTAGATAACAAACAAACCTACATTATTTTTAGTATCATAATCATAAAAGTAATTACCTGAAGCTTGGCCGGCAGAATTACACTCTTTTTTCAGTAGTTTATTATCATGCACTGTTTTTTTAGGTCGGATCACCACGTACTTAGATTTCAGTCCGTCGAGAACGTTACTTTGATAATCACCAGATTCTTCAAACTCAATCTTAGACAGAAGCACGCTTTTGGCTGATGAGTAGAGTCTACTATCCAACAATGAAGAACTTTGGGATTCGTCTGGGGTAAGAGACAAACGCAATGCGCTTGTTACTGGGTCGCAAATGGAAGCGGGCATTTTACCTCCAAAATTGCAATATCACGATATCAAAGCACAAAGCACTTCATATTTCAGTTAACTAGTCCATGTATAGCACTAAAAGATTTTAACGGAACCTCATAAAATAGTTCTGTAAACATGTGTATTTTAAATTAAATGCTGCAAAAGGAAAACGAAAGGAATCAAACACGACTGATCCTGGGATCCACGCACGACAACCGGACAATGTTGCCAAGCATCAAACCAAAGAAATAAAAAATTTCAGATTAATCGGTTGACAGGAAGAGGGTGAAATTTGAATTACTAAATTTGACCCAAGAATAAATAAAACAAACGGGGTGAGCTAAATAAAACCGTTTAAAAAAGAGGTGCTCAGTGTTTTAAAAATGAGAATCCATATAGGTACACCGTAGGGATAGCCATGCATGACGATCAACTAAATTGTGCAATATTGCGAATTGTGCAATCATAATATTTATGATTGCACAATTCATAATGTTGCGCAATTTATTTGATTTTCTTTAGATTACTTAACATAGAAATGTTGAAAAGTAATTATGCAATTAGTATAGCATTTAAAATAACATAATCTGCTAAAAAATGTGCCACTATATTCTAATGACATCATCTGTTTGCTCAGCCTTTTCCCAAACTATGTTGGGGTCGATTTACATTCTTAACTGTATGCACCTGAGTACCAGTGTTTCAGACGAATTTAAGCTGTGCAGGGTATCTTACTACCTGTAACCACTGCAAAAGATTTTCAGCCCACAGTTTAACGTGACTTGTGCAACAATGGAAATAACTTGCCGTGACGAGATGATTGCATTGATCACCGATCCAAGGACTGACCGCACCAAGCATTGGTTGACGTCGTTACTTACAAGACATGGGCTATAAGTCTGTAGGAAATGAAGGAGAAGTAGTGGATCTCAGAACGGAGCCTATCTACGGGGTGGGTGGTAGGTAGGAGCTAAGTAATATTTCTTTGGGGTAGAAGTAAACTCGAAAATACTGGCAACTTGAAGCTTGTCTGTTCTGTCAAGCAGCCAAATGTCAAATCAAAATTTCTGCTTATCGATTTGGTTGGGATTCTGTGTTCTGTTGTGTAAATTCGGCATTTTAAATTATGTCATGATAGATTTCTAATTAGTTTTAGAATAGGTAAATTACAGTAAAGATGAATTTATTAACTGGCCAATGTTTCATGATTTTATCAGGTAAGCATATTGTAAGCACGAACTACTACTTATGTTAAAACTGTTTGTAATATCTTTCATTTCGAACCCGATTTGCATTACAATTACAAATTTAAATAAAGTTTGGAATATTAAACTAGTACAAAATTTTGTAGTAACTCATTAATATATTATGTGTAATGAATCTTATGAATGGCATGGGATTTAACCAGAGTAAATGTTTACGCGCTTGTTTTGTTGCAGCACTTTGCGTTGTTTCTTCGTCCAGAGTTCTAGAATTAAGTGACAAATTTATCGATATAAGCAACGATGGCATGTGGTTCGTGAAGTTCTATGCGCCATGGTGTGCCCATTGCCGCAGGATAGAGCCTATCTGGGCGCATGTCGCTCAGTCGCTGTACAACAGCCCTATAAAGGTGGCGAAGGTTGACTGTACTAGGTTTATGGCCGTAGCTACTCATTTTAAAGTCAGAGCATACCCTACAATAATGTTGTAAGTTATCATTCAAATTAATATTTTTTTTTGTGTACTGTAAGGTATGCATTATTGTTGATTTGCTTTATTTGTTCAACAGTATTAAAGGCCCCTATCGCCATGAGTATGTAGGTGAAAGAGTGAAAGATGAGATGGTCAACTATGCCCTTCGCATGTCACAACCGGCTGTTCAGAGACTGTCACAAGCTGACAGCCTTGGGTACCTAAAGGAGACACATCCAGTCTTCTTTGGATATGTGGGAAAACAACAAGGAGCATTATGGGTATTATTACTTTATACTTATATGTCAATGCATAAGGTCACATTTATAAACAATGTTTGTACTGTTAACACACTAATATAAAACTTAATGATTCTGATTTTATTTTCCTTGTAGGATATGTTTACACTTCATGCTGAAAAGTATCAACCACATACATGGTTTTATGCTATGTCACATGATCTTTTGAAAAATGATGTTAAAATTCCTAATGAAACTGCCATATTTGTGTACAAAGAGGATGAAGCCTACTTTTTTGAAGGTATCTGTCAGGAAAATCTAAAGTATAAGAATATTAGATTGGTTGCTTGAATGACAGTCACAATTGATTATAACTCAATTATACAGCTCAGTGCTACATTCACAACAACTTTAACCTTGATTTACAGCAAATCCATTACTACTCCAAGATAGAGAAGCCTTAAATGTAACATTAGACAAATGGATCAATTCCGAGAGATTTGGATTATTCCCAAAAGTCACTCGATCAAATATCAACGAACTAATGGATATAGAAAAATACATTGTCATCGCTATTGTCTCTGAAAATAAGTTGAATGAAATCACACAAACAGAGAGGGACTTTAAGGACATGATTGAGAGTATCATTAAGTAAGTAATTCAGTCATGAAAAGAAAATCTTTGCTTCCTTATTTTAAACAAACTTATTTGCTGTGTGTTCTTACAGGAAGAGAAAACGCCACCTTCATGAAAGATTCCAATTTGGGTGGATGGGAACTCCTGAACTAGCAAACTCAATAGCCATGTCTGAACTGACAGTTCCTCATCTGTTGGTTCTCAACTCTACAACAGGCCACCACCACATGCCTGATGATGACCCTGTCCTCATGACACCTGAAGCAGTTTCAATCTTCCTTGACCAAATAAATAACCAAATGGCACCGGTACAGTATTATTCTTGCTGGCATCAGTTTAACTTTCAGAATCAAATTATAATCTACATATACCTACTTCTATATATCAAACACATACATGAATGTATAAAATAAATAAGTGAATGTAATGTGTGAAAATATACAATATCTATCCCCTATATATCAATTCCCTGTAATAAAATTATTTTCACATTCAGTTATAACGATTTTTGTATCTAAGGGTCAGTTCACACCGAGACGCGACGCGACGCGACGATACTCAAAGAGGCCAATGATTTCGCGCTGCGCCGCTGCGCCGCGCTGCGCCGCACAATGTAATGTGTATCTTTTCGTGTAGTGAATAAAGTATATTCTGAGTCGCTCTGTGAAAAATGTGCGCGCAGCGTCGCGCCGCGTCGCGTCTCGGTGTGAACTGACCCTAAGTGCGCTTTCAGACGGGCGGATTTATCGCGATATTCTGCACAATAAAAATCTGTCGCACGACTCCAAGGATTTATCGTTTGGATTAGTGCTTCTTAACATTGTTTATTGTCAACGAAGAAAACAACAACATCTTATCGCCCCGAAAGTCGATAATTTGAAAGCGCTCTTAAACTATTTTAATATCCAAATCAGGAGTGTTAGCCTATATGTAGGTACACCTTCTAATTTATAATCTTGAATCTGTTATTTTGTCTTCAGACGTATGGTGGGAACAGTTGGCCAGTACGTTTCTACCGAGGCTTCTTTGAAGCAAGGACCACTCTGACGAATATGTGGCGCGGAAACCCAGTATTAACGGCGCTCGTTTTTGGGTTGCCCCTCGGCTTCTTGTCTCTCATATGTTACTCTGTGTGCTGCGCTGATATACTTGATGCAGAGGAAGAGGAAACACCAGGTATGGATTTTCAAAGTAAAGTTATTCGCGCAAAACAGAGATCGCAAACTTACCGAACAGACACAAAATTTTATTTTACGCGTGCGTGCTCTAAAGATTAAACATATTATTTCATTGACGACAATATCAATCTGATAACTTCAGCCTTCTACTACTATGCCACAAAGACGCGTAAGATTATCACGAATTTGAAATGAAAATGGAAGTAGATCGATTTCGTGTTTTTTTTTATCGTTTTTGCGGATTCAGGGTTTGATTCTAATTGGATATTCGTGTACCTATGTGTGAAAAAGTCCTGTCAAGATTATTTAGTTAAGTGGTGATTGAAAATTGAAAAATCGATTTTGGGGTATTGAAAGAAATATTTTTGTTCCAGAAACACACGAGAAGAAGGACTAGACATCCAAACCGTCGAATATTATAATAATTATAATTAACCATTTTTAGTATTTTTACAATATTGGATATAGCAATTAAGCTGTTTTTGTTTGCTAGAACTGTATCTTTTGCATTTAAAACGTATTGTTTGGACTGTCTCAGTCAGTGACACATTTATCAGTGCACTGCTCATTTTAATTAAATACCCATTATTATTTTGGAAATCAGTCTGAAATCGGAGTGGAAGTCACGCCGAATTGTGTCAGTCAGATCTCATGATACTTAAATTTTACCTGCCGAATTGACTGGATTTAACTCTGTAGCATACAATTTTAAGTACCTACCTGATGATTCAATTACATGAGATGAAAAGCCATAATCGTTATAACATTCATTAATGTCTGGATACCTATATTATAATGAAGATATTGGGGAACCAGGACCTGTCGCGCCGGATGATAGTGTGTTAAAGTTTTCTTCCTTTAAATTATCAAATTGTCGATATAAATACTGACTTCAATACGTATCGATATGACGAATGTCTCCGATGCGATCGATAGTATTGCGAGTAAAATGCAATACCTTACCTAATTAGTTTATAATGTTAAGTTTTCTCATGTCCATTGTCACTATCGGGATAATTCTTGTGCTAATATAAATTGCAACAAATAGTTAAAAAGGTCTCCCACAGATCAGATCAGATCTTATTTTCATCTTTTTTATTCCCTTTATATTTCTTATTTACGTTATTTATTACATAGAATCATGGAGTCTTTATAAAATAAACGTGGTTTTTCAATGGCTAGTCTATTTATTACCAATTAGAAAGTAAGTCTTATAAGTACCAAGTACCTACCAAAGATTGATCAAAGTTCAAACTTGAATGTAAACAGGGGCCCGATTCTGCTAAGTTAATAATGTCAAAATTAAATTGCAATAGCAGTTTTAACCCTAGCGTGCATTCTGCTACTAATATAAAACCAATCGTATTCCAATTTTTTTTTTTTTCTCAATCCTGCTTAGCACAGCAATCTGTTTTTCCACATTTAGCTGTTATTTTCTTTGACCTCAGCCTGAGTGTGTCTTTAATTTAAAGAGGGGTCCATTGACTTCACTCTTTATAATGTTGGAAAACGGTTTTTGAGGGAGGGAACACTGTTTCTCCTCAGTCTTGAGTGCTGAACGCTGCCAGTGCCTGTTAGTTTAGTAGCTGAGGCATTTACATGTTTCGATAACTTGGTCTGATACTTGGAACTTCTGATGGAGATTTCTTGTTTCACCGTATTAAGATTTAGATCTCGTAAAATATATTTATTGCTGATGCATTTAGGCATGTTATACATGCACCTAATGCTCTTGGTTTGGAATCTTTCCAAGATATCAATATTGCTGCTGGATGCTGTGCCCCATAGTTCGATGCCGTACGTCCATACTGGCTTGAGGATTGCTTTGTAGATTAGCATTTTGCTTTCATTAGACAGTTGGGATTTTTTGCCTACCAACCAATACAAGCTTCGGAATTTTGTATCCAGTTGCTTCCGCTTAGTCCAGATGTGACTTTTCCATGTCAGTCTCCTATCTAAGTGCATACCGAGATACTTGACGTTGTCAGAGTGCGGTATTTGCTCTCCGTTAAGGGTAACTGGTGGGCAATCGCCTTTTCTAAGAGTGAAGGTGACATGGACCGATTTACTGTTGTTTGCCTTTATTCTCCATAACCCTAGCCATTCTTCAATTTCTATGAGATGCCTTTGTAGCGTTGCTGATGCGGATGCAGCCTCGGTGTTCACCGATAATATAGCAGTATCATCTGCATACGTGGCTATCATAGTATCTTCTTTTATTGGTATATCAGCAGTAAATATGAGGTGTAGAACTGGGCCTAAAATACTGCCCTGTGGGACTCCTGAGCTAATGTCATATAGCTCTGATGTTTCATTTTGAACTTTTACCTCAAAGCACCTTTTATTTAAGTAGCTTGCCAAAATGGAGTAGAATGAGTGTGGTAGCTGATTTTTTATTTTGTAAAGAAGACCCATGTGCCAAACCCTGTCAAAGGCCTGACTTATGTCCAAGAAAACTGCTGAACAAAACTGCTTGTTTTCAATAGTTTGGCTTATGGTGTTTGATATTCTATGCCAAATTGGTGTTCTGGGAGAATTTCTTCTAAGTGGGCGTACATTCTGTTGAGTATTATTTGCTCAAAAAGTTTACCCAAGAGAGGGAGGAGACTAATAGGTCTGTATGATAAGGTTTCCTCTACTGGTTTGCCCGGTTTAGGCACCATTACCACCTGTGCTATCTTCCACTGGGATGGGAAATGGCTCAGTCTTAGGCATGAATTAAAGAGCATCACCAGAAACATTATGCCCTTCTTCGGGAGGTTCTTTATTAGGGTCGAATCAATTTGATCATACCCTGGCGCTTTTCCAGTGGGTAGTGATATAATTTCTCTAGAAATTTCTTTAGGGGTTGCTGCTCTTAGTGGTAGGCATAATTGGTTGGGTGATTGAAGGAAATCCCTAATTTCTTTATCCTTTTCTTCATTCCTAGTCTCAAGAGGGGTGAAGACATCTTTGAGGTGAACAGCAAAAGCTGTCGCTTTTTCATAATTTGATCTGGCCCAGGTGTTATCTCTTTTTTTGATTGGCGGGATGTGGTTTACTGGTCGTTTGAGGTTTTTAGTCGCGCGCCACAGTGAATAATTAGTGTCTTTGTTAGGAGTCAGGCGAGTTAAGTAGTTTTGAAAGCTGAGATTTTCATAGTCGCTAATCATTTTCTTCAATTCCTCTGAGGCTCTATTTAATTTGGTTTTATCCGAAGGATATCTAGTCCTATGCCACTCTTTCCTTAATTTTCTCCTCGCTAGTGCTTTCATTACTACTTTCTTTGGATATTCTCTATGAGGGCGATTTGTATTTTTTGTAGGGGTTGTTTTGATGGCTGCCATATGAATTATGTAGTTGAATTTTTCAATACTGTTTTCAATATCCTCTGTTGTTTTCAATTTAATGTTTAGTTCTAGGTTTTGAGAGATGATGTCCTTGTATTTGTCCCAATCAGTGTTTTGATTGTATATTCGTGTCGATGGCTCAGAGGGCGATAGCGTGTCTTGGTGGGCAGTAAACTGCAGCAATAGTTGTATCTGAATTTTTGTAATTTAATTTGATCATAGTTGCTTGAATTTTATCTGTTTTGTATGGGTTTAAGGCATAATGCTTGATATTTTTTCTCACTATAACCGCAGTCCCACCGTGTGAATTTCCAGAAGGGTGGTCAGTTCTATAGGTTGTGTAGTTTTTAAATGTGATGTATGACCTCGGAGTTAGTCTTGTTTCGGAAATCAAAGCTATGTCAATTTTCTCCATAATCGTATTCCAATGACATTCGTTTGGTTTGCGATTGGTCTGCCATTTTCCATCATAAATAATATGAAGACAATTATTGAATCACACAAACGAATAAAAACGTTTATTTAAATGAAAAAATTGCGGAATGCCACATACGCTTCAATGGTAATTGAGTCGTGATTGGATCTCAGTCGGATGTGAATGGTATGTCGCTTAAGTAAAATTAGTAGAATCGCGCTCCAGAAATATATAAGGTTTAAAATTGATTTTTGTCAGCCACTAATATGGAAATGGTTTATATTTTGGATAAACCACGATACCTTCCACTGGAACAAAAGTAAAGCTCTTGGTCCCTTTATTTCTTAGAATATTGCAAGCCAAAGCCTTTTTAAATGTACTTCTTTTAAACTTAACTGGCAAATTGTGGGTCTCAATAAAAAATTAAAACATTTTGATATGTTTTATTTACATCAACTGGTTTTTATTTATACACATTTACAATATCTCATTCTATACCTTGGATAACTCTTCAATATACAAGGACATTCGAACTTGTTCTACATGCATTTTTAAGTTCTTATACCAATTCACATATCTTAAATTAGCAAACTGATCTATTTCTTGATTATACAATGGCGACACATTTTTGGCATCGCAACTATATTGATTCTCAATCTCATTATCTATTGTTTCATTGGAGGATGTTGACTTAAATGAGACTTTTCGATGTTTTTCTCGGCCAGGCGTTACTAATTCCCGTCCAGCCATACATTTGTCAGTTTCTTGACTAATGCTTGTTTTTCTTTGTTTACGCATAGTTCTTTTCTTATTTACCACTTTTGTAGCTTTATTAGTAGTATGCTTTTGTGAAGTATTTTCAATTTCATATCCATAATTATGGTGCTGTGGGGGATGACTTTTCTTTGTTTTGTATTTTCTGGATTGAAAAGATGTTGGAAGCCCTGCTTCTAACAACGGTTTTAAAGATTCGTTATATTCTAAATCAGATAATTCATGAGTGTGTAACAATTTATCTGGCGCATCTGAATGGGTTTCCAGAGGTGCCTCATGTTTTATGTTAGTATTACATGTTTCTTTTGTACATACCTTTACATTCTGATTCTTTGAATGTTTAATATCAATGCTTTCTATATTTTCATTTGTATTCAAATTTATAGATTCCTTGGTTTGCATACTTAAGTTTAGAGCACATTCATTATTGTTATCTTGAGTTAAACTTTCTTTGTGTGACTTAAAACAAGTTAGTAAATCATCAAATGATTCAATTTCGATTTCTTTTGTTTCTTGAAATGACTTGCATAATGCCTCAAAACTTTCTGTTTCTTCATCATTTTTAGATTTTCTATTTGTTAATTTGTCTATGACTTTAGCACACACTTCATTTTTTTCAATGCCCTTATAGCATAATGTATCAATGCAATCATCACAATTGTCAAGATCTATGTTTTCTTCGTCCCAAAAATTCTTAAACACCAAACCATTTATAGATCTAATCATTTTTTTAAATGTTGACTCTTCTTGTCCTTCACTAAGGATAGTGACAGCAGTACCATAAGATCCAAATCTTCCAGCCCTTCCAATTCTATGCAAGTATGTTTGCCAATCATAAGGAGGCTCAAAATTTATAACTAAATCTACATTGGATGCATCAATACCTCTAGCTGCTAAGTCGGTAGATATTAATATTCTACACTTATAATCTTGTAGCATTTTTAGAGCATCTAGACGATCAGTTTGTTCCTGTTGACCATGTAATTTCTCTGCAGGCCACTTTTCACGCAACAACATCTGACATAAACCTCTTACTCTTACTTGGTAATTGCAAAAGATCAAACATTGTTTAAAATTCTTTTTTGATAATATTTTAAGCAGTTCATCAAATCGGTTTTTAGTTTGTCTTACAATATTTGAGTTACTTTTAACTGTTAGTATTAATTGTTTGATTCCTATGAGTACTGTTGTGCTGTCAGGGCAGATGTGTTGAGCATTCTGAACATATTTAGTCATAACAGATTTTAATACTTGAGGATAAGTGGCGCTACTCATTATGACTTGCTTTTCTTTAGGTAATACTGAAAATATATAGTTAATGTCTGCTTGAAAATTCTTATCCATTAATTTATCTGCTTCATCAAGAACCAGTAATCGAACAGCTGATATATCCATGTGATTTGCTTGGATCAAATGCCTTAGTCGCCCAGGACTTCCGACAACAACATGCACTTTGTTTTTTAATTTAGCTATGTCTTCATGAACAGGCAATCCACCTATTACAACTTCAACATTCAAATCTGTAACAATGTGAGAAATTATAAATACAAAAGCTTACATATTATTATACATTTTGCAATTCACAACATAAGAGAAAATAAAATACATGATAAATTGTACATTCTTTAATGAGTTTGTATCACATATTAGTATGTAACAGATGACCAGCACTTACTTTTGTAATGTGATCCAATTTGTGTGATGACATTGGATATTTGTGATGCAATCTCTCTAGTTGGGGCTAAGATAATAGTCTGCAAGCCTTTCTTCAAGTCCAGTTTTTCCAGGGCTATTACTGTAAAAACTGCTGTTTTACCAGTGCCTGACTTAGCTTCAAGTATTAGATCTGAAAGTTTTTAATTTCTTTTGTCATTAGGTACCATAATTATCTTGTCATCATATTATTTAGGCAAATAAAAATTATAAAGGAAGAAACTAACTCAATGATATCAGTCAAATGAGCTAGCAACTATAAACTATTCTATCTGCACTAATATTGTAAAGAGGAAACATTTTTTAATGTAAAGTCTTCGAAACTGCTGAATCGATTTGAACAATTCTTTCACTGTTGAGAAGATGCCCTGTCCCCGAGGGAGACAGCTATGTTTTTTTGGAGTTCAAGCAGAACTTTCCCCAGTAAGAAAGCAACTAGTTACATATAAAAATAAATTTAAAAAAACACAGGCACCACTTACCGAAACCACATTTTCCTAAAGGTATAGCGTGTAGCTGAATAGGAGAAGGTTTATAAAAACCGCAATTAGTCAAACCATCCAAAGTATTTGGCGAAAGCAGCATCGTTTCAAAGGTAACATCTTCCGAAATTTGAACGTCTCGAGTTCTCAACCCCTCATTAATATTATGGGCGAGAACCATTGTAATTTATTTTGAGTATCAACAAGATTGTGAATACAGAGCAAGAGCACACCTCAGGCACGTAAGAAAATCTGCACTAATATTATGAAGAGGAAAACTTTGATTTATTATATATAGGATAAAGTAAGTTTTTATCACGAGAATACGTTTAATTCGAGCTCAATTTACACTAGCAAAATATCAAATTAGAACCGGAGATAATAATCCCATTTAATTTTCATATTGTAAACCGGCGCTCTCTTCGTTTCAATAAACTATTCGATTTGTCATTGTCAAAAATATGAAAATGTCAAAAAAGCAATAAGTAGAATGACGACAAACGATCCATTTCACGGATAAAATACGGCTCCCATCTCTAATATTAAAAGGCGCAAGGTGGCAGACAATAGCTAAACAATTACAAAGCAAGGTGCAAATGGTTTTTACAAAAAGGATCCCTACTATTTGGTCGAAGCCATCTATTTACTCGATAAACTAAAACTTTGATTTCTTAGGCGCTCCCTAGACGGTCAATGAAATTGCGCAATATTACGCATTGTGGCAGTCGTCTTTTCGGAGTGTAGAATTAATATTCAAAATTGCACTCAAAACAATAACCTTAATTTCACGGCATTTACGGTAAATTCTGCTCAATACATCATACTTTCAGCCAAAAGACGTCAACTGTTGGACAAAGGACTGCGCTCCGTTAAGGTTCACACTTCACTGTTTGTTTTGCACAATATGTACGTAACTTTGCCCAATTTCATTGATCGTCTAGGGAGCACCTAACAAGGACCGAGTGGTGCTTACTGCTTTTGGTTTTCTGTTTTTATTACATCTGTGGAAGACGTTATGTATGTGGATTGTGCTAGGGTGGTTTCTGAACGGATTTTTGTGAAATGGCGAATTTGTGATTCTTGTGGATCAATTTATATTTTATTTGAATAACAATTTTATATGGAAAATATGCAGTATTGTGAACTATATCATTCTGTGAATTGTATTTAAAATAAACCATATCTGTTAGTAACTCTGTTCATAATATGATACACGGAACCAGTTGATTGCATTTTTGTCAAGTGTTAGGTTTCCTCGCGAAACAAAATCTACATAGGTAGGCACCGTTTTCAATCATTATTATAAGTATTGCGTTGTAGTTTGTCTACTATGTTAGAATTATACATAAATCGATACTTCCCACTACTTTATCTATATATAAGACCCACATACTTACATTCATTCCAATTCATATGTAGGTCATAAAAATAATACACAAAGTATTATACCTGATATTGGTCTAACTTTTACAAACCATCTCAGAAACAGGAAAATCAGTGCAGCTTCTGTTATTTTCTATTGATAATGATTAAATTCCAGTCAGTTTTATAAATTGTACAGTTAGTATTCTAGAGATACAATTTGTATTGAAAATTCAACTTTGCTAAGTTTAGCAATAAAAGCAAGCTAGGTACGAAATTTTCCTAAGTGAAATGCAAGAAAGAATATGGATGAGAGCAAATACACTTTATTTTAGGATATAACTATGAATAATAACTGTGGTGGAGTTGGGGCTGGAGCAGTTGGCGGAGGAGGTGGTGCTTATGATGCTAAGATAGCCGGCTTGTACGACCTGCTCGACACTCTCGGCTCAGGGCACTTTGCAGTGGTCAAACTAGCCCGCCATGTCTTCACTGGGGAAAAAGTTGCTGTTAAAGTTATTGATAAAAGTAAACTGGATGATGTTTCTAAATCACATTTATTCCAAGAGGTAAGGCATATAATATTAACTGTTCTAGTTCTTATGAATGATTGTTAAATTGATTATCAAACAAGGAGATAACATTCAACGGTTCAGTAGCACATATAGTTCATTTACTTCTGGTACCACAGTTATTTCTTCTTTTTATGTACCACTCCCATGTATTCTCCCTATGAACTATGAACTTCCTTATGTACTACCCCCTATAAATACTTAAGGTACTCCCCTTATACACATAGTACTTTATCTTCATAGCTGGATTAGCCGATTTTGTCATTTGGAATTGTTATACTACATGTTGTCCCTGTTGGAAGCCGACCCCAACATAGTGGGGAAAAAAGGCTTGGAGGATGATGTTGTCCCTGTTATTGTTGCAGGTTCGCTGTATGAAGTTAGTCCAGCACCCTAATGTAGTGCGTCTGTATGAAGTTATAGACACACAAACTAAACTATATTTAATACTAGAGTTAGGCGATGGTGGTGACTTATATGATTATATTATGAGACATGAATCTGGTTTGTCTGAATCTCTTGCTCGTGATTACTTCCGTCAAATTGTTCGTGCAATTTCATATTGTCATAGGTAATAAGATTTTTATATTAAACATATTTTTTAAACTGATTGCAGATAATTTACTTACAAATGTTTTTTTTCTCAGGTTACATGTTGTGCATCGAGATTTGAAACCAGAAAATGTAGTATTCTTTGAAAAACTAGGTGTAGTGAAATTAACTGACTTTGGATTTAGTAATAAGTTTTGTCCTGGTCAGAAATTGGAAACTTCATGTGGCTCTTTAGCTTATTCAGCCCCAGAAATTCTTCTTGGTGACTCGTATGATGCACCTGCAGTTGATGTGTGGTCACTGGGAGTGATACTATACATGCTTGTATGTGGCCAGGCTCCCTTTCAAGAAGCTAATGACAGTGAAACATTGACTATGATTATGGATTGTAAATACACTATTCCTCAACACATATCCAATTCATGTAAAAGGTATGATTACAGTTGGTAATATGTTTAGTCTGTTTTAATTAAGAAAATTTATGCTCGTTTACGTCCTGGTGATATCTGTGATTGCAACATGTAGTTTTCAAAGAACAACTTTGATACTTCCATCACTGAGAAATGCATATATACCTACATAATCTAGTAAAGTAATAAAGTTAATTTCCAATTCAGTGTAGTTACTGAACACACAACCACATAAGTTCTTTAATCTATTTTAGAAATAAAACAAATATTATCAAGTAAATATCAATTGCTTTACATTGATGACCTTCCAGAGCTAGGAGGTCAACCAACATTAATGAATATGTACATTTGAATGACATACACTATATTCATGTTTCATTAATTTAAATAAACATCTGAATTATTTATTTTAAATTCCAGGCTTATAGGTAGAATGTTAGTAAGGGAACCAGAAAAACGAGCCACTTTGTCGGAGATAGCCACTGATCCATGGGTTACTGCTGGTGAAGGGGTCACAGTCGAGGACTTTGACACTCCTTTAGTGGCTAAGGAACAGCTTTCTGAAGATGATCGCTCAGCTATAGTTCAAAGAATGGTGAATGGCACCATTGCATCCAAAGAGCAGATCTTGGAGGCTCTAGAGAAAAATGAATACAATCACATTACAGCTACCTATTATCTTTTGGCTGAAAGAAAACTAAGATCTAAAAGGTAACATTATATCTATAAGTAACTAATCATAGATTAAAACCCGCTAGGGTAACCCATAAAATAAGAATACCACCTGTTTCAATGTCTTTATTACAATAAAGTATAACTATGATGTGCTGTGAAGGCTGCACGCTGTGTAAAGGATGGCACAATACAACATCTTGAAACCCAGAAACCCCACAAAATTTACTATAGTAATATTTTTCGGTCATTGCAAACTAAAGCCTATGTTTACCGGGAATAATGTATGTAGCTTGTAGTGAATTTTTCAAATAGGTACTGATTTGTAAACCATTTCTTTTAAGTTTAGGTGAAGTCGTTTTGTTATTATTGAGTAAATGTTTAAGTATTTTTTAAGTGTCTGCTTTATATTTGGGTTAGATATTTAAAAAAATAAATAACACAATTTTATATTCAGGTTTAAAAATAAAATATTGTTTTCCGCAGACAAGAGGCGACACTGCGAGCTCGGCGGCCCGAGGCGCTGAGCGTGGCCCGCGCCAGCCCCGCCGCCGCGCCCGCGCCCGCGCCGCAGCGCTGCCTGCTGGCGCCGCCGCTCTCCGCCGCGCCGCGCACCCCGCAGGACGTGCCGCCGGTCAGTGTCCGCCGCCGCCGCGCGCGTGAGCGCTACCGAGTGCTCACACAACATTATGTCATTGATATGTTCACAGCGTTCCCGGAAGTGCAGTATCGTCCGCGAAGAAGAAGATGACGAGGAGGGCGCCGTCGCCGGCGGCTGCGGCGGGCGCGTGGTGGACGCGCGGCGCGGCTCGCGCTCCGAGGGCCGCCTGCACCTCGCCGCCCGCGCCGCGCACCCCGCGCCGCCCGCGCAGCCCGCGCCGCGCTCCGCCCACCTCGCCGATAACCTCACCAAGGTCAGAACTCTGTCGCGACTCCCGGCTCTGTCGACCGATGCCCGGAAAATGCGACCGACCGAATTATGCCTTGCCGTAGGTGAACTTGGATGACGAAGGCAGTGCGGAATCGACGGCGCGCGGCGCTCCGCCGCCGGCGCCCCCGCCCGCTCGCCGACAGCGCCTCGAGTGCCGCCGGCGCCGCGCCCGCGCCGGCTCCTGTTCCTCCTCAGATCTGTCCGACGACGATTCCGAAAAAAAGAAGCGCGCCGCGGAACACGCTGACGGACCGCCGGAGCGCGCTCGCCGCGACTCGCACGACGACTCCAGCGACAGCCAGGAGCGCGGCGGCGGCGCCGGGCGCTGGGCGGCGGGCGGGCGGCGCGCGCCGGCCTCGGCGCCGGCGGCGGCGGAGCGCGGCGGCGGCGGCGCGGCGGGCGACGGGCGCGGGCGGGCGGCGGGCGCGGCTGGGGCCGGCGGCGGCGGGCGGCGCGCAGGAGTCGCGGCTGCGGGAGTCGCGCTCGCTGAACCGCATCGCGGAGGTGGAGGAGGCGAGCGGCGGCGCGCGGTGGGCGGGCGGCGGGCTGGTGGCGCTGTGCGGGCGGCCGCTGCTGCGCCTGCTGGCGGCGGCGCGGCCCCCGCCGGCCACGCGGCGGCTGCACGGCCTGTGCTAGCCGCGTGCCCGCGACCGCGCTGCTTAGGGCCGACGCCTCATGTTCCCGCCGATCGTCGTCTTTTTGGGCAGTTTTGGAGATTATTTATTCCGCCGGCGGTCCCTGCGATATCACCACCGCTCGATCGACGGTGATCGATTTCCGGATATTTATTTGAAGTACCATTGATGGACATTTTGTGCCCTAGTCGTCGCTACTTTAATCGCGTCTAGAGGAAAAGTATTATCGTCCGAGTTATCATCGAAGTGAATAAGAATTAAAAGCTGTAAACGGAATTCTACTATCTCAAAATAAGAGACCGTCGTTATCGGTTTTATGCTGTCTGGTATTTGAAATGTTTTTACTCATTGTATTTTTATAAAGAAAATCCTAACAGGTAAACAGGGTTTCAAATGGTTCAGTTTAAGCGTAAATTCAAATTCATGAGCGATAATGGTAACACGATAACGAAGGATAACAAACTGTTTTACTTCTAGTAGTACATTATCTATTGACTGATTCACTTTCATTATCATGATTATTCTTGACTATTCGAAATATGTAACAGGGTTTTAAATATTTGTTTGATCAACCAAAAAGTTTTATCTCATCACTCACTTCACTACTGTTTTACACCTTACACCTTGAAATGACTGCCGGAGTTTATATAATACTGGTTTTGTTTGTACCATATTTATGACAGATACAAGTAATCAAATACCACCAACACAACTTGTAGCTATATCATTGTACCTACATCTCTTATCGCCCATCAAAACTCACTTGACTCACATTCAAAAGTACACCCTCCTTGTTTCTAATACATATGGTTACAATAGCTTGTAGCCTTTTCAAAATTTAATGATAACATCGCGACTTCATATCATCGAATAAGTACTTATTTCGATTGCTACCATTTTTACTAATAAGACCATTGTACAGCTTGAGACAAACAATTAGAAAGAGTTGCTGATTGCTGTTGTTGAGGACACGCGCTCCTCGTTTAGAACTCTCACATGTTCGACGCGGGGAGCGGGACTTTTTATTTTTAGGGTTCCGTAGTCAACTATTTAAATATGCCATGTCTGTCGGTCTGTCTGCGGCTTAGCACAGAGACTCTACGTACTAGGATGCTTAAATATGGAATACACAATATTTAACGACAAAAATAAACTTAATTACCTATGGCACTTTGTGCTAAGTCCCCACGGCTACAAATCATCCTGCATAAAACTAGTTTAAGCTGACTGTTCAATTTATAGAAAGATCATAATATAAATCAAATCCAAGACAAAGAGATTTTTATAGCTTGATGTTTAACCGTGTGTACATGATTCGGAGTAGCTCATTGGAAATAAAAACTAAAACCCGTTTTGATGGCGATATTAATTTTTATACGGAGAGTTATTTAATAAATTCCTCCAAAAGTAATATTTTCACTTAACTATAGATCTTATGTTTATTTTGTTATTTATATTATTTACCTTCATCAAAACAACAAAATATTTTGACTTCATTATTTTTGACACAAATCGGTTTCTGTCGTGCATGCTTATGTTTGATAGGTTTCACGTTTCTCAATCAATTGAAAGTTTTACGGAACCACACACTTACTTACAACTGGTTTTGCATCCTTAATTGACTCTCATAATTAAAATATAATATAATCTAATTGTAAAGGGTTACTATCTGGCTTACCTTCATTGTACAAGGTTTTAATTGCCAATATAGCTATATCATAACCAGAAAAAAAAATTGAAATATAAATATACATTGTATCTTTCTCGTACTAATTATTAGATCCCTTCTTTAATACTTAGATTTTTGTAATATTTATACGCAAACTGGTAAAAAATTAAGCTCTTAGATCATTAGAGGTTTTTGTTATAATAATCGTTAGGTTTTGTCGCCAAAAATTATAAGCAGCGCAAGAGCTTAGAATTTTATCCAACACTGTGTATTTTAAGCACATATGTTTTGAATTTGACTTACGAAATATTTTTTACATAATTTTCTTAAGACTTCCTGTATCTGTATATTTTACTACCTCGTATTCCAGAATGTTATTTATTTCTATGTAGGTATAGATAGACCTTTAAAAAGCATAAAAAGTAAAATGTAACAGTAAAATAAACAAATAAAATTAAAACATAGAATAAGATCCTGAAACATAACAAAAACACGCCCAAAAGTCTTTCATAAATCTCGCTAACTGTACCACAATGAGTTTAATAACATTCTGGAAGATATTGCCATGATGAATACTTTACACATGTGTTATTGTGATTGTAAAACTTTTATCCTACAACAGTAGCCTGTAGTAGTATCAGTAAACCTCGAAATCTTATCTAAGGTGAATGCTTCAACTGCTACTGTTATATGTCATAGAACACTGTGTAGCGGATGGTTTTTTTAAGCACGAATTATACCGCATGTAAACCGAAGCGAGCTGCAAAATAGGTACACGAGAAACAGCTCCAAGCCTGTGTCCAAGCGTGGGTCTTCCAGAGTAATTGGCCCACCAAAACTGTGATTGCGAGTCTCTCTCGTTTCGCATGAATCAATACCTTCGCGTAGTAAACTTTGTCTTGTGGTTAATTTCATACGACGTTGAACTCGTCGCATCTGTTAAAATCTTGATGAGTGTCTCAAGTAACTGCTTAACATATTTACCTTCCTATATTATTTGAGACGAAACTTCACGTTAAGAACAATAATTAAATTCCATATTCCTCAAAATCAATGAATAAGCGCTTTGTATTCTTAAGTCATCCTAAATGTATGTCTCAGGTACCTTTAATATAGACAAAATACGCGCTGCGCCCAATTAATGCAAATAAAAAGATCTATGAATAGCTTAACAGTCTCACCTGTACCTAACTCTCAAAAAGTTGACGCATTTCATAAATGTTTAGCTATATTAGATTGTGCAAATAAAAATGTTTATAATTTGTAGAGTATAAATATGCATCTAGAGAATGTTTTTTTTTTAAAGTAAGTTAATGTTGTGTATTTAAAAATCTATGTACATATTTAAATTGTTGTAAATAAATAGTCTATTTCAAATATAACATAATTAAGTAACTTTTAGTTATTATAAAAAAGCAATGTCGCATACAATATTTTACTAGGTTGACGTTGTGAAAATAACTACACTATAAAGTTGGTTCATTTGGCACTTTTGATAGTGGTGCTCTAAGTTTGCAATAATTATACCCAGACCAAAGATTTAAAGAAATTGTGTGTTAATGCATTTCCTATTCTTGTGCTGTTCGGTGCCAACTTAAATATAAATTGTATAATTATGGTAAAATTCAGATGTGTGTGAACCACTGTTTTCCTAGTATATTTTGTGTCGGTGCTTGTTATTTAAATAATGGTCGAGATTAATTAATATTTGGAGATATTATTAAAAGTATAAAAGTAAAAATCAATAAAATCCTTATTTATTTATTATCATGTCAATCACGGAATCCAAAGGGTGACAGAAGAGGAATTATCTGTCTTATATTTTTTATTTCAGAAATTGAACTTGTGGAAACCATAGCTATAGTTCGACTAGAAAAAAGACTAGTTTAGAATACATTTGTGAACAGTTAACTTTAAATTTAAACTGCTTTATATATTTGAAGTAATTTTCTTAACTTTTGTGATTGTAGCCGCCTTTGGACAAGCAAAGCTTTTTATTGACTTGACAAGATCTGTAGAAAAAATGCTCGAGCTCGAACTCGAAGTAAGTTGAGTACCTACTTCAGAAATGCAAAGTTAATTAATCGTCCCGATCTCTATCGTCGTGCCATCAACATATTTATAACGCCCGTATACATTGAAACGAATAAAATAAGCCCAAACGCGAGGTATCTACTACGCAGTCAAGGACTTCCCTCAACTACCTTTTGTAATGTATCATCGAACTCTAGTCGGCTCCGTTATCTCATCATCATCATCATCAGTAGCCTTTTTACATCTAAGATGATTTAAGCTATCTCGTTATCTCATCAAGTCATTAATAAATCGATAATTTAGTGAGGAAAACACTTTTTTTTGTAGGAAGATTGAAAAATTGTGGGCACTATTCGTGCCCACATATGTATATACTCTCTTGCGAACTTCTACGTACCCCTATATCTATCCCAATATGCTCATAGGTATATACACCCCCCTTTGTGCTCCCTTACGTACCTACTCCAATGTACTGTGTCCTTGTGTACATACCTATATTCTCTCCCTGTACCTGAATATCGGATGGTGTGCCCACAACCCTTTTGGAGGGCTGGGTCTGCTCCCGCCTCAGGCATGAGTTGAAAGTCCATAACAAGTAGTAAATGACGGAGATTTTTTTTCGATGTCTGTAAATCAATCAAGCTAAATGGCACTATGCAAGAGAAAGCTCTCTTCTGTGGTCTCATCCCGCTAGCGTTTACGAGTGCGCACAATAAAGCGCTAAAGTTGCGCAACCGTGACGTTAGCGTCGCGATTTTCTTGTTCTAGAGGTAAAAATGGTGGTGGGAGTGGCTAAAATTAACCGACTGAAGTTCTGTAAAACAGTGCTTTTAGGGCGCCAATTACACACCTCGCATCACCTAAATCATAATAGTAGCAGTATGCCCGCTAAGGTTAAAACTTGCTATTCAGATTCAGTAGCTATCCAATTGCCAGAATCATGCCCCAGTCTATTACAAACAATGGAATATCAGTTAATATCTTATAGTTGTTCAGATACAGTCAGGTTAAGCAAGAAGAGACAATTTATGACAGTGTTATTTGATTTATTTATTTTTGCTAGTTATACATTGGTAAAAATATTTAATGCTATGAAACAATTTGACTTAGCATTTGGTTTGTAACAATAAATTCACGCATAACAGATGCAGGGGAACTAATGAAAGATTTATGTAGTTCCCAAATGATAAGCTACTTGATAGTTTGTAGCTAAAAAAATTGCATTACATGCATTAGTTATGTGTTTGAGAGAAACAGTTAACCTGATGCAAAGCTTGGAAATGAACCAGTAGTACTTTATCTTATGTTCCTAAGAAATAAAAATTTCCTACAATATTTTACACTTGATCAAGTTAAACTATGTAGTAAAAAATTAAGCAATTTTCTGTCATATGAATTCAGTAGATGACTAATTACATAGAAATAAAAACTTTAACCTTTACATTTCAGACAAGGGATACAGGTTTAAAAAAAAATACATTATGCCCAGAAATATAAACAACGAAAATGCATATAAATTTCGCCAAGAAGTCAAAATTAAATGATTAGTTGTATTATAAGATGGGCATAAACCACTTACCTAAACCAAGACAATCAGTAAAACTAGCCTTAATAATACCAAAAGCAAGTTTAACTTTTTAAAGGCCACAATAATTTAGGTAATATGATAAATAAATGGGTGTTACCCTCTAAATGGGTAATTTGAAGAGCTATATAAAATGAATTCTTACTTATTCACCCAATCTACAATTATTAAATCAAAGTAGCACTTAGCACAAAAGACTGACTCAGACAACAATAAATGCAATTATACATATCTAAGATACACACTAGCATAATATTACTTAAATTGAAGTCAAATAAATTTTGATGCAGGTTGTCATAGCTTATTATATAGGAGGAAATAAAGTGAAATACATTACAATTATAGTGTTGAATTCAAAGTGAGAAATAGGTAGATTGGGTCTATGGAGAAAAGTTTTGTGGGAGAGAAACTAGAAAGTGCTTCCCTCTGGGGGCTGTGACAGCTTCATGTTTTCCTTCAATGTCATGAGACGTCTCAGTTCCTGCAGGACTGTCTTGATAGTGTAATCACGTTGCCATCTAGCAAGAATTGGAACTTGTCTGTTATCCACCTATAACATAAACAGAAACTGTAGCACTTGTGTTATGCTATCAATATCTAATATTTTATAACTCAACACTAGTACTTACAAGTCCAGTCTGACTGTTAACACAGTTCATGTTGATTCTAGAAATAAAGCGAGCAGTTGGAGGTTCATCAGGGTATCTAGTACCACACTCAATTTTAAGTGAATACATCCTATTTTCATAAGGCGTCTGGAAAAGAATGTATAATTTAATGCTCAATAATATTTACAACAAATTAAACTAATTTACAACATTCGATTTTTACCCTAGGGGGGCCAATTATCATTCCAGTCCAATGGGTGAGGGTCATGTCATCATCACTCTCGAGGCCCCATGATATGGTTCCATCGCCCACTCCCTTTTGGCCTTGTTCAAGTTCTTCTAGAAGACGAAAGTTTCGAGGAACAACTGCGCAAAAATAATGTTCATTATAATAATGCAAGACATGTAGAACTTAAGTGCAAAGTAGTTACAGACAGCTGTCAACAAAATAATGAAATGTTTTTTACAAAAACTTACCAACGCCTGATGACGGATTCGCCATGATCACAATTTCACCGGCGCGCACTACCTAGCGAAAAAAGCGTATAGTTTAAGATTTATTAAGCAGGCATTTACCATACAAATCGTTTATTCGCTTTTTATAGCTGAGCCTCCAACAACTAATAACGATAAA
This sequence comes from Helicoverpa armigera, assembly GCF_030705265.1. NCBI lineage: Eukaryota > Metazoa > Arthropoda > Insecta > Lepidoptera > Noctuidae > Helicoverpa > Helicoverpa armigera. The sequence continues at coordinate 7,023,001 of NC_087130.1, read as the reverse complement.
TGATGAAATTTATTCGCTTAAAATACTTAATTTTTTCACTCAAAGAGAAAAAAAGGAAGGTTAGCAATTTTTTGTTGACTTTGACAAATGTCATTGCTCTCTCTCTTCCTACTCTATGGCAAAAATATGTAAATCAATTTTTATTTTGTCTGAATTAAATAAATATACTCATCGATTAGGCTTTTTATTCTAATTTAAAGCACGAATTTATAAGAATTTGCAAGTTTCTAATTTTTGCAAACCTTGGGCTTGCGGACGAGACAGGTAAAATTGAAACTAGGGGAAAATTGTAAATCGACCCAAGTGGTTGATTGTAAGTGATTTATGAGAAACAATAGAATGTTACATAATAAGCGCTAAATAATCCACTAAAATCTACCGAAGTTGTGCTCTTCTGAATCAACGAATACTATTTTTTTGTGTCAATGCATTACATATGTACAATTATATTATCAGAAACAAAATCCTAATCGTGCTAGCATGAATTAATCATGATATGGTAATCAACTAGAATATAATAAAACAGTTATTTGGATTTTATTGCATAAAAAAACATAATTTTAGTATCAATAAATTACTTTTGTAGGTTTAAAAATATATTAGATTTTTTACTATGGTAGCACAGGCCGAAAATTGACATTTCATTTGCACATAACCTCAAATTTTGATTGAAATTTGTTGCATGGACCATAGAGTATAGTAAATAGATTGGGAATAGAGAACCCACTTCGATTTTTTTCTGCAACCTTCAAACGATTTTTGAAGCGCCATCTGGTATCGTCTGCCGAAACAAATTGTTTATGTGTGCGTACATCCCATTTCACACACATGTATACATCAGTATTGTCTACAGGTTATTCGTCATCTCGACAGACTAAACTCACCATTAAAGTGTCGAGTTGGTGAAACTCGAAATTTGTACATTTATCATGTCGTCAACTCGCCACTCAAGATTTTCATTCGTGTCCAGTTAGTGAAACTTAGATTTTATCACTTTTATGTTTTCGCCAACTGGATACATTGTGTCACAAACATCATCGGCCACTGAACGTCCATTTTGCAAACGTTTGAAACGCGAAAAGTTGATTCCCAAACTTGGCGAAAACATAAAAGTGATAAAATCTAAGTTTCACTAACTGGACACGAATTAAAATCTTGACGTGGCGAGTTGACGACATGATAAATGTACAAATTTTGAGTTTCACCAACTCGACACATTCGTGGTGAGTTTAGTGTGTCGAGATGACGAATAACCGTCTATAGATATTCTAGGGGAATTTGTTCATACGTACGTACTTACAAAATATAGCCACAGAATGTAGAAAATAGTTATTTATTGAAATATGGAAATACAACACAGATTACTACAACTCAACAGAACAACGTTATGTAGGAACATTTAGAAAGTACTTAGTAGGCGACCTGGAATTAAATAAAAATCATATTTACTTATGTTTATGTTTATTGTAATAAATTTGTGCTGAAAGTTTAGTTTCATCATCCTCATCACGATATTGGATTTTACCTGATAAAATTCGATTAATTGAGCGGCACCAACTATATACCAAAATATTTATTGTAATGTTTTCAAAACATTTCTTAATTCTATCTTGTGGATATCGCAGGTGAAAGGATAATCCACAAATATGTCTAAAAACATTTTTATCTTTTCTTTTAATTTAGTTTTTGGCACATTCTTTTTCAAAATTTCTACTACAATATTTTGTATGTCTTTAAAACTTTTTCCGCCACTATATTGGGATACAACAGACAATGTTTTCCTTTTGTATATTCTTTTGCCCTTATATAACTATTTGATTTTAATTGACTGTCGCCAGTTAGTTCAGTTTTGCAGTGCCTGCATGATTTAGCAACTTTTTTAAAACATTTAGCCAGCACCCACCCACATACATAATTGGCCTGACCAGCATCAGCAGGCTCAGAATTTAAATTTATAAAAGGCACCTCAATTTCGTCATTTTCTTCTTGCTGAAATGGTAGAACCTCATTACTGGGAACATTAGAAGTGTTTTCTAAAAGTTTGTCTTCCAAAAAGAAACTCAATGTCTGAAGACAATCATTGTCATCATTTTCACAGTTAGCGTTAAGTGAATGGGGTGAGTTATAATTATTTAAAAGAAGTGATTTATAGGCACCTTCAAAGCTAATTGTGTTGGGTGCCGTATTCCTCACCCCAAAACTTCTAATGTTCCCAAAAAAATTTTCCAGTGGGTCCTGGTTAAAGTTTCTGGTCATCATTGTATCAAATAAATATTTTGGGATAATATTTTCCACAACTGTTGCATGCCCTCAATAGTACGTATAAAATTTTTTATTGAAGGTACCGAACTCGTTTCAATTAATCTTATTTTATTTTCCTTTTCTTTTTTAACTTTAATAAATTTTATTGATTTTAATACCTTTTTGGCATTTTCCCATAATTCATGATGAGGAGAATTGTTTCTAACACCACATTTATACATTTTTCCATGTATCATATTAAATGAGCTTGAATTTAAGGAATCAAATAAATTGTCCATCATTTTGGTAAATGTAATTACTTGGCGGCACTCATTAGATAAATCGCCCCTAGCAGATAAATGTTCTGCAGCTGTAGCAACACTGCGGCTAAAAATTTGGGTTGCGTGTTTGACCTTCATTTTTTTTATTTTCTCCACATAAATATGTTCATCAGTTAGTTTCTGACATATTTTTAATTCACCATGTAATTTGTCCGCTTCATAAATTTTCTGGTAATATTCCCATTTTATCGTCTTTTCAACCTTTTCTTCGAAGTCGAAATATTTTAAGTCCTTCGTAAGTAAATTGTTTCTTACCCCTTTCAATAAATGAGGGACATCAAATAATGGGATAATTTTAGATTTCCCTACTTCCATTACATCATGTCTCCATTCCTTATTTTTTAGATTAGCTCCGGTACCCGCCTGGGGTATTATTACTCTATTTCGTAGTCGCATTAAATTATATTAGGAGCAATGTTTTAAAACTTAAGAAAAAGAAAAGTTAAGAGGTGAAAGAGAGAAGGTGACTGCAGAGTACATATTTTAAAGTAATAAGATATATATTTTATCAGACACTGAAGAGAAGGTAAAGGGAAAGGGAAGGTTAGTTGGGAAGTTGGGACCGTTAGTTGGAAAGGGTTAGCCGAGGTGTTATGACTATATTTTCTGATGGTACCTCATGTTTACCAATTGGCACAGGGTCGTCTAGTTCTTACTGACTTCTTTAAGCGTTCATGCCTTCCCCCATCACGTCAAGGTGGCCCCATGGGGGGGGGGATTATTATTATAAAAAAAATGCAGTATTTAATTATGGCAGCTAGTTAAACATAATTTGAGAATGTAGGTAGCCAAGCATTTACGTACCAGTGACTATTTGCTTTGATGTAGAAGGCAGATTCCATATATTATGTTCAGGCATAGGAAGTTCAGTTGGTATATGTGGAGTTGCAGGAGGCATATGAGCATCTTGTGATGGAGCACCTGGAAATAGTAAAACAAGTCTAAGATCCCACTAAACAACAACCTTCACCGAGTTGGTTAAGGGGTGAATGAACTGCATTTTATATCCAATTAAATATTAATATACTGCAAACAGGTGGCCTAAAAGATTTCAGTTCAGTTTAATTGTGAATAATTAAGAATTTTGTTTTCTTAATGGCAATTTTAACTCAGTAGGTGGCATTGCGATCTAGTTCAAGAATAAAGATCTAAATCTTACCCTGAAGATGGAGAGTAGGAACAGCTATGTTATTTAAACGGTTGTTGCGATTCTTAAACTTGTCTGCAAAATGTATGTCACAGATGACTCGCTTTCTGTAAAATTTGATATCATCTGCAGTCTCCAGTTTTCCACCAACTATATTAACCCAGGCTTTGAATAACTCAGGATTCTTTTCTGGGTGTGGAAATTGATGTTGTGTCACACCTGAAAAATAAATTACAAAAATATGAAGTTTGTATGCTGATATTGTATAGTGTATGTATGAATGAATACCTATTACCTATGTATGTGTGCGCGTGTCTATCTATGTATGTCTATCTTATTAAATCATGTATCATTTCATATGGGATTCAGTAATAAATGGTTACTCGTAAGGAACTGTGTTTCTCTAAACGCCCAACCTTATAATTGACTGAGTTGGTATCTCCCGTGATGACAAGTTTATCCGGATGACTAGGAGCTTTCAGGAGCACGATTCTGGGGCCCGATTCTGTTAAGTTAATAATGTCAAAATTGAATAGAAATTGCATCGCAACAGCTTTTTTAACCATATCGGGCATTCTGTTACTAATATAAGACCAATCGTATTCCAACGACATTCGATTGGTTTGCGATTGGTCTGCCATTTTGGTCTATATTACCATAATATTCTTAGTCTATATTGCCATATTGCAATCGTAAATCATTTGCAGACAAAATGATTCATTATTGAATGACAGAAAAGGATAAAAACGTTTATTTCAAAGAAAAAATTGCGCAGAATCCTGCCCCTGCTAATTTTACTTTAGCGACATGCGATTCACATCCGACTGAGATCCAATCACGACTCAATTACGATTGAAGCGTATGTGGCATTCCACTATTTTTTCTTTTAAATAAACGTGTTTATCCTTTTCTGTGATTCAATAATGAATCATATTGTCTGCAAACGATTTACGATTGCAATATGGCAATATCATCATCCTCCGAGCCTTTTCCCAACTATGTTGGGGTCGGCTTCCAGTCTAACCGGATTCGAATTATTCCCAACTAGCGACCCGCCCCGGCTTCGCACGGGTAACAGTATTTCTCCATTATTTAATAGATGTTATTATACATAAAAACCTTCTCATGAGTTACTCTATCTATTAAAAAAAACCGCATCAAAATCCGTTGCGTAGTTTTAAAGATTTGAGCGTTCATAGGGACATACAACATGACACATGACAGAAAAAGCGACTTTGTTTTATACTATGTAGTAATAGTCCCTCTAGCTGTCCTCGGATAGTTAAATTGTCTTCCAGTTATCACCGGGTGACAATTTGTGCCGACTGTTCCTTTGAAAACTGACTAGAGGGACAAATGGGAAGTCTATTTCTCAGTTGTCACCGGGGGGGTGACATTTGCTACGGTTCCTTCTTCCTTCCAAAGAAAAAAAAATGTAATTACCATAGATTTCAGGTTTTTTATTTATTATGCTACATAGAATCTTCCAAAGAAAAAAAAATGTAATTATCATAGATTTCAGGTTTTTATTTCTTATAACAAACAACATTGTGTTTCCTTTAATAGGTACATCACATATTATTAATTTCTATTAACACCAATCGTTTTCTTAATTTTATTTAATTTAACAAGATTACAAACTGTGTTACAAATAAGCATGCGACTAATAAGCACTTTTAACTTAACCATTAGTGATTATCTGTGATTAGTATTAATTAAAGTTATCTGTGATTGTGCCTATTATAGGAAACATAATGTTTTTTGTTTTTATAGTAGTATTAACTACTATAAAAAATCGATTTTGTAAGCCTGTTGACATTGTGTTAGTTAAAATAATAATATATATATTTTTTATGTGATTCTATGTAACATAATAAATAAAAACCTGAAATCTATGGTAATTACATTTTTTTCTTAGGAAGGAAGAAGGAACCGTAGCAAATGTCACCGTGACAACTGAGAAATAGACTTCCCATTTGTCCCCTAGTCAGTTTTCAAAGGGAACAGTCGGCACAAATTGTCACCCGGTGATAACTGGGAAGACACCCGGCTGTCACCCCGAGGACAGCTAGAGGGACTATTGGGAATAATTCCCGGATTCAGCTGAGTACCAGTGCTGTACAAGGAGCGACTGCCTATCTGACCTCCTCAACCCAGCTACCCGGCAACCCGATACCCCTTGGTTAGACTGGTGTCAGACTTACTGGCTTCTGACTACCCGTAACGACTGCCAAGGATGTTAAATGATAGCCGGGACCTACAGTTTAACGTGCCATCCGAAACACAGTCATTGGTTTCTAAGATATACTTAGAAAGTACATACAAACTTAGAAAAGTTGCATGGGTACTTGCCTGACCTGGAATCGAACCCACGCCCTCATACTTGTGAGGTTGGCTCTTTACCCACTAGGCCACCACGACTTTGAGGCAATATGGCAATATAGACTAAGAATAATATGGTAATATGTACCTATAAACCAAAACGGCAGACCAATAGCAACCAATCGAATGTCGTTGGAATACGATTGGTCTTATAAATATTAGTAGCAGAATGCCCGAAATGGTTAAAACTGATATTGCGATTTAATTTCTATTCAATTTTGATATTAATAACTTAATGATACTATTAACAGAATCGGGCCCTAGGTACTATGAACTTGATAAAGAAAGCACTTACCCGGGTTGTGTGAACATCCCAATTCGCACCGCCTCGGCATGATTATATGCACTCAAACAAGCGTCTCTAATCGCTAATAACACAATAACAGTGTCTATTTCACAAATATCACAAAAAAGGCGTCTTTATCGCAAATAATACTAAACACTAATGGCGTCTTTTCGCAAGTTATGTGAAACAATGAAACAGAGGAGCACAGCTCAACTCACTCACTAATTCACCGAAAACACAGCGGATGAGTAAAACTCAAATCAACGCAAGTCAACAGCAGAAAACACTTAAATGGACGAAAACTTAACACACAAATTGTATGTACTGTACTCGCCATTAAAATTCAAATTCTAACTTCAGCATTGGCAGTTGGCACGGTTTATTGCCAACCAAAAAAATAATTATAGAAAAATAATTTATGTATATAAAATAGTGTACAGATTTAATAAAAATAATTGATAGATTTCCTACGTAATACTAATATATAAAATAATTTTTAGATTTCAATAATTTTAGTGATATTTTATGGAAGTTAATTTTTGATTAAAGAGCCATCTATTATCACTTGAAGATATTAAATACTTTAGGAAGAGGATTGCAGATGGCGCTTTTCTAAATTTTTTACCGAAATCTAGTCAAGTACGGCAGTGACCAGCCCCTGGCATGGACAAAAAACTAAGCGTAACTTTCACTTATTCAAAGATCTATTTGACTGGTTTCCATGACGCTGCAATTACTACGCGTCATACGTAATTCATTTGCATTACCAACTGAAAATTGTTCACTTTATTTCGGCCGCCATTGCAGGTTCTTACGTAGCGAATACCGTTATACGGATAGTGGATTGAGACGCGCGAGGGGGGTACGAATCAGCAGCGCCGTTGGAGCGCGAGTTCACTCTGTCACTCGGTCATTACGGTATTTCTGTACAGCGCGTCCTACATTCACTATCGTGAAAGAAAGAGTGACAATGCCCGAAAACAAACAGTTTCAGCGTCTTCCTCGATTTGTGGTGCCCAAACATTATGATTTGCAATTGGTGCCGAATCTTGAAAAATTTACGTTCACGGGAAAAACAGCAGTGAAAGTATCGGTAAGGGGAAATTTCATCATCGACGATGCAAAAAGAATCGTTCCATGTGTCTTACTAATCTGATTTTGATTGTTTTAGATTCTAAGTGCTACAAATGAAATAGTATTAAATTGTTTGGATTTGGAGCTGAGTGATGTCAAGTTGCAGTACGAGGATGGAGGACCGGAGTTTATCAGACCAACTGACGTCCGTATCAGCGCAGCAGATGAGACCGCGACTATTGTGTTTGATAAAGCCCTCGTGGAAGGCGACGCTACGTTGCATTGCGAATTCAAAGGCGAGATCAACGATAAGATGAAGGGTCTCTACCGCAGCAAGTACCTGACGCCCAGTGGCGAGGAGCGTTATGCAGCAGTCACGCAGTTTGAAGCGACAGACGCTCGGCGCTGTTTCCCTTGCTGGGATGAACCTGCCATCAAAGCCACGTTTGATATTACCCTTGAGGTCCCTGCTGACAGGGTGGCTTTATCTAATATGCCTGTTAAAGAAGAGAAACCCCATGGTGATAAGAAGATAATTCACTATGACACTACACCTATAATGTCTACTTATCTTGTAGCTTTTGTTGTGGGTGAATATGACTACGTAGAAAAGAAGTCTCGAGATGGAGTCTTGGTGAGAGTTTACACTCCTGTTGGGAAAAGCAAACAAGGCATGTTTGCTCTGGAAGTTGCAGCTCGAGTCCTTCCTTACTACAAAGAGTATTTTGATATAGCTTACCCTTTGCCAAAGATTGATTTGATTGCAATAGCTGATTTCTCTGCTGGTGCTATGGAGAATTGGGGATTAGTGACATACAGAGAGACTTGTCTCTTGGTAGATGAGGAACACACATCAGCTGTGAGGAGACAATGGATAGCATTGGTAGTAGGACATGAGCTGGCTCACCAGTGGTTCGGTAACCTGGTCACTATGGAGTGGTGGACTCATCTGTGGTTAAATGAAGGCTATGCATCTTTTGTTGAGTTCCTGTGTGTCAATCATCTCTTCCCAGAATATGATATATGGACACAATTTGTCACTGAAAATTATATCAGGTATGGTGCACAATAACTACTTATAAAATATGACTTGAAGTATCATTGGATAATATTTTTATTAAAAAAACAAGTAATAATATAATGCAGACCCTCCTGCAAAATTGTTAATTCCTAGAATAAAATTTAAATATTGACTGGGAACCAGAATAAATCGTATTTACAGCATTTATAATAAGATGTGATATATCTTTGTTGTATGCTTCTGAGCTTGTTTATCATTGGTATCCTTTGAATGTTTGCCAGAATGCAAATTGTTAAGTCATCCACCCTGTAAACAAGGTACAATGGAATTATTTGAAATGACCTACATCAATTCAGCATTTATTATTCATTTTACTTTTCTTTGTTCAGTGTAATGAAAATAATGAACTTTTTTGTTACAGAGCATTAGAATTGGATTGTTTGAAGAACTCCCATCCTATAGAAGTTCCTGTAGGCCATCCTTCTGAAATTGATGAAATATTTGATGACATATCATACAACAAAGGAGCATCCGTTATCCGTATGTTGCATAAATACATTGGAGATGATGACTTCCGTAAAGGCATGAACATTTATCTTACTAGACACCAGGTATATTGACTTATACAGTTTTATCATTTCTGTACTTATTTAAATTATTTTAATTTAAGTTATCACATATTTTTAATAAACCAGTCTAACCCAAAAGTGTTTGTGTACGATTTGTAACTGATTTAAAATTAAGCAAAACAAACTTAAAACATTATGATGGTATTATTACTCAAGTGTTTTAATAAATATCAACTCTTCAACATATCTCCTTGATAATGCTGTCAACATAATCTAGGTTGTTTCACTAGACATTGAGCTGAGTAATTTGATATCATCTGATTTATACATACATAATATTATGATATTTGTTTTGGGTATACTTCAACTCTTCCATATCATATAACTGGCAATTGATAAAAGCATTATGAACAATGTAACATTGTTATCAGAAAATTATAATCTAAAAAGGCAAATATTATCATAAAGAGACATTTTAGAGGCATAGAGAAATAAAACTTTCCTTTTTATTTTAGATGAATAGAAAAATAAAGCTTTACTTTTTATATTTCCAGTACAAAAATACCTTCACAGAGGACTTATGGGCTGCCCTGGAGGAAGCTTCCAACAAACCTGTAGGAGCCGTTATGTCCACATGGACCAAACAGATGGGATTTCCTGTTGTGGAGGTTTGTATAACAATTTACTATTGAGAGTGAGTGCTAGTAAACCAGAAAATGCATACATGTGAAAAAAGCATGAGTATTTAGTAGTATATTGCAAAAATACAATTACTCTCTTCAAATTGTGTGACATGATACAAATTGCTATTGAACTACAGTTAATATCATGATGGTATTTTATTTAATTATAGGTGAGCTCAGAGCAACAGGGACCGGACAGGGTTCTAAAGCTGACTCAGCAGAAATTCTGTGCTGATGGCAGCCAAGGCGGAGATGTTCTTTGGATGGTCCCTATAACAATCTCCACTCAAGAACAACCTTCAAAGGTAAATCAAATCACATCAATATTGAAAGTCATGCTTTCTATAAAAATATTATTATTGAAGATGTTATCAACAATAATATTGATAACTGAACAGCCTTGATACCAGTTTGATAAAAGTGATACTTGACCTATTATAATAATAATAAATTTCTTTATTCGAGTAACCAAGACTCAATAACGTTAGTATTACTTAGAACTATGTTAGTAACATTACAAAAACTATCTAATTAGGTTAAACATTATTTTTACTCGGACCACTCACACGGGTCACCGTTGCTTCATCCCATGCGAGACGGCACAACAATGATTGACGTATGAGCAGTCCAGACGCCCAGCAATCATATTTAGGACACTGTTGGAGCTGGCCCGCACCCTGCGCACCAGGGAAGCACATCTCTTTCGCATGGTCGCATAAAAGCAATCTACGTGTGCGTCAGCAAACATCCCTGATGCACTACAGAAACGAGGCAGCCCCATCAGTATCCTAAACGCGTTATTGTATTGAACGCGTAGAGCGTTGTACGATTTTTGAGTATATCTGGCCCAAAGGCTGCACGTGTAGAAAGATGTACAATAGGCTCGGAAAAGTGTAATCTTAACCTGCAAGGAACAACGTGCAAACCTACGGGCCAGCATGTTCGCTCGGATCGACAACGCTCTCCGCTCCCGTTCAATGTCTTCATCGTCGTGGAGTCCGGGGGTCAAGACATGGCCTAGATATTTAAACTTATGAACTCTTTTTAGTGGAATCCCGTCGAGTGCAACAGGTGGTATAGCACTAGTATCTTTACCCCCAGCTTCAAAAACCATGATTTCCGACTTTTTACAATTATACGCCAGGCCATGCTGTTCTGCGTATCTTTCACAATGAGCCACAAGTTTTCTCAACCCACAGACCGACGCACTTAACAGCACCATATCGTCTGCGTAACTAATATTATTGACGCAGACACCATCTACATGGCATCCAACTCTGATGCTGCTCAGCTCCTCAATCAATTCATTAACATAAAGGTTGAAGAGCGTAGGTGAACTTAACCCCCCCTGCCTCACCCCGCACTCCAACCTATACGATTCCGACAGCTCTCCATTCCATCGTACATTGTTGATTTGGTTTCCATATTTAAAACAGATTTCAGATTTTATTATCTAGTACAATTGTTATTCAAAAATGATTCCAGACTTCCATGATTTGTAAAAAAACTGAATCGAAAATTTATATTTGTTCTCTGGTCTAGACTGAACTAAAGCTGCTGAAATAAAATGTCTTACAAAAATCTGTGATTGAAACTGATATAAAATAATGTTTTTATGGAAATGAGTGTTACACTGTTTTTCTAATGATAGACTTTTTTGAGACTAAATTATACAAAGATACAACAGAATTAATACCACTAACAAGCTTTCAAGATACCTCTGTGTTAGTACATATAATATGTTGAATATTTCAGGTTGCATTATCAACTGTATTAGAGAAGAGATCGCAGGAGGTAGTCTTGAAAGATGTCTCCGAGAGTTCATGGGTCAAGCTCAATCCTGGCACTGTAAGTTCTTTTTTGTATTAAACAAAATCAATGTATTGATATTCATTCAAACTCATTATTCTTTGCTTTTCTATTAAATTTGTTTTCTCTTGACAGCTGTATGATAAATAATCACAAGAATTGTCCTCTATTCTGTAAGAATTACCTAGAGCTAAGTTTATGTTTATCTGCTTGTACAAATTGTTTGATTACTTTCAGGTGGGTTACTACCGCACTCGCTACCCAGCGTCCATGTTGTCTCAGCTAGTGACAGCTATCCGCGACGGCTCTCTGCCGCCGCTCGATCGACTCGGACTTCTCGACGACTGCTTCGCGTTGGTACAGGCCGGACACACACAAACTGCTGAGGTAGTTATTCTTATATCACGTAGAGATTTTCAAGTTAAAATTGAACATATAATCGTCATGACAAAGAATGCTCACAACTTCAGAATTCTATAAATAATTCAAGAGTCATACTGATCGCTTTTTGTAAATTTTTCTTTTGTGTTGCCAGTCAATAATAATTCCCATTTTCTTTTTCAGTCTCTAAAACTTATTGAAGCATTTACCAACGAAACCAATTTCACAGTGTGGTCTTCTATCTCAAACTGCCTATCGAAATTGAGTGCCTTGTTCTCGCATACTCCTCTCGACAAGCCCTTGAAAAACTATGGACGTAAACTGTTTTCGAACATCACTCGGAAGTTGGGTTGGGACGCTGAGGAAAAGGAAAGCCATCTAGACACCCTGCTCAGAAGCTTAGTTCTCAATAAAATGATCAGCTTTGAGGACCCAGATACAATCAAAGAAGCAAAGAGTCGGTAATTATAACATTGATTTTTATATCGTATAGTTCTCACCATTTTTGACGAGTTGGTAGAGTTCGTGGGAAGCTGCATAGAAAACATTTTTTGCAACATTAAGTAACGCCATGAGCTGTACGTTTCATGTGACGTATCGCACGGCATGATGTAGGCGTTAACATTTAGTGCAATGTTGCAGTTTCGAGAAGCACATATCGGGCGCGTGCACGCTGCCGGCGGACCTGCGCTCGGCGTGCTACCGCGCGGTGCTGGCGGACGCGGACGACGCCACGTTCCAGCGCTTCCTGGCGCTGTACCGCGCCGCCGACCTGCACGAGGAGAAGGACCGCATCAGCCGCGCGCTCGGCGCCGTCAACGACGTCGCGCTGCTCAACAAAGTGCTCGACTTCGCTATATCGGTAAATATTTACAATGCAGATATCGTTTATGGGTTTTCGGTCCCTGCAAACTCAGTCATAATTCAATGAAATGCATTTAAACAACATTGCAACATTAGTTGAGCGAACTCGGTGCGAGCGCTTGCACTATTACTATCTTTTTCCGATAATTTATGACTGAGTTATTTTCGCACAGGTGCATTTATAAACACTTATTGTTTCCCCATTTCAGGATGAAGTGCGATCCCAAGACACTGTCTTCGTAATAGTTTCCGTAGCCGTCAGTAAAAATGGTCGCGATCTCGCTTGGCAATTCTTCAAGGACCATTGGCAACAGTTTATGGATAGATATCAGGTAAATAATAAATATTTAACATAATATTTCTGCAAACTGACTACTAAGCTATTGTGTATCCGATTTTAAAGAAACTGCAATTTATGTGTCATTTTATTTGATAACAGGGTGGATTCTTACTGGCCCGCCTGGTGAAGTCGACGACGGAGAACTTCGCGTCGGAGACGTGTGCGCAGGAGATCGAGCAGTTCTTCCGCACGCACGCGTCGCCCGGCACGGAGCGGTCGGTGCAGCAGGCGCTGGAGACCGTGCGCCTCAACGCCGCCTGGCTGCGCCGCGACCTCGCCTCCACCACCGCCTACCTGCACTCCTACCACTGACGCCCGCAGCCCGCAGCCATACCATCCTAAGCTTACTTATACGTTAACTATCTGCCGCCGAATATATTACTATTTTGTTATTGCCGATAGTAAATTATTTGCAGGACCAAATGATACAAGACTGAAAACTACAACGAAATCTACAGTAATGTTTTATCTAGCATTATCATTTTCATGATACTTTATGTTGCATATTTATTTTCGTTTCCTTTTACTTAATACTGTAATAAACAGAAGTAGTATCTTCTTTTACATAATATTTTTTTAGTTTACTTTTAAATAGTTATTATTTGATAATTGGTGATAGCTGATTTGTTCGGTTTTGACATTATCATGTTAATATTTCGCTAGTGAAACCGCAGTCCAACTACGAATACTGAGTTATTATTTTGTCCACAGAAAAATGGTAAAGCAAAGCTAAAATTATATTGTAACTGTAGTTTTGTCAAACTTTATTGTCCGGTCAGACAGATAATTTAAATGATACAAAATATCTACAATTTACACATATGCCGAAATTCTGTTACTAATAATACAAGTGGAAGTTCGAAACCTAGATTGATTTCTAGTATGTATTTTATTGCTAGAAGGTATAGTGCATAGAGTTGTTACACTCAATGTTGTTGCAAAAGAACTATTCTTATATACATAGATCTAGCATACATGTCTTTATACAGCTGTAGTTTAATTTAACATTAATATTAATTAGGGTCTTTTTACAAAGCTTTCGATTTCTTTGTATATTTAAAATGGGGCTATAGCACTCTCTGAAGATGCAAGTTACTAACGCTAGCGTGTCAATCTCCTTTCTAGGTGTCTTCTTGAAGTTAATAAAGTTGTAATCTGTGCATCTAAAATACGCCAATTTGATCTTGTCACGAGGTCAACAATTTACACAACACAGGTAAATCTGAGTTACATATTAAATTAATAAAATTTCAACAGCATTTCATTGTAAGATTGGGCATAAAATATTATCAAATTTCTTATTAGAATAGATGATATGCAAGGATCTATTTGGCATTGAGACAAGATCAAATATACTGAGTATAGTTCCAAAAGGTTTGGGCCTAAGTCCTACGTCGTATTTTGTAAATGTGTATAAATATTATTTAATTTTTGTTAAACATGTTAAGTGTTTACTATGTATTGGTGCTGAGTGCATTTTTGTTTTCTTTCAGTTCTGTAGGACTGAGTAATTTTGGTATGTTTTAATCGTTGCCAGGAAGCTACTTATTTGATGCATTTTACATACCTATATGTAATTTATTGGTGGTTTATAGAGACATTGTTATTTCTAAAGAAGTGAATCTAATTTGCATAGATAAAAACTTATTGTATTTGTTCGTACGTAAATAATGTGTGTTCAAATCATTCTCTTTATTTATTTGTTGACATGCAAGCTTAGTCAAAATTGTGATTTTGGGGCTATAACAATTTAAAGTTACCATTAGCGTCGCATTTGTTGTCATCATTGATTTTTTTGTAAGACTGTGTTATTGCAATAAATCGTACAAAATAATAAAATGACTTTTCTATTACCACATCTAACTGTGATGTTATTTTTGAAATGTCTACAAGGTCTTGGCGAGCACTTTAATTTCATTCTTTGGTAGCCAAGCTGGAGTCGGGCGCGAACTAGTGTATTCGACAGCATAGAATATTTACATGAAGTAAAATCCTTTAAAAATCCTCGGGACGCCGGTGAAACAGTGTGGAACAGCTAGTACATCTGAGATTTAACCAAAATGTGTGTTGACTGCTTTATTCGTCTGTTATTTGAGTATTTCAATTCATCTACCACATCTATATTTTTTATTTACTGAATAATAGGCGCCACTGGGACAAAATAATTATAACACTAATAATAAAACACAAAACGGACGAAGTCGCGAGCGACCGCTAGTTACTTATAATAAAGCAAGAAATGAAACAAATGTATAAAACAGTACATCTATATTGCACTATAACATCTCACTGAGTATTGTACAAATTGTGTATCATTATTACGAAAATGGATTATACTAAAATACAATCATTACACAGTGATGCCAATGAAATAGCTAGCGGGTGCATTATCACAACACAAACTAAGAGGTACACAAGTACATAGGGCACAAGCACTCCTTGCAACATCGGTTTATGAAAAAACTTATATTCGTCTGACAAACCCCTTGGCATAAGGGCACGATGGCGATGACTTTATATTTTATTAAATTATAATAACTAGTAATAATTCGTTTTCATAAGTCACACAATGTGAATATTATTGCGTCTTGTTAAAGTTGATCAAATAGCTAAGATTAGACGAGTCGCTTGTTCCAACTTTTACGTCACGAGTATGTTTAAATAGGCTTTAATCTATAATCTATTGCTTGTACGTAATATACATATAATTTTAATTACAACCTTTTATAATGCAGAAGTCAGATCTTTCAACAACATTTAAACTTCATTATTACATTTAATAGACTTCTTACTCATTAATTATAATTATTATGTACAAAAAAACAGATTTATACATTAAAGGTTCAGGTAAATACACGAATCCACGAAGGTAAAGGTACTATAGGGATGTTCAAACAGATGAGTGTTACCTGTATCCATATATCTATACGTACATAGACTTAATACTACCTAGTGTCCATAATATTTATTATCTAAGATGATACTGAATATTTGGTAATATCTCTATGAAATCTGTTTACTGTGCAGATTTGAAAGTTAATTTAAAAAATTACAACCATTTTTTATAAATCAAAAGAAGTAACAGCTTATTAGAAGCAGAAGATATTTTCCAAACATTCCGTATGATCTCTAGTTAGGCATGTTATACACTTATGAGGGTTAGAATATTCAATCTGTAATATGTAAAACTTTGACGTTATCAGATATTATGCCTGTCTGAAGCAATGCTGTGCAGACCCACACAAGCGTATAGTACGCCTCAACCACGATGAAACTTATTATGTATGATTAATATCATGTAGCTTTGCGAAAATTGACAACATTAGCATTATTACCATAGATCCCGTATTTTTATGCAAGTTAAACTATTGTAACAGGTAAACTGTTAGCTTTATTTGAAACATTGTTTTTTGAACGACCGATGGACGTTGCCTTATTAATTGCTTTAAAACTTTGGCGCTATTGCAGAAAAAGTACAACACGCAGGCTTCCGTAGAAATCAGGATATGTCTACTGGAAACCGGAGATCATTTTCATAAATTGAATATACTTTTTAATGCATGAATTACCTATACCTATTGTATGTAGTATGTGATGTTATTCTCTATTTCCTTTTTATTTTGCAAAATGTTCTAATCCTAAATCCACGCACTTAATATAAATACTTTTCGTACAGGCACAGAGAAAAGAGAGCATTTTTAAAGCAAATTGATGAGCCAACGTTCAGACAGTGCTGATCAATTAATTTTTTTCTTTATCTGTGTTTGTATAGTACCATCAGCATTAAATACATGCAAAAATATTCAACTCTCTTATCTTCAAAATATAAAGTATTCTAGCTTACCCAATTATAATTGTATAGTTATTTATATTTAGCCGTTTTTAACGGTCGCAAAGAAGTAAACACTTACAGGAGAGTCAGCCAGTTGGAATATTAAAATCGTTTAATGCTGACTGTACTAAATATATTTTGTAAAAATACAGTAAAAGATCGTCTGCTTACTTGTAGTACCAGTCAAATACATTAATATAATTTCGGACGGTATTTAAGTAGTGGTGTTTATTTGGTACAGCTCAGTGTACGTTCATGTGTTGTCCGAGTTGCGGCTTGCGTCCCTAACGTTTGCGGAACACGTCACTGTCACTTATATAAATAAATAAATATCAAAAACAATTGATTGAAGTTCATTACCACTGCTCACGTGATCTCTCAAAACATCAACGTTCATAGCAATATTATTCAGTAAGTAGAACTTTATAAAATTTGTATTTATTCCACTTATTGCATGCAGTTGTATAAAATAATAGCTGCACTTACAGGTTATTCATAATATTAATAATGAAATTTCCTTTGTAAAGAATGTAACCAATAAAATCAACTTTACTTTGAATAGCTATTGTACACTATAGAACAACAGTTAGGTTTCATATCTGTGAGCGATTATATACTGTCTCTTCTGTACTATACACTATTCTTCTACATACAACTTTTGTTGAAATATAATTACACTATAGCTAGTTTAGGTTTAATAAAATAGCAAAATTAAAAATAGTTGTTAAAATAAAGAATGACTAGAGCGAGAGATAGATAGAAAAACTGAAATATGATAAGAAATTAATAGCTGCTAAAAAGAATCCAGTTCTTCTCTTTCTGGATATCACGATTTTATACCAGAGGAAATTAATGATTATTGATTCGATATACTTGATTCAAATAAGAAATAAAATGTGTATTTACTTACTCACAATACACAAGAGGTACAAGGGTACATTAATACTGCATTTCTCTGAAAAACGTTTTAAAAAACAGAATAGTTTGTGAGACATACAGTACAAAAGCTGTCGAGTTTAAGTCATAAGTTTCAAATATCATTCTGTCGCTGACAAGTGTAGACGAATTAATGATAAAGCATGTTGTTTTAAATGCATTGCATATTGCTTGAAATATGTTAAGGGAGTAGTTATGTAAACAGTCCTGCATTTTAATATCAGAAGTCATATTTGTAGTATGTACAATAGTTCAGTAATGTATTATTATGGGATTTCTTATACTATTTATATTAGTATGTATATAAAATTGCCATTCCAGAGAAGAAGTTGTTTAAGTTAAATGTACATAGCAGACATTTATTTACATATGAAACATCTGATAACTGACATTTAATAAAAATAAAATATATTTCTATGTGTGAATAATATTATTAGCAATCTATAAATTACACTTTAACTAATGGACATCACCAAATCTCATGATTCGATTTCAAATGAATTACACTATACATAAAACCACACGTATTACCTATTCTAAGATGTCTCCTAATTGTCCCAAGTGTGAACACTTTTGTCGCATCTTTTGTACGAACTATATTATAACAAGCAGAATTTATATTTCTCTTATGAAGCAATATAGTGCAGTTTGCGTACAAATTATGAACAAGACTGATTACACTTTAGGATGTATAAGAAAACGGATAGTTATGCTTTCTCTTATAATATATAATTCACATCATTTTTGTAGGTTTTAAATATTGATACTTGTTAGGCATTATCAATAAAATAAACACATATAAAAAGTAATAAAAACAATGAGAGTGCTATGTGTGTGTAAAAATTTGCTAGATAATAATTATCTTAGTTTAAACAAGGTTTATTATTATTACATTTTATCTTAACTCGGATATAATGTTAGTCACGTCGGTACACACTTTTTAATGCTTTAGTATTTTTGTTACAGATGGAAGGTTATACATATAGGCAGATTAGAAATTCCTTCGCCAGACCCCTTCCCTCTTATTATAAAACGCGGTATCAAATAAGTATCGGCTTTTGTACTACCTTTAATCCACCTTTAAGTACGACCTTGAAAAAACGTTATTACAAAACGCAGTTTATCGCAAGTCCTATTACTATCTGTAGTACAAAAGATAAACCATCGAGCCCCCTAGTTTAACTGCAGTACTTAGTCGACAAACGTCAAGTTCCGACATTATTTACTTTTGAGGTTATTTGTTTTGTGATGAAAAAAACGAAAGTGGATATAAATATGTGTGATTTGGAATACTTGGATGTGTTAGAATACTATTGAGAGTGTCCGGGGACCCAACAGAATGCGTCATCGACAAAATCTCTTCAAATTACCTGACGACAATTTTCGATATAAATATCGATTTACGTTTTTCGAAATAATAGTCAATTGAATGCATGATGATAATCCAGGATGATCCTATGATGCTCAACTGGGCTCGCCACAAAGTAAGTAGCCTTTACAGTGCAAGTAGGTTGCCAAAACATCCTAATTAGTTGTATACGAGTCAAAGTTTTTATTATGGATGTTTGTTTATGTTCCACACATAAACTACCACATAGATTTTGATGAAACTCCGAAAATATATCAGATTATCATACAGTCTATTGTTTATTTGCAGATTCAAGACTATTTTGGCGTTTTGCACGCCGTATCTCTGCCAGTAATATGCAATGTTTGTAAAAGACTGGAAGCTTGCTAGAATGTACAAAAATGCCTAGATGAGAAAGGGAACAAGATTGTGTGATGAAGAACAGTGTCCAACATGTAGCAGTGCATTTGACTGTATAAATAGACATCGGAATAAAATATAATTTTCTACTTTTATGTTGTTTCAAATGTTTCATTTTCTTTTGGTAATTTAATGCACACGATATTCTGTGTGTAGGTAAGTTATTGTGCACTTAATTTTGAAGAGGTTCTAATTAGATGCACAACGTCTTATTTAATCATTTAAATCAGGATGAAAATAATCCAAATTATTTCTAACCTAAAAACAAAACAACTTGGATACGCGCGCTGGCGTTCCGTTATACGCGCAAACTCGATAGTTGTTTAAAAGAGAATAATTGGATCATGTATATCGTTAAAAGATACTAGAAATATAAAATTACCTTTAAATAATAAAAAGTAATATTTTCAACTGCAGAGATATTTTTTTTATTATCATAGTTATTTATTTTTCATCAAAATAGACTTAACAAAATAATATAAAAAGGAACGGCGCATAGAATTCGGAACGATTGAGCGAATGATTTAAATATTTGTTGCTTATAATCTGTGGATATTATTTGAACCACACACACACACAGACAAATCGAAGTACTAAACAGTCTTCTCTTAGTCTACGTTTTGTAATAAGGATGTCAAGACTATCGTAAGTACCGTAACAAACCAAGACGTCTTCAGTCGGGTTTAAACCACTACTTGCGGCAGTTTTTATAATAAGAGGGCTTTAGTTCAGGTGATCTGAGAGTGAGAAGTAATAGTTCACGACATCCACCACAACATGACATCACACAATTTGAGCAATTGCTTAGGAATAAGATCATTCGAAAAGTAAACAATATCTAC
This sequence comes from Helicoverpa armigera, assembly GCF_030705265.1. Lineage (NCBI taxonomy): Eukaryota > Metazoa > Arthropoda > Insecta > Lepidoptera > Noctuidae > Helicoverpa > Helicoverpa armigera. The sequence goes on along the minus strand of NC_087130.1, from coordinate 7,002,485 downwards.
AATAATTGAGATCAAGAACGCACTTAGGTAAACTATAAAGGAGAATGTTAGACTTTTGAATAATACTACAATGTACTAGCTATAGTTACTATTCAAGCGTAGTTGAAAAAGTTATTAATTTTAACAAGGTGTATAATTGGTGGGTTACCTCACTTATATAACTACGATTCCTTCATTAGTTTGAAAACTAGGACTAGAAGCGTGAAGTCTTGAAAACAATAAAAATGCAAATGATTCGCATCTGTATGACTAAAATAGAAGATACAACACAAGAGTATTAATAATCTACCATGACGTTACTCAACTGTGTACACCACACGATCATGAGTTTATGGACGATTCCTCTTTCGATTTATTTCTATTATATTTTTAAGTACATCAACATTTCGCGTAAGACAGCATGTCTCCCGGAAGTAGTGGTTGGCGAAGCAGACTCTACGCGTCGTTAACATATTTAGGGTTACAGACTGTTAAAACTGTAGCGCAAACCTTGTAACATACTATACTATTCATACCCCTAGAAATTCAACAATTTAATATTCTGACAGTCGGAAATCTACATAAAACAGGGAACATCTAGATATCAAAAGAAAATATTTCCACAGATTTGTACTGCGAAATTAGTGTAAGGTGCAACAACGACCTAACGTCTTGTGGCTAATATAAAATATGTAGCCCATAATGTATGTAATGTGTTTGTGACTGGTGGTGTAAATGCGGATTACAAGGTACATAAAGAATAGCTTACTCTATGATGAGGCATCTCGGTAAGTGTTCGTGGAGATAGTCGAAGAGTTCAGGCGAGGCGCCGGGGCAGTTCGTCAGCTCCAACTCGCGTAGCTGTCGCAGCTGTATGAGGCTCGACAGCCCGCCGGACGTCAACAAAGGACACCCTGCAAAGAGGTATGTAATGTATATGTAGCTAATACCGCAGTTAAACATGCAAAGGGTTCGTTACACAATGCCGTGCCGATCAATAAATTAGCAAGGTTAAGTTTACTGCGGTGAGTTCATCAATGGGTGCCTACTTTATTTAATATACTAAGACCTATTTTGTTTTCTGTGCCCAATTTTTTTCTGTTGTGACGGATTGGGCATAATTGTAAACTATTTTTAATAGTTGGCTAACCAATTTTTTTTTCAATTGGGATGCCCAGGTAACTGGGTTGTGGAGGTCAGATGGGCAGTCGCTCCTTGTAAAACACTGGCACTCTGTCGCTACCGGTTAGACTGGAAGCCGAAAATTGGCTTACCAATAATTTTCAACTGGGTTGTGGAGGTCAGTTAGGCAGTCACTCCTGTTAAAACACTAGTACCCCGCATCCAGTTAGACTTGAAGCCGACCACAACATAGTTGGGAAAAGGCTCGTGAGATGATGATAATACTATTTTTCAAAGTTGTCTTATCTGTTTTGAGACTAGTGTAAGCTTACCGGCGAGGGACAGCAGCTGCAGCGAGCGCATGCCGCAGAGGTGCTGCACGCCGAAGTCGCGCACCTGCGAGCACCAGCGCAGGAACAGCGCCACCAGCGACTGCATCGTGCTGATGTAGCCCACGCCGATGTCCGTTATGTGCACGCATCTGACAACAATACGGACATATTGATCTCTGACAATTACGCGAATATTAGACGTTTAAAATTTAAATAAAACTACTTTTACGGATATTATCGCGTTACGTGCAGTCTGCTGTAGTTTTATTCAAACAATTCATTTGGCAATGCCTGTGATATATGAGCCTTCTTTGTTGTGAAATCATCAAATGACATTCATCACGCCATAGTTGCAGCCCACCATGTGCCTTCTGGGGCTCTTTGTGTACCAGGGTCGCGATAACTCATTGGAACTTTTGGTAACTTTTTTTTATTACTGGTTGTTTATTGGTATTGTATCGTTTAGTGCCACCAGCTACTGTCTTACGCTTTCCTTTGAAAGTAAGCACACCAGAAAAAATATACATAACATTACCTATTAATACAAAAATATATAAGCAAAAACTCCAAATCTCAAATAAAAAAATAGAATTGGTTCTCGAAAAGATACAAAGAAGATCACACACACCTGTCCAACGTAAGCTCCTCAAGATGATTGAGATCGCATGCGATATACTCGAGCGCGTTGTCAGTGACGCGCGGACACCAGCTGAGGTCGAGACTGCGCAGGCGCGGCAAGTTCTCCGCTAGCAGTTCCACGCCCTCGTCCGTCACCTTGCTGCACCCGCTCAGGGATAGCACCGTCAGGTTCGGTAGAGAGTGCACTGGAATATTATATACTTTATATTATGTATCCGCCACTGCTAAACAGACTACACATGTCTCGAGTTCAGGTTCGATTCGAGTCTAGATGGTGATTGAAATCCCCCGTACTCTGGAGGGTACGTTGTTTGTCGAATGGTCATCCCATCGGACTATGACAGTGAGGGAATAGAGTACCTGCACACAGCTGTCTGATATTCTTTCAGAACCGAAACCGTTGCCGATAAATAGGCGTTGGACCATTATTATTTATACTATGTAGCCTCCCATAATTGTAACCTTCTTATCATAACCAAAAATTGAACAACGTATTTGATTATTATGAGTGGAATTAAGTCACGTTACATTGTTTACTTTAAAAAATTGCCATGACATAAGTTAACTGTGAAGAATTTATATCACATTTATATCACCGTTTCTAATTAATAAAATGACTATAGCAGCACTATAGCAATAGCAATGACTTATTCTCCTTTCATGAGTAAATAATAAATTGTTATTTTAGATGCAATTGTACTAATTTTGTTATGTGCCTGAATCATTAAATATCATAAATTATAAGGAGATATTATGTAACTAAAGAAAATATCGCTACTTACTTAACCCATTCACCAGTAATATCTAGTCATCATTTTATAGCAACTCTCTAATTATATATTCATTTATTCATTACATAATGTATAGTTACGGAAAGTACTAAAAGCAAGGAGGCTCAGCCTACGCCGAGCCCTTTCTCGAGCTAACTCGCTAGATGACTCTTGACCTGAATACATATGGAAGTCGGCCGGGATCGACTCGCAGTAATTGGGTGCCTATTGTTCGGCTCGGAAAAGAAGCTATAGATATTCCTTTCATCTATTTCTACTTTAGCCCGCGTGGAGCCGTATTCTTACTTAGAATTGAAAAAAAGTATAACATATCTTTCGGTATATATATCCTACTAAACCACACTAATATGTACATTACAACAAATGCACAAGTTTGTATGCATGTATGTTTTTTGTTCCTCTTTTACGTAAAAATAACTGAATTTTTATGACACTTAGCAGTAATAGATCTTATATATCAGAATAACAAATAAGCCACTTTTTCCCATGCTGGAAGTAGTTCCCTCAGGACCCTAGTTTTCTCACAATATTTATTTCTGTTTGTTTAAATTTGAAAAATTCTTTCACTGTTAGAAAGCTATGCTCTTCCCAAGCAACATAGGCCGTATTTCGTACGAGATACGGGTGAAACCGAGGGAAATCGGGTGGTATAGTATATATAAAATAAGGAACAAAAACTGACCTATATTAACAACGCCATGGTTAGTGAGCTCCCAGCAACTGTGCAAGCGCAACACACTGAGGGAAGCGCTCTGCTTCGGCGAGAAGTATCCTAAAGCGGCGTCCGTCACGTGGTACGCTTGAAGAGAAAACTCATACAGCGATGGTAGAAGTTGCGCTACTGCCCCGACCTGTGGATGAAATAAATCATTAGTTTTGGGTACAGAAATAAATTGCATTGAAAGATTTCGACGTATTGAGAACTTCTTGATTTTTTTAAGTTAGCAAAAAAATTGAGGAATTGATGAAAGTAAGCAAAGTTAAAGTGTGTGAATCCATAGATTGATTGTCACAGAGCGATACGCGTAACGCAGTGAAATCGCTACGTCGCATCGCGTCGTACGGGTGAATTGGGATTGATCCGTGTAAATTAATAGCAGATTGACACTGAAATATTTAGTTGAATTTGGATTGATATACCCAGACGCATTTTTTATACCTTTTAGAATTTTATTTGAAGATTTTCTCAGAAAGATTCTAAGTGATTATTGCAAATGTTATGTAACTCATACTTACAGCCTCGTCAGCAATGTTAATGCAATCAGTGAGTGTGAGAGAGACAATTCGTGGAGTTAGGCATGCCCACAAACCAGCCTCGGTTATTTCATTGCATCCAGTTAGTTCTAGCTCAAAGAGGACCTAAAAAGATATATGTTAATCTTATTAGAATTTTATATATTTTTATGTATGTGGTAATTATCTGAATTGCAGATACTAATGGTATGCACCTATTAAGCAGTTCTCAGGATAAATAGCAATTAAAAAATATTTTTTTACCTGAAGATGATCCAAAACAGCTTCCAGCCCTCTGTCAGTTATTGTACATCCTTTTAAGCCAATGGCATGAATATGATGGGCTGACAAAGGAAACTGTCTTATAAATTCATTGATATCATCATCAGAAGCAGATACTAAGACTACTCCACGTATGCCTCTCCTTATCAGAGAGTTGTAAAATCTTTGCATACAACATCCTGTGGCTGACCGTAGCTCTCGACAATCAAGTACGGCAACGAGGCCATTCCACCAGCGTGGTGAAGAGTACAGTATATCACGCCATCTGGTACACACTTGTGCAAGTGACCTTCTATCGTTTGCATTGAAGTATAGAAAAAACTTTTCTAGAAACCGCTCTTCTAAAATAAATTGATTCCAAGACAATGGTCTGGGTGATGGACGGCGGCGACGCGGCACTCGCGGCGCGGCGGCTGCGGCAGTGGCCGGGCCGCACAACGCATTGGCGACGCGTTCGACGACGCCGGGCGAACGCTTGCGGCCGCGCAGGCCCAGGCCGGTGATGCGGCGCGACAGTTCCGCCGAGGCTCGCTCCACGACTCCCTGCGCCGACACTGATGACATCTTCACCTTGACGCGGCGTATAGTGTCAGCCGCCGGCCGCCCGCCGCCCGACCCTGCGCCTCCCGCGCCGTGCTCACAACCCGCCACCGCGCTACTGTACAACAATATCTTACATTGAAATTTAAGTAAAGAATAAATATGTATACTAATAAAGCTACAGGTAATCAGCTCAGAAACTACTGCTTTGATTTGAAAAAAACTTTCCATACCTATTTGATGGACATTTATTGAGAAGAGTTACTTTGTAGTTTCACGAGTAATTACCTCAAGCAATGAATTTTCAATGGTCACAGACAAGTGTGTCATCATTATTCCCATGTGTGTAGTAAATAAAACTAACATCATAGTATTGTACATACACCCTACATTTTGGGCATTTATTTTTCATTGTAGAATTGAAATCTTTTCAGTGCCATTATGGAGTTTCATGTCTTTGAAGTAGTTCTTTTAACCCCTAATATGCCAGTGGTGCATGATCCTTGCGAGACACAATTGATTTTCTATTGTTCTCTAATTAGCGGCATTAAGCAGTTAATTATTTAATCATTTTCTTGTATAAAATATTAAAGTTTGATAACAATATTGATATCTCTTACATTTTTCTGAAACTAGTAGACTAGAAGGGATCAACAAACCAGTTTTTAGCATTTGCCTATATTTTAAAACAACAAAATGAATTTAATCAGCCCTGTGTAATGCCAGTTGAACTAAAAAGCATATAAACATGTATTTTAAATTAATTTCTGAGTACAGTGGACATTCATAAAATACCTTTCTCATTCTTCTTGAGTGACAACAAATCAAATGTTTATAAAAATCTAGATGTTTTATCGCTAACGATAGAACAGTTAGTTTGTACGGCGTTACTCGTTAGCGTTACCGTATGAATATGTTGTGGAGATCAACAAGGATTATACAAGGCACCTATAACTAGGACCCGAGTTTGCTTACATAAAAATCCGCAGGAACCTCGAACAATCTCATCATTAATATTATTTGTGACTACTAAAACTTACCCTGCTATCGAGGTTTATTTAGGAAATCATTTCAAACATTCGAATATAAATAAAAAATCGATTTACTTCAAAATTTACCTTTAACTTCTTTTCTGGAAAAATATAAACCATCGTATGATATCTGCAGCTGCACTGAATATAAAACTTTGTTATGGTTAATTCAACATTGGATTTATAATGTTGAAATTAATTTTTCACGAAATTTTTACAGCTACAAGAAAATACACTTGAATTCACTCACTACTAGTGTTGTCAGTCAGGGGACTAAAATTACTAAATATTGCGTTACGTCATTGAATCACAGACAAACTGATACAATATCGATTGAAACTTACTACTGATTTTGCAAAGAAAAGAATAATCGTTTGATAAAATTATCTGGAAAATCCGTAAATCCTAGACTTAAAATAATGCCGGTAACTACAAATAGTACCCAAAGATATCGGGCAAACGGGCAAGAATGTTTTTTAGACAGACGGTACAACATCTGTGGAATAAATGTCATGCCTTATAAAGTCTGTGTCAAAAACAGTCAAAAAGAAAAAAAAAAATGTCTGTGGTGGTGTTGTGATTTGAGAGTCTGTATTGTTTTCTAACCTAAAATTATTATTATCTGGAGGCCGATAACCGCTAAACGTTTAACTGAAATCGTTGCAAAAAGAAATAAGGAATTAGTTTTACGTAAATAAGTCTATGTATCAAGGAATTTGTTTAAAAATAGCAAGAGTCCATCCATAATTCGTCACAACGATGGAGTTCCTGGAGGCTATGCCAGTTACCTTCAAAGAAATTACACCAAATTATAATTTACCCGATAAGTGGAAGGAAGTTATTCTAAACACAGGTAATTATAGTTCATTACTATATATTTTTACCCAAAAAAGTGGATAGGCATGATTAATTCTACCTTAAGATTTGTGAAAACCGTTAAAAGTATATAACTCAAACCATTTATTTTAGGTGGTACTCATAGCACTTTACAAGACATCAAACTGCCACAAAAAGCCGGTGGATATTGGTACAAAGATTCCAAGAAGGTTTATACTCGAAATCGATTCATTTATTGGTAAGTTTTATAAGTTTGGACATAAATGTATCACATCTTAATAATTTGATTTTAACCTTGGGTTTTGTTGATTGCTTTGAACTTGTTTTCAGGCAAACAACATCTGATGCAATAGAGTTGTCTGAAGCTTCCCTAGATATCAATCTATCGTCCTGTAACTTGAGATGTAAAGTAGCTGCAGGCACTCCTCCGCTGAGCAGTATAACTGTGTATGAGAGAAGTGCATCCCGTGACGTGGTCATCTTGGCTGCAACTGTCTCATCTGTGCACAGATTAATATTCCCACATCCAGCAACATTGGATAAAAAGGTAACAATCTAATACATAAATAACTTGCTTTAATTGAGGTACTTAATTTGTTCTTTAGTATTTTTATTATATCTTTACTTTTAATTCTTTTATATGTTCCATTTTTGATAATAAACTATTTTATTTTCATTTCAGTCTACATTTGGGTCATTGAGCAGTTCTTCACCCTCTATATTTCATGATATAAGTTCCATAAACAATCCCAGCAATTACTGCATTCTTAATCAATACTCCAATGCAAGTAAGTATTCATTAGCCTTAATTTGATTTGTATGAATCTAATCTATTGAGCATGTGACTACAGAGAGATCTTTTTTTGTTGTAAGTGGGCTAGAAGTCAGAAGCAAATTGACACAATTTTGTTGAAATGTAACAAATTGAAAAAATATTCCTTAAAGATTTACAGCTTTTATTAATCATTTATATGAAGATTGCACTAGCCACTACTTTGTTCATTCTTTGATATACGAAGATATTACAATAATAAACTTCTTTAAATGGTTTTGTACATTTTATCCAAAGAACAGAGTTAAAAATCTTCTACATATTTTCAGCTACAGGTGTTGCTCACACTTGTGCATCCCTGTTAAGGGATAATGGTGAAGCGGTATTTGCTCTGGCATTCGGCCATGGAGGAGAAGGTGGCCTGTTGTTAGTCAAACTGCCTGTAACTGGTTCAGCTGTCACCACTCTATTGAAACGAGAGTCAACTGTCCCAAGATTTTTGTCAGGCCTCACAGGAGCTTTGAGGTAAACCTAATCTCTGCAAATTTTTCATCTTGAAAAGTAAATCTAAAAGCTTTACTAGAAAAGTTTTACTGTAAATATTTACTAAAAAAGCTTTACTAAAAAAGTTTTACTTCTTTTAGGGGCAAGAGTAACACAGATGGTGTTGAAACATATGGAGTTGTGTTGACGAGTGGCTTAGCAGTGGCAATATGCGGCGACACGTGCCTCCGAGCGTGGCCTCTAGACGAGGGCGGCGCGCCTATTGCCGTGTCCGCCCCACTGTCTCAGACATTAGTCAGACCGAAACCACCACGTAAGATACTTTGAATTTTACCTTCTCTATTTTCAGCTTACTATCGATTGATTTTGTATGTCACTGTATATGTGTAATATTTTAAAATAAATCCATATTTCAGCTCATGGCCACATGCTACAAAGAACTATTGGGTCAGATGGAAGTGTGTTATTGGTAGCATATTTATCATTCCCTAGTGAGTGTGAATTTGTTGTCATGAAAATGCACGATGGAGGTTCAGGAGGCGTAAGGTTTTCTCACATCAGCCGTATCTTTGGACCCCAGGTATAACCAGTTTCATAACTGCTTTTCACTGGAAGAGTTTTGTGTCCAATTTGATTTCAATATGTATGCAATTGTTGTTCTAGTTGGACCTCCTCGATTATGCAATTGGTTATGGAGATGGAAGTAATGTGATTTGGGCATTATGGAGTCAGCCAGATGGTGATACAATTATTACAAGTGAGTATTGAAAGAACTTTCGGAGTTAAATAAAGGCAACAACATTACTTTGAGATATATTTTAAAGTCCATTTCACGATAGAAGTCTCGCGGAAAATTGTGGAACTATATATTTTTGTACGTATTTATTGAGCTATCGCTATCGGCACTTCTTTCGTGAAATGGTCTTTACCACGATTGATAAGAAAACTCCATCAAATGTTAAATATGTTTTTTTATAATTACCCACTACGAGGCGCAGCATTTACCTTATACATGTATGCATACATAGCAAAAGATTAGCGACTGTTTTTTACTATGTAGCGAAGTAATGTATGCTGTATGTTTGTGCAGGCGTATGCGTGGGCGCGGAGGCGTACTGGCGCGCCGTGGCGACGCGCGAGGCGGCCGCCGCGCTGCCCGCGCTCAGCACTCACCAGCAGTACCGCGACCGACTCATGGCGCCAGGGCTCTTCCCGCCCGCCGTCATCAGGAAGGCTCTAGTGGTAATTATGAACTTTGCTGGTATTTACTGTAAGAGTTTCAAGAGTTCCAGAATCCACCTCAGTGTTATCCAAATGCTAAATAATTCTAGTGGCTTATTTTACATTTGCAAACTGCTGCTGTTGATCAAACAGGAATAAAACAGTTTTTAGATTTCAAAATCAAATGATGATGCATTCATAATGTATGTAGACTGGTGTTGCGTTGACAGTGGTCCAACGAGCCGCGCGTCTTCATTAGGCGGGCGCGGGTGTTTCTAATGGCTCGGTCCGCCCCTATCGTTCACACTGATATAGCGTCTGATGCACTTGTAACAATGACACTCGTCGCTCGTTCGGCACTGTGAACATGCAAAACAAGACCAGAGCGCCAACGCCTCTCGTCGCACGCGCTTGTGCAGTCTAATTTTGCCCTAAGCCTCGTTCATCAACAGAAGAATAATTTTGCAAACTCCTTTCCAATTTCTTATCTAGATCTACAACCGCACATGGGGCAGTAACGAGCCAGTGGTTGAGGGCGAGCTAGGTGAAGCAGCAGCAGGGGCCGTGCAGGCGCGGCTGCGACACCTCACCGCGCGGACATCGGCGCCCGACCACGCGCATCTCATGCACAAGTATGTCACTCTAGCTGTTCCACGCGTTGTCTAGAGCTGAAGAAAAGAGGAACGATAGTATAAAATTAGAATCTCGAAAAAATACAAAAAAAACTAATAAAAGTGTATTGAGCCTAAGTATTTTAATACTGATTTGTGCGTCGCTTTCCCTTCTTTATATTTTTCTGTATGAGTTGATTTATAGTTAATGTTTCTTCTAGATGTTGGTCAGAGTTGTACAGCTGGTGTATGCAGTATATGGAGAGTTTGCAGAAGCCTCTCGGACTCATGGTGTCTAAACAAGTAAGTGCCCACTAATCAGATCAATTTGTAGCAATGGGAGCTTAACCGAATAACAGTAAGTAAGTAATAACTTTGTTATGTCTGATAGGAATCTGATGTTGAATGCGGTTGGTGGTGCGCGGTGGTACGGCGTGCCGGAATTTCGCTCATTTGTGAATTGGAGCCACTCGAGAGAATGATGCTGTCGCCAGACGTGTCTCTGCTGGATGGAAATGGTACAGAATTATGTAATTTAATAATTAATGATTCTACATATTCGATGTTGGGTTATTTAACTGAGTTCATGTTTGCCATTGCCTTTTGTGCCTCCCAAGGTACGAAAAAAATATGAAAGAGTAGAGTGCATCGTAGCAGCATTTGTTTCTTTTAAACTATTATCGCCATTGTTTTTAACGAAATCTAAAATACGACGATGCGCATCGAGAAAAGTTAGTGCGCTTGAGAAGTACATAAGGGTAATACATAAGCGAGTACATAAGTGTAGGTGTACTCAAGGCTAGCATACAGGGAAGTACATAGAAATAATATATAGGATATGGAGTATTTAGGGGGAATACATAAAGAAGTATATGAGGTTGTTCGAGAGGTAGAGGAGAGGTACATAATTAGAGTATGTAAGGGTAGCAAATTAAAAGTTGAAAATTGTAACGCCCCAACAAAGTTATGGTTGCGAGTTTACAAGTAGCGGCATATAAGTTTGGCGCTGAGCGATACGTGGACGGGATTACTGCGCAAGTGTACTGTCGCGCACGTAATACATTTATTTGTAAAATAACGTTTATGACATTATTTTAATATAAAGCCAAAAGATAGGTCTAGTGCTAAACGAAATGTTTACAGTTGCCTAAGAAATAGTTTTAACAAGTTTTGTGGAAAACAAAATCAATTTACGTTGGAAACCATTTTCTTTACCTGTCTTTTCAAAACAGGATTAGGCATCTTTATTCACTTTTAAGTCACTACACAACAGAAACAAACTTAACTTAACACAAAATTCAAACTTTGACAAATAAAAATTAACAGCAATATCAAAACACTTTATGACGCGATTGTACACGACAAGTGCGCGGCGCGTCGGATTGGCTGGATGATCCGAATGCGACCGGAGAGCCAATCAGCGCTGCGCACGCTCGCCCTTCATACCGCGAGCCCCCCTCGAGTACCTTGATTTTTACTTTTGCGCAATAACGGTCAGCGCTAAAGTTACGTACCGCTAGTTATATTAATCCGTGGTTATACCCCAGTGTCCACTACGGTAGACCCGTTACTAAAGCCATAGTACCTATAAAGAGAGGAAGTACTATGGCGCACACATACAAGCCGCGCGCGGCGCATTTTTATGAAGATAACCTACTTACTTTCTTTATGTATGCTAAAGCTATTGTGCATGAGCAGGTTGCGTGGGCGAGCTGTCCGGTGACGCGGTGCGCGTGGTGGTGGCGGGCGCGCGCTGGGAGCGCGGCGCGGGCGGCGCGGCGGCCGAGCTGGAGCAGCGCCTGTTCGCCGCCGCCGCGCCGCAGCACCGCCTGCTGCCGCGCCTGCTGCACCTGCTGGCCGCGCCGCAGGACCAGGACACGCCCGCACCCGTGAGTACCAACTTCTAGATTCTAGAGTGTTCTAGAAAAATTGTTCTGGTCTCTATTGCGGTGTTGCCACGCGAGTCTTCGTGGTCAAATTGAATCCCTCTTATTGACTTGAAGACTGAATTTGCCATGGGTAATACAATTCTGGCAACGGTGCCATGCTTTCAGAATGCAAGCTATGAAACAAAACAAAATCAGACAAATTGTGTCTGTTTTTCGAGGGCATTTGAAGTCACTGCTTATTTGAAAGTTCAAGTTGTTTAAATGCTTCATAATCCTGACTCTCCTCAATATTTCCAGAAACGCTTTTAATTAATTGCCATTGTACTTAATCTCAATAAAGCTTGCCCAACATCGACATGTAAAGATGGGACCCTTTATTATCCTTTCTCCTCCGTGTTCCACCCCATAATTCTAATCGTTATGATGGATTTTACATTATGTAATATGATTCCACTCTAGTATATATTTTTATGCCATAACTTTTGTGTTTCTATGCTACAGGCTCTAACACCGCAGCAGATCGATGACCTCACCTCCATTCTAGAACCAATCAAGGATCTTCAGAGCGCTGTACTTGAGTTAAACGATGCACTGAGATTAGACGTGCCTGAAATAGATGCCACTAAAAGTGAGTAATGCATAGGTAATTAATTTATATAGAAAAGCATTGTGTAAGAATTGAAATAAAATGGTTATGTTTGATTGCATAGGTGAAGAGGAAGATACCGGTGAATATGACGGTCTTTTAGCAAGTGACCTGGGTGTGGCCATAGTCACTGAAGCCATACGGCAGATGGCAGAGATGAGGTATGTAAACATTACATTGTGATGCACAGTTACTGTACAATTGTATCCAATATCCATGTGGATGATAAGAAATAAATAGTAATTGATTGATTGATTAGGCCTACAATGTAAAACTCCTTTTCAAACACGATGCAACTTATGCTTTGTATAATACATATAATAGGTATGTATGTTAGTCTTTAAGGTATATTATATCTATGGGTCAATACAGCCTGAAAATAAAGGCATTTGATATAAATGTTTACGAACTACAAGACAGCTATATTTGAACCTATGACATGATTCTTCAGATTATGTGTGTATCTTATTCTGATTCAAATGACAGTCGGGACCCACCAATTTATCGCGCTTTCTGGAACATGGAAGAACTCGTCACTGTCGCCGTGACTGCCTCAACTGTGTGAGGTACCTATACTAATGCGAGTGTTATGTCCTTAGATGTCGCGTGGTGCGCGGCGCGGTGTGCGCGCTGGGCGCGTGGCGCGGCGCGGGCGGCGTGCCGGGCGCGGGCCACTGCGCCGTGCACTGGCAGGCCTACCGCGCGCTGCTGTGGCTGCGCGCCGCCACGCTCGCGCCACAGTTAGTATCAGTATATCTACTATGCTAAATTCATCATCATCATCTTCCTGCCCCGTTCCCAAGTCTCTCTGTCAGACGTCATACTTACATCTACTCCCTTTTGCTTCATGTGAGAACATGAAACGTGAGAGAGATTTCAGGCAATCAATCCATCTTTTCCTCGGTCTGCCTTTGCCTCTCCATCCTTCCATATTCATAATTACCTACTACGCTAATTACTACTCTTTAATGACGGCTCCACATTATCGTGAATTCGCGGCAATATAAACACTGATCAGGGGACAAGTTTGAATGCGCGTGGACCCTGAGAGTATCGTCCACATTCACATTCATGCCCATTACGGAGTGTCACGGCACTAATGTGGAGCCTCCATACTGACTTCTAGCATAAAATTTTTCTCTGTTTTACAGCATAAAATTTTTAACATAATGCCATTTTTGGAAACATAAAATTACTATGTACTCTCATAGTGATAATTTTTTTTGATATCTTCGCAAACTCGTTCATTGTTAGCTATTGAAGTGTAGCACTATTTCCAAAGTTTAGAACTAGATTCCCTTTTTAATTGTCATCAAAAAACTTCTACTCAACCAGACCTACTAACATCTATATCATTCTTTTGTCACATACACAGGGCGGCCGGTCCGTCAGAAGCATTCCGGCTAAAGCTGAGCGCTTTAGGCGCGGAGGCAGGTGCCGAGGGCGGCGGCGCGGGGCGCGCGGGAGGTGCAGTGTGCGCGTACGTGCGCGCGGCGGGCGGCAGACGTGCTAGAGACCACCTCGCCAAAGCACGTGCGCCCACCACCTGGCATCAAGCGCTGCCGCTGCTTGCGTACCATCTCGCACATCAACTGTATCCTTTTACTCACCAATATAGAAAAGTCATATTGCGGTGTACTGCGCTTTTCTAAGGTTTCTACTGTAAGGGTCCGTTCACACATACAGATTCTGAGAGCATTTTTCTTTTCACATAGACCGGAACCAATTGGCTGCGTGAGCGAGAGCATGCAATGCAATCGGAGCCCAAACGTCTGCCGAGAAAAAGTACGCGATCGAGCCAGTCAGTCTGAACGGACCCTTGTACATATATGGCGTCTACACTTCAGTCAACAGTTTTAAACGAAAACTGCACTTAACTGTACACTCGAATGAAAGAGTTACTACCGCAATGTAACTTGCATAATTATTTTATTTGCTTAAATTGTATGTAAAATTACTTTCCTGAACGATAACACAGCTGGGCAGTTAGTGGCGGTTTCGAGTTCAGTTGGTGGCTTGCCACTATTGATCAGCCTCGTCTAGTACAGAAGTACGTCACGATGCTCGAGCCGTGGTGCGAATGGAACGCTTGCTCTCGTACGTAAAAATATTTATTTACAGAAACAAAAATACGAAAATTGCTAGTCATTTTCTGATGTTAAACCAAAGCCACCTTATTGTAAAACGTAATTTTTTTTGTAAATACCGGCTTTAGCACTAGGTTTAAACCATCGTCTCCAAAAAGTTAATGGTTTAAACCCAGCACTAAAGTCGCTTCTTTTTAAGACCACGTTTTATACAAAGTGTTAGGCCGCTGCCTCGAATTTTGCGGGCAGCGGGGCGGCAGCTCTTACGCGTATAATCAAATGGACCGGCCCTCGAATACAGCGGCGCGGGGAGTGGGCAACGAGCGGTGAGCTCCAGTCAAACGGTGACCGCCCGCGCCGCCGCCGCTGCCGCCCCGCTGCCCGCAAAATTCGAGGCAGCGGCCTTAGTTTTCAAAGAAATTAGAAATGTACATAATATTTTTTTCTTACAACTATTAATGCATAAAATAATCTTCTTGTTTCCAGGCCAGTTTATTCTCGGTCTAGCACTGTTAGACCTAGATGACGCCGAAAACGCATATACAGCTTTCTGTAAAGCGGCTAAAGGTGTGAGCACAGAACCCTTCCTACGACAATTAGTGGCCGCGCCCGACGCCCGGCTGACGCAGCACCAAGCTCTTGTACTTTATTATATGAAGGTTAGTACTAAAATATAAGTATGGTCATCATAAGAAGCGTTGTCCCACTGCTGGGTATTAGGCCTACCCTCACATAGAGAAGAATACATATAAATAAAACAACTTGACTACGTTTCAGAAAGAAACAACATTCAATGCTTTTTTTCTTCAATTTTGCATTATTTTTTATTTTTCTCATACGTATTATGAAATTGTCATTGACCAGTTAAATTAAAAAATTAAATCAAAAAACTAAAGAGGTGAAATAAATATCAAATTATTAAATACTTTTTACATACATACTAAAATAACGGACCGGTACCTAAAGTTTATTTCTAAATGTACAGGTGATAAAACTGTTTGAAATACATGATGCGGGCGCATGCGTGGTCCGTCTAGCAGAAACAGCCATCAGCATTGCCGATAAGGATGACCCGAACTTGGTGAGTATTCATTTACTACTACTGTCTACAAAAATAACATACATGCGGAAGCTGTAGACTAGTTCCGCTTTTCGTGTCGTCAATATACACATGGAAAGTACATAAATAAGCGTATTTTTGCGTTGCAATGCGGCATGACTCAGCCCATCTATGAACGCCAGCTTAAGGCGGTTCGCCCACGTTTGGCGTTTTGACAACTAGTTCACACATACACACATCACAACTTAACCACATAAAAACATTTTATAAGATTACCTCAACATCCAAAGAAAGTTGCTCCGTGTACATACGTCAGCACATCAACCTACCTTAATCTGTCTTCAATAGATTTTCAGCCTTATTCAATAGTGGAAGGGTAATGTTCGATTGGTCAAATTTGAGAGATTGGGGTAGGTTGACCTACTAGCGTCTAAAATTGTGTAGTAAACTCTTTCGTGTTCCGCAGGCGATGTTCCAGTGGGTGGTGTTCAAGTGGCACCTGGCGGGCGGGCGCACGGCGCGGGCGCTGAGCGCGGCGGCCGCCAGCCCCGCGCCGCATGCGCGACATGCCGCCGCCGCCACGCTGCTCACCACGCTCGGTAAATACACCACGTTTTTCCGACATGATATAATGAATTAAGAATAAAATGAAAATTCCTTGGCATTTATTTTGGCGAGAGGCATCATCATCATCATCCCCCTGCCCTTATCCCAATTTTATTTGGGGTCGGCGCAGCATGTTTTCGCTTTCCATACTTTTCTATTCATAATATATTCGGACCTTAAAATACTGCAATTTGTTTTTAAAACCCTCCTTGGTAATGCTATTGAGGTGGTTTTTCCGCCACGTTGCGGGTAGCCCAAAGTGCTGGTGGAATGCACTATGCCTTAGCTCCCTTAGTCGCCTCTTACGACACTCACGGGTAGGTTCTATTCTAATCCGGGACGGTCACGGTTACTATGGCGAGAGGCTGTGTAAGAAAAAGAATAAAAGATATTAATTTTTTTTCATCCATTCAAAACTATGAGCAGTAATGCCTAACCTGACCTTCAGATGAATTATACAGTCGAACCGTTTAGCATTCTGCACTTGTTTATTCCAGCGTCTCGTCGCGAGCTAGGCGCACTAGTATCATGCGCGGCGCTGGCGGGCGACGCGGAGCGCGCGGCGGCGGCTCGCGCCAAGCTGCACGACGCTCACGCACACAACCCCTACTACGACTTCCTGTACGCGCTACACGTGTCCCGACACCATTATAGGAAAGGTACACTTAGATTTTAGATTGATTCTATCATCTAATAGCAGCTATTTAGGTATTTTGGGAAGGGGAACGCCTTGAACATGGTCCACCTTATTATTAAATGTGGTCTTAAAAAGTACCGGGCTTAGTACTAGATTTAGAACATCAACTTTGATCGAGACAATGGCTTAACCAATTCTAAAGCCGGTACTTTTTACGGACCGTTTTATGATCAGTCGTGGGTGCCTAGCAGTGGATAAAGAACCAACCTCTCGAGTATGAGGGTGTGGGACCGATTCCAATTCAGGCAAATACCAATGTAACTTTTCTAAGTTTGTATGTACTTTCTAAGTACATATATCTTGGACACCAATGGCTGATAAAAAGGTGAAGGAAAACGTCTTGAGGAAACCTGGACTATATAGTCTGAAATCACCAACCCGCATATAGCAATCGTGGTGATTAATGCTCGATCCTTCGCCTTGTGAGAGGAGACCTGTGCCCAGCAGTGGGACGATAAAAAAGGCTACGGTAACGTTTTATGATAAGGCGGGATAATTTCCGTAAAAAAAATCCTGAGTGAAACAGTCTTTAGAATTAGATTCTATCTCTTAGCGGCTGCGGTGATGTACGAGCGCGCGGCTCGTTGCGGCGCGGAGCGGTCGGAGGGCGCGGCGGCGGTGCGGCGGCGCTGCCTGGGCGCCGCGCTCACGTGTCTGCGTCTCGCGCAGCCCGACCACGCCTTCCTCGCCAGACCCGCGGCTGCAGGGAAGCATCTCCAGGTACCTACCAATATTCCTTAAACTTTTTGTCGTTACGGATTGCACTAGCCGCTGATCAGAAAACAATTATAGGCATCAGAGAGCAGCGGGAGTGAGGCCCACACTCTCCGAGGGCAAGTCCGCGAATGTGTTCCTACTTATCTCCTTTTCAAAAATATGGTTAAAATTCTGTATTTTTGACAGGTCATAGGCCCAGAGGAATTAGCTGCAGAGCTTCGAGAGGAAGATCCTGATTCTTTGGACCCCATACAACAAGCATTACTTAGTAAGTTAAAGTTTTGTCGATACGCATTTTGCAACAGTTGACACGAATTTAATAAATCAATAATCAAAAAATTCATGTTTTCTTGTAGGAGGAGATAATATCGATTTTGATGCGTTATATCCAAAATTGAAAGACGCAAATCCAGAAACACTACTAGCAGTATTAAAGAGAACAATCAGTACTGGACAGTTCCTCCCTCACTGGTTTCTGCAAACATATATGGTAAGCTGATAATAATGAAACAATATGTTAGAACTGAGTAACTGCGCTTTTTTTGCGATTTTATAAATCAATCAATTAAAGCGGACAATAGCTCGTAAACATCTTCAAGATCGAAATCTTATACTGTGTATATTTTGCGCACTACAAGAAAACTAATCCTTACACATGTAAAAAAACAATATGAGCCCCGAACGGGTCTCCTCCTTTTGGAAACCACGGCTAGCCCGCCGACCGTCTTTTCTTTTTCATCGAGTCTAACAATGGATGTGCTTTGTTTCACTTGTGTGTAAAAGTCGATTTTGTTCGCTGTTTTAAGCAGCAAAACCTACATATTTGAGCTATTGAAATGAAAAGTGTATTGATGCTTTTGAAGATATCAGCGGCGCGATTCTACTAATTTTACTTAGCGACATTTGTACGAGTCACATCCGAATGAGATCCAATCACGACTCGATTACGATTGAAGCTTATGTGGCATTCCGCAATTTTTTCTTTTAATTAAATTATTGTAGAGTTCTGTCTGCAAATTATTGTAGAGCAATCTACCGGATAGACAAAATGGCAGACCAATCGCAAACCAATCGAATGTCATTGGAATACGATTGGTCTTTTATTGGTAGCAGAATGCCCGCTAAGGTTAAAACTGCTATTGCTATTACATTTTGACATTATAAACTTAGCAGAATCGGTCCCCAGTACTTTATTCGTTGTTTTCCTGTGGAATGTTAGGAGGCGGACGCCGCAGGTTGCGTGCGCGCTCTACTGAGCGGCGGTCGCGCGGCCGAGGCGGGCGTGCAGTGCTGCGCCGCACTGCGCCGCGCGCTGCACGTGCTGCTGCCGCACTGCCCCGCAGCACCCCGCGCCGCGCCTCTCGCGCTCGCTGATCTCCTGCTCGCCGAACTTGCACACCATACCGCTGATCCTTACGTACAACAGGTACTCTACCCATTCATTAAATAAAAGGCTATTTATTAAACGGTTTTATCCTACTACATACAAAGTGTGTCGTACCTAATCACATTAAATTATGTATATACATTAATATACTGGTAAATAAATATATGTCGATTAGCACAAAGAAAAAAATAAAATACGTAAAAATAAAAATAATTAATTTTTCAAACAAAATAAATGGAATAAAAATTTGCGAAATTCTGAAATTCTCCCTTGAAAACATTCGATACTCCTAACTTTAACTCTGTTTTGCACATGATATAAATTATGAAAACGAAAAATGACTCTGTGGCTAAACCACTGAATGGATTAGGTTATTAATAAATAATAAATAAAATTCGCCATAAATTATCATAAAGTATATGTGATAGGATTCAAAGTCATTTATCAATAAAAATGTATTTTTTTCAGGTTTACAATGATCTTGATGGGTTAGTGAAGGAGTACACTAAAGTAGTTATAAGGGTTTCTGAAGATATGAAGCTAGCTCGATTGGAACACGCAGTGAACTAGGATAATTGTTATTTAAATAAGAAATGCTTTTTTTATAACCAACTCGTTTTATTAAATAAATAAATAATTATAAAACATGGAATTAATCTGACACCTCCTCTTACCATCCTAGAATTGATTTATTTATCATACACCATCACAAAATTATATTTACTGACCAGTTATACCTTTGTTACATCACATGACCGTGACGCAAAATTATCTTTAAATCCATATTTAAAGTCACACCTTAACACAAAATTCTTAAACCTACATGGAATTTTCCAATATTACTTTGATATACCTCGAAAAAGTTTTAAAGGGTAATATATCCTCCACAAGATAATTAAATGTACATCTAAGATTGAATTACTAAAGAGAGCAAATAACATCAAATAGGTCCTTGTCATGATTAAATAATTGCCTGGAGATGCACAAAGCGCATTGTCTATGTCAATATTATGGTATAGTATGATTTTAAACGTACTTACAATATTTCGTAGTGTGAAATAATGTTGGTCACATGACTAAAACAAACAGGATGTTTTACTTGCTTGGCTTTAAGTTTGCTTGTTTACTATCAGCTCAAATGCGGTAGTAGCAAGTTAATAGAATACTTTAAGTCACTTATTGTTACACAGTTCATCACAGTTGTTAATGTACCACAGCAACATATTTTTTTCTTTCTTGACTGTCGGTACCTACAGTTTTATTTAATGCGTTTGGGGCTCGGCCTGCTAAGACATAACTACGCTGCATTAGCTCGTCAAGCCATTTGACTTGTACTATGGGGTAACATTACAAAGGGTTCAGGTATAGATCACGCTTATATTGTACGAAGAATTTGTCTATTTTGTCTTGCCATCCGGTTCCGGTACAAGTGGACTTTGTACATGATAGTTAAGCTTAAACATAATATTTTATCTTAAGGAAACTACTTCAATAAGTCTGCCCGATTTCATTGCAGACTATAGGTTTCCTTATCAGGGACTTTAGCAATATTGCTAATTCTCTATCAATGACAAAATTATACACACTTAACTGTTTATCTTAACAACCTTGACTTAATACTTATGTTCAAACAGTCAAGGTCACTGGATCTGCGTATTTGTAATACCTGACTGGATGGTAATCATGTGATTACACGCAGGCATATTACGTCACTCTGTATAAATTATATTCATAAACCGATATAAAAAATTGCCTAATAAAGCAAGAATTTGGCATATGCTTAGATGAGTTAAAGTAACAACCTACTTCCTTTTTATGACAATAAGACGTCTTGTATACGGCACGTTTTTAATACGACCCATAAAAAAAATTCACCGCCGTGGTGTACCTAATTGCTAGATTTTCACGGCAAAAACGCTCTAATTTAGAATAGCTCTATCGAATAGCTCTAATTTAGTACTTAATATAAAATCACAACATATTGTTTCATCATAATTAAGTCCAAAGCCACCAAAGATGCTCCCTATAAAGTATTTAGAAACCTTGATTTAAATCCATGCAAGATTGAGATACGACCTTGTTTAATATCGCAACATTGCAACAAAACTGGTTTTGGTTTGTTTGATGTAAAATTTCAGGAAACTCAATGCCTAGCCATCCGTACTCTCATTATTGTTAACACCAAACGGACTAGTTTTTCGTAAATAATGAACATGAGAGCAGCCGTCATAATAGTCTGCAATAATTTCGCTTCTAAACCACGGAATGCCACAGATGGCTTAGATTTGACGTCCCTAAACAAGGGCTTTAAACTAGTACCAGCACGAAGCCTTGATTGTACCAACTGGAGTGGGTAGGTTAGAGTGGTTGCTACAGCTTTTGCAACAGCACCTATTAGAAATGCAGAAAATGTATCAAATAGACCTTTAGATATTAATTGTCTTTTTAACGCCTCGTAAACCATGAACTGAATTGCTGGGTTCGAAACTAATAACAGGGATGGCACTGTACCAGACCACAGACCCCGCGCGCCTTCCTTTTTAAATAGATCTATGAGCCCTTCTGTCAAGCTATTGTAGGTTGACTTTTCCAGCTTCATTCTAGTGTTAACAACCCACAGTGGTGAAGTGAGAAGAACATTAATGCTGCCAGCAATTAAACCAAACATCAAGTCTTTTAGCGCAGATGTATCTTTCGACGACATTCGACGTAAACCATGGAATGTATAAAAATATACAAAATTGGATACAGAGAGTGACTGTAGAACAGGCGCCAAACCACGGTACAAGGAATCCAATCCTTCTTCACTTGCTAATTTTAGCAGAAGTTCAATAGATGATCCTTGCAGTTTATTGGAATCTTCAACTGGAATTAAATAAAAATACAATTTTGGTTTATTACTTCTAGTTGAACCAAAAAACAAAAAGTAAAGTATGTCATTTAATGTTCATTTGCATTGCTAGCTTTGATTAATTTTAACATGTTTTAAGAAAATACTCAAGACAAATGGAAGTTATTTTTCAAATTATACATAGGTATATGTGTAATTGCAAATATTTAAGGATCAACATGTTAAAATTATGTCACAGTTTGAAGTTTTAGAAAAGAAAGTTAATTTTCCATGTTTATATTTTTGGAATTTATTATGGTGTGTAATTTTTTAAAACTTGCACCCGAACATTCCTAAGATATCAAAGAAGTATTTCCAGGTAACTGATTACCACCAGGAAATATTTCTGGGTGGTTTAAAAAAATACAGATATATGGCCTATCCGAGTTGTGTATGTGAACAATTATAAATAATTCATATCTGAATATTCAAATATATAGCACCATTGAATATTTTACTAGGTACTGCATGTAACTAGCTGTTTTCCTGTGGTTTCACCCATATCCCATGAGAACTTCTCAAACCTGGATAAAATATAGCCTTCATTACAAAATATTCTTTTTATCATTTCAGTCAATGCGTTTAGGGTACAAACAAACTGTAAAATGTTTCCGCTTTATTTCATAACTATAGATTTACTAAAAAAATACAGGAACTAATGCAGTCATTCGGTTGTCTTATATTTTATTTCTCTGAAACTGCATTTCCAGAGACCAAGATTACATTATGTTAGTAACATTATAATACATAACATTATGTTGTCTTTATGGGCCAATGCAGCCTGAAAATAAAGATATTTCGTTTGCATACTTTTAGTGAGAATAGATTATTGTATGAAAAATATGAGGCTCCTAGTCTTGTGGAGCAAATTTAATTTAAGGATTGTTAATACTTTACCTTGTATTCTTGATCTCAAAGTATCCAATGGATAAAACACAGCCATTCCAACTACACTGCCCTGAAAATTTAATTAAGGTGTTATTGCACGGACATATCATGCATTTATTACATTTAAATAGACATATAAGAATTACTCATTTATAGATACGCAGATACGTACTGTAGCTCCTGCAATCGCATGCACTAGGGTTTCGTAACTAAACAATGAAGGCGCCATGGTGAAGGATACTTGAAACACCTCACAATTTTTATAACAATGTAATCATTGAATGAGATTCATCGCACTTTGACCCTGGCGTTGTTTCGTTTCCTTGGAATTAAATTAGTAAAAATTGTAGCAAGACGTCCGGCCCCCTTTGCGACTCGTCTGCCACTGCCCATAGCCCATAGACTACAATAAATTTTGCATAGACTGAAGCGAGGCTGCAATGTCAATTGTCATGTAGACAAAGAGAGATTTCACAAAGCACGAGACGCATGCATGTGAAAAGATCCTTACCAAGTACAGCTCTCGTGCAAAGAAGTCTCCACTAAGCTGTGCTAAGAAGTGTGAAGGACCCGAAGGACCCTACTTTGCCAAGTTGTACTCGTTCCTCATTAGCTCCGATTCTGGATAATCTGTGCGGTGTACCCTTGTGTCCACTGACCTCTATATATACCACTGGGCAGGCTGTTCCGTACGTTTGACAGCAATTTTTTTGTGCCCATTTGAAGCGCCAATATCGTCTAAGCGAGCGTCCACAGAACAAATTTTGACGTATAATTTCAAATGGCTGTGAGAGAAGTGTTTGTTCATTGGTTCACTGTAAAATAATTTTAGTACCACGAACACTCGCTACGTCTAACAGCGCCAAAATGGCGATTATCAAACGGGCACAAAAGCACGTTGACAGCAGCCTGTCCAGTGTATAAATATAGAGGTCAGTGCTTGTGTCATGCTACTGCTCCACCTGCGTCTTAACGCGTTAAATTTTGGCATTACGCAGATGTGGCCAACGTTTTAATGTCAATTTATACTAATGGCAATATAAATAGCATTAAACGTTAAGCGATAACTCGGGTGTCGGTTTTTTGGACGCATCAAAGGGTTTTAGTGCGTAGCTTATAGCGCTAAGTGATGTTGGCTACATTAATGCCATCTCATTGCACGCATGCAAGGACGAGTGTAGATACTTTGTTTAAGTTGTAACTGCATTTTACGAGCACGATAATGGAATGGTCAAATGAGAAAGCTTTAGTTTTTAGAATTATTTTGTGTGTCTGAATTTAATCTCTTTAATGTATGTTAACGCTAACGCAGGTGGAGCAGGAGCATTAACGCGTTACGGGAGCATGATGCTCCTGCTCCACCTGCGTTAGCGTTAACGTTAATGTCAATGGCCAACTACACGTTACTTATAGCATTAAAAATGCGTGTTGGCTACACTTACGCAAAGAGTTAATCCCTCATGAAGTAACGCGTTAACATACATTAAAGAGATTAAACTCAGACACACAAAATAATTCTAAAAACTAAAGCTTTCTCATTTGACCATTCCATTATCGTGCTCGTAAAATGCAGTTACAACTTAAACAAAGTATCTACACTCGTCCTTGCATGCGTGCAATGAGATGGCATTAATGTAGCCAACATCACTTAGCGTTCTAAGCTACGCACTAAAACCCTTTGATGTGTCCAAAAAACCGACACCCGAGTTATCGCTTAACGTTTAATGCTATTAATAATGCCATTAGTATAAATTGCCATTAAAACGTTGGCCACATCTGCGTAATGCCAAAATTTAACGCGTTAAGACGCAGGTGGAGCAGTAGCATCAAAATCAACTCATCCATCAACTGTCAAAAAGTTGTTTATAATTGTTTATCTCGGTTGTTGATAATTGTTTTCCTGTTTTTCAGAATTATGAATGCTTCTTCATTGGTTTTTAACGCTTTTACATCTTGGTAATGTTCACTGATTTTCAAAGGCTTACCGGTAACGTTATTGATATGAAACTAGTATAGTATTTTTAATCAAGACTGGATTATCTTCAACTGCCTTTGGACGAACAGTCTGAATAAATCTACATGAAAAATGAAGGTGTTTATGTCGGAAGATAATCTCTGCGCTCAGAACTTATTGACTCTAGTATCACACGGAAATGCCATAGTTGCTGAGATATTAAGGCTAAAGGACCATAAACCCAGTGCCTACCTGTGAGTATATTAACTGAATCTTAGAATAAATACCCACGATAGTTGTATAATGTCCTGAGACTCAGGCACACTACATCATCCCACCTTAAGCCCATATCAAGCATGTATTGAAAATACTTTAGCATAAGAGATAAAACCGATATTCTCTTGTGCAGTAAATTATGAACTTCTATCATTTCAATGTACAGCCTTGTCCCAGCTTATCTCTGCTTGTACCATTTTTTGTAGATGTCTGGGCTATATGCTGAAACTGTGTGGGTGTAAGCTGTGTGGCTGGGTTGTGTAGCTGTTTGTACCTAACACCAATGTTAAATATAATTTCAGATTAGATAGTAAGGATGTTGTCCAAAAGTATCAGGATGTCATCATGGACTTCAGTTACTTTAAAGTGGCTGATGCTCAAGAAAAGAAAATTAACGCCAGTGCTGTAAGTTCACTATTTGTAAAATATATCTTTCTAAAGCCAAAAGTTAATACTGGAATGGAGGTAATCAAATTTTATTGAATCAACCTTCCATTTTATATTACAGTGGTAATCAATTCAGCCCTATACTAAAATTAACAAAATACAGTCCAATTATAATTATAACATGTGATCATCTACTAATTAAAACAATTTTATTTTCAGAAATTACAAGATTTGGATGATGAGCTAAAAGAAAAATACTTAGAAATAATAAACAGATTCTATTTGCTTTTTGAAAATATTTATCAATACATTGTAGATCTTAACTCCTTTGTTGATCAGCTACATGATAATACCTTTATCCAGCAAAATATTGAAACTGTTCTGAAGGACATTGAAGGCAAACAGTTATTGGTTGGTAATTTTTTTATTTCTATGTTATTATGTAACTAAATGTTACATTATGTTTATGACTATTATTGAATTACAGATATTATAATGAATTTAACTAACTTTACTCATTCACTCACAACTTTATTAAATTTGTTGTTTTCAGTGTGAGAGTTTATACCTCTATGGAGCTATGCTCTTGTTGTGTGATTTATACATTCCTGGTCCCATGAGGGAAAGACTTCTTGTAGCATTTTACCGCTACAGTACAAGCCAATCACAATCCAACATAGATGATGTATGCAAACTTCTGAGAGACACTGGATTTGATCAGCTTAATGGGAAAAGACCTACAGATTATCCCATTGAATACTTTAGGTAAATATGGTTCTCCATTGTTTTCTTGCTGTTTGTAACACACCTACATTTTTATTTCACATTTTAGCCGTGTCTACATTCGTCCTGAATTTGTTGAGAAAGTTGTGGGTAAACTTCGGTCTGAAGACATCTACAACCAACTGGCTGTTTATACAATTCCAGAGCATCAGGCATCAGCTTTGGGCACACAGGCGAGCATGCTAGTTATCTGTTTATTCTTCACTCCCCAATACCTACACACAGATACATCCAAAATGAGAGAAATAGTTGATAAGTTTTTTCCCAGCAATTGGGTCATACCAGTTTATATGGGTGTAACTATGAACATTATTGACTACTGGGAAAATTTTAAAGCTGCTAAGTCTGCTCTGAGCAATACATGTAATGGGAAAATGATTAAAGAAGTATTTGCTAAAAGAGGAGGTTCAGTATCAATGCTGACAACTAAAACACACCAACTATTAAAAGAAGGAACACTCACTGATGATTTTGTGTTGGATAATATAAACAAAATCATAAACCTATTGTTGAACTCCAACTTAGTATTGAGGTGGCTCCTTCTACACAACACTGATGTAACTTTCTATGATAACAATAAAAAAAGTAAACAGCTCAGAGAGCTTGTTTTGAAGGAATCAAATTATGATCCTTTGAAAATTTTGGAGCTTCTTGTAAGTACTGCAGAATTGGAATTGAAAGTCAGGGAGATATTGAATAAATTACTTGAAAATAGGGATTCTGCATGGAATACCAATAAGGCTCTTGCTATTGAAGCAGTGAATAGTTTATCAGAACTATTTTCTGGAGCAAAACCTGTTGCTAAAATACAAGAAAATGAACAACTGAAACTTTGGTTTGATAATATTGCTAAACAAATTGCATCTCTAGGTGAACCAACTTCATCAAAATCTATCAAGAAAGTTACTCAATTGTTACAAGCATTAGACGAAGTCGAAGAATTTCATGGTATAAAGAGTACTTCCACAATTGTTCAGTATCTGGCTGACAGTAAAGATGCATTAAAAAATCTTCTGAGGACTGTATCCTTAAAAGAAGATTCCTTAGTTAATTTGGAAACAATTGCAGATGTAAGCTATGCTTGGTGCACAATTGATTTATACACAAAACATATGCAAGATAGCATTAAAGAGAACCCAGCTGTCACCAGTAGGCTTAGGGCTCTGTTCCTAAAGTTAGCCAGTGCCATGGAAATACCACTACTCAGGATAAATCAAGCTCATAGTGATGATTTGGTGTCCGTGTCACAATACTACAGTAATGAACTGATTAAATATATCCAAAAGGTATTGCAAATTATACCAGAAATGGTTTTCAATATCGTAGAGAAAATAATTGATTTGCAAACTTGGGCAATTAAAGAAGTGCCAACTAGATTAGAAAAGGAAAGATTGAGGGATTATGCACAACTAGAAGACAGAATGGAAGTTGCGAGGCTGACCCACTCTGCATCCACATTCACCACAGGTCTGTTTTTGTCAACAACTCCATTTTATAGGTACATCTTATGGTATGTTAATTAATATATGACCTGCATTATTTTTAGGAATTTTGGACATGAGGTCAACATTAGTCGGCGTAATAAGAGTAGACCCTGCAGAGCTGTTGGAAGATGGTCTGTTAAAAGAACTAGACAGACATATCAGTAAAAAGTTTGTTGAGTTTTTAGAACCTCAAGGGAAAAAATATCAACCAACAGCAAGTAATTTGATGGGCCGACTGCAAAAACTTGCTGAAAGTATGGACGGTTACAGGCGATCTCTAGAATACATACAGGATTATATCAATATCCATGGCTTACGAATTTGGCAGAAACAGGTATGTTTTAAAGTTTTAATGCTTCTTATATGCGTTCCATAACCGAGCATATGATGTATATTGCTTATGTGCATTCCTACCCTGCAATTGTTACCCTGCAAAACCTTTCAGTAATAGATTTGTTATTTTGTACCAGATAACTGCGATCATTAATGAAAGTGTAGCCAAGGAGATAAGTTTCCGAAAGGGAGTTACATTGTACAGCCCCTCGGCTGGCTTTATGGGCAGTTTAGCTCGACAAATACCGCAATTGTTGGACGCTCGGTAAGTGATCATAATATTAAAGTAACATTTAATTATTATAATAAATAATCATATATCGATGTTGGGTTTCAGGATTTGCACGTACGTTAACGTATGCGCAGCCTGGTACGACGTAAAAACACAAAATGAAATAGTAAACAACAAAACCTTCGGAAAACTTAATGATGCCATCGGAGTAGTAGGTCTTCATGGATTAGATACCTTGTATGGTTTCATGGTAAAAAATCAGATGCAAAATGTTCAAGACATATTCAGATCCAGTCAAGACAAAATTCTCTTGGGAAACATAAGTGCTGATATGAAGGACATTGACCAGATTATTACCAAAGGATATAAAACATTCCAACAGTTATCAGATTTACTCGTTTTGATTGGAACCTTACAAATTATAAGAAGGCACATTGCTTATCAGTTGAATACAACTTGTAAATTTGACTCTGCACAGTTGGAGGCTTCACTAAGGACTATGAATGAGTAAGTAACCAATTAAAAGTAGGCTTTAATTGTCACCTAACGTTCTGTACAAGGTGAGTCATGTAGGCACCTTACCTACAGTCAACACTAAAATCTCAAAACCTATATTCATGGACTTAGGATGCTGACTGTACATAGAATCGGACACATCGAAATTCTTACTTGGAATGCTTACAAAAACTTAATATCAGTTACAACTTCAATTTACTTCAAGTATACTAATTGCATTAATTGACTATTAAGAGACACTAGTTTCAACTAAATAATGCTTACCCATTTTAGTTCAACGAAATACTTAGCAAAAATAGAAAGCTGTGTATTTAATGACCATTAATGTTGCAGGTCTATCATTAACGAATTAAAGATATCGGCTCATTCTGACTCACAGCCAAAAGTATCGTCACTACTTATGCAAAATCTGGAAGAGTATTTAGTAAGATGTGGTATTTACGAACCATATGACAAAATTTACGTGAAACATGCACAGGAATTACTGAACGCAGATATGGGTCGAATTCTCGTTGTACTCTTGATATCACAATTACCTAGATTGCAACTGTGCCATACAACAGGTACGCGCATATACATACATACGAAGCCTCATTAAGTACTATTATAACTATGTACTTTTATGTTTTACTAACTACTATTTGCATTCTAGGTGATCTCATAACGAGAAAAACAGGCGATAATATAGATGGGTACCCATTATTAGTGGGGATCTACTCTCTTTTGCGGCAAAGTAAAACTGATAATGTTGACATCTTTGTTGATACTCTATGCACGTATGTAAGGTTAGTATTATTCTTTGTTGTAGTGAATAAATAAAGTTGTTTGTTATTTATGTGGTTCGCGCATTATCGACTCGACTCCTGTATTTATCTCACTCACACTCACAGGCCTTGGGAAGAGCGTTACATTAAAAAAACATGCAAATCGATGAGTAGAGTCTATTATCATTATCGTAATATATTGTTAATTAAACCTAGTTTCTGCTAGCGGTTTCGCGCTCATCGCGTGGAATTCACCGTAGCTAAAATGTAGCTTTCTCGATAAATGAGCTATTTAGGATTGTTTTCCCATTTATTAATATGACACCTTCGAGTTACTCTATGAGCCCTTCTAGGGCTCTCCTACTACACTGAGCGAGTATCCTCGTTCATTTGTAGCGCGAGGCCTGAAGGGCTCTAGATTTTTTGAAAGAATTTGTCCAAGCTAACCCAGCACAGAGCTCTCAGTTCAATATAATATGTATAATCGTTCATTGAACAAGCATGGCAAACCACAACTGTCTTCACATGGATTTGTTTAATTTTACTCAAATACATGCAAAAAAATATATTCTATTTCAGAATAAAACATGCAGAATCACATGACGCTGCTGCTATTATCAGGATTCTACAATTATTTTCTGAAACATTTAATTATCCATTTAGTAAATTGGAGGACAAGCTGCCTTTAATATTGCTTACACATACACTCCAGAAATAAAATGAATATTTAAAGAATTATAAATATATTGTAATGTTATATTATATCTGATTATGTTTAAGATTAAAGTAATATACAATCAATGATGTGTTGACTTAATAATGCCCTTCCTATTTATATTTTCTGCAACTATATTGTTATGAATATGCATAAAATATAATTATCTATAATTTTGTCGTGCTAGTTCTGGATTAAATTGTGAATTATATTTTGGCTTAATTCTAGTATCTTTTACAGTTTCTGGTGCAGAAGGATTATGAAGTCCTTTAAGAAACAACTCTGTTCTATGTCTTTCTTGCTGTTCACGTTTTAGGCGAGCCTCTCTTAGTTTCTGCAATTTTGCATCTTTATCTTCTTTTTTATGTTTCTTGTCTTTCTTTTTATGTTTACTTCTTTTTTCGGTAACATCTTTTGTTACTGTTTTCTTTTTGTCTTTATAAGAATAATCATGAAGATGTTTGAATGCATTTATGGGATCAAGCATTTGTTTCTTCTTCCAGCCAATTTCTCCATGTTTTTCATCTGACTCTTTAATTTTAGGTTTGCCATCTGCATCTTTCAATACCAATTTGTCATAAGTGTCTTTTATATCAGTAGACCTGGAGCCTCTAGCTGTCTCTGGTGGCACCTCATACCAATTCTTTTTGCCCAGGGCCTCATTTGTATCCTGACCAAGATAAGTTAAGTAACCAATTTTTTTCTCATACTCTTCCTTTTTTTCCTTTACATCATTATCATGATCTTTATTTGTGGTTTTAATGGCATCTTCTAGATTTGCAAATAAGTTAATATGTTCAGTAGTTTCTTCTTTCTTAGATCTTGGTTCATCATCAATGCCATATTCTTGTAACTTTTGTCTACTTTTTTGTTTCAACACTTGGAGCCGTGCTTCTCTGTCTGCTCTTTCAACCCTTAATTTTTCCTGTTTTTCTTTTTCTGCAGCTTCAGCCTCATCTTTGCGTACTCTGGCTATATTTTCCTTTGTTCTGACGTGCCATCTATAAACATAAGAATATTAAGGATGATTATACAGTTTTGGTAATCTATACTCCTTTACTAATATAATAAAGGGAACTTTTTTGTTTGTTTGTATCCTACAGGCTCCGAAACTAGTGGACTGATTTGAAAAAACTCTCACTGTATTTCGCAACAGCAATTTATTTAAGTATGTCCGTTCAATAAAAAGGAAAAGAATACCTATATAAGATTTATTACTTATAATATTTACCTTTTCTTTGGAAGAATATTCATTTTACCCGAATAATAATAAATGGGCAAACAATTCCTGTGACAAGTGACAAAAACACAAGCGATTTCACAACTATCTCGCACGTCAGCTATGTCACTGTCACATCGGTGACAGTCACCAAAAAAATTTTGACCCCTCTGATTCCCAGCCATAGACATAATATTAGTAAACAGGACTGCGCACCTATACCCAAAAAACGAGCCGAGTGAAACAGTTAGTACCGAGGCTGTTTGTCCCTTTCTAATAGGGTGACTATGAGATTAAGCTATGTGAGACAAATCCGAATTTGCTAAGATTATTAAACACAGATTGGTATTGAACTTTTAACTTACGCAGTTTGTGACCTTAAGATACTAATATAGGCTTTTAAAAATTATCCCGCTAATTAGCCGTATGAAAGCAGGAAGATTCGAAGTGAAGACTGATTTGTTTGTATTTTTGCTTCACATATAGACTGCTAAGCCATTTATGTCGCCTTCCTTCATTTTTTGGGAAGCTATAATAATAGTACAACAGTTTTAAAATCCATCACCCATATTTTGACTCATTACAAGAATTCATGGACACCCTAGTTGTTTGATTTACGAAAATGTTAATATTAGCTAACCTGTGAAACGATATACTGCAACCCCCATAGGATTCACTTTTACAAGTATAAAAGCAACACTTTTTCACCATTTTAATAGTTTAAATTGATTAAATACAAAAAAATATAAACAAAATTTTAAATGCTGATTACGCGCCAAGAATGTTCAGGGTTACCGCTAGAAAATAAAAAAAAAAGCAAAATAAAAATTTATGTTGTTTATGTTTTAAGAATAAATACGAATAAATTAATGCGATTGTTATTAATTTGTTGACTTACAATTGTTAAAATAAGATAAAAATATAAGTGATTCAATTGTTTTTTGGGAAGACAAAACTTTTGATCACAACATTTTTTTATGCTGGCAAGGTGTTAGAAAGAGACAAACAGCCTCCGTTCGAACTATCCCTCTCGGCTCGGATTTGCCTCTGTGTATTATGCAACCAATTTAGTACCTTATTGCGTTAGAATAGAGTTCATTTTCGTAAATATATATTTTGAGCGTGCGCAATCTTGTTTAGTAATATTATATCTATGTTCCCAGCCATCCCAGCAGCCCATCAACCAAAAATTGAACATTCGTGTACTTTATATTTTACTGGGCCCGCCCACTCCTACTTATTTACAGCTTACTGTGAACAATACTATGTAGAGTCGCTTGGTCAGCTCATTGCTTTCTTTTTGAATAGTTTTAGGTTTTGTAAAAGAATTAGTTTTAAAAGGTTTTTTTAATATTACTAATGAACTAAATACAAAAATATTAATTAGAAAAGCTCGGCCCATATTGATTAAATTGTTTTACTATATCATTTAATTTGTAATTTTAGTATGTTTTTAAATGACAACTATTTGTTGATGGTCAATCAATCAATCTCCTCCCTAGTTCGCGTAATGGACGTATGTCGTACAGACGCAACGCAAAGCAAACTTTGTCGTTTGATTGTATTTAACTTTATTTGAAACTGGGTAATCCGTGCTAATAATCTTAAGAATTTTAAACGTAACTTTAGGATAAATGTGATTCGATTGGTTGTCGACAAAAACATTTACGCTGTGTAGTTTGCATTCGTCAACGTAATATAGGTTATGCATAATAAAAGCAATAATAAAACCTTTTCATTATTTTAGTGACGGTTTTGGCATAATGGAAGCTGTAGAAGAGCCTCCACTTATTAATGCTGCAGTGGACGGCATGAAAGTAACGGTAGTGGTCGATGAAAACGACGAAAACGCTGTGGCTTCGGTAGCATCGGATGTATGTCACAAATCAAACGGAGTTGCCGATTCGGAGACTGCAGAAGTCGCCGCAGTTGAAAGCAATACTGCGCCCAGCGAAGACGGAAAATGTGAAATTGAACAGTCAACGGACGTGAAACATGATTCGCAAGAAAATGATAAAGTACCGGCGGCATCTGATGTATCTGAACTAGATAGTAGCACCGCGGAGGTAGTTGTTAGCGATGCTCCAACTAACAAGGAGGTTACTAATGATCCTTCGCCTGACATTGCTGAAGCAGTGAAAGAGCAAATTGAGGATAAAGACACTGTGAATGTGGATAATAATACAGGCACAGCAGAAACACAATTAGAGGAATTGGCTGAAGTTGTCAAAACTGATCCATCTATAGAAAGAGTCACTTTTCAAACTGAAATTTTGGTTGAAACAAATGACAGTGAGATCATTGAAACTATTACTGAAGAGGTTATTGAAGATCAGGATTCCAACAACTTACTTAGTGAACTTGGTCATGGTATTGAATTAAGTGAAGCTTTACGCTCATCAAATGTCACTGATAGTGCAGAAAACAACAATTGTGCTGTGAGACAGGAAGTGTTCAATAAGGAGGAATTATTGGACATCTTGGAAGGCAATGATGAGGGACAACCTGGAGACTTACTGCCACCCAATTTTAAAAACAGGCGTTCTGATAAAATGTTAGAAACACAAATAGCTTTGCAACAACTTTCAAGATTGAAAGGGAAAAAAACTAAGAGGCGGCATTTTGATCGTCAGCCTAGAGCCCAGAAAATTGTGAGAACTGATAAAGTTCAGAAGGTAGTCACACAAGAGCCTGTTGAAGATGAAAAGGTTTCTTCTGAAAAGAAGAATGAGGAAAGTATAGTCAATGTATTGGTCAAAGAGTGGGATGATGAAGAAGCCCCTGAAGTTGAAAAGTCAAAGAAGTTGTTAGAGGAAAGTGAACAGTTGTTGCAAAGTACTGAAGAAGTTGTAAAAACACAAGACACTGTCTGTAAAGAAGAAGAAGTATCTGTTCGAACCTCAATTGATTCCTCAAGTGAAGCTAAAACTCCAGCTTTAAACAAAAGCAGTGATGAAGGTCAGCCACAACGAAGGCTTGGCAGAGTTATAAAGAAGAAAGTTATATTTGACCCAGATAATCCTGACACCTTTACAAAAAGCAAATCTGTTTTAAAGAGCAAAGAACCTAGCATGGAAAAAGATCAAACTCCATCCAAAATACAAAAAATTAAGACTGAACAAGCTTTTCAGAGGTCCAAATCTAAGTCACCCACGGCTAAATTGCAATGGAAAAAGCCTTCTCCTAAAAACTGCAAACAAAATAAGCGTCTGACTGAAGTTGACAAGTTACTAATGGATGAAGGAGCTGTAAATATGATTTATCAACTCACTCCTGAGGCTACAAAAGGGAAAAAGAACATGAAAACCAAAGCAGAATTCATCAAAAAGTTACAGAGCTCTACACCTGATTCGAAAGAAATGAAATTTCGAGAAAGAAAAAAAGAATCAAAGTATGAAGATGGAGAAGCTAAGAAAATTCTCGGTGGCAAGCAGAGACCTTCCCTGAGTAGTTCGGTCAAATCACCCTCAGTATGTGAAGACTTTGAGGCGCACAGTGCTGATGATTCCATTATTTATAGACGGCATTCATCAAGTTCTTATTCCAGCTCTTGCATGAGTCCACGCCGGCTAAGTGATGTGGAAGCTAGCAATCAGGGCAGCTCTCGTAATTCTTCACAAAGTGCTCAGGTTGATAATTCAATGCAAGCAAGTATTGAAGGCAATAGCAATCGCTCTACTGCTGATGTGTTCATGTCGGAAACAGACCCCATCAGGACTGACATTATAAATAAAGATGATTGTTTGTCTATAAAACAGAAACTTAATTCCAAATTAAATCTTGCCCTAAATAAGAGAAAGCGGGAGAATTCCAAACCTGAAAAACCATTAAAGATAAAAAAAGTTATGAAAATTGATGAAAATAATTCTGTAAATACTGAAGATTTTAAATACTTATCCATTAATTTTGATCAAAGACTAGCTGAAATAAGTGTACAGAAACCAGGGACCAAATGTAATGTGGAGGTAAGTGCCATAACCCTTATTGTCAATACCAAGATTTATGAAATTAATATTGTAAATATAATGTAAAAGTTTTTATCTATGTGCATATGTTGTAGGTTACCTTGCTGCTCATGCAAAATCTGTATTGATTTTTCATCAGCTATCATTGAGCTCATCAAAAATGAGAATATTAATCAGTCATTTTTCTTTCACAGCTAATAAGGGAGTTAGAGAAAGCCTTACAGTTGATAGAACTAAAAAAAGACATATCAGTGACTTTATTACCATCTGAATGTGGGACTACATACTCAGAGTTAGATTTACGACCACTGTTGGATGCTAATATGGAAAAATCAACAAACTTTGCATATGAACTGGCTGAATCTATAAAGTAAGTTGTGTATTAAGTAAGGGCGACAAGGGCACATTTATGGTAGCCGAAAGCTCTCAACGAAAAGGATTAGAAATTATTTACATTGAAATGTTTGTAACCTCTAGTAAAAGAAACTGCATTCACCGGCTCCGTTAACCGTGCACTTTTCTGCTTAGTTATACCAAATACCTATGAGTTTAAGTCCCTATCGTGTAAATCTCGTAATAATCGTAAAAAAGCTCCCTCTACGAAGCATCCAAAGTTGTTAATTTTAGTCTGAGTATTCAATACTTATTTACAGGTCCCTTTTGCAAGCAGTGGAACAACACACGAAGCTCATATGCTCAGGAGTTAGTGGTAGATGTTCCGGCATCGGTCTAGCTCTGATAGGCTTGAGCGATGTGGCGTTAGCTTCGGAGCGCGCAAGCTTTGCTATCAGCCCCAAGTCACACGGTGCGGCGGCGCCTATACAGCCAGGATTATCAGTTTTCACCTCAAATGCACCCCTCTCACAACCTTTAGTAAGTTTCTACATTATGATCTTCTTAATTATTAGATTTGTGGCCAAAAACATATTTTTAGGGTTCCGTAGCCAAAATGGCAAAAACGGAACCCTTATAGTTTCGTCATGTCCGTCTGTCCGTCTGTCACAGCCGATTTACTCGGAAACTATAAGTACTACAGTGATGAAATTTGATGGGAATATGTGTTGTATGAACCGCTACAAAAATATGACACTAAATAGTAAAAAAAAGAATTGGGGGTGGGGCCCCCCATACATGTAACTGAGGGATGAAATTTTTTTTTTCGATGTACATACCCGTGTGGGGTATCAATGGAAAGGTCTTTTAAAATGATATAAAGTTTTCTAAAAAACATTTTTCTTAAAGTGAACGGTTTTTGAGATATCAGCTCTCAAAGTCGTAAAAAGTATGTCCCCCCCCCTCTATTTTTATAACTACGGGGTATAAAATTCTAAAAAAAATAGAGGTGATGCATGCTAATTAACTCTTTCAACGATTTTTGGTTTGATCAAAGTATCTCTTATAGTTTTTGAGATAGGTTGATTTAACTGTAATTTACGGAACCCTTCGTGCACGAGTCCGACTCGCACTTGGCCGGTTTTTTTTCTTAATATAGCACCATACCAGTTATTTTAACACACTAATTTCAAAAAATTATGACAAAGTTAGATTAATAAAAATTATGTATGTTTTACCCGACTGCGCGCCGCAAGTAGGGTTATGTGTTTTGTATATTATGTTTCGTATGACTATGTGCCATAGTGGTGTGAATAATTAAAACAAAACTTTGATAATATTTTATTAAAAAAAACTACTTTTTACAGCTAAACGACCTAATCGTTTTCGGGCGCCGGCTGACCGCTGCGGAGGCGTTGCGCGGTGGTCTGGTGAGCCGCGTGCTGTGGCCTGACAACTTCAACGAACAAATCCACACTATCGCTAAAGATATCGCTGCTCAACCTGCGCAAGTGAGTTAATACTCTTCGTAACTATAGTCGTCTTCTACCCTTTGACAGTGGGCTTTCCATCCTCTGCTTTCGTAAAGCAGTTCTGAGATGCGCGTATGCGGAATGCCTCCGCTGTGCACACAAATGTGATGCTTGGGGCACAGGCAGGACTGGTGTAGAGCTATCAGGTCGTAGTTAACGTTCCCACAGAACTCTCCGGTCTTACATAGTGGCAGAGACGAACATCGGTACGTTCGACGGTTATCGTCACTAGATGCCATCTTCCAATAATTGGGGCTCCGGCAGCGACAGTTGAAAGTTATATTTGGCGGAGTAAGTTGAATGTTTTTATGATGCATCTCTTCAAGTTCATCAGGATTCATACGTTGATAGGCTGTGGTTACATTTAGGGCGTTTTCTTGGATGGCACATTCTGGCCAGTCGGTGACAGGTTGGCAAAACTGTAACAAAGCACGTACACGAGCTTACATAATTATAATCTTGAAATTTTTGGGTTCCCATTACTTTTACATTGTTATTTTTTTATCATGTTTAATTCCGTCTAACATTTTATGTGCCGCAAAGTGACGCCTATAATTTATCCCATGATTAAGTTGACGGTATATTATACGCCTAATACGAGAAGTATTCTGAAATAAATGTACGTGAAACATATCTCGAAGTAGTAATGTGTACCTGTAGATAAGCTCTGTTGTTGAGCTCGATGAGCCGGTCGGCTCCGGCCCGCGTGTCGCAGCGCGTGCGTCGCGCGCAGCGGCACAGGCGCACGAGCGCCGGCGCGCGCCAGTAGCGCAGCACCAGCGCAGAGCACGCCTGCCGAGAGCTGCAGGCCGGCAGGCTGCGCTCGCTCTCCTCCTAACCGCATGTTAGGATACGAACGATGATATAAGAAAAACGTTATTAGATTTGACAAAAAAAAAATGTTAATAAATCATCATCTGCCTAGCTTTTTTCAACTATGTTCTGGTTGACCACCACTCGGTTAGACTGAAAGCCGGGTTATCTGATATGGTTGGGTGACCATATCAGCTGAATATGGGTTTCTCAAGAAACAACTGCCTGCCTGACCTCCTAAACCCGGTTACCTGGACAACCCTTTCAAAAAAAAAATTGCAAAAATTTTAATAAATAAACAGCCAAATATTTTTAGACAACATCCCTATGGGTACTGATGACATCATGTATTCGAATTCCAATCCAAAATGACGCAAGTTCGCAACCTTAGATACAACTTAGGAAGAGCTCTCTAATATAAATAGTAAACTTCGTGTGGTTTTTAACGTTTGCCTGTTATTTATTAAGAAAACGTTTAGGATGCAACTCAATCAATTATATATGTTTCTGTCAAAAGTTTTTACACCACATCTGCATAGGAATTTACGATTAGACTTTTGAAGATTTTTTGTATTTCATTTTTGGTAAAGTCAGTAATAGCAAAAATAAATTATAATAGTCATATTGTATGTGTTGTATGGCACTACCATTTACTTTTCCTGCCTAAAGATCAGACTGCACTGTAGTGAATTACTTACGAGGCCGTAATAATATAGAACAGGCTCGTCGTTGTCATCGCTAGAGGCTGCACAGGAACAGAGCACAAACAGCAGTAGTATGTTGAACCACATAGCCGTCGCCACTGCAGTACACTAAGCTAAACGCCTTAATGGGTCACAACCTATACCGATAAGGATAACCTTGTGGCGAGATATTAACCAGAGGATTTAATTCAACTAACGTTATCGTTCAATTTAGTTCTATGTCAAACTTTGCTTGAGACACAATAACTTTTTAATAAGGTCAAATAATGCTATTTACGCAAGAGGTATTTGCTGCGTGCGTAACATTTTGCAAATCGAGAGAGATAGCTTCACTTTTATCAAGTTGATCTAAAGTAAGCTATGTTTGCACAATATGTAACAACTAAGTAACTGGTTGAAAGCGACAGTTTTGTTTACAATGCTTATTACTTCTAATGAATGAATAAATAATAGTAG
Source organism: Helicoverpa armigera (assembly GCF_030705265.1). Lineage (NCBI taxonomy): Eukaryota > Metazoa > Arthropoda > Insecta > Lepidoptera > Noctuidae > Helicoverpa > Helicoverpa armigera. The sequence goes on along the minus strand of NC_087130.1, from coordinate 6,963,258 downwards.
AGCCGATGACCTAGGTTCGATTATGGGGTAGTATTTCTCAATCAACTTGTCTAACAAATGAGGCTGTACTATACTGTCACTATACGCCTCTATCAGTTCATTCAACAGGGTGTCTATGACTTTTCAACCAACTGAGATAAAAGTTAAGGTAATAGGACGTGCACTGGAAGTGGCTCTAGATAATATAATTTTCCTGGCGCAGGAAGGAGTTCCAACAACAGGGGGTGGGTAGATTTGTAATAAAACTGTGATCCCTTGACAAGACACCAAGTTAAGGGTTCACCGTCATGATGGAAGCTTAGATGATTTTAAATAATATTCATCTTTTGTTTTCAGAACATCTGGTTAAAGAAGCAATTACTGAATATGAAAAAGGGTGGGGCGGAGTCTACATTCCTGGCGTATTTAGAAAAGGAACGGGATCTACTCGTAGAGTATTGGACCTCTGTTGAAGGGCAGGAGATCATTCGCGCCGCATATACCGCCTAAACTTTTTGTTTTAACACGGTCAAAACAATAATTTTATTGTGACTCGCTATTATTTAAAAAAAAAAAAAACTGTTCAAATATGACTCCATTCAATTGGTTTTTAATACTTTTGTAACTAAAAATATACAAAAGAAAGCTAATAAGATTAAAATATATTCATGAATTTTGTTTTAAGATATACGTGTTGTTGTTGGTAAAATATAAATTGGCTGAACTTTAGTAATATGACCAGCTGTCAGACTGACATCAAAATTACTGTTACTGTAGGTAGTATGAGTACGAGCCCTAAGGGGTAAGGTATTGTGTAAAGACTGCTATCAATGAGAGGGTAAGAAAAGTAGTGTGAATGCATTAAAAGTTTACATGGAGTGGTTTGATTTTTGTCTAAAACAGATTGAATACTTGGTGTTAATTAAATTTGAATCATAGAAAAATTATGTTATGTTATAGATTAAATTGTTTATGTCCTTGTTTTAGATTTTTTGAGTTTATAAGTTAAGGTTTAGCATAATTTTCTTTACAGCCAAAGTTCGCATTCACGGCTTTATTTACAAACATTTCTGCAAAATAAATTTTGATTAATGTAATGACACGTTATAGGTCATTGAAAAATAAAACAGAGGTTTTATTTGCGTGGATAGATATGTAAGACTCACTACAGGGGCTTATAAGTTTTCCGTGAAAGGTCTTGATATTAATGTTATGTAAATAGAGCAGTAAATGTTATTTCATAATAAAATCTCTGCCCTCGGTTATGTGTATTACAGATTACACTTAGTATTTTCATTCCATTTACATGGAATATGAGTTATGAATGTACTGTAATGCATACTTATGTTTCGATTCAAAATATTGTTAAAATTACGTGTTCTTATATAAGTGTACCTACCTAGTGGTAATTTATTTCTTTTTCTTTAAAATAAAGTGCCTTTTATAATATCGAACTCTATATATTTTGATTGTATACTAAAAATGTACTATAATAAATTTATATGAAATAATAAGTAGTACCGAAACTATGAATGATTTTTTAATATGATGATTGGTGCAAAACATCACATGAATTGTACGCTACGGCCACATTGACGGTTAAGCTACAGTTGTCTGGGCTGGTGTGGCAATCAAACAACATTACAGAAAGGATTTATTTTATTAATCATCAGATTCATAAATAACCATTATTTGAAGTTATGGTATTAAAAATACCATGTCTAGGAAAACCTATGACATGCCACTTCTCGCCTCGGAGAGAAACTACCTATACCCCAATCAGATGTATAGTTTTTGAAAGTAACGATTATAGATTATTGAAGTAAACAAAGCAACGCGAATACATAGTTTATGTGCATGAGATGCACGGTAAATGTTGCATTTTCACCACATAGTACAAAAATATTTGTGTGGTAAGCGATTGTCGCAAATAGTTTAAAAATTGTTATTGGAGCACGTTTAGATTTGTTAGTTTTCGAGATTGCGTCGCATTAAAACAATGGATGTGTAAATACTTAGTGGTGAAAAGGGTTTGACAAGAATATTTGGTGGGATTGGATACTGATCCGAATAATTTGTACATAATGAACTTTACGTTGACGGATTTTATACTACTTTGATTGATGTGACACCTTCAATGTTTAATGATATAGGAAACTATTCCACAATGTGTTATACTTTAGTACTTAGTTTACACTTAACACGTAGTTTGTGTTCTATCTGTCTTGTTGGCACTCTGATGTGCATTATTCTTTTACAACTTTAGTGTCATTACGATAGTAACAACTTCACCATCATTTGCGATTTCAGTTTGAAAATACATATCTACTCCACATGTTGTGTGTACCTATTGACTAAGATTTCTATGTACGTACGTGTGCTACATTATTTTTCAAGTGTTTTGTAATAGGAAAATAAATAGCAATGTATTGCAAGTGAGCGAACTTGAATTATTTGCACTTTGGTGTCAAGTCAATGTTTGTGTTACTCTTTCTAAACTGGTACATGTGTGGTGTGATATTTTTAGATGCATAACTCTTTTCATTAAAACAAAACATTCGAAATTATTAATTCATCCATAGTTAAGGCAATTTAATTTATGGGTTATATAGTTTTTAAGTCACATCATAGAATGTGAATAGTGTAATAAATTATAATTAAGTACTGTACAATGTTTTTTATTTCCTACACTGCACACACTCAATAATAATACATTCTTTATTAGTTTTCCATGATTTTACACAATTTCAAGGTGTCCTTTAAAGTGGTAACTCGAAGCGAATAATAAATATAACTGGGCTTAGATTCCTGCGCCTTCAGAAATATACTAACATCACTGGCGCAACAGTTAGACCAAGACGGAGAAGCGCCAGATACCTTACAGGTCCGAGACTACTAACCGATAGGAAAAAATCTTTCAATGGTGGGAAGCCTCTCTACCCCAGAGTAACATTAGGCATATTTTATCAGCGCAAGGTAATTCCGAGATCTCAATAAAATAAATAACACGAGATTGTGGTTAACTTCGTTTAATACATAACAAATATCACACCTTTTCTGCTACATTGGAGATTATGGGCTTAGGTCTAGATTTAAATAATAATTTCTTTTTGACGATAGCCTTTACTTTGTAAGCTGTCTTGTCTCCTTCTGTGACTTTTTCAATGACCGCCATTGGCTGCTCCAATTTTTGTTCTTTGCCATTTAAAATGTGATGACCGAGGACTAAGACAGGGTGCTTGTTTCTATTGTAATAATGCAAGTCGCCGACGACTGTCGCCTCTGTGATTCCCTCCTTCTTCGTTTGGACAAGGCCTTGAAGCTCGACTATCGCCCATTCTGGAGTTCCGCCGCCGTCATTGTTGTTACTGAAATTGCCAAAAGTATTCGTTAAATCTTGCCAAAAAATGGAGAGTATAGGTATAAAAATAAAACAAAAAATTGGATAGTATCAGTGCCATTTATTTACAATAGACAGTCAGGGGCGGATCCAGAACCATGAAATACATGGGGTATTACATAAGGAAGCACATAGGGGGAGTTCATGTGGGATTATACAGGGGGAAAACATAAGGAGTCTTTGAAAAATATATAAACATCCGAATTGGTAACCTTTATGGAAAATCAGTTCATAACCGTGTCGATTTTTCCCCTAAATTAAAACGTTTTCTACTAATGTAATTACTTTATATTTATGATCAACACTGGTATCGCTTGCTTAGTATCGGAACTTCTTGAAGAGCGGGTGCTTCTGTCCGCTGTTGTTGCGGCGGTGCTCGAGGTAGAGCGCGTCGTCGGCGCCCGCCAGCGAGGACAGCGCGCCCGGGCGCCGCGCCACGCCGCCGCCCACGCCGCCCTCGCGCTCCTCCTCGCATTCCGTCTCAGATGCTGCCAGTACCTGCGGACATCATGGTTCATCGTGTTCATGTATTTTTTTATTTTAGGGGTAGTATCATTGGCAGACTTCTGCACAGTCGTTTCAAAATATTTTATTCTCAATGTAGTTGTATTAAAAACATGTGAACAATACGCTAAACAAGACGCAGCAAGCTCAAATAAACAATGCTATAAAAATAGAATTCGTAATAGAAAAATCCGAACCTGCTGAAGAAGCATGCCTTGTTCCTCTCGTGTACCATAGAGTAAGTCCGGCTCCGTATCCATGCCCTTTAGCTCTGTGATAACCTGTGTACAAAAAATATTTAATACAACCTCTTTTACTTTAACAGAAGCTCCAAATAAATGTTAAAAATGTTCTTAACGTTACCTTATAACTGTAACCCTGGTTGACAAGAAACCGTTGTCGCTTGCGACTGTATGCCATTTCTAAAGTATCTTGTGATACCAAGGTGTAAAAGAAAGCGTTGTACTCCTCAGCTAACGCGCCTTTTTTCGCTCTCAAAATACGACCTGAAAATTGATACATATATAATTATCTCTTCTTGTATATTGATAGTTTATTCCCAAATTGGCTGGAAAGGTGAATTAGTGATTATTATTGTTACCACACAATATGATCAGAGTCACATGTTCTTACCTCACAATCAACTTTCCTACTCTATAACACCACATGGTTGTTATATCTGTGACTGTTAAGCTCTTATACATATAATAAACGATTCTTACCCAATCTCTGAGCTTCCTGTCGACGTGACCCACCGTGCGACGAAATTTGTATCAAAACATTAGCTTCGGGCAAATCAAAACTCGTATCGGCGACTTTACTGACAAATATCGTGTTGACTTTAGGGTTGAACTTGAAGTTCTGTAATATTTGAATCCTTTCGCTCTGTGAGGTGGGCCCGTAGATGTAAGGTTTGTTCATTTTGACGGCGTAGTGTCGGAGGGCGAATACATTGTCTGAGAACACTATGGTCTTGTCCCCGCGCCGCTCGTGGTAACGAACTAAGAACTGACACGCGCGAAACTTTGATGGGTTCATTACGTATAGCAGCATCTTCTTGTTTATTCTGTGAATAAATTCAATAATGTTAGACAATGTAGATTATCGTCGTGGGAATGCCTGTCATTGTATGGTCATGAGCATATGATGCAGAAGAATGATAGAGAAGTAATTTGTCTATGATAAGAAGTACTCTTATGTTTGATGGCTTTACTCATTGGATGGAAGAGATTGAAACATCTCACATAAAACATTTTTGTTAAATGTTGACTCTTTACCAGAAGAGAGCAAATAGTGACATTTCGTATATTAATATAAGATACTTATATATACGTATATTAATATAAGGTATTAGTTAACTCAGCTTTTCTACCAAAAATAGACTGAATCTAAAATAACTTTATTTACATACTTCTGTATGAGATATTCCCTGTAGAACTCAGGCGTCATGGGACACCACACCTCAGCGCACTGCACTCGCGCGATGTACCCGTTGGCTTGTAACTCCAGCCAGTTCGCTTCGTATAGCTTCGGACCGATCAAGAAGTTTAGGTCAGCGATCTTGTCGTCCTCTCGAAGTAGTGTTGCGGTTAAACCTGAAGGAACGTTAAGTATCGTAACAAAACAAATATGTACGTGTCGCAGGTATTTGCTAAAGAACTGCTGTCAAAGCTACATTGCATGGTTGTGCACACAAGCAATAGTGTTTAATTTCATGGCTGTTCAAAAACCTTCCATTTGCATCTCTTAAAAATATAAGTCAGATAAACAACCTTCTTTCTCAATTTTCATGTTAAATTATATCACCGGGCAACCACTTTTACTAGCTAAAACCCAACATGTTTTTTCTTGAGCCCTTTGCTACCAGGGCAACAGAGCAATCCCTCAGCTACAGTATACTCAAGTTACGAAAAACTTACCGAGCTTAGCATGCGAGTGCACGATAGTGAGTACCCTTCGGAACATTTTGGCCGGTATAGTGTGCACCTCGTCCAACACGACGAGTCCCCACTCCTGAGCTTGCAGCCACTTCATGGTCTGTTCCGCCTCCCACGAGCGACGCTGGCCGTGAGTGATCATAGAGTATGTTGTTATCAGGATGCCCGCGCCCATTGGCTTGTCTTTCGCTTCTGATGTGAATCTGTCGTAAAACGTGTCGGATTTTAGAGGTATTTTATTTAACTCTATGTTATAAAATTACAGTTTTACACAAATATTATAAACGTGAGCTTTTCTAGGTATACAATTCATTTTCACAGCCTGCTGTACATTTGTAGGATAGGAAATAAAACTCAAATAAATCATTATGATCTGCCACTACTGTGTTGCGGCCTCCTCTCAACAAAAGATTGAGCTCAATTCAGGTTGGTCAAACCACTAGGAAGGAAATAAAGAACTTTTTCCTAAAACTATTAAGCAGCCACAAATCTTCTATGGCAATCTACGGGCAAATCTTGACCGTATTTATGTCGCAGGGATATGATAAAAACGGGGATTTGATCAATTCCCTAAGGGATTTGATCAAATCACGGAGGATGTTAAAATAACAACACAGTTTTATCTTTTCACTAAACAAATCTAGTGAATTGAACAAATCCCTAAACTGGTTCAGTGAAATGACAAAAATAATTTTGCTTTGATATTTTAAAGGTTTATTTGGTAAGATATACCTGCATAATTATGATAATCAGGTGTGTGCAATACAAGGAAATATTGATATAAAAAATCAACATTACTCAGAACAATATTTTTGAAAGAATGAACAAAAATTTATTTAAAAAATATTTTAGCTGCATATGATATGCCTATTTGTAATAATCACTTATTAAAACATGTAGCTGATTTGTGGCATCATGAATTACATAATACATTATTTTTCTTACAGGCACATCTATTCGTTTTGCATCGTGCGTGACAGACACCTACGGCTTGCCTAGTGTTTGCAAGCGCGACCCAAACAAAAACTGACATATTTGTCATTTCACTGAACCAGTTTAGGGATTTGTTCAATTCACTAGATTTGTTTAGTGAAAAGATAAAATCGTGTTGTTATTTTAACATCCTCCGTGATTTGATCAAATCCCTTAGGGAATTGATCAAATCCCCGTTTTTATCATATCCCTGCGACATTTACAAATCATCATTTTTACAGCAGTACCTGCAGATCATGCTATCATCAGCCGTGGACCAGCACTTGAACTGCTGCTTCCACTGCTCGACGGAGACGCCGGAGTTGCACAGCACGAGCGCCCGCTTGCGCACCGTGCACACCGCCGTCACGCCCACCAGCGACTTGCCCGCGCCGCACGGGAGTACTATCACGCCTGAACTACGTACAGAAATTTTTACAATAGATTTTCAACCTTATGACAATAGTGGAAGTTTAATGTTCGATTTGCAAAATTTTACAGATTCGGGTATGGGATTACATGGAGAAGTAAATAACGGATTACATAGAGGGAGCACATGACGAGTATACATGTAAAAAAGTATATGTATGTGGGGAGTACATAAGAGAGTATATAGGGACAGTGTATAAAACAGTCTTTAAGGAAGCAGATGATGAGGAGGAATAAATAAGTAAGGAAATTAATGAGTACTTTGGAAAGTGTAAATGGGGAATATATAAATAAAATATAACGAAGTACTTAAAAGGAGTACATAAAAGTGTGACATTATAACTAAACTAGGATTGTGGGCCTACAGTGCCGTACAGTGATAGATTCAGCGCTGCGTCGAAATGAAATCTCTCAATTTGATGAAGTTGTTTCAAAACGTTAATTGTTCACACGTATAACATATAACACATTATGTTGGGATACATACCGAGCACGTCCATTGCCGAACATTTTGCGCAAACTCTTCTCTTGGTAGGGGCGTAGCACCGCGGTGGGCTTCAGGTCAATGTTTATATCAGGATTGATGCTGTCGTTGCGGAAGTCGTACTCAGCAAGTAACGGGTGTTCTAGCTCGATGCAACGCTTTTGTATTACCTGGGAATATCAGAAGTATAAAAGCCTTAGTGCAATTCTACTTGGCCTAAATATTATGTTTTCGCTTCACAATTGTCCCTTGACTACTACATAATAGGGATTGTTTACGAAACTCGTGAAAATACATGGTCGTTTTGTTGTACAAGAATTTTGCACAACCCTCCAGAAATAAACCTGTTTCTTGTAATAGTTTATGATTTCGTTCAATTTTTCTACATATTTCTTTAACACTGGACAGCATACCTCAATCTTATCAGGGTCGACTTCGAATGCGACGGCAGTATTAGCGGTAATATCTGTTACGTCATCATCGTCATCCTCCTTGTCTAACTGTTGGTAGAACTGGCTGATGTCATCCGGCACCGTGCCGTTAGCCGGGGGAGGTTTGTCACTGGTCTCGCCTAAAAAAATAATTGGGTTTTGAAATGAGAACATTAAATGCTGGTACCCTTGAATGTTTTTTTTTTTTCATTGGCGATAATTGCGACATCATTTGAGGTTTTACGTAATGTGATGTACATAAAGATAATCTGAGTCATTCTTTAACAAATGTTTGTAAACAGTAAAATTTTGCTTTATCATTGTTTGCTTAACATTTATCCTGTTTCATAGACTACAGTCAAACCCACCTGGTTTAAGTGCAGTAGATGGTTTGTCGGGCAGTGCTGATGATAAGAAGTCGTCATCGCCATCACGACGCAGTCGACATTGCTGAATTATTGGATCCTTGAGCAATTTCTGTAGGACTTCCACATGTTTGCTCTCTACTAGATACCTAAAATTCAATTACCCTTGTTATTCAATTACCATTATCATCTGAATAGCCTTTTCCAAGTATGTTAGCATCGGAGATAGGATGCAGCGGAGCAACTGCTTGCCTGACCTCAACCCAGTTGTTTGTATTTGAGTAATGCAGTTCAAAATAAATAAAAGATTACCTATTATGTTTTAGCACAAGCTTCACTTTTCCATAAGACAGTGTACACAGCTGAATGAACTCTATAATGCCTGCAGGTACAGCACACTTGCTGAGCCTCTGCAGGTATTCAATAATGTCTGCTGTTTGAAGGCCCACGGACACAGCAGCATATAAACTGTAAGCTGTCAATTTGTATTCGTGGATGTGTTGCGGACTGAAAATGGTCAAAATTACATATATAAATTTAATAATAATTAACACATTGAATGAATAAATATGTTTTGTACAAAATTTTTGAAGTAAATAAGTTAAGTTTTGAAGTAAACTGCTTACCGGCACACAGGCTCTGCAATAGCAATAAGAAAATCGTGGGCATGTTTGTAGACTGGTGAGAATGCTTCCAAGAATATATGACCATTTGGTGCCACCCACAAAGGACGGCTTGCATTGTCAGCCTTCAGGGCCATTTGACTTCTAGAATTTGAATAAAAAAAAAATTGGAATCATAAGCAAGATCTATTATCTTATAATTTTGACTCGGTATAGACAAGAATGGATGTTTAACCTATAATCTTTGGCACCAAATTCATCTTCAGGCACTTGATCATTCTTCTCTGCATCCTGCATGGCAGCGCCCGGCACACCAACATTCTCAGAGTTATCATCATCTACTAAATCTATGGTCATCTCTTCTTCAACCTTCTTTTTCTTGCCTGTTGAGAACAATGTTGCATTAAGATCCAGAAATACATATTCTACATATCTGACTCCGAGATCATTACATCAGACTTGGCAAATTTACTTTTAGATATGTTTGTATAATTTTTAGGTATATTTTGTTGAGGTACTCACCTGATCTATCACTCCCTGTTCTTGAATCATATTTTTTGAACTTCTTTGGAGGACCCATGTTGGAGTTACAATGTACTTGGCTGCTGTATTCTATTTATCTATTTTTGACCGGATTAGTAGTTGTCAATTTTCCTAAAACAATTTATTTAACAACAGTATAGACAGCACTTTGATTTTAAATATTATTCAAAGTTTTAAAAACAACTGCATACTTACCACCAATGCAAGAAATATAGCAACTTTATTATTTTTATTTATGACAATGTTTGTGTTGAAAATTTTAACACTCAAGAAAATTTGAGGAATACAACTCAAATCTATACCTGTCTTAAAGATTTACGAGTAAGTATTTGTTATTGTTTTAATATTCTGATGAAATAAAACACAAGTCTCACGCTCACTTTGACACTACTAAATCACATATTTTCATTTTGCTGTGCTCCATGAATTTATGTATGAAACGTTGACATCTTGAAATCATCTGACATTGACAGTAGCAACATCTGTCACAACTACAAAGTTCACTGAATAGTGTTGTCCCGATGCAATTCAATTTAGATCTAAAAGTATGTCTCACTGATTAAAGAAAACTTGAAACAGTTACTGTTGTTGTAAAAAGACGACAATTGCTGGCCTTTTGTACATTATTTGAGTATTCATGCACCCAAAAAGTACCTAATAATATGGAATCGTTATAGAAAACGGTACACCATACGCCTGCCAATATCGTAACTATTTTAGAATATAAATAACACCGTTGATACGTGGTTGATACCCTATGGCCGCTGCCTCGAATTTTGCGGGCAGCGGGGCGGCAGCGGCGGCGGCGCGTTCGTTCACCGTTTTGAATGGAGCTCACCGCTCGTTGCCCGCTCCCGCGCCGCTGTATTCGAGGGCCGGTCCATTTGATTCAAAGAGTAAAGTAATATATAGGGAAAAGAGAGCCCTCTTGCGTGATAATCATGCAAACCTATTTGTCAATGCGCCATCTCTCTCTAAATTGGCCCCGAACTACCTACATAGCTATAGCTATAAAAATATATATGCATCATATTCATAACATTTTCTATTAGGGTAAATAGCACCATGTAACTATAACATTGGTTATCGTTATAGTTACATTATGCTACTTACCCTAATAGAAAATGTCATCGTTAATATAGTAAAAGGTCGAAGGAAAACAAATAATTATTATGTATTATTACTTTTTATACGCGTGTACGCAGAATGCAAAAACCGCCATATTGATATTTTGTTATGATCGATGATCGGTTTTGTTAAGTTACTTGGAATACTGACACCAGGTCTTTTTAGATTAAAATTGATATTTGTGCTTTTTCAAACCGTATTTAATTTATTCGCCTATTTTATCTTTTTTTTAAGTGTCTAATATTTTCCTCATACTTTTCTCTAATTAATATTGCATAAATAATTTTATATTGACAAACAAAAACGATTATAGTGTAGTGCCATCTGTTGGTAATTTAAAGTATCTTTTAGATAGTAAATAGTTTCCGGGCCAAATAAAAGGTGGCGACTCTTCATTCACTTAGCTGTCAAAATGTACGGAGTGTCTCCCCCCTGATTTGATTATACGCGTGAGATCCTGCCGCTCCCGCGCCGCCGCCGCTGCCGCCCCGCTGCCCGCAAAATTCGAGGCAGCGGCCTATCACTTATTCATAGTCCAAATGTTAACTACTTTTGAAACAAAATATAAGATATAAGGCCATAATTTATTCGGGTAACGGAACGGCAATCCCGTCATCCCGTGTTCCCAAGTGACGCAAGTTAAACCGCGGGAAACAGCCAGTTCCACTGATTAAACGTTTAATCGATGGACTAAACAAACTGCATGATTTAATCGGCGATTAAATCGAATCATTGATGAAAGATAAGAGCAAAACTTTTGTTTATAAATATTTGGTATGTCGTTCATAGGTTATAATAACAATATGATTCTGGAGGTATATAACGGTTATCCTGTTTTATTAATACTGACCAGTCTATATATATTTGCATATTCAGGCTGCTAATGTATGCTGCAATGCTGCTTGAAGCACTACGGTAATTAACAATAATACGAAAGTTTAACTTCCTTGAACTTTTTTATAAACAAAACAGAAACAGCTGATTTTTTTTTTTTGCCCATAGGGCAGGCTAAAGTCTTTCGACCATACTGCCTAGTCTTTCGTAGGTATTTATTTCTTTCGTAATATTTTTTAAAAAATTTTGTCATACGTGTTTAATTCATGTCAAATCAATAATTTTTTGTCAAGTCATTGTCTTCTTTTATTATCCAGGTTTTTTTTCCTAATCCAGCCGTTAAAGGCATAATTTTATTTCATGTCAAGTCATATCAATTTCTTTTTTTTTTTTTAAAGACAGTGTCAATGTCAACGTATTTTTTTACGTCAAGTTGATGTTATTTAAAGGTTTCACCTTTTTCCCCTATTCATATGCTATTATTTATTTATATACACCATAAATTAGACAAATATAAAAGAATATTTTAAAAAACTATATATAAATTATATATACAAAGGTAATGCTAACTTTTATGAACATTTAAATGTCATTAACTGTTTCCAATATGAATCTGTACAAATATATATAAGTTGAAGCATTCATAAGCAACTCCTGTAAGCTAAGCGGGACCATTTCAGGATTTTTGTAAATTTTTAGAAGCTCATCCGACAACACAAGGCGCTGAATGTTGAAAGACGAACACTCAAAAAAGATGTGATGTAGTGTTTGAACCTTTTGCAATTGACAATAATCACAATATGCTGAGCTGACCATTTTGAGACGATGAAGGTGATAATTTAATCTGCAATGACCAAAACGCATACGACAAATAATTGAATAAAATTTCCTATTTAAAAAAATGTTATTTTTACAGAACCAAGGTACAGTATTAACTTGGACATCGAGAGTATTAAACCATGAACCCACATTTTCATTGTGCACACAATTATATGAATGTCTCCCCCACGCTTCACACATGCGTTGCCTTAAGAGACTAACTACATCTGTGTAAGGTATGGAAACACTTTTATCGCTGCTGGGAATTGAATCCTCTAGTTCGACAATTTTTTTGGCAAGATAATCTGCTTTTTCATTTCCTTTAACGCCAATATGAGATGGTACCCATACAAATTGAACTTCAATATTTGACTCAATCAATTGTACCCACATTTCCTTAATCAGATGAATAATGTAGTTAGTGTTAGCATGGAATTTATTATTTGCTATATTTTGTAGGACACTCATGCTATCACTTATTATGACCCATTTACTAGACTCTAAATTGGATTTTTTTATATGTTTCAGTGCACTCAAGATTGCAACAGCTTCAGCTGTAAAAATACTGGCATTTTTGTCAATTTTCATGCCTATACCGATATTTGAAGTAGGCTCATAAATAGCAAAGAAGCCGCTCTATCATTCTTGGAACCATCAGTATATACAAATTTGTGATCTGACCACTCTGACAACATATTATACACATCCTCTTTAGAAGACAATTCTTTTCTCTTCTTTATAATGACAGTTATAGCTGGAAATTTACTACTAAATGAACCTTCATAACAAGGCAGGATATGTTTTGATTGATGAATGTTAATATTTTCAATAAAAGCTTTAAATTTTTTAAGACTTTGTAATATATAAAAGGTTTTAAAGTAGTATGTGTAGCTAAATGTACAAGATTGTTTAAAAGACTATTACCAGAAACACTATAAAGCTTCAGAAAGAATCTTTCCAATAAGAAATCAAAACGAATAGCTAGAGGTGCAACATTACATTCAATCTGCAAAGCGTTCACAGGAGTACTTCTGAATGCCCCAGTAATAACCCGCAAACATTTGTTTTGCAAAATATTTAAACTATTTACATGTTTTGAATCTGCAGCAAAGCAATAAAAACCATATTCAAAGTGACTACGTACTAAAGATTTATATAACAATAATAATATTTTTGGGTCTGCTCCCCAGTAAGTTCCACTCAAGGATTTTAAAACATTAAAACCTCTATTTGCTTTGGCAACAATATTCCTAATGTAATTACTCCAGGACAAATTGTGTGTAAATATAACTCCCAAAAATCTAACTTCAAGAGAGCTGGGTAATGCACAATTATGATACAACACAGCGGGTAAATTATGGTTCCGCTTACCGAAAACGACTACTTTGGACTTTAATGGATTGATAGTGAGATCAAGGTAAGAGAAGTAATTGTGCAAATGTGTTAATGCAACATTGACTGTCTCAACTACTTGCGAAATGTTCTTCCCAGATGAATAAACCACAAGATCATCTGCAAACTGTAGATTTTTAACTTGAGCCCCTAAAATTAAATTTAATCTATGTATATACAATATAAATATTAAAGGTGACAATATTCCACCTTGACAAACTCCCTTAGCCGATAGTCTAGGACCATAAAGGTGCCTATTAAATTTTACGAATACTTCCCTATTATTAAGGAAATTTGATAGCCAATTAATGATTTTTCCGGAATCCCTATCTGTGATAACTCATCACATAGAATATCTATATTTACACTATTAAATGCACCTGCAACATCAAAGAACACTCCAACCAGATTTTCATTTGCTGTTATGGATTTATAAATATCAAGCTGCAGTTGACAAATACTTTCACGAGCGGAACGATTCCTACGAAAACCAAATTGATTTGATGGTAAGATACTATTTTTTTCTATATAAAATTCTAAGCGTTGTTTTAACAGTTGTTCAAACAATTTTCCAACACAAGAAGTAAGAGCTATGGGACGATAAGAATCGGGACACATTTTAGTTTTATCAGGTTTTAGAATAGGTACTAGGCAATCAACCTTCCAATTATGGGGTATAATATCATTTTCCCATAACAAATTCAAAATTTGTAGAAATAATTTTAAACCTGAAATATTAAGTTTTTTGAAAAGTATATACGGCATTCCGTCAAGACCACATGTGGTATCTCTCCTGGAAGTTATAGCCGCCATCAACTCTTGCAATGTAAAGGGATCAAGCATGTAGCAATTACTAGAATTACAACCAGAAGTGAAAATTTTTGCACTTGATGGGACAAAATCTGGTGTATATTTTTTAAGAAAATCTAAAATCCATGTATCGTCTTCATGACCACTGACATTGTATGTTTTATTATATTTGCGCATAAATTTCCATATTATTGATATCGGTGTAGATCTATTAAAAGTTTCACAAAGGGAAAACCAACTTTTTTGCCTTTCCGTTTTTAAAACCAGTTTTTTAACTGCCCGTAACCTTTTAAATTGCAAATAAGTTTCTTCGGATGGATTATTTTTAAATTCCACATATGCGTTTCTGAAGTTTATTACAGCTTCCGCGCACTTTTGATTCCACCAAGGAAGCAAAGGTCGCTTATTACTTCTAATGCAACAAGATCTATTGGGAGAATGTGCAGAACTGACTATAGAATTGGCGGCTGCTGTACGCAAAATGCTACAAAATCTAAGATATGTGTCAGTAATACATAAACTGTCGATTTCAAAATCATATAGCAATTCATCAACACTACTGGTATATCTCTTCCAATCTACCAATTTGTAATTTGGATAAACAGGCAAATGCTCAACATTAGAAGAATAATGACTGTTGTTAATGTAACTATTATTGCTAATCACTGCTTTTATGATTACAGGGATGTGATAACTGCTACCAAGAGGACAATCATGTACGTTCCATTCACAATTCAGCGCTAAAGATGATGAAACTAATGTCAAATCCAACGCATTAGGACGCCAAGTCAAGGAGCCAACAGTAGTTGGTTGACCATCATTGAGCAGAACCAAATTATTATCATCAATAACCTGTAGAATACTGCGCCCACGCACAGAGTCCGAGCCACAGCCCCAAGATGTGTGATGAGCATTAAAATCACCAGCCAATATGAAAGGTTCAGGAATAGATTTTATTAATAGATCCAATTTTTCCTTTGAGAATTGCGGATTACAATTCAAAGGACTATAAAGACTGACTATACATAACTCTTTGTTATTTACTTTTATTTTAACACAAATATTTTGTAATGAGTTATCACAGAAGGTTTTAATTTGAGTATAATTAATACTTTTATGAATGATTATTGCAACGCCATTATGTTTGTTACCAATATCATTTCTTTCAATATTATAATGTTTAATTTTAAAATCGTGTTGCGGTTTTAACCACGTTTCACTAATGATTGCTAGATGAATATTGTGTCTATAAAGAAAGTCAATAAATATATGTTTGTTACTATTTAAGCTTTGTGCATTCCATTGAACAATATTCAATTCCGAAATATCCATTAACAGGCAGAAGAAAATTTATCACATAAAGTTGATTTGAGAGCTTCTTTAATCGACATTGAATTAATGGGTGTTTGTTTATTGCTTAATATTTTCGTAAGTGTTTCCACTAATGTATTTATAAATTTGTCTGATTTCATAAGATTATTTATTTGCGTGTCAATATTGCGTGCCGTTAGAGCTGGGAATGAATTCACATTAAAAAGGTCTGAATAAGTGGCGTTTCGAGATTTTATTTTATTTTCCTCTACCTGCTGTTTTTTAATTGGACAAGCTGAAGATATTGCAATGTGATTGCCCTTGCAATTTGCACATTTGGCATCCTGCGGAGCAACGTTACATTTTAAAATTGTGTTGCTCAGAACAGATCGAGCAGACTTCCGAGTTTTACAAAATTTGGCGATATGCCCATATCGCATGCATTTAAGGCATTGCTTAACAGGAGGGATATATTTATTTACCTCATGCCGCCAAGAATCCAAATATATGTACTGCGGTAAGATGGTTGAGGCAAAAGTAACCGCTACTGCCTGTGTAGGAACGAAAGAGAACTTACCTCCATCACCTCTTACCCTGCGCATGAAACGCCTTACCTGGATGACATTTTTTGAACTACCAATCAACGAAAAAATTTCTTTATTTGCCATATCAACTGGTACTGAAGTGAGTACCCCAGTGACCTCAGTATCACCAGCAGGAATAGACGCTCTGAGCGATAATTGCTCCAGCAGTTTTTTGTTCTTCAGGAACATATTTGCGTTGTTCGGTAAGTCGAAAGTGACGCCAACCTTGTATCTATTAATGCTTCGCAAGTGCATCACCCCAGACACACCATGCTCCCGTATGCCCTTAGATAGAGCCATACGATCTCTGTCAGTAAAAGTCCTGCCTTCGTCAATATGGTTTAGGAATACAACCAACTCCTCCTTCTTACAGTCCTCCGGATATTTCCGTGCGTAGCCTTTGACTTTGTAAATGGCATATTTATCTTTAGACTCCTCGACTTTGGAGTTGGAGCATGCCGACACCACCGAAAGTTCGGAGTCCGAATCTACAGACTCAGGCCGATTCACGTCTGGAGGGACATCTATAAGATCATCTTTCCGCCGCCTCTTCTTCCCCATATTTACAACTATTTATTTACAACTATTTATTTACACTGTGTTCACACTATTATTTACAAATATAGTCCCGAAAAAACCGAATATTTTAATTTTAATTTGCTTCAAAATCAAAAAGCGCGCCTTTCCACTTCAATGGTTTCCCGCCTTTTTTTTCCAGAAACAGCTGAATTCTTCTCGTTAAGTTTGACAATGACAGCCAGTTCGTTTACACGCAGACTAATGTTCAGACGTTAAACTTTTGATGCAATATTATGAAAAAAATACCCCCTTCATATTTATACTATGCTATATTGCTATAAGTATACTTTTTACGCGAACGCTTTGAAGTATCACAGGGATGTTTGTACGGCGAGGCTATGTATAGCTCTTTACACTGCGCCTGCGCATAAATGCGCGCTTCTTGTAAAGCACTGGTATACAAGGTGTTGATTTGCATTTGTGCCATAGTTCAGGAGGAGGACATACAATAAGGGTATAATTTAGGCGGTCACCAAAAATATTTTTAAGACTCTAAGCTGAGGCACCAAATAAAATAAACAACGCCAAAAAAAATAAATTGACTTTATTAAAAGGGCACTAAAGTATATAATGTTGTGATCCAAAAAAAATAAAATAACATCAGAAAAATCGCTAATCTCGCACAAATATTATTTTTGGTTCCCAAAATGGATTAATGGTCACCAAATTCTATCCAACTAAAAGATTTAGTGCCCTTTTTATAAAGTCAATTTATTTTTTTTTTGGCGTTGTTGCAAGCCGAAGCTGCGGTGGTGAGCGTGAAAACCATCTGCGACGATAAGCTCGCATGGGACCGCCGGAGCCCCGCAGCGCCGGAGCCGTGACAGAAGCCATGCTTGCTGCATGTTGCGTGCTTACATTTTAAACGCACTGAGTTACACCCAAATTCATATAACAATAAATAAGCGACGTACGTTTGGGAACCCTAGTATATTAATTGGTATTTGGGAAATATTCTAGCGATCGTTAGCTTTTTTAGTTACATAATTGGTAACATCTAAGTAGTGACAATATATAATATTTGGTCTAAAGTGTATTTTAAAGGCGTCCATATATTTTTTTAGTAGTCAATAATACGAAAAAATGGTTTTATCTAATAATATTTTTGGAAACGTTATTTGGTGACCATTTATCCATTTTGGTAACCGTTTAGAATTTTTTTGGTAGTAAAATAGGTACTTTTTTGGGTGGTGTTTCCAAAGTAATCCAATTTTATGAATGAAATTTATGAGTGATCGTTGCGTATGCTTTGTGTTTGCGTTTGTGTGAGGGTGCAGCGCGGTTTTAATGCCAGTAACATACGCGCCAAGTTTAAATAAGGCTAGATGACATTTACGGAATTCCGAAAAAAAATTAACGAAAAGAAATTACGTACCAATTTTTTTATTCATTTGGGCCGAGAATCATTAGCATAATTACCTCCTTGAATATGGCACGGATGCAAATCAACAGCTTGTATATACTCAGCTGAATCCGGTTAGACGGGAAGCCGACCCCAACATAGTTGGGAAAAAGGCTCGGAGGATGATGAGCTGTTTTGACGTCGTTTCACGTGTGCCCCGTGGGAACTACTATTACCCGTACCGGGATAGAATATAGCCTATTTTATTCGGGAAGAGTGTAGCTATCCGACGCAGCTTTTTTTTCAAATCGGTTCAGTAGTTTCGGAGCCATTAGGGTACAAACAAAAAATGATTTTGGTCTCTTTATTATATTAGTAGGTATAGATCCATATTCTGGTGGATACTTCTCATACCTGGGCAAAATAGAGCCTATTATTCGGGGATAGCCTAGGTGCCTGACTACCCAATAGTGAGATTTTTTCAAAACAGTACAGCAGTTTCGGAGCTTTAAAGATACAAACATGTTTCCCCTTTCTGGTTACGTATCTACTAGGATTCATACAATATGGACTGTAGGGTTACAACAAGACTTCGTATTAGAGATTTTAAATTCGTCATAGGTGTCACAACAACTTTAGGTAGCATGCACCATGCAAACCAAGCACTGGGGATTAACTCCGCCAACTTCCTGAATCGCGGCTGTTTCAAGCGTCGGCGGCAAGCATTATGTTACTCTTTCGTATTCGAACCCGAAACCCCGCTCCTACGCAGACGGATCTGAAACGGCTTACCAACGGGGTATTCGATAGTTATGTGGTACATACTTCATTAATTTTTATGTATACAGAATGGTCCAAAAGCTGATGTCGAAACGCCAAATTTGGATTCCTCATGCATAGGGGCACAAAAAGAAACCCCATCATATAATTCTGTGATTTTCGAGTATTTTACTTTAAACAATTATTATTGGTTGTGGGTAGTCTGTTTTTCAGCTTTCTCTTATTTGGTGGTCTATGCCAGGGCTGTCCGACAATCCCAAGCAAAAAAAATGGAATCGCCCCCTTGCGCTAGACAATTACAATGATTGCCAATGATACAATCTTTACAGTTAAATGTTTATGGTCTCGTTTGAAAGCCTATACTTTTAACTTTAAGTAAAGGGTAGAAACAAAAAAAATCATTTCCGTATTTCAGGAGCTAATTATCTTTATTTAAGACAGCGACGAAAATTAGGCGAAAAATAAAATTGAGCTTAGCTGAAAAATTGAACATTTCAAACAAAATCAAGCATAGGTAATTGTTTCAGAATTTTGTATTTCCTCCTCTAGCCCTTATTACTGCTTTTTACGGTTTCTCATGGAACTGATGAGTTTTTAACTGCTTCTTGCGGTATTCCGTCCCATTCCTCTACCAGCGCCATTTTCAGCTCAAATGATTTTTTTGTTTCTACCTTTAATTTAAAGTTAAAAGTATAGGCTTTCAAACGAGACCATAAACATTTTACTGTAAATATTGTATCATTGGCAATCGTTTTATTTGTAAAGTGCAAGGGGGTGATTCCATTTTTTT
This sequence comes from Helicoverpa armigera, assembly GCF_030705265.1. NCBI lineage: Eukaryota > Metazoa > Arthropoda > Insecta > Lepidoptera > Noctuidae > Helicoverpa > Helicoverpa armigera. The sequence continues at coordinate 6,943,222 of NC_087130.1, read as the reverse complement.
GCTCGCGAGTGTAGATATGATTGATGGATGAAGCACTATTGCAGTTAATACCTAACTACCTAAAAATAATTAAAAAAAAAAACGAAATTTCTTTCAATTCAAATGTCTTTTTATAATTTTTGCATTTAAAAGTTTTAACAGAAAGATATTTGAAAGAAGATTCAAAGTTGAACAGGAAAATCAATATGTTTCCCCTGTTCACTAGCACAAATAACAGGAACGGCAAATATAAAAAAAAATATTTAATAGTATGAAAGTAAACGTTTTAGTAGGCAATGTCCCAGCCTGCAGTTTTGGAGACTTGCATGAAAATTTTCTTAAAACCGGGTGTCATGTCATGTTGGGGATCAAATAGAACAGAAGCGCGGATAGGGTAATTTACTACCTTTTTGCATTCATAATATCCATAGAATTCTTTACTTGTTAGTGTTACGTACGTTGAAGAAGAGTTGTCTTTTATTTGGTAACATCTTTCCCATTTGATCCATATTTCGAGGGACACCCTGTAGAAGATAGTTTATTGTAAACATATTGTAACGGTCGTTCGGATTTGCTATCAACGTCAAATGTGGAATTTTGAAATGAAAATCGTTGATCATTATTGGTAGGTCATAATTTAATGCAGTTTTCTTTTATCATTAAACATTTGCTTCTGCTTTTACTTATTAATATGACAAATGGAATATTGTTTGATATCTAGATTAAATATCTATTCTGTGAGACTATTTTAAACAACTTTTATATTTCCATCAGCATTTTGTACAACGATTGCTAAAATAGCGCTTTCGACACTAATTATAATTTTAAGGCAACGAAAAGACATGGCGGGACTTAATAAAATGATAAGCTGCGTTATGTATTACAATACTTGTGACCGTAAAATATAAAACAAAAATATAGAAATCCGAAAATTAATTCCTATATTTTTGTCCTGTTATGCAGAATACTGTACAACTCGATCATTTAGGGATGTTCAATGTCTCTCAGAAGCAGTAAGAACTCGAGAGATTCCATTAATGCACATGTTTCAACGTTAACATTTGTATGCTGAACATACGCACTCTATTTTAAGGTGTAGGCCACAACAATAGTTTGTTATATATTTATATTAAGTATATACAAAAAGTTTAAAATAAATACTAAATTGTCTTTCAATGAACTATTTTTATCAATCGCCATATTAAAACATCGAAGACAAACAATAAATATACAAAACAAATCAGTTTCAAGTAATTATAATTACTTATTTGTTTAACATTTTGAACATTATATTATGGTTCAGTCCGTAAAAATGGCCGCGTATAGCACTCCAATGCTGTCAATGTAATAAATTCAATAAAATGCGCAAACTTTTGTGCCATTTTACTAAGGATACAGACAAAGGATTGTTTCGCTCCACACATACAATACGTAACGAGACAACGCACACGTACACACTCGCGATAATAATGCACTACACTATCTCTTAAGTAACAACAACGTACTTATGTTATAGCTATTTGGAAAATAGGGCACATTTCAATGTATTTCCTTTGTTTGTATTGTGCTGCATACAATTCCAGACAACGTTATAAATACATGGACATTCTCAAGCTTTCATAAATAAGTTATACAACATTTTTGGGATAGAATCAAACTACGCGTGGTAGCGACTAGAATACATCTAAATAAATATAATATCTTCAGGAGTCACATGATTGAACGAACCTCGGAAGCATGTGAAAATTGCGTTATTTATAACAGTTAAAAGAAGTTACATCTATTGCGCCATTTTATTGTAAAATACTCCAGCATTGTAGCTTACTAACGGCAAGTGTTAGGCTTAAGACCCGTAATTGTATTAAAATCAAAACACTTTTTGACCTATTATATTAATTATGTACAGGAAAAATACAAGTGTTCACTGCAACCTATTGAATAAAGTATAGATGATTAGGCGAGCGCCTTTTATTATAAATGGACTAAGACAAACGGTGTTTGATTGCGTGTGTGTGAAAACAATGGGTATGACAAAACACTATTCAACTAGATCCGTTGATGATATCACGGATGCAAACATAGTTATAATGACTGTGGTGACACTTCAGTGATGGCCGGCAAAGCAAAGTCTAATAAGCAAGGTAGAGCAACTTGTCATACAGCACAAACTGACTCTGTCTGTGCCACTATAACATGCAAGGACTTGTTCTGCCGACCGAATAATATAAATAATAAACAGCTAATTTATAACTAAAGAATTCAATATTTTTCTTTTTATGTCTATTTTCTAATGAGATTTCTATTCATCTGCATTTTAATTATCAGTCACTAATCGATTGTCAATTATTGTCAGCATGACTAGGTATCGACACAGGCGCCCCAGCAGGCATCGTGACACTGGACACAGACATACAAGGACTAAGGTAGACAGGTGGAAGCAACTAGTACAGTAAGTATTATCGAAAATATTTCAACATAAATATGGAATGTAGCAAACACTCAATTGAAAAGACCCCCGGGTTCTGGCGTTCGGCCATAATAATTAATCTAATAATATTAAATTACAGACAATATTTACAATAAAATAGTAACTATGCAACGTAAATTAATATTCCTTGCGTTTACTGTACTGATATGCATCCTTTACATACAATTATAAATAAATATAAAAGTTGTTTAAACACAGAGTTATAGCTGCTGGATAGAAATTAAACTTTAAAATAGGTCACTTAAACATGAAACTGTACACTGCAAGACTTCAGCTCACCGTCGACGGGCCCTCGGCTAATACACGATATCATCGAGGGCGGCCGTCGAAAGATTCATTAAATATTATAATATACCTTTAATCGTTTCTATCTGAATCAATTTCACCTAAGACAACATACTTCAACGTAGACTTTATAACGTTATATCTTTTTACTTTATCTCAGTCTTAGTTTTCGCGAAACTCTTAGACGGCGCTCGGCGCGGCGGGCGAGCCGCCGGCACCGCCGCCGCCGCCCGCCGCTCCCGAATAAATAAATACCAAGTCTATAATACTCCGGGACGCGCGTGCACCGCGGCTCGTCCGACCGTCCCGATAATGGAATGTAAGCGTGATATGGTCTCCGGACGGCTGGCGCGGCGGTCACGCGTCGGGCGGCGGCTCGGGCGCGGCGCGGCGCGGCACCATGACGCAGGGCGGCGGCGCGGCGGGCGGCGCGGCGGGCAGGCACGGCGCCGGCCGCGCGCCCATGCGCACCCACCAGCGCGTGGCCTTCTGCAGCAGCCCGTCCTTCTTGCGCCGCGCCAGCGACGCCTCCGCGCCGCCCGCCCACTCGGGCACGTCGCTCACGCACTTGTTCGGTGGAGGCTGGAAGCTGCTTCTCGTCAGCTCGGCTTGCTGCAAACCACCATCATACATCTTACTTCATACAATCAATAGAACTTCTTGAGAGGTCTCGTGACTGAGCCGGACAGGACATTTAGGTTCTCGAAAACCAGAATATCTGATGGCCAGTCTGAGCAAGGCCCTAATTAAACTGTTAACTGTTAAATAGTTGCATAATCTAGGAAGATGAGCATATATGCATTTGTTTGTCAAGCATTTTCATATACAGATGGGTGTCAAGTTCTGGTAAATTATTGTTCATCAGGACCATCTACTTTTTTCAGCACTGATATTGGGAAGTGCAATGAGACAAACCCACCATTGACAAAGCCTATATTAAGTTGATGTTGTTGAAGTTCGCATGATACCTGGTAAGGGACTCGTAGCTGCAGATGCACGTCCTGGCCGTACTCGCCGTCGGGCAGCTGTATGCTGGGCGGCAGGCCGAGGCGCTCGGCGGCCGCGGCGGAGCGCGCGCGCGTCTCCTGCTCCACCATCTCTTGCAGCCGCCCCACCATCGCCTGCAGTCTCTGCTGCTTCTCCCATTCCCTGGAAACCAACACGAGTTCATCAGTATGAGAGCATGGCAACTATAAAATGAAGAGGATTATTGATGATGATATAGAGAGAAGGAAAGACTACAGGCCATGCTTCTGCAGTTCACAAGTGCACACAGAGTTCGGCGGATATAGAGGGCTTAAGCCAGTAAGAAGGTAATTGCATTTATTGAAGACTTGTATGATATTTAATATGGAAATAGTATTTTACTATTGAAATAAAACACTTCATAATTCGGTCACTATCCTGTTGGTAATCTCAATTACGTCAACACGATTTTGAGTGGCGGTATCAGTCATCCATAATCTAAACCTAATATATCTCCAGCAGAATTTAATAAAACATATGAAAAATAGCATTAAAGCATATTCGACCTAACTTTCAAACTATAATCAGAAAGAAGAAACAAGACCTAAGCCACCAACAACAACTAGACCAAGTGTTGGTCTAAACATGCTTTGGATTATTATTCATAGTATGGTTTGAATCTAGGTTCAGTAACACTTCAGCAATAGATTTGATCAAGAAGACACGCAGTGCTCTCAGATGATTGAATACAGAAAACGGAAAAAAATATTACATCTTACAGTCTGACTTGATCCACCTTAATGACAGGGGATGGTGCCACTACCCAAAAGGTACCAACAGGTGACCTTTCTTTGGAAGTCCTGAAGGGAGTTGGTACGCGAAGTGCTTCGTTAGTTAGTGCATGGCATACTCACAATGTGGAATGGTGATGTCTGTGATCGTGCCGTAGGCGCGGTCCCCCCGGCGCGCCCAGCCGCTCCATGCCCGCGCACCCCGGCACTTGTACCGAGAGCATCTGCAAATCACAACACACTACTCTCACTTATGTGGTTATCCTCGGGGTTAATATTCTATCGCTAAAAGTGTTACTCATGGATATAGCCGCCATACAGATCAAGCGCTTGTCCTTTGCCTCATATGTGAGAGTCTAGGACCAAAATCATGAAGAGCACATTTTTTTTTGGATATTTAACGTTGCTACTTTATACCTAAGTTTAGTATTGGCGATGTATTCAGCCTTATCACAATGGACTTAATCACATTATCAGAGAAGTGTTTGTATTTCAGTAGGTACATGTCTGCTGTAGCCTCTACCTCATATTACGACAGGCACAGCCGTGACGTGACGGCTATTACATTTGGTCACAGCCAGGGTTTAGTTAAATTAACCAAGCCATTGTTCAGATGGCATATAATAACATGGACTTGGGTATTCATACAATACAAAATTGTTTCTATATTTACTAAAGTTAATATTAGTTTATGGGATCATATTGTTCTATCAGATATTGTTTGACTTGTTGTGTAAGGTGGATACCCTCGAGAGAAAATCCTGATATTGGATTATTTCTGTATTAACATTAAAACAAAGCATTCAATACCTATACCTACTTGCTTTATCTAAATAGGATATTCCAATAATTATTTGAGTTAATTTTACCTCAAGTAATTATGGAATTTTAAATGGAATTAGGTATGCTTATCAGAGAATTTTCAGCTGATATGTGTTTCCTGACAAATTCATCAATTATTGCAAAATGAACTTAAGCTTTATGAAAATAAGATAGAATATATGTAAAGTCATAAGAACATACAATTCATACTGTAACATGAACATACACAAATTATGTTTAACATGTTATGTATTCGAAGGTTCTGATTTCTAATTTTTATATGTATATTTTTTTTATATTGATTTCTTTCATTGGCTTGGAAACAGACACTGTCTGGACAGCAACATGGATTAAGTTGATTTACTTTTAAATCTCACCAACTAGACTGCAATTATCTTGTCCGACAAATAATTACAATTGTATAAAAAGATATATTACTTAAGATGTTCATAGAATTTATATTATTTCTTACCATTTCTAATTATCATAGTAGACTCATTAATTTGTGAAATTTACAGAGCTCTAATGACTAAAAGTAATTAATATTATTTTATAAGAAGCAATAAATAACTTATTCACTTTAAAGTGTCAGATACCCCAGAAAATAATAACTATATTACAGAAAAATTTTGAGAAGATAAGTGTATGTGTCATGTGCTATTTTAACTCTGCAATTGATAATATTTTTTGATATCTTTAAATAGTAAACAAGTATTTAGGTATAGAAGGAGAGGTCAACGCACTGTCACATTCTTTTGTTTGGTTGAACAATCAGTTATCAACTGAGGAAGGTGCCTTAGTATCACATTGTTTCACAAATAAAAACTAATATTTTGATAAGTATGAACACAAAAACAATTCATTTAAATGATTGTGCTTATCTGAATCAAAATAATGTTTCAAAAAGGGCATTGTTCTACTATTCAAGCTTTAAAAGATTACAAATAAGAACACATAATGTGGTAAGCAAGAAACATCATGACTATGTATTGTTTTGTCCAAAGTAAGTTACTTAGGGCCATATGTTTTTGATCGTTCAATATCAGCATTAAAGCATAAACATTAGCAAAAAAGAAGTACCTATTACTACCTATCCTATATAACCTGGATAGAAAATCTGTCAATCATTGAAATGGGTTATTTGGGCTTTGCATCATTTTGATCTTGTATTGAAACAAAACAAACTAAAGTCAATGTACTCATTAATGAAACATGCTTATCTGTCAACATTTAAGAATATTTTCCACATTGAATCTATAGCCATATTTTTATGCATGATTTACTATAACACATTCATATCACTGTTTACAACTAAGCAACCAGAAAATGGACACAACAGAGTACTGACATTGAGGAAATTGTATATCTCAATCGGACTAACCTAAAAACATGATCAGGACGAAGATTACAGAATGAGTTGTAAGACCATTTCTATACTAAATATGAAGATATCTTGGCTACGTATTAGTCAGTTATATTTAAGAATCTTCAGGATAATAATTTATGCCTATTGAAATGTCTTTACCAATAATAATTTTTTTTATAGATTATCAACATTTTTATCATTCAGTTTCCACTTCTGTTATCAAGATAAGAACACATGTGTCTATGTGAGTCTCTGGTTGAAATACAATTCTTTAGGGTTTATTAAAGTGTGAAATATCCATGACAAGTACATGTAGTAGTTACATGTCATGAATAGCTCTGCACTGGCACACAATGTTGATTAATATTCAACAGACATTCATTATGATTTTGGGCAATGTTCTAATTAAATACCATTTCAATATTCTTACAAAAATAATGATTTTACGACACCGAGATTATTCATTAGCTAAACCAATGATAATGTAATGTCTGGGATGGAAATAACCTTTTTGTTGTGATAAGATTTGATTTGATTTGTTACACAAAGTATTGAACCATTTTTCCTCAAGAACTGTATTTGTAGTCAGGAATAGACAGCATTACAAGATAGTTAAGAATTATTTCAATAATCTTTAAGTATACCCACTGTTTCTGATGAGCATATTTTCAAGCTTTGCACTTATTATTGAGTTGGCATGTCACTACTATTATACAGCAAGAGGTGATTACGGAACTGTCTGTCATGAAAATTTATTTAAATTCACACAAACAACGTCTGGGTGTGACGTCGCTATCGGCGCGCCTCTTATCACTTGGCACGCTCCCGCCGTCTCGCGGCCATCCGAGTCGCCTCGGGCCTCACTCGATTCCAGTACAAACATTCTTCTATTCTGACCATATTGCAGATATTATTTACTCATTATCGTTTAACTATTTCACTATGATAATTTGGTTAATGTAATGGTAACATTGACTGACATCACGCTGTAGTTTTCACGAGATCATTCTTGGAGTCAAATTTTATTTAATAGGTCTGGGTAAATCAACACTACTTACTATTTGAAACAGTGTCGTCCACAATTCTTGTAGGTTTTCCACCTATGGATGACAGTTAGTGATGTGCATAAAAATCCAAATACGATGGCACAACAATCGAGACACAAATAAGTGAATCGATCACGAACATTTAATGTTATGTTTGATAATTACACTACACAGTCACTGACATTTGCATATTTTGTTTTGTTGAAGCTGTAAATATTTTAAACAAAACAATCACAGAGCACTATAGAGATATTAGCGCATTTACAATAATTAACTATCATTCACTAATAAATAAAAATATGTTATTCAAGGCATTAACACTATAAAAATAAAATTATTTATTAATTAAGAATAACATATAAATTCCACTATCGCGTGTTTTGTGATGGAGTTTCTTAACTCCTTTTTTCATATTGGCAGAAAGACGCCTGCCATCGAGCGAGTCTTGTTGTTCAATGACGCGGACGGACGCGGCGCGCGGTGTTCGCAGTCGCGTAGCGGGGAGGACGGGCGAGCGGGCGGTGCACCGGCTGCCCCGATGTCGCCGCACACTAAAGCGTTCGTAGTATCATAGTGTGTAACATTGCTATCTCACACATACAAACAATCTGTCTAGTTCACTTTGTGTGCTCAATCGGTACTTCGGTCGTCGGTACACGACTGTGCTTCGGTAGGTGGGTGCGATGATACGATGTAGCTAGTGCGAGAGTGAGTGTGTTTAGAGATTATAATAGTGAGCCAGCCGTGTGTGTGCATATGAGCTGGCACACATGTAAGAGAAGCTCGATTGCTGCTACCGTCGTAGTTGTTATATATGCGCACCTATAACTGTAATGCCGGCCATACACTCTACGGTCTACCGGAGAGGTAATCTGTGCAGGTATGCCCGCGCAGGTCAACCGAACATTGGTAGCGTGTATGGGGACGTTCCGGTGTATCGGAGCGGTCCTCAGTTCTTTTTACGATGGCATCGAATGTGGACGATGACACGCTGGAATTGCTAGGTCTTGCTTTAATTTTGAAGATGAATAATACGAAAAAGAAGCGAAAAAAGTGGTGTAAGCATTGGTTATTGAAAAGAAAAACATAGTTATGTTAATTTATTAAGTGAATTGAAATTTGAACCAGAAGATTTGAAAGAAACACTAGAAAACAACTGACGCGACCTGCGCAGGCGACCGGAGTACACGCACACACGCACAGGTACACCGTACGGTGTCACTCGAAAGAATCGATTTTCGATCTTGCGCCGGTTGCCTGCGCAGGTTCAAAAAACTGCACAGGTCTATTCCCACACACATTCCGGTCTACCTGCGCAGGCATACCTGCACAGGTGGACCTTTCCGGTAGACCGTAGCGTGTATGGCCGACTTTATAGTGAGCGATGACGCGTTTGTCGGCTCGCGAGACGAGACGGTTGGCATTGCTCAATGATCGAGTTGTAGTCATAGAATGTACGTAGGTAGGTAACTAATAATCATAGGTGTATGATTTTTTTTCTGTATTTATACGAAGTTCACCGTAAAAATTAAGCTTGCTAGATCCAAAGATTATACTTATGTGTAATCTTATGGTTAGGGAATTAAGGTCGAGTTTCATGGCATAAGTAAAACCCTGACACCAGAGCCACACAGTCCACTCGATAAGAAGATGGCATAAGTAGTTATTAGGATAAAGGTCAGTCCAGCAGAGGACTTTTGAGGCTTATGATAACGTTACGTTAAGAACTTCTTTTAAAATCCGTTTAAATATGACCCTATCTATGTCTCCGGAGTACCACCTACAGCCGTGCAAATTTCATTTCAATCGGTCTAGTGGTTTTTACAAACTAACTTACTTTCACATTAAAGTATTTTTATTAAGTATTTAAGTTATCTACCCCTTGTAAACTAAACATCGTCTTCTAGACCAATGCAAATGTTTTTTTTATTTAGCTTTATACCCCTGTATCAGTGGAAAGTTCTCATCAATAGGAATATAATAAGCCCAAACACAAGGTTGTTACTATACATATACCGTTGCGGAGTTCCCTCAACTCTCTCTCACCTCCATCATCAATTTAGCTTTAAACATATTATTATATTGTTCTACTATGATGTTATCAGTCATAATCTGTTAAGTCTTTACCATAGGGTAAGTCTCTTTCTTAAAAAAAAAATGGTTCAAATCGGTTCGTAAACGACGGAGATATGTGCGAAAAAATACAAACACCCGAACTGAGAATCTCTTCCTTTATGGAAAATCAGTTAAAAACCCTATAGTCCAGACATTTTGTTAAGGACTACCTTGTAATAATTTAGATTCGATGTTTAAAGTTCTTCGTATTACCGAGTGTCATTGACTATAATATTATTTTATTACAAATAGGAACCAAAACACAGAGAAAGAAAGTCTTTTCACGTATAGTAGTTTTTCACAGCTAGGAAGGAGACTTTGTTGCAGTTCTAATTCAGCGTTATTTAAAGTCTTTTTTCTAGTTAATTTCCATTAAGTTGCTATAGGGAGAAGTAAATCGTAAGGCAAGGGTATAAGAGTCTGAAGCTCACTATTCTTAAAGATTTTTCGTCTGCTTTTGCTGACTTTTGGATGATTTTAATAATAATCTGTAATATTTTGTAAATGTATTATAAATATATTGCAGCGATCGCGATGTGGGCATACCCATTTGTAAGATAGTGATGACAACGACTCACGGGGTTGGCGGCGGCGGCTGCGGCGGCAGCGTGTCGGCGGCGCAAGTGCGGGCGGGCCAGCGCGCCCGCGGCCGCACACACCAATACAGCGGCGCCAACGCATACGCCCGCCCACCACCACTCTGAAAAAAACACATTACAGGTTATGCAACAATAAAAAAAAAAATACAATCGATTAACCATGATACAACTTAATCGAATTAAACATAAGGCGTTGGTACATCACTATAATATAATTTTGACAGATTGACATTGACAGAGACATAATAATCGTATTGTGACAAAAGTTTAGTTATAAAAAATTTAAGGAAAATAAAATAGTTTAAAAGACCGCAAGTTTTTCACTTGTAAGAAGTTTACGGCAATGGCAAAAAATTGACGCAGGTGTCGCGACATGGCTGTTTTAGGAAATATCTTCATAAGGTAGCAAGACGGGAGGTAACGCTTTTCTGTCATCATCATCATACCCTTGACCATAGATTTAAAATAAGTTCGCGCCCTGCGCCCTTGACCAGTTTTCTGCTTTGAAAGAACCGCGTCTTGCCCTCAGATCAGTGGTCGGGGATGAACTTTCGCTGTTGATCTTGGTTACAGCTCGGTATGGTTGGCAGCGAGGATTTTTGGAATCCAGGCATCTTCCTTCAAAGATGTCATCAATGGTAGACATCCTTGCTGTCTCGATTCTCTCTTTATTCACTCCGTCGCAAGCGCACGTGTAGGCGCAGCAGGCGAGTGCCTTGCTTATACCATCATGACTAGCCAACGGGTGATAAATCGGGGACCATAGCACTGCATTGCACGGCTTTGTTTAGAATAGCGCTTGAGAGGCTGCGAAAGTCATGCGTAGCTGTTCTCATGACTCCTCTGACAACAAAACGGGAGTTGGACTTGATGGCAGAGTTTTTAGTGGGTGGAGTCCCACATAACCAGCTCGTTTCTCCGAGTGATGGTGGTATGCGTCTTCTTCGTTAGACACTTAAAAATAAAGGTACACAATTTTATCTTTGCTATGCAAACATGACGTCTGTGTTTTCTGGTATTTAATATTCATATAATCTTAAACGTTTACCTACTACCTATCGTGGTTCGCCTTCATCTTCTCGTGTTTGTGTTTTATTTGGTTCGGAAGTCATCAAATTGTCCTCCCAGTGCGTCACTCTTACCGACGAAAAGAGCCCTTTATGTACCAGGGCCTTAGTAAATCTTTCGTACAATTCCGCAGCCCCGGTAGCGTTTATGTTCATCTATTTAACCTCTTTCAATCTTTAACTGACTGCAAAAAAGTTTTTTTTTACCGTTGCATTTGGTTTTCAATATGGCGTGACCAAAACTAAAGGGAAGTCGATGGGGGCAGTCTTCGCGGGACTCATTTCTCTAGGACTCTTTTTGTATTTGACCGCCTCTTGTGTCTCCGAGTCTGGGTGCCGCAAGTGTCGAACTCCTAACCAGTTGTCCTAACCTGTTGTTGTAATTTTGAACAGACCAGTTGGCTAAGCGTTATTTAGTTGTAGTGTTGAACGTAGCATCTAACAAAGAGTCTAAACGACGTATAGACGTATGATTGAATGCTTGTTCAGTGACAGCTTTTGAATTTAACGGCTATTTCAATAAGTTGGCTCATTGGCTTGACTTTTATTCGAAAGAGGATACTTTCGAACCAAACTAAACCACACCTCGCTTTTCTCTTCATGGTTACCTACATATGACAGTTCGCAACGCGGCAATGAAGTTGAATGGATATTATTTACCTAATTTATTAAAATGTAGGTACTTCCTGTTCCTATACCTCTCATTTTTTATTAGGTTTCCAATTATTTATCAACAATTAATAGATGTTTAAATAGCTGACTTAAACTTGAAATACGTAAATAATTACGATAGGTAGACATAAAAAGTGTTAAAAAGTTACAGGTTAGACCTATACCTAATGTTTATTAAAAAAATAAATGGCATAACTATTACATTTTGGCTTGTGTTTAAACACCACCCAAAAAAGTACCTATTTTACTACCAAAAAAATTCTAAACGGTTACCAAAATGGATAAATGGTCACCAAATAACGTTTCCAAAAATATTATTAGATAAAACCATTTTTTCGTATTATTGACTACTAAAAAAATATATGGACGCCTTTAAAATACACTTTAGACCAAATATTATATATTGTCACTACTTAGATATTACCAATTATGTAAAACCAAGACTCCTAATTTGATCATTTTTGTTAAGACTAATAAAGCTAGCGATCGCTAGAATATTTCCCAAATACCAATTAATATACTAGGGTTCCCAAACGTAGGTCGCTTATTTATTGTTATATGAATTTGTGTGTAACTCAGTGCGTTTAAAATGTAAGCACGCAACATGAAGCAAGCATGGCTTCTGTCAAGGCTCCGGCGCTGCAGTACTCAGGCGGTCCCATGCGAGCTTATCGTCGCAGATGGTTTTCACGCTCATCACCGCAGCTTCGGCTTGCTGGCCGGCTCGGCCGGCCAGCCTCAGTCGCGGCGGCGAGCCTTAAAACTACCTGCGCCTCAGCTCGCAGGCCGCCTCGCCCCTCTGCGCCTACGCGGTTTTGAATTGCACTCTAGGGGTAGGGCAGACAAGACTACGTGGAGTCGGTTTTGCAGCGATTCGTTTTCGTCACTAACTTTGATTTTTGGTAGTAATTTTAATCTTTTAGTTGGATAGAATTTGGTGACCATTAATCCATTTTGGGAACCAAAAATAATATTTGTGCGAGATTTGCGATTTTTCTGATGTTATTTTATTTTTTTTGGATCATAACATTATATACTTTAGTGCCCTTTTAAAAAAGTCAATTTATTTTTTTTGGAGTTGTTTATTTTATTTGGTGCCTCAGCTTAGAGTCTTAAAAATATTTTTGGTGACCGCCTAAATTATACCCTTACATTTTTCATTAAAAATACCAAACAACGACAAGAAAATATCACGTCAAAGGAAACCGAGCAAAATTGTAATGCAATTTTAAGCTAGTTTAATTTTTTCGTAGCTAGTTACGTAGCACTTGCGTAGACGTATCGTCGTAGCAAACGTAGATCAAAATTTCGTCAGCGTTCACTGCAACATACGTGTTATGCTTGAAATCTCTTGGTCAAACAAAATAAATTATCCATTTTTCGTGAATAATAATGTTTTATTTTTGTAATCAATGTCAAAACATTAGTTATAAATTCTTCGGTTAATGCAGTTTCGCATTATGTGCCATTCTATTTTTGCTGGAGAGTTTGTTTGCGTGGTTGAGTTAAATTTAGCAAAGCTTTATCAGAATATCTCTCTTGACGGCCGACCGGAGTAAGACCGAGCGCACGTTTTCATAACTTAATTGTATGGTATGTACCTCGGTATTTACATACCAGCATAATGATGCCTAAATACATAGTTATTTATTGGACGGGGCGTGACCAATATACCTAAACAGATATTTTTTTTCGATTTGGCATGTTAAATTGATTAGTATTTTAGTTTTTCCCAGTGGGAATTAGGACGGGATAGTCCAAAGATTGTACTGATATTATATCACCATCGTGATATCTTACATTGAATATGAAAAATAAGTATTAAATTCTTGACCGTTATTTGAAGCTTACTAGTTTGAGATAGGCACCTACGTGTTTTCCGCTTTTATCTCCGTCCTTTTCTACCCCATATCTTGCATCTCTCTCGCACATCGACCAGTTTCACTCCCCACCAGGCAGGAGGCGACGAGTGTTCTCGGCGGCCACAGTTCGTCATTGGCGTCTTGTTTTCCGCCCGAGAAGGTTGGTCTAACCAACCGCTGTAGTATTTCGTTGAAAAATAAACTCAGTGCTCTCGCAGAACACAGGTGAGTTTATAATATTTTATACAATGTGTTAACGGTTTTACCGTTCGATATTCGATTTTGCGAAATCAAGTGTTAATATTTTGTACATCTACCCCTTTTTTGTCACGAGTTTCTTCCGTGTACTTTTTTTTTTTTCAGTAATTTGTTTTCAGAATGAGTGACTTATAAAGCAAATACAGATGCGGTAAATAATAAAGCTACCACAGCCCGTGCACGTGACTATGGAAAAGAAAGCAAGCCCGATGTCCCTAAGGCACCTGTGGCCCTAGTTCAATCCTGCAAGGCGTTTCAACGGTTTGACAAAAAAGAATGGTGTGAGGTGCGGTCCAACCAGCATCTCCTTAGTTCGGACTGATCACTACCGCACTTGAAGAGGGCTGATGGTGTCAAGAAAGCTTTTCGGCCTTGAAAGACTTGGTACGCTCCCTCGGACTGCCAGTAAGTCTGTTAGCCACCCCCCATGGGGGTCGGCTCATTATCACGGCGTGTGATGGTTTTCGACCTCGAAAGACTTGGTACGCTCCCTTCGGACTGCCAGTAAGTCTGTTAGCCACCCCCCGTAGGGGTCGGCTCATTATCTCGGCGTGTGATGCTTTTCGGCCTTGAAAGACTTGGTACGCTCCGCCTAGGACTGCCAGTAAGTATGTTAGCCACCCCCCGCAGTGTTTGGCTCATTTTCACGGACCCGCGCAGGGTACCAATCTTGCATGTTGCGAGACGCAGCATCATTACAAAGTGGGGACCAGTAAGTATACT
This sequence comes from Helicoverpa armigera, assembly GCF_030705265.1. NCBI lineage: Eukaryota > Metazoa > Arthropoda > Insecta > Lepidoptera > Noctuidae > Helicoverpa > Helicoverpa armigera. The sequence goes on along the minus strand of NC_087130.1, from coordinate 6,928,183 downwards.
AGCCACCCCCCACAGGGGTCGGTTCATTATCACGGACCCGCGCAGGGTACCAATCTTGCATTTTGCGAGTCGCAGCATCATTACAAAGCAGGGACCAGTAAGTATGTTAGCCACCCCCCGCAGGGGTCGGTTCATTATCACGGGACCCGCGCAGGGTACCAATCTTGCATGTTGCGAGTAGCAGCATCATTACAAAGCAGGGACCAGTAAGTATACTTGCCACCCCCCGCAGGGGTCGGCTCATTATCACGGACCCTCGCAGGGTACCAAGCATGCATGTTGCGGGTCGTACCATCATTGCAATCTACCCTCGCAGGGTGGCTATTTGGATCGACTTATAACCTATTGGCTATTTGGATCGAAGAGTCGCCATTATAACCTTCCCTCGAAGGGAAATGGTAATCACACTCACGCTGAATGGCGTGTGACGCAAAACTCTAAAGGCTCCCTTGGGACATCACGAGTAAATTACAATAGGAACCATGTCCAACAGACGAAACAAAGCGTCCAGGACCGCAGGCGGACTTTGATGCGTCCAACAAGGCACGTAAGTTATGACTTTCGAGGCGGGTTGCCTAACATTATATCAAGACCAATGGAAAGAAATGGGAGCTCCGCCTTTGTCAAAAATAATAACTGGGTATCGGATACCATTGGCCAAAAGCCACCTTTGATAGATAATGCCAGATTTGACCAGAGAGTCCAAAGAGATGGATGTCGTCATATCCCAAATGATAAAACAAAAAGTTCTATTGATAGCTGCAAATTCTGCCAGCTTTCTTTCCAATATGTTTCTTGTGCCCAAAGGCAACGGAAAGAACCGTCCAATATTCAATCTCAAGGTTCTCAACAAGTTCATAATTACGGAACCCTTCAGTTTAATAAATGTTTTTCGGGTGCTAGAGTTTCTTCAGAAAGACGAATGGCTGTGCAAGTGGATCTCGCCCAGGCTTACTTCTACCTTCCGTTAGCCGAAGGTCACAGACATGTTCTTCGACTAGTATACAGAAGAAGACTGCTTCAGATTACGTGCCTACCATTTGGCTTAAGCACGGCACCCAAGACCTTCGCCACAGTGACCAATTGGGTGGCTCAAACTTTGAAAACTCAAGGGTTACTTATAATTGTGTATCTCGATTTTCTGGTGGCTCACCAAGATATATTCGCCTACTTTGGGATCATTTGCACCACGTTTTGGATGGCAAGTGAATAAATCGCAAGCATTATCAACAAGATAATGACAAAACGCACTACGTGACAAACAGCACGACAAACTTAGAAGACCTGCATAGCTTGATAGGACTTTAAAACTTCGCAAGTTTTTGTTGTCCCATACGGCAGACTGCATTACCGGGCTCTCCTCATTTCCCTCAATGCAGTGTTGAACAGCAATCTATACCTACCCTATTCATGGAACCGTGAGCCAAACGGTGAACAAACCATAAAAAGGGTTCTTATAAGTCACGATTGAAGTAATGATCATATTTTATAAAAATAACTACGAAAGTAATATACTGACAACATTAGAAATTATATTTTAGAACGATGTCTGTGGAACTTATGCAATCTTTTCAAACTTATTTGAAATCAAATATAATAAATGCCGTAAATTGTTTTCTTAATTTTAATTAAATATGTAGTAAATCGTTTACATGTAAAAGGAACCTAGAAGTCTTGACTGTCATACATAGAACCCTACTTAATTGAAGACCACAGATACTAAGAACATTTTACATAAAATGTGACGTTTTTGTCATCGGTCGGGTTATACCCACCATTTTGAAAAGTGTCATTCGTTGGTTACATTGTGGGCTCACGGCTCGGTGAATGGAGTATAGCAATGTTGAACCTACCAGCAGATGCCTATGCAGATCTAAAGTGGTGGCTGGTCAGCTGCCACCAAACCTTGGATATTCATACGCCACTTCCCTGTCACCTTATAACCACGGACGCCTCCGATGTAGGATGGGGGCACAACTGAACGGAACTCCCGTAATGGGTTCATGGAACAAGAGAGAAAAAGGCTTTCACTGCGATCTGAAAGAGACGCTTGCAGTATTAACTGGATAATCACGGCGAGTTGCTAAGGAGATCAACAGCCATTTTTCAATGCAAAAATGGGACTGTAGTGTCATATCTAAGAAATCAAGGTGGCACCCGATCAAGGAGCCTACCGAACTTGACGTACAAAGTATTCAGTTATCTCGAGCTGTATCAAATCTATCACGTCGTGAATCATATACCAGCCCTATTCAACAGTCATGCAGACCATCTCTCCCGACACAAACCTCCACCGGAGGGGCATCTTGTATCAGCAGTGGACCTATTTGCCTCGAAGCGAGCCCAGGGATACATAGTTGTGTACTACGTGCCCCTAGATCTGAAGGACCCGAGAGCGGGGTTCCACGATGCCCTTTTTCTCAAGTTTGGACTTACCCGCTAGCATGGGTATTACCGCCACCTGACCTTATACCGTAGGTCCTCAGTCATCTCAATTCAGGAACGGGAGTTAATCTCATAGTAGTTCCTTCGGTGGCACCAGGTATTTTGGCGAGCAGATTTGAAGTCCCAATCATTAGCAGTATCCTACTCACTGATGAACCTCGAGCAGAAACCGATAGACACAGCAACGGGGATACCCCCTGCCAAGGTCAAGGAAATGGGAGGGGAGGGACAAGGAGTCTCTCCGACTGAAGTCTTCTTCAATCCACACGCAAGACTTATCAATCAGCTTGGAGTCGATGGTTAAATTGGGGCGAAAAGTATGAAATTGGATCCTATGAATCCTTGAATCCCTATTTGGACCTATACTTACCCAATTTTTTGCGGACTTACATAGTAAATAAACTAGCATACAATACTATTTTATTACACAAGTCAGTTATAGCTACACTATGCAATGCAGAAACCACTGGAGAGCTAGGTTCACACGTTCTAGTCGGATACATTTTAAAATTAATAGCGCTGAGCAAACCTGTTCCCCGGGAAGCCGTCCATCTGGAATATTGACCAATTGGTAACCTACTTAAGTGCAGTAAACGTAGACAAGAATAATCCTTTTGCAACTTCCAGGCACACTGCTGCTCTTTCTTTGCTAGCTTGTTTCGGAAAGGCGAGTCCATGATCTTTCCTTGCTTGCAATAGACCCAGAACATTTCAAAACAACAAAGATAATTTAATCTTATGGCCAGTCTTTGGCTCTAAGACCGACAGTTCTAGTCATAGGCAGTCGGGTTGTTGTTTGATGGATAATCAGGAAAATATAAATCTAAGTCCAGTGTATTGGGTCAGAAAGACTAAAGCCTTGTTAGAAGATAGACGAACATCGGCTAATTCCTTAAATTTATTTATATCCGTTAGAGGCCAACCAAAGGCAGGCACCCGAACGATGATTGCGGGTGGATTAAGACATTGTTAAAAGAGGCAGGAATAACTACAACCCCAGGAAGCTTCCACTCGGCGGTAGCGTCAAAATCGGGGTTGACAATATACCTTTGGACGATATATTAGCCAAGGGTAATTGGCGATCAGGCAATACATTTGCCCATTTTTACAGAAGGGAAAGATACCCACTAAATAGAAGTAGCAAGTTATCTCGATTATTTAATTAATCCAGCTGATTAATGTCTATATTTTTGTTACTATTGTTATTAAGAAGTATCGCAATATTTTTGTTAATTACTATTAGAAAATGAAATCAATTTTGCTTTTGTTCTTGCATCTCTCTTTTAATTTTTATTACTCATCCTCCGAGCCCCTTTCCCAACTATGTTGGGGTCGGCTTCCAGTCTAACAGGATGTAGCTGAGTACCAGTACCAGTTAACTTTTATTACATTAGTATTCCAGGACGCAATACACATACTTACATGTGATTACTCGTGTACCTAAGTACCTATTTACATACACAATTTCATTGTGCTTTTGCTCACATTGGCGTCCACTTCCACCAGGCGATAACAAACACGTCTCAAACTAGTAAGCTTCAAATAACGGTCAAGAATTTAATAGCAGCGTTTTACCTGAAATAAAACGCATATTAAATACTTACCTTATTTGAAGCTTACATTTTAATTTCTGCCTGGTGTTTTCGACTCAATGACGAACTGTGGCCGCCGAGAACACTCGTCGCCTCCTGCCTGGTGGGGAGTGAAACTGGTCGATGTGCGAGAGAGATGCAAGATATGGGGTAGAAAAGGACGGAGATAAAAGCGGAAAACACGTAGGTGCCTATCTCAAACTAGTAAGCTTCAAATAAGGTAAGTATTTAATATGCGTTTTATTTCAGGTAAAACGCTGCTATTCAGTACATGTTGAACGTATTGAACAGGACTGAGATAGGATTTGGTCGGCTACGTAGGAATGTTGTCAAAGACTGGATAATGTAGAGGCGGATTACATCGGCGGAGTATCAATGACAGGAGGGATGTGTCAGCCGCGTCACTCCTAGCGGGCAGCATCAGCGAGCCGGATCTCGTTAAAAGTTAGCGCGATCGCGGGTTAGTGTCGGCGGTTGAGGCCAAAACAAACGGCATGTGGTCGTGCGTACTCGACAAAAATTCGACATCGTTCGCCCAAGAATGCACAGTGCGGTTATTTATAGAGGTTGGGAGGAGCGCGGGGGCGGCGGCGACGTCTGGTGTCGGTCTGCCGGGGCCTGCCGCCGATCACCGAAATAGCTTCTCCAGCTGGCGGTACCTGGCCACGTGGCGCGAACTCGCCCGTTGAGTGCTGGCTTACCTGCTTGAGCCTTGTCAGCGACCACGTCCTCGCCGCGCTCGTATCACTGTCGTAAACGCACTGCTCTACTAGCCAGTAGGCCGCTCTACGTAACAGTTTGTACTACATCTTAACAAGGTTGAATTGAAAAACACAAACGCGAAGGGCCCGCGCCGACGATTGATTCGATTGTGTTGTGCGAATTGTGTAGATTGAAGGCATATCAACTATAGCGCTGAGATTCAACATGTTTACCCAAAAATCTGTCACTAACCAAGTTCTGAAGAGGTGTGGCAAAAAGCGTCACAATTATAATCTATTTTGTGGTAAACAAATAGACCGTGATAGCTGTCTAGTCGAAAGTTTGATATCAATCAGATATGGGGAAAACTGTGCTAACATCATCATAGTTGTTGTCGTCTGCGTAATCGCGATTAAATACGAGCTTAAATTCAATGCAAGTGTAGCATACAAATACGATAAATCAATATATCGTTAAGTACATACCTACATTTGTTATCAGTACCAGACGGTGACTGAAAACATGGCGGAGGAACGAAAACACATTTTTAAAAGTTTGACGTGTTTAGTGGCCTGACGCTCCTGGCGTCTGGGTACGGTGAGTGCCAATTATCACGTTGGGCATCAACTATCTGTGCGTCGCAGACATCGTGTGCTTTGTACCTATTGCGTATTACAACGTTGAAAACCTGGACTAATATTCACTCCTGCTCAAGAAACTTACAAATACTCGACAACTCGCCGTGGACATAATTACATGTTGTATCTATCGGGTTTTTGATATTCTTTCTTCTCTGTTAATGTTTGCAAGATCTAAGGTGGTCTACAAGAGGAAAATAAAATGTAAGTAACATCTCAAATTGTTAACTTTGAATTGCTGATGAATCACGCGTTCAAAATTTTCTTGGAGTGGGATCATGTGAAACGGTAAATTCTTAATTGGTTTATTAGGAGCGCTTGATATATTAGATAACCAGCCAACTGAATCAATGCGCATGTCTCTTTTCAAGAAATAAATATAAAAAATACTTGCGTATACAATCATGAAAATTACGAAAAACCAATTCGTAAATTCCACCTAACCTTTTAATGTCTCCAATTTGGTGAAGAGTGTAATTTCATCCGTGCAATCATGAGACATTGGATAAATAAATACAATGTCAGGTTATGCATAATTTGACCCATTCTACTTATGTATGTGCACCTAAGATAATTAGTATCGGAGAACAATCACGTCAATGGCACGGGAGATGCGACCCTTGTCTGTTTGAAACTACATAATATACCGTTTAAATAATGTGCCTAATATCAGCTGTAATTTATGGGGAGTTTTAAACTTCTTATCAGTTTGTACGATAATGTCGCTTTAATAATTGCGTTGAATCACCTCGGTGGCGTTTATTTAGAACAGTATTGTTACTCCTCAACGAAATCTTGAAGTATTCATAAATACGCATTAAAACGATGTTTAATCCCTACATCTTAAAGATTTCAGGATAAGTCACAACTATCAGACATTCGCTTGCAGGGCAAGACTTTGTATGATAACAGACTAGTTCTTATCTTTCTCTTTCATTTGTAACTAAAAGTGTCACGTTTTTTAAATTTGTTCACTGACCTTTGATTTGATGCTTATTGTTATAGTTTCAGTATCCGTATCATTTCTCTTTAAATATAATCTCTTCTATAATCTCTTTGGTTAACCCTCAGTACATATTCTCAATTAATGTAAGGAAGAAGAACTATGTAGAAAAGGTTAATTTGCGAAAAATTATGAGAAATGATCTTCGTCGGTGTATTTATTTTATAAATCATGATTACTCATCTAGAACTCGGACAGAAAATCATCGACACGTATAATTTGATTTGCCTCTGATGTTCGGAGAAAAGTCAACTTTGCATCGTATGGTAATCTGAGAAACCAGTTCAAATTGAACGAAACTTAGTGCGGGAATATTTTCTCTGAATAAAGAGATACTTTCGTAGCGTCCTAGAAAAAAGATCGTAAAGAACGGGCCGAATAAGTACAAATATGTGCAAAATTCTAAGCCGTATTTGATAAGGGGGTGGCCCGGGGTGTGGGAGGAGGCTGGCGGGACGTCTAGACGCGGCGTAATTAGGAAGGTAGAGCGTAGGCAGCCGACGCGGACGAACCCGGCCCGCCCTGAACGTTGCGTCACCTCTAATTAATATAACAGGTAAATTACGCATTATGGGTGCCAACAACACTGCTTTAATATTTTAATAGCCATGTGAATTAAAAGGACGTGATGAGTTTCCTATAGATGAGCAGTTTAAGCCTTAATGCCTCTCTTAATATTAAATCTATTGACATCAATGAGAAAATGGTCCAATTTTGCTGAAACAAAATGTACCAAACAGCTTGGATTTATAACTTGCAATGGAGTTACGGCTGTATTCTAGAGCATCGTAGTAGCATGAAGGAAATTTTATTTGTCTGTACTTGTTACGAGTATATCGGTCTGTGTCCCCGAAACGGTTCAATGACGTGTCTCGCGGATTTCGTCTTGTTTATCTCACTATTCCTCTGGCGTATCTACTGTACCTATTCATGAGTAAATAAACTTTATGTAATGAGCGTTCTTGACGTTAGCCGTTGTAGTCGATGTAGAACAGGATGCATTCAAACTAGATGTCTTATTAAGTATTATAAAGTCGTCGTAAGTTGTGTGCCAAAAATAACACTTAGTAATGACCAACCTACATTCTGGCTCTTAATCTAATAATAAACAGAGCATTACCCTAGTAAATCTAAAATGTGTTTTTTAATCGTACTTTTTTCTTTTGTTTATTTCCGTGCCCGTTGTTTGTGATAATAAACACTCTCCGTCTTACCACAAAAACTTATAAACGTCAGTTTATGCCTTGTCTAAAAAAATGACATATTATGACGTTGACATATGGTTCATTTTGCAGCCAAAATTTTATTAGACAAGTGTAAAACAGGGTTTAAAGTTTTTGTAGTAAGGCCCTCTAGATTTGCGATGTAAAGGCATCTAATGATATTGTATGTTTTAAATGTTACCACATGTTATGACGCAAATGTACCTTGCGTGGTAATTTGAAAGATAATTTTGGTATTAGTGGAGTTGAACTACTCTACTTCTTGTGTATTTGATTGAGTGCTCAAGTTGAATGAATTTTTTTTATTAAGAATTTGATGTACCTACAAGAGAGACGAGACAAACAGAAGATTTGAAACTGCGTAGAATCGACCAAGTGAAATATTGCGTAGTGTTCGGAGCTCTTGAATAAAGGGGAGCTCTACTTAGTCTTTCAAATCGTCTAGAAGTACGTTTCCAAAGTTGATTTAGGCAAGAATTATTTTTTTAAAGAATAGAATACATCTAACAAGACATGGATTTTGTAATACCCATGGCTGTAGAGTAACCTTAGTGGTAGTGGCTTTTTTCATCAGTATTGAGTTCAACATTATTGTCTTCCTCCTGCGCTTTTCTTATATTTTTTATGCGTCAGCCTAGCATGTTTTCTTTATCCATACTCTTTCGTCTGCCGAATCTCACAAGTAACATTGTTTTTAGCCATGTCGACTTTCAACAATCGAAACTTCAAGTTAATAATTAATAATATAATAATAATATAATAATTTATTTATTTCACAAAATAGGACTTTTTGCACTGTATACAAGATAAAGCATTAATATAAACAATATCATATTATCAGCACAATATACACAACTCTATCCCTTAAACTAGGTCTAACCTGTATCTTAAGAGATAGGGTTCAGCTACAAGGTAACAAAATTTATAATAATATGACATTCGATAGCGAGTACTAAAACAATTAAAACAGTGTCGGTGTAACATTAACAAACAAAAAATAAAAATAGAAGATATTAAAAAAATTTAAAATAGACAAGTCTTTATTTATACTGTATAAAAGAAAGAGATGAAAAAATAAAAAATAAAAGTGAAGTGTGTTTAGTGTTTTGAGTGTATTGTTAAGAGTTTGTGTATGTGATGCACATCATCACTTGTGTGTGTATGTGTGTGTGTGTGTGTGTGTGTGTGTGTGTGAGTGAGTGGTTTTTGAAATTCTTTATTACGAGATGAATGTTAGGAGATTCTCTGTTGTAAGGTAGTCTTGTTGAAGTAGCCATTGAGTGATTTTACCTTTGAGAGTGTGCCTGTTTAGGTCAAGAATGTTCAGACTTTTGTGTACTTTTTTGTATATGTAGGTACTTATAACATAATGTTGGCGTTTAGCAAATGTAGTTTTATGACGTACACCTGATGGGACATTTGTGCGTTTTTTTGGGTTGGATTTGGGAATACTTCTATGAGTTCTGAGGATAGATTGCAAGATGAAGAGCTGTCTGACTGTTAGCACTTTACAGTCATTATAAAGTTGTTTAGTTGGATACAAGTATGGCTTCTTGGTCATTACTTTAAGTACAGCTCTCTGAGCTCTCTCTAACCTCAGGAAATTGGTTTTACAGGTACCACCCCACGCAGTAATGCAGTATCCGATAATCGACTGACACAGTGCAAAATATACCATTTTCAATGTGTCTATATCAGCCGACTCCCTAAGCAATTTAAAAACATATATAAGTCGCATTGTTCTGTTGGTAACCATTTCCAGCTGTTTGTCCCATCGTAGGCCGTCATCTATAAGCAGACCCAGGTACTTCACACATTCACTCCTTACTAGTATGGGACAGGAGCAAGGTGCTGCAGAGTTGGAGCAGGTGTGAGCAGTTACAACAAAACTCTGAGGTGGCTTAGTGTTTTGCCGAATTGCGAAAGGGATAAAACAGGATTTTTCCACATTTAGGGTAAGGAGATTTTGGTGAAACCACAGCATAGTAATTTTTAGAGCAGCTTCTGCCTTACTTTTAACCTCTTCCCAGGTGGAACCATAAATGATCAAAGCAGTATCGTCTGCATATGCATAGACTTTACAGTTTGGGAGGGTAATCCTGCAGAGATCATTTATGTATATTTGGAATAGTGTGGGACCTAATATACTTCCCTGTGGCACACCGTACGACACGATTTCCTCCCTACTGAGAAAACCATCTATTTTAACTTGTTGCGTACGGGTTTTAAGATAGTCCTTAAAGATGTCAAGGGCAAATCCACGTATACCCAAGAGCTCTAGTTTTGATATAAGCTTGGGAACAGGAACTCTGTCAAAAGCTTTCGAGAGATCCAGAAATATCCCCAAACACTTAGCCCCACTATCTAATTTTGCAGCTACAAATTGTGTCAGATCTAAAACAGCATCTTCAGTCGAGACCCCAGGCTTGAAGCCATACTGGTTCTCAGCAATGATATGCTGTTTATTTAAAAAGCCTCTTAGCTGCCTGTTAAGGATCTTTTCCAGTATTTTGGAGAGCGAGGGCAGAATGGAGATTGGCCTGTAATTGTTGACACAGGTCCTGCTCCCACTCTTATAAATGGGGTGGACTATGGCTTTCTTTAGTCCGTTTGGAAATGTTCCTGATTGCAAGGAGAGATTGCAGATGTGTGTAATGGGAGGCACCAGAACGCGGTGACAAATTTTTAATAAGTTAGATGATATTCCATCCCAGCCCACAGAGCAATCATTGCGTAACTGTAAGATGATTGATTCCACCTCGTCTTCATCAGTGTTTAGTATAACGAGGGAGCTAGCTGGGGATGAAAATATTGTATTTGTATATTGAGTACTGCAGGGGGAATTATTACTTAGACTTTTAGATTTTAGTATACCTGCTGCTAAATTTTTGCCAACATTGCTGAAGAACGAACATACTTCATTAACAGAAGAGTGAGGATTATCACATAGTTTAAGCAATTGATCGGCACTGGTACGCTCTCTGCGAGTATTAGTGATATCCTGTATGGTTTGCCAAAGAGCTTTAGGGTTATTTCTAGATTTTTCTAGTTGACGTTTCTCAAAGGCTATTTTAAGTTATGATCATATTGTTGAATATCGGGTTGTTATCACTGAAACAACGAACAGGTCGAGTTGAACCTGTCTAATAACTTAACCCAAAGTTTGACTGGAGGCAAATAATAATTGCTTGGGTTAGGTCAGCTCTAACAATATCTATTTGACCGTAAAGTTTGGGTGCAATAACTGAATTGGAAAATGCTAGGCAACTGCCCACCTTGTAAGATACCCACTGAAATTTGCGTCATTTTGCAACGAAAACACATAATGTTGTTGTTATATTCCCACATAGACGATATACGCGCGTATCATTGTCATTCGGGACGCTGCGAATGACACTATGTTGAAGGTCATTACAAGTGAGGATGTGCGGAGTAATGGTCGTGTTCCTTTGCGGAGCGCGAGCGACGGCCGCGCCGAGATGCTGCTAATACGAGTTGTTTGTCAACGTCGGCGTCGACTGGTGCCGCCGGTCGCCGGTCGCTAGCTATAAATAAATAACATAAGCAACGCGCCGCGTCATCGCCGTCACTTCACGCGAAATACGGTCGCGCAAACAATTGCCATTGTCTATGTGAATGCAACGCCAAGCCGATGTTATTCAGGGACGTTAATGCATTTAGGATGAATGGCGTGTGTCGTAACGTTTTGTTACGTTGTTCATACGTTTCTGTTGTTTATCTGCCTTTGACGAAATTAGTACCTACCATTTTATGAGTTTTCATTTATGTGTCAGCTGGCTATTATTAGTAGGTAATAAGTGTCTAGAAAACCGAGCCTTCGATGTAGGTATGTGTTTTTGAGGCCCATTGAAAAAATAATAATGAATGTCACGATAGTATCATACTTTCGGCAGCAATATTACGTAGTACGTACTACTGCAGCATCTAGAAATGACCATATGGAAGACACAGTATATTTACAGGCAAGTGAATGTATAGTTGGTATAAGTCGGGAGCCGCGGCTGGTGGCGGTAAATAGCCGGTTATTTCTATCGATCCCGCGGCCCTCCAACTAAGTCCTTAGAGTACGACAACATTGTTGTGAGGACTGACTCTCGCTACGTGTAGGTACTAAGCGAGTGCTTTTATTATACGTTTATACATGGACACTGGCACGACTGACGTATATTTGTCGAATAGTGACTATGCAGTATGTAGGAAGGTGAACTGACCTACGTCTGTCGTGTAACAAACTACATTACTACAGTGCGTCAGTTTCCTGAAATGTATAAGGTTTTTATCATAAATGTAAACGACTATGGAATAGGAATTATTATTTAAAAAATATAATATTGTCAAGTAAAACTACCTAATTTTGATGAGACCCAAAGAAGGTAGGCGGATTGATATAGGTCATGGTCATAAAAAAACAGGAAAGATTTGCTTCTCTGACCTACATTACACAGATACGTCACTTACATAGTAAGTAGTCAGTTACAAATAATAAAGCAGTTTGTATTCTCAATATTAATTTGGCATACCGAAAAGATGTCGCAGGCAGAGAGAACTCAGGTGGAAATCATTTCAACTCGTATTGTTAATTGTCCTTACTTACATACTCGCGTGTGTGCGCATACTTTTGCAAAATCAATTTGAGGTCGAGTATGCAATATCGATTTTGTGCCGTGAGGTGCGGGCTATGGGCGGCGACGCGGCGCGGCGGCGGCGGCGTAGCGCGGGTGGCGCGTAGCCGACCGATGTAGGGATGCAGCAAGAATGCGACACGGCCGGTACGCGCCGCGCTCTTCTGGGACGAGAGCCCGTCAAACTTACTATAGTACGCGCCAAATAAACTTGCAATAAAGGTCATTCAACCGCCCCGCCGTCAGGGGCGCATCACCTGTTCGCCATTTTGAAACAATGTCCTTCCGTCATTTCGAATTTGGAATGCGCTTGTCTGCCCATATTTGAACTAAAAACGACTGATCATAATTTTGACCAAAGGTTTGTAATCCTTTGCGACAAGGACGCCTCCTACCACGATACACTTGTATTGATCGTGTTAGCGACACTGCCCATACATTTTTTTCGTATCGTTTTGAAATATTGGGATACATTGGTAGAAGGAGGTGAACGAACTTTATTGCACGCTTATTTGGCGCGTACTATAGTTAAACTGGAAACTGGTATGCTGGCGCATCACTACTCATTAACTTTACTTGCGTTTAACTTTGTTTCTAGTTTCTTTTTTACAGAGAATAAAGGTCTGTAAGATGTTGAAATCAGAATAAATATATATTGTTTTAATTATACGATTTATGATGACTCATGAACCAATCGATGGCTTGTTGCGTGAACGGTGAGTTACGCAGCTGCCGGTGGCATGCGGTGGTCGCGCTACGTGTGTGCGTGGCCAGTGCGTGGTGGCACTTTCTCCGACACCAGGAGTCGGTGAGCTGGACACTGGCGTGCATATTTCCTCGTCATTTTTGCGCGCGCATGAGGCCGCAAGCGCGGTCTCGATTGTTTTCGTCGTGTTTCGCGGGTTATTTCGGGCGTGTGCGCCGCGGCAGTGCAAGCCACTCGCGCACGTCCGACTGTCCACAACGCTACCACTACAACACTTGATATTCGATCGTTGATGTTGTATATTTTGATAGAGCTGGAAATCAACGGGCATTTTTTGTTCAAAATCGTAATTGAAAATTGTATTGTAGGATTAGGGTAATCCTATATCGACAATTGTTAGTACCTGTTTATATCTTTATTTCTTCACTTAAGATATCTATTTCCACTGAAATGGGCCTTAACCGGTACTACCGAAACTACGTAAGCTTTTGAACAAGCTTTTTCAACACGTGCTGCTCAGCGAATGGATAAAGTTAATCCAAAATAATAATTGGAACTAACTAGTTTTCAGCAGCGTTTACTATAAGAATTTAGATATCGATGAGAGATACCTAGATAGATCACGCATCGCAGGTATGCATGGTACATCTGAAATGTTTTAGGATTTATGTTTTAGTTGGCTATTTAGGCACTCATATAATATTTTTATACGAATATTAATCATTCACGTTTTTTTTTATTACAGGTGTCGTTTTATGTTCCAAGTGTAATTTAATGTCTTGTTTAGGCCGTTCGATTTCTCCGAGTTGTTTTTTCCTATATTTATTCTAGCTGGCCACTGACTTCTACTTTTTTAAGTTTAAAATGCAATAAATATGTAAAATGGATTCGCAAACAAATACTGTTCCGTTATTGTGCGCATTTTATTATTGGCTAAATGGCCGTTTTAAATGTTTTATTAGTAGCATCGAGGAAAGCCTACGTGGTAAGCAGGTTACCGGATTCTAGATATTTTAGCGCCGAATTTATGATTACTTGAACATCTCTTAAGTGTTATGCGAAACGTTGAGCTGAGGGGTAGCGGCGGTCGTAGGTCGTCGGCAGAGGCCGGGCTCGGGCGTCGGCCCCGCGACCCACTTCCTCCCTGGCCCTCCCCCGGCCCCCGCCAGCGCCTCCCGTCCCACACTCCTTTATCACAGTGATAACAAGAAGTTGGCCTGATCCTGCAGTAGTCTGGACCAACTTGGTGCACAAGCACCAACATTTATCATACCCCTACGTCGTACATTTGAGTGCAAACATTTAGAGATAGGTGTATCTTCTAAAATAATGACTGGTTATTAGATACATTTATATTTTTCTCATTGATGCTTCTCGAAATAGGCGGATTTGGAAAAAAGTATGAGAGGGCCCTGCATTGTAGAGGCCGGGTAAAACTAAACAGTGTTTGCTATCAGATTGCAGTTCAAAATATTCATCCGAGAAATTGTTGAAATGAATGTTAAACGTCTACAGTGCCATTAACAGTCGAAAGAATCCTTAGCATAGCTAACAAATACCTATATTGACTGTTTATTTATCTGGTGATTAGGTATGTTTGTGCAGTTTCTTAGTATAAGAACAAGTGGTTTGAATTTAGCTAGCGAGTCGTGAACTAAAACTAAAGTTATATATAAACAATCTTAAGAAATCCAAAATAAAACTTGTAAACATAACTGCACGAGCAAAAAAAACCTGATCCTATTAAGTATGTATAGATACTGAGAAGAGTTAGCAAAGCATTCATATCAAGAATATCTGACGTCATTTAAAATATCTCGCGTATTGTTGCGATGACCCAGCTCAAAAGCGGGGTTACCAGATTTTTTACTCGTGTCTCACATATTTTGCGATTTATCTAAACTACTTTAAAAACCTGTCTTGGTTAATCGGATTTAAACGATATTCCAAATGCATAATTCACCATATGAACGTAATAGTGCAACATGCTTGACCTTTCCGTGAATCTGAAATCGGGCGTCGCGACATACGTAGGTATGTCGGAGAATATTTACGATCGATCGAAAGGAATAAATCGATTGGCGTAAACAGTAGCGGAGTGGTCGGCGGCCGTGTTGTTGGTGTAAATATTGAGCAAGGTGTGGAGAGGCGCTGGCGCGATGGCGATGCGACAAAGGCTATGGTGTCGCGGTTGGCCAGAGGGCGACAGGCGGCTGTGTCTGCCGGCGGCGGCGCGCCGCGTTCGACGACCTACCGTCTCAAGGCCGCTCTTACACGTGCCAGTCGTGCCACCGGGCGCTTCCTGCCGCCGCCATAACAAATCTCTCCCCGCCCCACACCCTCTCGCCCAGCCCAGCCAAGCGCTGCTTCGGGACCGAATGGGATCCCAGAGCGCACGCATCTTACCCAATCCTTACCCGATTCTTAGAAGAGGTCCTTTCCTAAAGCAATCATTCACAAGATTTAATATGATTTCAGATTTTTCAGGCTTCAGCTACGAAATAATAAACTTAGCTATAATTCGTTCGTTCCTTCGGGAAAATTGTATTTGGATTCGGATTCTTAAATGAAAAACGTATGATGTGTTTCTGCCAACGTACCTAATCATTTTTTGTCGATACAATGATTTGTGAGATAACTTATAATTTTTCGTGTAATGTAGATAGATAGATATTTTCAGTGGATATGAATTTGGTTTTGTATGTAATATGTCTTTTCGGCGCAAAGGACCTGGGAACCTAATCAATATTGCCACCTGTTGCTTTCGTGAGATTGACTTTTGATTGTTGAGACCGGCTTGATGACATTGTAGTCAGGATTCAAGTTTGGTTTAGTATGGTTTAGTTAGGTAAGTGTGGCTTGGAACTTTAGTTATATAAACATCCAATTAGTAAAATGTGGAAAAACATGTATCGCCTACTCTTCCAGAATTCTTCGAAATGTTGTGCAAACAGCACACGCCTATACACTTAGCTAATGACGGCGTAACAGCCAGGCCCAACATTACCGGGGTCACTCAGATGTCATTAACAAGAGTATGTGCTCATAAAGAAGTCTTCCAGGTAGAATAGTGCGTATTATAGGAAAATCGTAAAGTAAATACCCAATTTGTAATAAGTTACTTGATATCTGACTTGATAAGCTGTTACAGAACTGCGTATTAAAGGTTACAGATGGCTATCTACTAATTTTCCCGAAAGAATTAAATGGGTATTATCTCTACACACAACATATGTTTGCTCTGCATGTCATTGTTATTCTGAAAAACCCATTTGAGAATCGCCACGAGCTAATATGTATATGTATAGGTAGAATATTATATCAGCCATATGTATATAGTCGGGTTAGTGTCAGCATATACATAGCTAATCTCCTGACGTATCAGTATGAACGAATGACCCGGATTCATTGCTCCCTAGTGTACCTTATACATGTAGTTTGTCTAGTTTATATTCTTGTTCTTGAATGAAACAAGTTACACTGCTGTAAAGGATCCTCATTTATTGTGGAGGTTGTTAATCTTGATGGCTTAAACGACAAAATAACACAATAGCAAGTGGTTATGTGATAGATAGAGCAGAAAAAGTGATGCAAAGAAAAACGTGTTTCGTTGTGGAATATAGATTTTAGAAGGTATTGTGTTATCATCTTCAGTAAGTTAATTACATATTGAGGAGCGTGACATCGTAATACACCTTTAAAGAAAAGTATACAAAGCCTAAGATTTTGTAAAAAGTCGTTTCGACAGTCTTTACGGACAGGTCAGAACATTCTATAAATGTATGTAGCATTTATTTACAAGACGCTAGTTTACCACAAAAGCGGATCATAAATTACCCCTTTGACAATGACTGCAGTTGAAGAAAAGAAAATTCATCTTACACGTGCGCGGCCTGACTGAAACTAAATGTCAATGTCCCGTCTGTTCAAATATGATTATGGAAATGGATCTCTATGTATTACGTACTTCGCCTCAGGTAAATAGAATTGGCTAGACACTTACATTTAGTATATCTAATATTGAATTGCTTTTGATTCCTATAATTGCTCTTCCATCAAGTAAATATAATCCTAGGATAAGGATTTCAATTTAGACTACGGGCGGCTATCTATTCTTGGACACTATTTACTATTGCTAAAGAAAAACATTTAGAGAAAACTATGGCCGAAAAAATACAAAAGGCTATCGCTATTAAGAGAAAATCCCAATAATGATGGTTATTTGTAGAAAAAATCATAATGGACAAATAGAAATAACAGTCACGCTAATTAGAGCTCGTAAGCACTCTGGTACCTTTCTGAGGCCGCTGATTTGGCAGGCACATTGTTTACTAAGATCTGTTTCTAATATTTAAAAACAAGATAAAACAGCGAAGACAATTTTTTTTGTAATCCTCTCTAACGTAACAATTGATTTTCTGTGTCTGTTTGCTACGGGATGGCACTTTAAACTGGGAACGTGAAAATAACATAGTACCTATCTACACACCTATGTACATGCTACACAGAAACCCTACCACATGAAAGATTTGAGTGAAACGAAGACGGAAATGATTATTTTCTCACGTCAAGTCTAAACATCGAGTGCTTACGTTAAACGTATCGCTTTGTTGGTCGTAAGTATGTAGTAGACACATCAATCAGGCGCATACGCATAACGTGAGTGAATACATTCGAAGAACATACTTCAAAGAGGCTGCAAGTACATACCAGCTAAATTTTTGATCGTTTGAAACTTTGTAGTACACGTGATGAGCTAAAGTGAAGTTGGTGCAACATGCTTAAGTACCCATTCTCAAGATAAAAGTACGAAGGAGCCGTAAGCACAGTTTTGCTGCATGTTATGGTATTTATCACTGTAATGTCACGCTTGGTAGATGTAAACAAAGTTTTTGAAATAAATAATGAACATCATTTTATGTTTTGAATGAAATAATAAAGCCGAGTCATGAACAAGTTTTTTTTTAAAATCATTTTCGTTGAATTCCCTTTTTTGATCCCCTTTTCTATTTTTTATTTTTATATAGTATGCTACAAAAGCATTTCCTTTATTTTTGGAACTAGAAGCTCATCTTTTTCCGTTGTCTATTAATTTGTTTTCACTAGATCATTCTGATTAGTGCAGGTTATCTCAGTGGCCAGTAACTGCGGCAATTAATTGATAATATGTATAAATAGTAGTTTCCCGAAGATTCCTGACGGTTATAGAAATCAATAGTGATGCAATTTGAAACGACGAGAGAGTATGTTTTTGTGACAATATAATTTGCCATACTGGGTAAATAAGATCTATACGATAACATAAATAGACAATAAAAGTAATATCATTGCTTCTGTTAGATAGTGCAGATAAAAAAAAATACATGTAAGTCAGAAAGAAGTAAGAATAAGTTGTCGGTGATATTGTGATAAATTCATGTGTAGATTTTAGGGCTCCGCTTTTTTTTGTTTATAATGCCCGCACATTGCGGTACATATGAAACGATGCTTTTCATTGGCATTAGTAAGTGGAAGTAACTAGTTTTAGTACAGATCTCTGAATAATTACTTTGTGAGCTGTGAACTTGTTGACCATAAGATAAATAGGGCACTTATCAGAGTTCAAATGATGTGTACCTACGTACGCGTAATGCGGAGAGTCCGAGATTATGTTTGAAAGTTAGTCATGATGATGATTGTATTATTAATACAAGTTCATCCAGGAAAATACGACGCGAAATATTTGAATTAAATAATATTTTGTACTATCTGAATAGCTAGCCTGCATTGCGTTAAAACAATGTAAAGTTTTCAAACGTTTTAAAAACGTTACTTTAAATTAAAATGGCTTGTGTAGTCCCCCATTATAAAAACTTCATACACAATATTAAACAATTTTCATTTACATTTACACTAAGAGGAAAACGTACATTCTCGCTCATGTGTAAATGGGGATATACAGGTTTCAAACCGGAGCTATGGTTTGACATTTGTTATACAAATAGACGTCGAGATAAAATCTGAAGAAATGGTAGTCACTTAAGCCTCTGAACATTGTCGTTTAGATGGCTGATACAAAATACAAACGTTGTTGGTATTACTTGCGTTCCTTATACAAAAAGATAATCCTCTGTATTGTTTGAGAACTTATAACTTGACATTGAAACTGAAGGCCTTCATGATGTGACTGAAATTGGACTTTAAGTTTGAATGTGGAAAGTACTTACACGACTAGCTTTTGGGCATGATCCCGGTGACACTAAGACGCGGATCAGGTTTTCGATATTTTATTTTAATTTAATTTTTCTTAATTTTTTGTGCTTAAGACAACTACTTGAAATATGCAATTTTAAACGATTTCTTCAAGACTAGAAGACTCTGCAAAGAATAGATTTTCTCCTTTCAGTGCGATTACGGATTCACTCATTTACACAGATTAACATAATGTAAGTGTTTCTCAAAGTTTTTGTTACTGTAGTTACAACGTTACAATTTATAGTATGAAAACAGAAAGGGAAAGTTCCTAAAACCGTAAATTACTCAATAGAAAGTTAGTTTATTTAGGGCTGATTTTTCAATCGCCAGATAACTTTTATCTGTGGAATATATTTCACGTTTTGACAGCTTTTGTATGGAAAATATGTCAAACCGCCATATTTATTCCTCAGATAGAAGTTAACTGATGATTGAAAAATCAGCCCTGAGTCAAGCATTAACTTTCTTGTCTATAGCAGGAAATTACCGACTTTAATGACGTTTACCTCCTTAAAAAACTTGGTGTTTCAGGTTAGCTGTATAGTTGATCTCAATATGCCGTATATAGAATATTGTGGCTTTTGAGATGGCATAATTAGATACCTATATTTGGCTTAAAGGTTCTTTCGTTTATAGAGTGAATGATCACAAAAACATCACTACAGCGCGTTCCTGAGCAAATGATCTGAATGAATTAGTTTTGTCTTAATTAATAAATTCTTATTTATATAATTATGGTAGAACTAACGATGTTATTTTAAAATGAAATTATGTGTTGATTGATTAAAACTATTCATGGTCCACAAATACTTTTACCGTTGTTTATTGTATCTCATTATGTTAAATAGTAGTCAATTAAATAGATAAAATTATCGCTGTACAAGACCTTAGACATGGTCTTATTAGTGAGCGGCCTAATTAGCAAATTGAATCACGCTTCAATATGCCTATCGGTATTATTTGCATGTGTGTTAACTTGTATACGCTTATCGTGGCTTAATTGCCTCTGTGACCTGTCTGTTCGATATATCTTCATTTTATGGTAATGATTCCGAGAAACGCGATTCAATTGTTTTGTCTTTGTTGATATCTCGAGTTGTTCAGTGCCTACAGATATAGTAAGTAGAGTGTTGCGTGGAGGGGTCCGTTGCGCAGTGCGTGTGGCGAATTCGGCTCGACGGCTGAGACGGGGAGGCAGCCGGGGCGGGTGCCGAGGGCGAGGGCTGGCGGCGACGGAACCTTCGCCCTGATGACCCACATCCGCGCCCGCCGCCGCACCGCGCGCCGCGCCCTCTGCCGCATTTCTTTCTACATTCTCCGTCTCAATGGAAACGGTCATTACCTCTGGTACGACTCTATGTCATTACATTGGAATTTATTTCAAAAGAGTTTCGCATTTATAAATCTTTAAAATATCTTGTAAAATGGATTCACCATTTTCAATAGCATTTTCATCATATAACCAATGATGATATAATACATCTGTTTTTTTAAATAAATAAATATAGTATTTTTTAAATATAAAAATAAATTGATGAAATATTAAGAATGAACGACAAAATTATGTTTTCAAATTGAAAGATTTGGTATTTCCGATATCTTTATCGTATCTCGTCATGTGCGAGAAGCAAACACCGATTTTAGAGAATATCCATGACACTAAAATGATCTTAAAATAATTCGGTACCTCTAGCACTTACCTAATTAAAAATATCGTTTGGTAAATATTTATGTAAGCCACATCCATAGCATTGTTTGTTTTCTACCAACTGATAATAATGTTATCACAGTTATCAGTTCAACACACCTACTTACTAAGTGACTTCAGTTTCATGTCTGCGCGGTATGTTGACTACATTCCTGTGTATGTTTTGTGTCATCCTATTTATCTCCAGAAATTTCCACATCTATATTTTCAGTATTTTAAATATTTAACGCATGTTTGAAGGCAACCCCTTGATGATAAGGTTAGAAGATAAGTCAATTAATTGTTGTGCATTTGTTTTTTGTTATTGTAGTTGAGGCGTCACACCACGTGCGTGCCAGAGAACGAAATTGATAATAGGTTGATGAGTGAGTGAAGCAAAACACCGGCGTGCGGCGCAATGGCGGCACGGCGTGGCGCGGCGCGGGGTCGGCGCGGCGCGTGGGAGAGAGCGCAGGTGTACTGACCGGGGTGCGCGGGCGGCTCGGGCGGCTCGGGCGGCGGCGACGGCTCGGTGGTGTTGGACGGCGCGCTCGCGCAGGCGGCCGCCGACGGCGCATCTTCCGCGGCGCGGGCGGAGGGCGGCGGCGACGGGCCGGGGGGAGGCGCGCACAGCGCGACCAGCCGCAGCAGCGCCACGCACCACCACCAGAGCACGGCGGCCAGCGCGCGGGCAGCGCGCCCGACGCGGCCCGGGGCCCTCTCGCGACCGAAATACGCGCACCGTTGACTCGTGCACCGGCGAGCGAGCTCCTTCACCCGGGTATTCGTGCGGCGTCGGGACGGCTGGCGAGGCGACGCGGGTGCGCGCGCGCGGCCACACGGCGACTGGGGCGCCGTTCCCGACGGCGTACGACCGCGCCCGAACACTATTTCGGGAGCGACGCTCCGCGCCGCTGCCGCCGCCCGCCCGCCGCACGCTGCCAATTTTACGCGAAATTGCGGGCGGGCGGTGATGCGATATGTACCACGCCGCGGCCACCTGCATCTGCGGCACCGGTGCGCTGCTCAATAACATTCTGCAGGGATTTGCCTTTTTCATTGAGAGGGTTTTTTTGCGAGAAGGTGTTGAGGGCGCGGACCCGCACGCTTGCGCCGCCGCCGCCGCTCGACACGTGCGCCACCCGTCTACTCAAAATAGTCGGCGGCGAACGTGCTGCTGGCCCGTGTCAATAGATACAATGTCGCAGCTATTGGCAAGGAAACAGAGACTCGCACTATCTCACTGTCTCGCGCTCTCTGTGTTGTGAATTCTTATGCACGGTTTATATTTAGACGTAAAATTATTTCTGATATAGATAGGTGTTTGACATTACGTTGAACTCTCATACGTCGGGAAGCTCCACCTGTATAAATATTCTGTGCCACAGGAGCGTAATGTTTGAAATGTTATTTAGCATTTCTTTAGTGCAAATATCTACAATATTACGAAACGACGTGAAGCTAAACAGTAATTTATTTCTTTGGTACACTATTTTGAATAAGAAATACTAAATAAATTAATTAATCGGCCTTTTGATTGATCTACTGTTAAGCAAATGTTTTTTATTTATCAAAATGAGTGTACTGGAGATGGATTAGATACAATAGAGACAAGATAATTGTCTGTGAAGTTATTTAACATTGAAAAAACGGTTACCTTTGTATTTTCAAATTACAGCTACTACCGTAATGAAAACAATAGGCCAATAATATGTGCATATTGAGTGTGTATATTGAATAGGTACCCACGTGTTTACATCAAATGTACTATATAATCTATACCTTATTGTTTTCATTATAGACAAATTGGAAAACTGAAAAAATACTTCACTATTAATTACTCTTTATCATTCCTGAATTTCTTCCAAATCTTGCAGCCATATTGTCTTTCACACAACCCTACCATCGTGTCTTTGACAGTCTTCTTCCTCTATATCCATCTATGTTATTGTTTATGCTCAACAGTTTCCTCACAAGATAATTCTGAATAATCCGCATAAGTTATAAAAAAGGACACTTCTTAACCTTAAATTTAATGAGGTATATAAATGTAAAGTAGCATCACTAAATAGACCAGATATTACTCAAATAAAGCCGCTAATTGTAACAATGGGGAAGTACTATGCAGAATTGAAAAAAGTGCCTATATGTGAAGTATTGAAGGATGTCATGCAGCGAAGTATCTATATACTAAACTTCATAAATAATTGCTCCAGCTATTTGACCGAAAAGTCACAAAGTTTATTAATATATTTAAAGTTCCTACCTGCTTACATTTATTTCTTGAAAGACACATTCAATACGTGTTTACATATCTATATAAAAACACATTTTATTACAAGATCAAGACAAAATTTTTCATTTGCTAAATATTTGTCTACATAAGTAGATGATTCACATTATTAAGTGACAAATAATTTAAATGCAAATGTGACTTTTTAAAGCAATTATGTTTAAAGGTTCCTGCCGAAAGTTTATTTCAAAATGTCTTATCCTCGTGTGTCAAGTTTTGTTATGAAGTGCCTCTGAAACTTTTGGTTTGATTGCTATTCCATGCGATTTCGTCAGAAGGGATAATTGTGGAGTTACATTTCGCTCTTTTATTTAGTCAAGGTTATTTCGTCAGTGGCAGAAAAGCAAAGGAAAATAATATGTCATTATAAAGTTTTTTTTTGCATCTACATAATCTACATACACTATCATGTACACTTCGTCAATATATCACCATATCTGTAACATACATTTTCTGCAAATAAATGATTTCTATTTCTATTTCAAATCATCTGATTGCGATGCACTGGTTTTGACGCAAAAAATATATTATTTATTCATACCTACCAAATCGGAAAAACCACGAGTGCTAACTGAAATTCATGTATGTATATTTCTGAACAGCATAAATAAGCTACTGGCAATTTGCACAAAAGGATTTTTAGAGACTTGTACATTGATCTTTTTATTTTTGGTTGCAGAACACAATCCGATTTGTTCAAACAAACATAAATAATCTAAGGAATGTCATATTCAAATAAATTGTGGTTTTAGAACCATTTCAGACTAAAAATAACAAATAGTTTGCGTTACTAATTATTTCTAAAAGCGGTTTCACATTAGCGGAATTTGTTGCTCGTATAACTAAGGATAAAATAACGATCTTTGTGAGTTTCAGGTGCAATAATTTGGTTGGCATAATGTTAAGTTTTTTTTTTCCAAAAAAAAAACACAGGTGAAAAGGTTGTGAAACTTAATAATGCAATGTATTATGAAGCTGTAGTTGTAACGTAGATACATGTTCTGTTGCATATACATGTAGCTACGGGATTCACTTTATTAAGGACTGGCTTCCGCCCGCGGTTTCACCCGCGTCTCGATATGATTGTTTCCCGTAGAAGGATGGTGACAACCCTATGTCCTTTCCCCGGGCCTAAGCTATCTCCCTTCTAATTTTCAGCTTAAACAGTTCAGCCATTCTTGAGTTATAAAATGTGTAACTAACAGGACTTTCTTTTATATATTAAAGTATTTACTCCTTTAAGTGTATATATTAAATACATAAAGATAATAAGGGATACCTTAATATTCAAATATAAGTACTTTCGGACGTAATGAAACTTATCTTTTCCCCACCGATATGCGACAAAACTTATTTACAAAAGACAAAACTTTTTTCCATTTTCAAGTTAGATTGCTTTCATGACCTCGTAAACAAGAACAGAAATGGAACATCCGCCTTACTTTTATAAATTCATTAAATTTTTTGGCTTCGAGAAGGTCCTTCGCGTTCTCCATGCGAAAGTGTAATAAAATGTGACACGATTTTTTCAGTCTTATTAGACCGTTTAAAAAAGAGGGGTCAATGAGAATATGCCAAATATGTAGTACATAAGGGATTGTTCACACCAAACGTATTGTCCGCCGCTGACTGTGAGCGCGCGCAGTTTATTGCTTTTCCATATATATTGAAATTGTCGTTCACACCGAACCGACTATACGCTGTTACGTCGTCTGTTGTAGCTGACTCTCAGTAGCCGATTATTTTACTACGCGACTATGCACGGCGGACGCGGATTGGCTACGCGGACGCAGTTGCCGAATAGCGCCGCTCCGCCGCGTACGCACCGCCGCTCCGCCGCGTCCGCACCGCCGCGCAGTGATGCCAGATTGGGGGGATTCCCCCCAAATTTGGGATTTTTTGGGGGGAACAATCCTTTGGGGGGATCAGCGGGGGGATTAAATTCACCTTCACCTTCTATAGAAGACATTGAAAGAATTTTGCAAGGTGATTAAAAGAACAATGTCAGGTTTCGGCCCACCCAATCAACTTTTAAAACTAAATTCTCACTTACACAAAGTTCTTTACTACAACAATTTAAATATAAAATACTAACTTCTTATAAAATATTTAATTGTTATCTAGAACTTTTCCAAAAAAAAAATATCAGTTTAATAAGTAATTATTTTGTTTATCGAGTTCAGGTTTTTCGTTTTAATAATTTTGAATAATTTGGTTTTGAGAAGTTCAATGCAAAACTGGAAAACATAGAAAGGCTTCTGACGTTAAACTACACAAGAAACTGTAAGAATTTTCACTGTACATGAAATATTTTTATTGAGCCTAAGTTACTATGGACGTCTGACATTGTTCTTTTCGCAATTGTTTAAACGTGATTGATTTGATTATAATAAATAAGTGTTGATTACAGTACAAGTTGTTTTCCTCTTACCTTAAAGTAATTGTCAATCTTTCTTCTGGCTGAATAGCACGTCGATAATTAGTGTCCCTTTTATATAAACTTATACGTATTAAAGATAGTAACTCATCGAATGTTTTTACTGTCATACGAAAATATTTCTTGAACTTATTTGGATGAAGTCTATATTCGAAATATAAAGTATGAAATTGACCAAGAAAACATCTCTTCAAATTTAAGGGATGTACCCACAATCTCTTCTTTTTATTATTTTCGTCTTCCTCTAGAGCTTCGCAAATGGCAACTATCTGAATGCGCATCATTTAATTGAAATATCAGTAAACGTCCGATTTTTTTAAAAAATACACTAGTTTTATCGTATGGGAACCACGAGTGATCTCAGAGATCGTTTATAAAATACTACGAGCAACTTCAAATACTGAGCTCTTTTATGTGTAGAATAGTCGGCCGCTCAGCGTACGCATCTAGTGTGAACCTACACGAGCGTATTCTTTTGTTCACACATGTAGCGCATCGTACGCTATAGCCTATTGTCGGCTTGGTGAGTACGCGTACTGCAGATTGAGTCGACGTTCACACTGAGGCCGACTGTGAGTATACTCACAGTCAGCGGCGGACAATACGTTTGGTGTGAACAATCCCTAATTCTAAGCAGTCGACCGACAGTTGGTCTGATGGTCGTCATTTTTTTTTCGTGAGTCCGTTCAAAGTTGGGTCATTACTTGATCCTTTTCGTGTGTGTACTATAATTCAACTCTATATGCAGAGCCATATATTATGCGTCTCGACAAACTATCGGACGATTAAAATTTAGCAATGAGCAATTAAATCTGTTGCAGCAAGTTTCAGTTCTTTTACTCTATGCCGTACTAGCACTGGATGATCATATATTTTCCATACCGTCTATGTAATCAAGAAACTCTCGATGTCATCAAATTGATTTTCATCATCATCATCCTCCTGCCCTTATCCCAATTTTATTTGGGGTCGGCGCAGTATGTTTTCTTCTTCCATACTCTTCTATCTGCCGTCATCTCACAAGTAACATTCTTTCTTACCATATCTACTTTCCCACAATCCATCCATCGTTTCCATCCATCAAATTGATGTTGTCAGTCGTTAAGGTTGGTAACATCGAAAGAGTTTCACTCACTGAAGAAGTTGAGATATTTTTGTTTGTACGTTCCAAGGAGGTTTGTTTCAGGAAGTTATCTATGGCAAGCTGAAGATGGAGAAAATGACAGCGAAACAAGGAAATTTAGGAAAGATAAAAATACCGTGGCAGTAGGACGAACCGCTTCAAAATGATCACAGCTTGAACAGGGTATCAGACTGTAAAAGTCTGACACTTCCTACTGCTTCAACTATAGCGAAAATGGTCATTGTAAAACAAAACAGCAGAGAAAATAGGTACTTCTGTCAACCTGTGCTAGGACTGCTGAATTGACGGAAAGTCCATGTTTCGCAGAGAGCTTGGTGAGGGAACAAATAGTACTTATAACGTACATGAAAGGTTCCGTACAAAAAATAATGTTTGTTGTAATTTTTTTTAATTAATGCTCAATCCTTCATGCTCAGCAGTGGGACGATAAAAAGGCTGTAACGAGGTTTTTTTGTATTTGTTTTTAAAGTGGCAATAGACATACATCTTCAATGAAAATGTCAGCTGTCTACCTCTTCCCATACCTTCTTGTAATATAGCCTGGTGACAAATGCCCATATGTCAGACGAATAGACGGACAGCCAAGTCTTAGTAACAGGGTCCCGCTTAACCCTTCAGGTAGGGACCCTAAAAAGAAATGTGTGGAGGCAGTTAGAGTAGGTGCAATGTGCTCATGTGACATCTCCGGCTGCACTAGGCGGCGGCGCGGCGCGGTCACTGCACTGAGGTCGCGATGCACCGGAGCATGTGGCCACTTCGCGCCCCCCTCCGCCCCTCGACCCGCCGGTACAGCCTTCAGCGGCAAGGCATGAGAGAGCAGCGGTTGATCCAAGCAGGATGACTGTTGGGCAGCTAGAATTGTCTAGCTTTTATTAAATAAAGAAGGATAGGTGTTAAATAATTTATGTGAGAAAATTCATCTCATTCGGTTCAGTATTTTTAGCGCGATTACTACACAAACTTTATTATATTTGTACGGAAGTTTAACAAAGTAAAGATCACTTGTTCCCCCCAGCAAAAATACAAACTGGTGAAGGGTGGCCGTTTTGGCGGCTGTCTTTTGTTTTTGACGTTCGAGAAGGTTTATTTGCCTAATTCCAATAATCGTTGACAGCGTCACTACAAAAACTTATCTGTAGAACACTTGTCTAAAAAATGACAGATTATGACGTGGAAATAAAGTACGTTTTGCAGCCTCACTTTTTTTGGATAAGTATTCAACAGATGTTTAAGTTTTTGTAGTAAGGCTATGAGTGATTTGGTTTCGTATCCTTAGCACCCGCTTGTGTTGTAGACCAGTTGGTCGCTTGCACCGGTTACTTTAAATTTTCATTAGCACGGCGGACCGCGCCGCCCGCCTCTCGCCGCCCGGCGCCGACGACGTCGCCAATTACATTTCGCAATTTACAAATTGTCTTTTTATTTACGATGTGTGCTTTCGCGAACACTTGCTTTGTCCTTAGCTAAGTTTAATTGCAGATTTATTTTGCTTTAATTTGAACCGTAAGAGAATATCTGAAAGATACGATTTTGTTGAACATATGTCTTAAAAGTTCACTATATTTGTCTGTATTTTATTATTTCTACATGGCGTTTATTTATTTATAATGTATTTATCAATAAATAACAGCGTTTTTAACCTATTTAAGATTACTAAATCCAGGAAATCGAACTGAAATATTTTAGATGTGTACGCGTTGATGTCTTTTGTTCTATTGACGGTTTTAGTAACTTTTAATTTATTCGAATTAAAATAAAACATATAAAAAGTCGTTTTAGTTTTCATATATATAATCAGTCATATCGTCTCAGTATAGGTACTAAACATATCATGTATCTCAGTTGCTACACACATTGTTATGTTAGGCAGATTACGAACGTCCTTCCATCACCTACGTACTCTCACAGCATAATTAAAATATTGGAAAGCTTTTCATGTAGCGTAGTCGAAAGGCTTGATTTGTATAGTAGCTGCGTATCGCAGACAAGGCTATGATCAGAGGTAATAAGCACGGTGGTACCACATGACGCGGCCGGTTCGAAACAACTGACGCTCGCGTGCTTCATTGCACATGATTATGAAGGAATAGTCGCAACGTTTATGTAATACTCGGTAATCAACACCAACAATGCCTTCTTCGAGTTAGCATTAAGTGTAAATAATTGGTGGATTGAGCGTTATCGGGAATATATCTCTGCTTATTTATATGTATGTAAATATAATGTATGGATTGTAATGTTCATTTGTTTCGACTTTTCATGATTGCAAATTTTTATAGTAGTTAAATGTATTTGGTGCATATCGAGTGATCACTTTAATGAGAACACCGATAAATAAGTCTAGAGG
This sequence comes from Helicoverpa armigera, assembly GCF_030705265.1. Lineage (NCBI taxonomy): Eukaryota > Metazoa > Arthropoda > Insecta > Lepidoptera > Noctuidae > Helicoverpa > Helicoverpa armigera. Next base: position 6,899,089 of record NC_087130.1, on the reverse strand, counting down.
TCTAATACTCTGAACTATCAGAAGTAGTACCTATGTCGATAAATCGTTGAGGTTGACGTTTTAATTTGTAAGAGGAAGATTTTAGGTCCTTACAGTTTGCTTCAAGTGTAGCGAACACAAATACTCGTTCCTTAATAATTTTACGTTTATCAGAATCAGAATCAGCATGCTTTATTTGTAAATATAGGTCAAATTACAGCAATGTGAGATGTTACAAGTAGGTTTTAGTGTTTCTATGTTTTTATGAATACGAAATTAATTCTTAAGAAAATGCGTTTGAAAAAAGCCGCTGATTTTATGTCTTTTTAACTCCAATAATGTTTTATTATAATACCCGAAGTTAACAAGATGCACAATAAACTAAGTGAAAATTCTGACAGCTCGTTATAAATAAGCTGGTAAGTTTCAGAGCGGGAGGCGTCACCGCCTAACTTTCATGGTGTGTTGGCGGCAGCTCCTTCACAAAGCTTCAGTCTCCCGGCGTTACTGAACTAAGTCTTGAAGCCCGCACGAGGTACAACTTACTTATACTGGTACTAAGTTACGTTCAGATTTTTGAGTTCTTTATGTTTAATAGTAGTGTGCTTGTGTTCGGTATGAGGTGATGATGATGTGGATCAAAGAAAACTGATGTTAGAGCTGTTCTATAGAACTAGAAGTTCTAGAAGTAGAAGCAGTAGAAAGTAGAATATGTAGCTAAACCGAAGAAGTTTCAAGTTAAAGTGCTTACTTTTTTATTCACTGTAGATTAATACGCTGTTTGATGTTTTCAGAACTTAGTATGAAGCCGTAATTTCTGTTATGCATTGCCCAGCCTTAGCCTTATTATTTCGTCTATTTGCATTTTAAAACCATGAAAAAATTGGTGGGTAGATATATCGGGAACAGGTCCAAGCATTATTACATTTATTATTTTTAGATCTACTTCATGACATGTTGTTACATGTTGATAACTTTTTAGTTTTACTTACAAATTAAACTTAACTGCTGACGCTTCTGGCGGCTGCATCAAATTTCAATTAGTTTTAACGATGTTATATTTTTACTGCAAAATGTTTAATTCGCATATATTAGTTGTTATCTAAAGTAGCGTGTTTATCATAAATAACGACGACTTAATGTGAATAAAAACATATAATAAACTTTAACGGCTCGCTATTATAGTTTAATCTTAATAATACTATATACTATTACATTAGATGCTCTATTAAAAAAAGTTTTATTCACATATTTATATTATATTCACCTAGTATTGATAGTCTCTTATAGTGATAGTGAAATAGTGTATCAGAAAATTATTTGCCAGATAAACTGTAGCTTTTGGTTTCAAAGGTCTCGAACCGCAATATCTGGCAGAAATTATAAACAGCATTATCAGGCAGATAGCATTAACGGATAGCTAACTGACACTTTATCAGTAGCCAATGAAACTGGGCTTAGCTTCTTTAGTGTCATTTATAGGTGCGTGTTTCAAGTTCCTAAATTGTTAAGAGACATCTGTATAAAAAGGAGTGTCAGTGGGCGTCGCTGAACTTGTCAACCGCCGCCTTTGTTTTCAAGACTCAGGCTTCATTCTGTAGTGCGAGGCACAGACTACAAACCACGGCCATCTGACACTGAGCTTTGTCACAAAAAAGTTAAAATACTTTTAATATTTTCGAAATTAGAATAGTCTGCGTTTTAAGGTTCAATTATAAAGAAAGAGGTACTATATAGTAATGTTCTGAGTGAACACTGGCTGAAAATAATAGATCTGTCACTTCAAAGGTTCAAGCTCATAATATAATCGATTCATAAAGGTGATTCATGGAAAACAAGGCTGGAGTCCCTTCATATCATTGTAATAACTGCATACATATGTATACTGCACTCGGTGACCGTATGTGTGTCGCCTGATGTGACAGAACAAAGGCAAACCTTTAGTTGTAAGTATTATAATTAATGGATTGACAAGAGAACCTTTTGAAGAATAATTCTTCATTGATTAATTCTTTGAGTTCATTAAACATGAAAGTGTCCATGTATAAAATTGTCATGTATTCTAATTGAATGGACAGGCCTGAGCCTTCCTGAAACTTTTCCAATCATGTCCGTTTAGGAAAGTTTGATAGATTCGTAAAAGGTGTGCGAGAATGATGCATTCCGAAAAAGGAAGTGTAAGCCTTTGTTTGAGCTGTATCGAACGAGTTGCATTAAAGAGTGGGCAGTGTCGTGTAATCAATCGGAGTTATCTGTTTACGTATGGAGCGTCGACCTCGCGCCCCCGCGCCCCGCGCCCCCTCCCCCGCTCCCCGCCCCCCGCGCGCCCCGGCTCGGGCGCCACCGCTGCACCGCCGGCCCAGCCGCGGCCCGCGCTTATCGCTCGCTGTGCACCCGGTGTTCCGCTTTGTTCTCAATTCCACGCTGACTTTGTACACACACATATAAACGCAATTAATTGTATGCTAATAATATATTACCTATAGTAAGTGTTCGTAGTCAGGTTGCTGGCTGAGTATCTATTCGGGAGGACTGAGGAATAGTTGATATAAAAATTGATGACAGAAATTAAAGTACATAGATATTATTTATTTATTTAACCATTTATGTGCACACAGTAAACACACACGAAAGAAGAAGAAGTAACATAAAATAGTACAAATGTACTGCTTATTTCTAAAGAAATCTCTTCCAGCAGACCCGTAGTATTAATCATCAAGTAGAATGCGACAGCTAGATTTCAGTCAGTATTATTCTCTATAGACTGTAAGAGTAACTTAGTAATTATATCCTGCTCGTAAATAATAAACTGCAGTAGGAACATAATTACTGGTAGTTATATCTCTTGATAATAGTTTAGTTAACCTCGACGGGCTAATCGCGTTTAGAATAATAATTTTCTATCCCATGACAATCATGCATGACGCTGCACAACCATTCAGCAACAGCTATCAAACACTCTTTAAAATAGCTAGTTACGTCGCTTCATGAGGATTTCTTTAGATTGCCTCGTTTCAAGAAAGTAAAAAATAAATACATTTCATGCACTAATATTGTAAGCTCCGATAGTCAAGATTTATATCTTGTGAATGCCATCAGTCTCTCGGTCGTCCGTCGAGACGAATTTTATTATCTTATGCATAATTTTGTTAAAATATTATTAGTATATCTTGAAAGTTGCACTGCTATGATATATTTACCTCTGTCTGTATGTGATGTTGAAGTTTTATTAGTGTCATCTCGTTTATCTAGTCTAGATATACGAGTAATCGAGTAAATATAGGAATCTTGCTCAACGAAATATTTCAAAATAATGCGAGTCCATCTCAGCTAAGCCATTAAAAGAGATACATCGACTAGTGTTGGCCCGAAAATGTCTAAATGTCTAGACTAGATGAAATGTTAATAACGAAGAGTGATTGGAACAGCCAATGAATAAAATTAATGTCGTGGTATTTATTTCGAAACGAAGTGGATTCAAATTCTTTCACTTAAAACTTTTTCAATTTATTGGCGTCGGTGTATTCATATCTCTTCCGAGTAATTCGCAATTGCTTTTTATTCTTGTCTGAAATAAAACTAGTACATTATCTACATGATAATGTAAATGGTTCGTATGTCTTTTAGTTGAAAAAGCTCAATATTAAACAAACCAAGCGTTACTACGAACTCGTAGCTTACAGCCGCTATCCGCCTACCAGTAGGTTATCGGTACAAATATATCTAGTATGGTATGAGTCACATATCGAGTATAAAGTTTATAGTGACGAATCGCTCTTCAGATCATGATTCCAAAACATGTAGCCAATAACAAAATAACAATTAATTTCACCTTGTAAGTTGAAGGTGTACTAAATTCGGCAAAAATATTAACGAAACCTGCCAATAAAAAAAATAACTTAAAAGGTAAGTGTAGTCATCAGACAAAAGGGTTATTTCGGTTTTTTGTTGGTAGGTTGTATGGCTACATATGTGCAGACTGTGCAGTGACGCACCTTGCGGGTTGCATTGCACTGCACGTTTAGCAACCCGACGCCTCACCGCGACCGCGGCCGTCGAGAAAAAAACCACCCGACTTCCTGCTCCGTCGCGACCATCCGACTTCGCAACCTGACACAATGTACTTCACTTGTATACTTGAACACATCTGTACATAATACTTTTTGTACTTTTTCTTCCTTTTATGTACTTGCCGACCTTTGTGAGTGTGCGGCTTTTATGGATTTCATTTAATATAGCATACTTGAAGTGTCATTAACATAAGTACTGAATCAAGGCCTGATCAAGGTAGGTCTGGTTATGAAGAGTATAAGATATCGACCCCACCCGCATAAAAACGAAGCTACGAGAATTTGAACCGCAACAACTGCAGCACAAAATGTATATTTTCGCGAACCGACCTTTCAAAGGTTTGCATCATTAAATGCATATTTCCAAAACGATGCATTAGAAACACGTAGGTAATGCAATGTCCGTCTGAGAGGCAGAGGTCAGCGTCAGACTGCACCGCGTGGCTGTGTGAGTGTGTAAGTGAAATCGGGCGATGCACCGGGCGCTGGTGTGCGTGAGTGGCAGTCGCGCGGCGCAGCCTCCATGCGTCTGCCGCCTGTCTAGACACCCCCCCTCCCCGCCCCGCGCCGCTGCGCCGCCGGCCCACCCCGCGTCGCTGCTGTGGTTACCACTACTTGGTAACAATTTCATTTGGTCAAGCTTTAATATAATTTCTATGTGGTTTTGAGTTAATATAGCACCATAATCCCAAAATTAAATAACGAACTTAATCAATTAATAATATCAAACTTTACAAGAGGAAAACAATGATTACTTTAAGTTGCAGTCCAGCCATAACTCGATCACGTTATTAGGTAAAGTTTTTCGCAGTTTTTACAAAAACATATATTGTACAAAAAGCGGCAACGGAAAACTAGATCTCTATCATTGCGGATTTATTTCTCGGGTATTTTTTTATCGAGATAATAATTACCAAGATCCGAACGTGAAATATACGAATTAGATGTTTTTGTGGTAATTTTCGATACAATTTATGATTACAAGTGGTAATGATCTAACTGGTAATCTCCGTAAGAATCGCGATGCATATATACAATAATGTTGTTGTTATTAGAGATGGATCGTAAACACGTCGTTACAAGCATTCCTGAAAGCTCTAAAGTTCACACATGCGTGACTGCAAGATATGCCGTCTTATCGCTCGGGGCTAAGCGGAACACGGTCGGCGGTACTGACGCTATTATCAGAAATTGAGTACTTAGAAACACAAGAACAGAAGAAAATGTTATATTAGACGATAATTTGTATTGTTATACAGAATTGTTTTTTTATCAATGTAATTTTGATTAATTACGTTAATAAATTAAGACTTACGACCACAAATTTATTTTTGTCACAAAGAGCTAGTATGCATTTGTTAGTCATCTGTCGAATATTTCATGAGGACCTACAAGCTTACCTTTGTATGTTGCAGAAGCTGTAGGAACTAACTTTATTGAAGTACCGAATAGAGTATCTCCGTAATGTTTAAACTCAATTTGAAGTACACAGGTACTTTTGTGTGCTTAATCCTTTATTTGCAAGCTCGGCAGGGTGCAGACGGGCAAAAAGGTTGAAGTGAGCGTAGAATGAGATTAGTCTCGGGCCCTGGGGCCGGCTTTGCGAGTTGCAAGCTGCGCCGCCGCCCGGCACCCCGGTCCGAGCAACATAATAAATAAGAGGCGTCGATACAATGTTGCGGTGTTCTATGCCGACTATGTCTATGTGGTGGATAGCTATAAATAGACGGGCGTGTGGTGTGACCACCTGCCGGGGGCTGCCGAGTTGCAGACGGGACGTAACCGTCAATGTTCCATACTTACTGTATCATATTATGATTAATCAGTAATGAAAGTCTCATTGGTAGTTTGGTAGTATTTCAGGATAATCGTAGCTACAAGTAGTTATACTCATAATCCAATTTTAATTAGCATGTCAGTTCCATATTTGCAGGTAGTAAATTACATATCCTTATTTCTATTTATGTACATCTGTATCATCATGGAGTTAGTTTGATATAACAATAATGAAGTCGTTCGAATGGACTTTGAGATGCACTAAGGAATATAATTATGGTGTGGTATTTGAAGTCAAGTTTCCAATCAATCATAATTGCAATTGCGAAGGTCAGTCTTGTCTTTTTGCTCTGTCATAGAAAAACTGCTGAGCCGATAAAGATCAATTTTGCTGTAGAGATTGATTGCATTTAATGTTGTTCAATATCAAACCTGTCAATGAACTTATTTATTTCGGTATAAAATTGAATAAATCAGTGTTCTAATCTGCTGTTAACACTGGCTCGTGTTAGTCACCGGACGCAGACATGTTTGGCGTACTCATGTCAATCACTCATATCGCAGCTCAGAGATAACGCGCTCTTTACTCATATTCCTAAGAATAAGGAAAATGGAACAAAGTATTAAATGCTAGACAAAGGTAGGAGGAAAAGAATTGGTTTCTGAGCATTTCTAATTGTTTCGACGAAAACCGCTATCTAGAAGATATATAGCTCCCAAAAAAGACGAACATCACGCATCATCTGACTAATTTCTGGGAATTTTAAAATTAAATCCACATCGGCGTAGACCTCGCCAGACTACGTGAAATACCTGATGATTCAGTGAAAATAGTCACAGACGACTATTAATTCTAAATTACGTCACGTAATCGTCGATTGTGTCGGGAGCCCCGTTTCGGTGTCTGAATAAATATGTGAAAGCGGTCGGTTAGCTCACGACCTCCTGGAACAGACGTCTAGACACATACTCACAGTCTAGATACGTGCTGCTAAACGGGCGGGCTTTCCCCTCGCAGCAAAAACGGTGATGATCGGCCGCGTGCGTCATTGCACTGCAACATGTCATGAAGCAACCTAGTTGTAACCAAATCCAATTGGACTGATTGCGTAATCATGTCCGTGGATACACCACAATCCTGTCTAGACGGAACGCAATAATGTCGGAAAATACCAAATGATGCATCGAACACTGAAAATAAAGTGTTTTTATCATGAATTTTTCCCACCAAAAGATAGAAAACATTATCTTTATAAGTCCTTACTATCAAAACGTCTTGTTTACATTAGCATATCCCTAATCAAATATTGCTTAACGCATTTCAATCACAGCTCGTACCTGAAGTCCGGGTCGCACTCTTGAACCTGTTTACCACGTCTACCTGAGTTGAATGCTGACACCAGTGACACATAGATTATGTATTATATTTGTTGAGTTCCCAGTGACTCAAAAAATGGCGCACATTCGGGTTTCATTTGTTATTTCAACTCCAATTAACGAAGCAAGAATGCGAAAAATTCCATGTTCATAATGTTTTATTTATGAATATTATAAATGTAACAAGTTGACCGCGACCCCGATATGTTTCAGCAACGTAACCCATTGTTTTGGATTAGAGCTAAGTGGCGGGCTAATGATTGTCCTCCAGACGTAACGTAATCACGACCTTGGCCTGACGCGCACTTGTGTCCCCTATTACTAATACTTGTACATTTATTTTTGTCCTTTTCTTTTGATTTTACAACACCGATACGTGTGAGGACACGGTCAATGCCATGATTTTATTTTTTTGTTAGGGTTCCGTAATCGCTATTTAATGATACCTTTTTCTGTTCAGGTTATACCTATTATTTTCAGATCCAAATAGACATAGATATTTTATACATACAGTCTATCAAAATTATTGTACACGAAATTATCTATGAACCTTTATAGAAAAATTGATTTGTATATTAGATGAGTTATTCTTTCAGTCTATGAGTTTACAACAAAGGCACATATCTAAAGAATAAAAAAAAAAAACATAAGCTCCGAAGTATCATTAGCTACGGACCTATATGCCGCCCAAGAAATCTATACTGAAGTAACTCTTTTTAAGACCAATCGTGGTATAAATTATTCGAACTTGAAATGACTTACGAAAGGATAACTCGCAAAAAATATCAGTGGGTTTTCAAATTATGTTTGACATTTTCATTTGTCTGACTGTCAAGAAGGTTATGTTTTTCATTTGGGACTGTATGAGTATAATTTGAAGTTAGAATGCAAATGCGCACAACAATTGTGAGTGGTTAGGTGGGTACCGCTGCAATAGAGGCGACCGAGCCGTGCCCCGCTCGACTCGTGCCTGTATTAAAAATTCGTCTGCGGCCCGTCTAGACGCGCTCCGTTTACATTGTGACGTCACCACGTGCCACCACAAACATCTACTTAACTTATGCATCTAGCTCGTATATTAGGGATTGATTTCGGCGTCTGAGAATAATGTCGGTACCTATGTATTATGTATCTAAACGGGTTATTATAAAGTCTGCTTAATACATGCCGAGTGGCCGGTGTCTAGACTTCAGACGGCTGTTTTGTGTACTATTGTAATTTTCGCCCGGTGCATGGATGATGAAATACAGTTCGAAGAAATTTTGTCTGTTACCTATATGCTAATCGAATTGAACAACGATACAAATTGTATTTTTTTTTGTCATCACAGAAAGACTCCTTAAACTTTTTTCAAAATTATAGCTGCGTATTTTCGGTTTTTTGTAAAATCGGTTAGGTACCTAGTAAAAAACGTTATAAAACTTTTTTTGGGAATTCAAAATTAATTTTAGGTTTATAAATAACTTTCGAGAAGCATTACTTTCTTTTAGTGGTTTTAATTAGATACATCCCGCTGCAGTGAAAATGCATCTTTGCATGCACCATTGATTACATACCACGCTCACATACAATAAAACCAGTCAATCTCATGTACAGTTAAGTCTTTATAGCCTACTCTTAGGACCATAAAGCACTTTAACGAGCATTAATTGAAAATGTACTTATTGTGATTTCCTCACACTTGCTAGAGATACAGCAGCAACTGAATATGACTACAGGTTGAAACTGACGTACCTATCTAAAATTTAAATGGGCAACAGACTGTCTGAAAAGGAGCGTAATAAAGTAGTATTTTGATTTGAATTCACGAACAAAGCACTTTGCTTGCATGATGAACATAGTTCTCGTATAAAATACAGCAATGTCTAGTTTACAAGTCGTGGTGAGTCGCTTGATAATTTAAACTCTGTAGACGCTCTCGTGTACGAGTCGACGCTCTCTCCTCGTCGAGTTGACTCCTCGCTGCACCTCTGCACATTGCGCTATTTGCGAATACCTAGCAGCTCTTGCTAGTGTTGTGTCAATACACCGCATTCGCTGTGTAGTCTCTAGAGCACGTACGACTTTAGAACAAGAAAAAAATTGGAAAACGAATGGTTAATCGTAATCTCTACAGACACATAGTCTATAAGCGGCTACAATCTATAGCAAAGCTCAGACTGAAAAAATATACAGAACACATTTTTTACAAAAGAAATAATATAGAGTCGTAATAACAAACCGTCTCGTCTCACGCCCAATTTAATTGCCGTATTCCGTAACTAAATTCGTCTGATTGTATAAATCGACAAACTCACAAACATAAAAACGTTGGTACACAATAAGGAGACTGTATCTGAGCACGGAATTCGAGATGTGCCTGAATGTGTTCATTTTAAATTCCATTATCGTCGAAACATTCAAATATCCTATATGTAATTATTATGTACCTACTGCTAACATTTCTGTTTATGTTATGATGACGTACCTTCATATGTTCGCCGACGTAGATGCATTGGATCGCCTATTAAAATCTAATTTGAAATCGTTATGGCTTGTGTCTGATATGAATCTCCAGACATGATTACATTCATTTTTATTCATAGCGTCGTGCAGAGACGACGATTGTAAAAAGCCAATGGCATTTGGTGCAAAATATATGGTGTGTCAATCATTATAATATTCAATGCACATTTTGCTGTTCGCTTTTTGTGCGGTAGACAAATAGCAAGAGCATATGCGCGGCTTAGTCGACGCGGATGGCTTGTCTTGACATACAATTCATATTAGTCTATCCCCAGACTGATCTTGATCGCAGTTCGTAAAAAATACCAGTATTATAGTCTCATATAGCAGAAAACAGACGCGTCAATTAACAGCTGTAAATCATTCGACACTTTGCGCTCGGTCACACACAGGACAATTTATTTATTATACATATTACGTTCTTTGCACTATTCATTAGATATTATATCGTTTCTTAAAATTTGTTATTATTTTGATAATTTAAAATATTTTGGTGATGAAGTCACGGAACTCTGCAGACTGCCTGGATTAGCAAAACTGATAGAAAACTAAATCTCTACTAGTGTTCAGTTTAAGTCATTTCCTATATTTATTGAATGCTTTGTTTTCGGTTTAACTATAGTAGTTGTCCTTTCGTTTGTCAAGTACAACCATTTTCCTTCCTGCAAGTGTGTGTAATGAAATCCAAAAGGTTAAGTCAATAACAAAACGAACTGCAATGTCTTGCACATCTGATGTCGACCGCTCTTACCTGCTTCAAAATGACCTTTAAAAACATGCATCCTTTTCCTTAAGTTTCATGTCGTCGCTAACCAATGACGAATTTTAAAACCTGAATTTTAAAATGCCTTAAGTTGAATCGTGTCCAGTTTTCCAGTTGATCTCGAAAGTGGACGTACGTAGTGTTCAGGTTGGTTCATTATGTTATACTTGCTTAGTGTCTGGCAGGTGGTAGGTATGTAGGGTTGGTCGGTTGGTCGCAGCGGCCGCTGCACCTTGTGGTGGAACTGGTCGGTGGGGGTGGCGCGGGGAGGGGCAGCTCGGGGCTCATCGACCTCGGTGCGAGCGCTTCCACGGCGGCGCCCGCGACCCGCAAAAAAGCGCCTAACCCAAATTTCGGTAGCCGTCTGGCACGAATGCACGATCTCTCCCGAGACGTCTGTCGCGCTGGGCGGGTCGCGGGCGCAGCAATTTGGCTGTATGTAATCAGCACGCGTGCGCGCCACTGCAGCGGGTTTAATCGAACGGTTAGTCACGCTCGCAGCTCGTGTCACACTTTTCTTTATCAAATATTGTTTTGGTACCAACGTATGACAAAAACAGACAGGTTATCTGCACAAAAATGATTAATTAACCTGTTACCATTTGGTGTTTGTTATAATTATCCTACCTATAACGGATACCTACACTTTTGTCACGGCAATTGATGCTGGTTAGCTGAGCAATATTGCGTTGTGAACTAAGAGGGATCATCCGATCTCGTAAATACGATTTCCGCACCGAACCCTGATAACTCCGATAACACCAATTTAGTCTTTCTACTCCCTTAAAAAGGACCCTTCCGACTTAAACCCCTAGGAATGAAACGAGTGACAGGAGAATGAATCACATGAATATGTTTTAGTTTTGCTATAGGTAAGTACTCAATAAAATATTTGATTTATATCCGGTTTAATTTGTAATTCTCAATCAAGGAGGTATGTCATAAGCTTATAAATCTTCCTATAAACTTGTGGAACGTTACTAAATCAAAACTGAACACTGAATCAAATATCTAGAATTGACTCGATTGGAATTGCGTAATTACTTATTGGTATGATAAATGTCTTTAAACATTTTGACTCAGGTTGAACATAATACTCAAAATATTAAAGATTTTAGCAGAATTTAACAAAAAATACTTTTACATTACCAAATATGGGATCTTAATACGCTAGGAGAAAGCTTTTTACCTATCTTTAAGCAAATCGCGTCATTATGGATGGGAATATTTAATCTCAAATATGGAAATAGTAATATTTTTGATGACAACCAAGGACTTTAAAAGTTTAAATTATGCTGTATGCATCTATGTGCGATAGAGTGACGCAAGGCGCCTTAATTTTTTAAGTTTTTACTGTTTCATGTAGGTACTTAAGTAAATAATTTGTCATAATAAATCACTAGTTATCATTTACATACGTTACATTGTCTTATTACACCTTATGATGTATGTCATCCTCATTGTTTTCCTTGGGAATGACCAATCCTATAGACACAGTTTTTCATCGCAGATTTCCCGTATTTCTACGCGTACCTATACGCAGTCAGGTGGATTGCGATAGATCGGTAATTATTAAATAAGTGTTGATTGTCTTATCAATGGCACGAAGGCCCTTGGATTCCGACATTCCGTTGTAGCGTGACGTTCACACTTTTGGCAGGCACTTCCTATGTGATACCAACACTGACCATCGAATCTGAACAAATCGATCGAACTGTTCAAGGAAGTGACGCGTTATCACAATTGTTTAAATAGCACATCTAGATATTTGTTATCGATAAATTAATGTAATAGGTACCTAATATTATATTAAATCTTTTAAATGGTGAGCTCAATTTTTTTTGTCTGCTAATAGGTATTATGTTAATCAGCCGAATGAATTGAATAACCATTTAAGTCGATAAAATTAATTATTATAAATTAGTATTTCAGTAACATTTGATGTTTTGTGTTTGTAATAAAACATTGATCGATATATTTTATTTTGAATGTTTCTGCAGACATGTCCATCTACTAGAATCTAGAATATATGTCACCAAGGAATATTTGTTCTACTTTTGTTAATAAAGTTTATTTTCAGATTTTCTTAGTGGGAAAGTTTTGTTTTGCTGTAACCTTCTATGTGTTTTCTTTTTTTCACAGTATTTAGGAATGTTAATCTTGATTAAAGAGGTGAGAGGTGAATGAACTCCATAGTAGTACACTGATAAGATATACTATGTAGTTGATACATCACTGGAATATTCCAATATTCTGATAATGGCATGTAATACACACTTAATAAAACCATAGTAAGTTACGTAAGTGTACGATAGCAGATGATTATTTTAACGTAAACAAATTATACCAAGTAACGCCCGAAGGGCAATTTTAACGGTAGCTCTTTATTAGAAAGAACTTAACTTGAGTGTGTTTTAAAGAATTAAAGTTTGTTACACTTAAACTTCGTCCAAAGGGGAGCGGAGCAGAGAAGTTTTGAAACCTACAGAATTTTGTAGTTCAGGCATATGGCTTTACCCCAGCTCTGCATCTTCCACTGAGCGGTGAAAATCAATTGGTTGTATAAAAATTTCTTTGCTACGCTTTGGTGGAGTCCGGGGACTAAGCTAGGATCATGATATACTGTCATGATAATATCAGTACCAAATAAGGAAATTACGAACATTGAACATGTATCTAAACGCAGATAAAATACCTTTGAACATCTGATTAAAGTTTACGAGAAAAAATGAGTTAGGGAGATAGCTTATAACAGACACCATTGATAAAAGATACAGACATCCATTTGGGCAGGTTATTTACGTATAATATCAATATTCGGATAAATCTAGTTACGACTGGTAGCAATCCAATTTTACTTAGGTACGACAACTACTACTTACATTATGTGCATTTTTTCCGATTAAAAGTTGAATATAATCATTATTCGTCGAAAATACATCTAATATTTAGCAAAATAATCGTGAATTGCAAGGTTATGTGAAAACCTGAGGTAGGTACCGATTTAGGTAATTCTAAATCAGGCTTATTATTTCTATAATGATTATCTATACCTACTTATATGGGCTGATATGGATGCACCTAAACAGGAAGGACGAAGTGCAGTCACAGTTCATAATGCTGTGATAAATATAGACTTAATAATGAAAATACACCACAAAACACAAAGTAAGAAGGATTTCAAATGATAAGTTTTTAATTGATTTATATTTGATATAATTTTTAACAAATATCTGTAAATCCAACATGAGTTGAATTATGATGTAAGTAGTTTTCAAGTACTTTTGTTGTTTTGCTGTTTTATCGATGACCATGTCAAATGGCTGGTGAAACATATTCAGCTCAGCACATACTTAGGTACTCTAGGACAGTATTTGCTAATAAATTGCATTTTTTTTTGTTCTAAGATCCATACATGAAATAGGGTTTCGGAAATTTGGATATAGATTTGACATTTTTTATCACTGTTGGAAAGCTACACGATCCCCGAGTGACATAAGTTTTGGGATTAGCAAGTAGAGAAGAAAACAGCTTGTAAGTACCTACGTAATAAGCAGCGGTAAAAAGATCAGTTGATTCAGCAGGTAGGTAGAAAAGACAGCGTTATTACGACGCATTTGCAATTACATATCGCTTCTCTATTGGTCTACCATCACCTGAATGGACTTTGGACATTCGTCTAGTTTGTTGATGACGTCTGATAGCTCGATATGTGAAACACACTCATCTGAACTACATCCTTACTAAAAAGTAAGTTTGTTTGTTTTGCTTCTATGGTGAACTGGTTCAGATGAGGTGTGGACTCAGCAGAATGTTGTAAAAACTTTCCTCGGGATTGGGGTAAAAAGTCACGCAAAAGTCAGTAGTACCTATACCATAAGCAATTATTTACACGTGCCTGTAACTGAAAAGAGGCTCTACCGGGGTGAGTGAAATCACGCTCAAATACATTGGCCTCTATTATCAATTTGATGTGCTTTACCTGGCGTATTGATTGCGATAAGGTTGTCTTTCAGAATGAAGTTTGGAGATAACACTATCTTAGCGTAAGTAGTTGACTTGTCATATCTTTGTGTAATCTGATGTGTTACCTACCATTGTTGTGAAATTAATAAAACAAAACCTACTCGCTGTTTAATTTTGTTATTAAAATTACTGCACTATGATGTCATAATGTATTTAAACTATTTGTCCGTCTAATTAAAGCATAAGAATGAGTAATTTGATATAACTGTATTGTTTCAAATATGAAAATACTTCAGTGTGTTTTATTTCAAGTAAACTGAGTACTTAAAACAAAGTATGTTATGTGCATCTTTATACATAGGTATTGGCCATTCATAGAATCACATTATCCTACAGTGGCCAAGTTAAGGCTCGAGAAATAGGAATCTGAAGGGCTGTCGACTGAAGTACAATTTACTATATTGCATAGCTTACGCACTTTTTACTCGAACTCCCGAATTTTATTAAAATGTTGTCCCATTGCATAGCCGGATCGAGTCAGACTGTATAAAGATCTTAAAAGAAAAACCAATAACAACAGATCATAAGAGTATTCGGAGTGCATTCTGCGAATTTTCCGACAAAATTTCCATGCTATTGCATTTGGCTAAGCATCCATAACTCTTATTTAGAGTTTTACCTGTACTCGGTACTTGTTCGAGACAAAATCGATAATCCGACAACCGAGTGCAACGTATTCACAGGACTATAGTAACCGCACAATGTGCTGTACATCATTATTGTTTGAAACCAAATGAATTGAACATGTACGGTTGTTCGCTTGTAGCGCCAATATCAAAGAGTGCCATGCAATATTTTGCACTATACCACTAAAGAGTATAGTTTAGAAATACCTAATTAGTACATGTTAAAATAATGTAAAGACGTGCTTATGTTTTATTCAATTCATGGAAAAAAACGTCATTTAAATATTTTTGCATTATTTTCTAGTATGACTGATTAATGTAGGTAATATTTTTCAGTCATGTTTTAAATATTTATTTATTTACTGCAAATTGTATACAGATGTGCATCCTTATCCTAGGTATACATTACCCTGTTAGGGCGCAGCAAATAGAACCCTTGAAATGTAGTAAGTAGCTGGTGTGCACCTAATAAAACAATATTAATCACTTACCTTATTAATTGTGTACCAAGTTGATGATTTCATAATGCATTTTTATATAACTTCAAAATATCATATAAAAATATTTACAAATTATATATTTTTTATTTCAAAATACATAACATACTTTCGTAACAATGTATCATAATCTAAATTCTTTTTACGTCTATGTGACACTAATGAGTGAGTTATTTTAATGGACTCTTATAAATATTAAATTATGACATTTATTAAAGCAGAAAGGAATATAAAATTATTATATTAACATTTAACATCCAATTAAGCGCATTTTTTTATGAAACTCCCAGTAGACAATTCGTGTCCAAATTATAGGTTATCTACTGCACAGCTATAATTAAATCTATTAGCAAGATAATACCTGTGGGTTTGTCCGTGCATTTAGCACAATTTATCATAAGTTATCTTAATAATAAGCAAGCGAATCGGAATTTCCCGCAGCGTAGCCGGTGGCGGCTCCAAGCGGTGGCTCCCGGAGTCAGCTCAGAATTAGCTAGGTACAGTTGGGTACAGTTTCATAGACAGAGTTTAATTACATAGCAGACAATTATGCGCCAGACAGACGTGATAACTCTGTCTAGGTCATTTCGTTTGTACAATGAGAGCTAAAATAATTTGAGCGTTGTAGGTACATGTACTTTCGTGAGAATTGTTTTTATTGCACATACGCATTGCGTGACTGAAAACTTATTCAGAGAAAATAGCTGGTGTCAGTGCGCTCTCATCCGAGCGAACATAATTTATTAGATATTTATTTCTTGTAATACGTACAAGATTTTAATTTTCCTATAATGTTATGATCTTTATCTATTCAGATAACATGGAGCATGGAATCTTTGTACCACAACAAAAACTATGTTATGTTTCTATAAAAGTACTGAAACTCAGACGTTAAACCTAACGATACAAAGATGAGCATCTTCGAGTTCTCTTAAACAGGGCATACTGAGGACATTTTATTAAAATCAGTTGAATGCGCATCAAAAATTAAGAAGGCTTTAACTGTGCTAGCTTTTCTGGGCTTAAGTTATCGATAGCCGATGTTGCATGCTGTCTATTAACATTTTCAATGGGTATTGAACTCAAAAAAGTGTAGGAATGTCAAAAAAGTAATGAATCTAACTCTTTGAAGGTTTAATCATTATCATTACAGGAATTTCTCAATACAATGGTGTATATTGTGTAGATATGTAGATCTATTCAGGTGACACACGTTTGTGTGTTATCTTCTATCTGCATTAGGTACGTCCGTAGGAAGTGATAAAGCAAAGAATTCACTTGTGATAAAATTGGTTCCATTACACCTTACATTACACCTGTTTTTACAATGCGATCTATTAAGGAAATAGACATACCTAATTTAAACGTTAGTTTTTAGGGTTTCCATTTTGTACAAAAATAAATATAACTTAGGAGACACTTGTGTGCTCGTATATCCTATGTACATTTATTCAGTTATATTACCCAAAAACATCCATCATGCGAGACAACTATGTCACAATTGACAAACTTATATTTCTACATAAGGATCTGTGCTAAATACGAGCAAGCGTAGTATTTTTCAGAAAATTACGATTTGATTTGATTCTACGTTACATTTTCTGCGTTTTTCTATAATGTTGCCAATCTGCATAGATTTATACTTAGTTATTTAATTGTACTACTTAAATGCAACAACTGTAATTAAAATTGACGCTCAGACGCAGACTCTTAATCCATGATACCGATTACCGTGCACAATGTGCACATTATGTAATAAATAGATTATATATTATAAATGATCATCCAATTTGCTATGCACGTGGCCTGGTTCATTGACCGAAATGGCAGTTAATAAGAGGAGTCACAAATTTGTTACCCACCGAGACGATAATTTACTACCTACGTCGCTCGCTTGTGTGATGAAAGTAAATTTATTGGGGCGTAGGCAATATTCCTAGTTTAACGGCTATTGTGGATTATAATAAGAAACAACCTGGGATCACAATTCCAGGTTGTCTGGGATCACAATGTTTATTAATCCTTAGATCTTTCATAAATCATGGGCCAAGTGCGTGTTGAGACAATTAGCCTGGAATATAGGTGTATAGCTCGGAGTATCGTCTTAGACATTGCTCCGAGAAAAGTTCCACAACCTGATCTCTGAACTGGAAAATTGTTTTCACGCGCTCGTAATAATTTTAAATTACATACTTATCTTACGTTATACAGAGTGAAAACGGGGAAGAATATTATGTCTGCTTCGTATTTCAGGTTCATTACTTATTTTTCGCGGTATAAGAGACTTCAAAAAATATACAACCCCGGCTGTGCAGATCCCCGATAAACCTTCTTATTTGAATTTTTCGTTAAATTAAATATCGGTCACAGTCCGTAGGGAAAAGCCATGTAACAGTCGGGGGTGATTGCTTCTGACATTTCGTGTCGGATGCAGAGGACAGCGAAATCCAGCCAACATTTTTTAACGGTGTCAAAAAATACCCAATGTTTGGTAGAACTAACTATAGCTTTCAATAAAATGTCTAAAAAATAATTCGACTTTTACATTTATGGCTACTGAATAACAATCAGTTAGGATCAACTTTATAGCTTTATAGCGAAAGCATTTCACACACTTTTCACTTTGATCGTGTATTGTTTTGTAAAAGTCTAGAAAGTTGCCAGTATCGCAAGATAACTTGCCTTTTTTGGATTATTTTTTCATGTTAGTCCGACTTTGTTCTTTCGACAGTGTCTGGATTAATATTAATAAAGATAAATATGTGTCGCCATTTCATTAAAGTTGTCTCAAAAGGGCTTCAGTGTGTTGGCTTCGGCCCCACGTTCGCCTTCCAAAAATCCGGGGCTCTGTAGTCCCGTGGTCGAGTAGAGACATACAAAAGATAAATATTAATAATATGTCCTTCTTGAATCATTGGAAGGTTAAATTGAGAGGTGGCTTTGAGTGGTGTTTTTCCACGTTATTTCAGGAACCACTCTGTAATATACCAACATAATCCTATACAATGTAAGCTAAGCTCTCCCTACACAGATTTATGTGGGTTTATTATATAGGTCATATTACAATGTACCCAAAATTAGCTAAGCATATAATATTTTCGCGTCAAGAAAAAGCCAGTTAAGCCATATTAATTGTAAGAACGCCCCTTTTTTGGAGAAGAAAGAAAATATAAAAAATATTTTGAACTTTTAAAAACTTTTCAACATTTTGACAAAGTTTGAACTGAAAGTATACAGTCGCTTGGAGTTTATTCAATTACATCGGTTGTCTATATCCTAGACTTTGTAACGTGTCTAGACTTCAAACATAGCATCTTGCCAGTTGCCGTCATAAAGATCAAAGACCTCAATTTAGACACGTAAGAGTGACTTCACATCACCGACATGGAGTCACCAATCAAAATTAAAAGTATATACAGATTTCCACATGGTGCAGATACTCGTAAAGCGAAGAACATTTACGTAACTTTAAGGGTCAGGGAAAGCGTTACATAGGTAACTAATGAGAAAATCTGTAATTCAGAAAGCCCACTTATAAACATAGGACCATGGGAGGCGAGTCTTTTGTCGGTCATTTACCGAGTATAATTCCAAACTGCTAACAGCTACTAAGAATTATCTAAGTGGAAAACCCAACAAAGCTTTGCCTCTTAATTGAAACCGCTGCGCTCGGCTCGCAGAGATGCAAACGTTGGTGAAATTCTTCTTGCTTTTATACTTATATTGATTTATAGCCCTAACATGAGACTACAATATGCTTAATGCCCTACGGATATTTTATTTCCTACGGACACACCTTCATCAAAACGTATGAAACAGTCTGGCTATATTGATTTTAATCTTCAATAATCACCTGCTTCCTCTTTATCTCACCGTGAATCAGTTATAACTTTAAGGCGAGCGGTTATTTTTTGTACGTTTGAGTTGGATTCTAATCATTTGACTTGTTAATTGCTATGTTATATGTTATTTATACTATGTCCTGTAACACATGATACAGCGTCTGCTACTGTTTATAATAAAAACTCCGTCTGGTTTCTTTGCCTCTTTTTTATGATGAATCTACATATACATACTTATATTAGCACCTACGAGGATTTAATAAGAGATTGTTGCTGAATGCCATAGGTTATAAACTTTAATTCATATTACATTTTATTATGAGGAACTAAGATGCGACAGACCAAGACCAGTATCGAAGGTTGCATACAGGGCACGCAGTCCTCTGATGGTAATTTGCGATGTCGATAAAGATAAACTGTCAAGGGAATTACTTTAAATTATCGATACTTTATGCTACTTTAAATTTGCGGTATGGTCTATTTCGTCAATCTGCTGCACATCACATCAGCTCTTACTTGAAATGTCAAATGAAATCGAAACCGATTGTAATTGTAATACCCAGACATGACATGATTTTGGCTGCTCAATCAACTTTGAAATATCATGTTTATAAATAGTTACCCATTATATGTATGTACTTCTTGGCCATAATTTATAGTTCACTAATTTTATCACTAGATGCGAAGTATTGCTTCCTTTATATTATGGGAAGACATGGATATGCGTCGTACCTATTTACAACCTGAGTGACGTATGTTGGCAACACTAAATGGGAGTCATTACTGTAGGTGTCAGTAAGGCGACTGTCCATTGTTGTCGCTAATAGAACTTGCTTGAGTGACAGTAAACACTAAAAGTAAATCTATTTAGGTTTCATACTTGACCTTTCATTGCATATACCTATTACCTATCTATTTATGTGCTGCTTGATGGTCCCGCCCGTGGCATTACTATCGCCACGCCACAACAGTGAGCGAGCCGCGGTGCAGGGGTGTCATGTGTCGCCTATGGTGACCGTCGATCGTTATCGTCGAGTGCATCGGTATAGTGCAGCATTACCGCTTGAAAAGATAAGCTGGTGATCGAAACAGTCAGTGCATAGCTGTCGGGTGGCAGACGCGGGGCGCGGGGGGCGGCGGCGCGGGGCGGGGGGCACGGGGCAGGCGCCCGTCTAGACGCTACGTCACGCGGCCTCGCGATACCGCGCCGGTAAACAACAATGTGCACTGACCGAATATGGCACCCGGCACGCCGGAGCGGTCACCGGTCACCCTGCTCGGCCCACTGCCGACGCCGCTGCACATCCCGTGCTGCCCAATGCACCGCATCGCCATTAGAATGCACGTGCTTGGTGACACACCCCGCGGCACACATGTTCCCTCATCTCTCTCCAAAGCACGTGAAAGCATATGGTGGGTACCTGTAGTAAACAGCTGCTGTTCGAGAGCGCATACCAAAGTAAAAACCAAAACTTTCATTCATAAACATCTGCTACACCTGTATACCTAGGTACCTATCTATAGGTAGGTAGGTAGTTTGAAAGTTCTACTCATTAACGTATGTCAAAATTGATAATGTATAAGGTAGATGTTTACCACGTTTTCTTTATACTTTGTAATGAGTCCTCGGTTACGTCTTTTAGCCAAACAAACAACAATTGGTGAACACACCTTGATGAATGAACCCGTGTGTACTGAAAGTCATTGTCATGTCAATAGACGAATTGCTAATGAGTAGTGTTTAACCGACTCGATTCATGTTGGAGGTCGTGAATTGACCACCTGTATTTCAGGTGACCCGTGTAACATTACCGAATTCTTTTCTGTTCATTTATTATTTGAGTGGAAAATTCAGCAATTATAATTAATACATGGTGGCAATCATTTCCTGATGACACGTCTATTCGTTTCCCCAAATAGTATTGGCATCAAAGCGAGCAAAGATTACTGAGGTAGGAATTTTAATTTATGTGTGTGAAAGACCACGCATGATACACTTTATTGAGCATAAAACATGTAACACGGATGCATCATATTGGTACGCAATTCCTTTCATAGAATGCTCAATGAATTCGAATTTACATTGAGCAGGTAACGGGATGTAAATCCACTGAGCCGTTCATGTTCAAACGTTTTGTAAACATCTAAAGACTCTGCTTTATAGTTTGGCTGCAGTGGTATCGCTTTCAGTCCATATTGTTTTGGGTTCGTGTATCTGCTACAACTATTTGAACAAAACAATGATAGGGTTGAGAAAACGTCTGCTGTTTATCTCGTTGATACCTTTATCTTTGACATACAAACCAATAAGCACATAGTCGCACGTACGCACGAGAAAAACAATGCGTGTGAAATGGTGTCAAAATGCTAATTTTGTATCACAAAACACGAGGAAGTTTAGGATCGACGACAAGTTTCCAAATTAATTGCAATACATTATCCTTATGGATGTTAACATGTAGGGCTTTACATTTAATTTTAGTACATACATGGAGAAACCCGTAATCATGGTATTTGTAGGCGGCGACACGACGCTTATGCACAGCCATTGCGTATGCGTATTATAAATTGTGCTGTTTACGTCCATGCGCACCTACATGGACTGATAATAACATTAATGGTGTCGTCGTAACTCGTCCCCCATTGCGTAACCCTGATAAACATTTACGTTACAACCAACATATTTCGTAAAACATTTCAGAAAGCTGAAAAACTACCAGCAAGTTGATTAATATTGTCAGTCTGATGATGTAACAAAGTACAATTGTTAGTAAAACCAGCATACTTCTGAATGTAGGCCGCACTGATATAATATGCCTTCTGTGTGACAATGGAGTGATTTTGCTCTCCAACTAAGGCACAGCTCGTAAATTACTTTACAAATGAGGGCGACATAAGGCGTGTACCAGATCTGGTTTAGAATAGTCCCCTTAGTTGTTCACTTATGGAATACTCCCCTAGTCTCCATAAACAAGGATTTAGTTTAAACCATGGAGTTAGCTTTTTGTGATGAACTTTAACCAACTTGTTTGTTTGGAAGATGTCTTGGTAGTATAAAAATGTCGTCAGTGCTGTAAATAATTAAAACCCCTTTTTGTTTTCTAAGGCGATTAAATTGACTTCTGAATGAATCCTACTCGAAACGGCCAGCCCCTACTAAGGCCTTGCACCTTCTGAAAATGCATGATTAAGTATATACAGATACTGTAGATACATAAATTGTTTTCGCTAATTAAAATGCAGAAAGATGTCACTTGCAGCTCTTTGTTACTTAAGGTGAAGGCATTAAAGTGATCCTTACGGATCTATCAACTTTCACATTGTCTGGCAAACTGTTTTTCT
The DNA here is from genome assembly GCF_030705265.1 of Helicoverpa armigera. Classification (NCBI taxonomy): domain Eukaryota; kingdom Metazoa; phylum Arthropoda; class Insecta; order Lepidoptera; family Noctuidae; genus Helicoverpa; species Helicoverpa armigera. Next base: position 6,876,286 of record NC_087130.1, on the reverse strand, counting down.
AGACGGTAACAACTGTCTGGCTCGCGTCTAGCCGTTAGCAGGAAGTACATCGCAATATTCAGCATGATGGTGCAAAATTACATTCCGACTCTTTGAGCAATCCTGCCTATTTCTGTGACTACAATATTTGTATCTGTCTTCGGTGAAGAGTTCTTTTTTGGTGTAAACCTTCTTTGATTCAATTATTTTTCAGAAAATTCAGTATGTTTAATGTGAGAAGAAAGTATTCGAAAAAGTCTTTGGGTAGATTCTACAGTAACTGAAATGATTATCCTTAATTTTTAGCAATTGATTTACTTTCCAATTTATATAATTCGCAGGACAATTATGTCTGATACAAAAGCAAGACGTAGACCAGGCAGAAAACAACAGTTTGTTTTATATAATAAAAATAAAAAAAGATCAAAAGACCCCTCCTTACGGTTGCTTGCAAGTAAAAATAGAGCACGCGCTCATAAATTGGGACAATGTTAATTAAGTAGGGTGGCTCCCTCCACTACAACCGGTTTGGCAGACGACTGCGGAAAAAATAAACGTAATTGAGGTGTCTGTAAGCCCTGCAGACGTTGCCCCTGGAAATAACAGGGTCCAGGTTAGGATTATTACTTAGAGCATCAATGTTTATGAAATCCTTTGTCCTGAGTTGCTGATCTTTCCGTCATTCGTGCTGACAGGTGGATGAACGAAATGAAACCACGTTGTATTGAAAATGAATGTCCATTCTCAAACAGGTAATTAGCAAATCCGTACTTTCAATAACACAACAAAGTCACATGTTTTTGTCAACAACAACATTATTGCAGCAATCGCAGACACGTCAAATTATGCGAGCTGTTAATTTTAACCTACATTGAACTATAGACAACGATAGTTCGTCTGTGTGCGTCTGTTAGTCACATAAACACTAATGCCCGTTTTCACCAACGAATACCTAAATTTAGGGAGCATTTACGGAACACTTAATAAGAATTTCATTTTCACCAAAGCCTAGGTGTCAAATTATAACCTTAAAATTTGACTTCAACTTGGGGGCCCGATTGATGCCTGCTTAAACAACCCCTATCATTATCATTACAGAATACAAACATATTTTGAACCGTGGATAGTGAAATGTACCTTTATATGTTATGTAACACCAAAAATATCATGTTTAAAAAGCAAAAAAATACAAAAAAAAATGAAACGTAAACTTTTAGAAAGTTTAGAAGCTGTGGAGGTTGTGGATATGTAAAATAATAATCATTAGAAAACCACGTACCTATCTTACGTGAAAGAGCAGATGACTGAGAAATAAGTACGATGATCATGACTTTTTTATAAGACTGGCCGTTTTCCCGCGGTTTCACCCGCGTCCCGTGGGAGCTACTGCCCGCACCGGGATAAAATATAGCCTATGTTACTCGCAGATAATATAGCTTTCTAATGGTGAAAGAATATTTAAAATCGGTCCAGTAGTTTTTGAGTTTATCCATTACAACCAAACAAACAAACATTTTCCTCTTTATAATATTAGTATAGATATAGATTATAGGTTATCACTTGCTATGAATGCACTTGCTAGGTCGTGATGTCGCTGAATTATTCAAAAATAGGTAGTCCTGCATGTCCATAAATATACAGACCATAACAGATGCAAATCTGGTAATCACTGATGTAGTTTCGCGGTGGCCGGGACATCTATAGGCCTATTCAGACCTAAGCGGTATTCGCTACCGTCTACGGCAGAGAAAACCCTGTGGGTATGCGGTAATATGACTGTTCAGACCTAAGCGGTATTCGCTACCACCTGCGACAGAGAAAACCCAGTGGGTATGCGATAATATTACTGTTGATGTTCGGGACGTATGCCGCTGCTGCCGCGCGGTATGTACTTCTGCCCACAGTGGCAGTGAATATCGCTCAGGTCGCTCTAGCCGCGGTAGGTATAGTTATTGGCACGGATATTGAGCCCTGACCTTAACCTGCGCAGAAGCCATTTATTGGTTTATTGCCTTATGTACAGTGCGCAAAGCGATCCCCACTCTTCCGCCGAGAGCTCAATATCCGTGCCGGTAACTATACTTGATACTAAATACCTGAGCGAAACCCGTGCGGTATCTACCTCTACCCACAGCGGCAGCGAATATCGCTCAGGTTTGAATTGGCCTTAAATACCAAAACTGCAGAAGATACCAATGATTCGAAAATGGTAAATATCGAGGAGCCTATCTCCTAGGTGATAGGGGATACCCTCTGGAGGTAAGAAGTAGGCTAATATTGAACATAATAAAATATATAAATTAAAACAAAGATAGTAAACAAATATTTTAATATTAGTCCTCATATGATGTACCAAACATTATCATCATCCTCCTGCACCAATTCAATTTGAGGTGGGCTGGGCGCAGCATGTTTTTACACGTCTTTCCAATTTCTCGCACCACCTGAAACTAAATAAATGTATAATTTTAACCCCATACTTAAATCCATCAACTCATGGAGAACAAAAATACAATGAAGTCGACAGTAAAACAAGGAAGACAGTTGAACGGCAATATCTTATATTATTATACACAGATATTATTCACATTTACCTGTAAACGGTTTCTATCGCATTAAAACTATTTGTAACTGGATCCAAGCTTTGTTTTTGGCTTCGTTCGTGGTCCCATCCTTTTTTTGTTTAATATTGTGTCTCTATGAGACGTCAGCAATTTCACTAGCTTGTCTTTTTCTTCTGCAAGAAAGGTTTATCCTCGTTTTCTCTTCTCTGCCAAAATAAACTTATCTATTCAACAATAATAAACCCAAAATTAACCTCACTCTATGTACACATACACATCAGTCAATTTGACAAACGCGCGAATGACATAGGTAAAAATTCACCTATAGAAAACCTCTTTACTGTTTTATTGCATAAAACATAGCGTAATGTAGTTTAAGTTAAATTAAAATAACATCACAAGAAAAAAAACTCACAGGCTTTAGTAATATATACTCGATAGACGTTTATTTCTTAAGAAGTAGAGAAAAATCATTTTATCGATAAAATATCGACTTTGCATTATCGTTTGTAGAACTAGTAATCTGTCACTTACTTAAGGGATTCATGTACAAGTGTGGTGAAAATGAATTTAGGTAGGTGTCAAATTGGGAGGGGTCCTTATTAAAAGTAGCTTTTAGATAGGGAAACGGTAAGAGGTTGTTGGTGAAAACGGGCATAAAGGTTATAATTTTCCACTGTTCAGTAAACATACGCGTTATAAGCTAAATTGAGGAGCCGTTACTTCGTAAATATTATGGTAAATGTTCCTATTTATAGAGCACTTACAATCATGATAATATCCTGTTATGTCTTTCAATCTTTACGACTACGATCACGTGTATGTATTAGTCATTATACTACACGAATTAGCTGTCTACAATCAAACAGGAAATAAGACGTAAACGATAACATTATCATTGATGTAGATTAAAAAACATATGGAACTTGATTAATATTAGGTCAGTTTTCATATAGCAGTGCATCTTCAATGGCATCACATTATGAAAGAGTGTTGGTATTCGTTTTAACTTATCTGTACCGATATAATAAAGAGGAAACATTTTTTGATTCTTTTGTACCCTAGAGGCTACGAAATTGCTGAACCGATTTGAAAAAATATTTCATTATTGAAAAGTACACTCTTCCCGAGTAACATAAGTTATATATACTTTATTCCGGAAAGTCAGTACCTAGTTCCAACAAGACGTGAGACGTAAAATCGCGGGAAAACAGTTAATATTTTCATAAATAGAAATCTTATGTATTTAAAACAGTACTAATGATATTGATACGAACAGTTTACATTGACGCAAGTCTGGCGAAGTTATTTGCTTATCATTCCAACTTATCCATGTTATGGCTAGCTACAGCAATTTGAAAACAGTCCATCAAACCGCGAAGTATTTTATCAATCAGGTAAAACTGTTTTGCAAATGCTGCAAATATGAACATTTCCTCATTTTGAATTTATTAAAATGAATATTCCATGACGCAAATACATAATGTTGCAATAATTAAGTCATTTTTCCGTTATGATTTGTCACATAATGATTGTTCAATTTATTATCTTGTTACAGCGCGAAGTCAAAGGTGGCAGGTATGTGTACACTATATTTGACAATTCCTCAAAAAATTAGTGCGTACCGTAATCAATTTGATTCTTGGTAAGTATGAGTAAGACCCTGTCTTAACGGTTAAGAGGACGAATTGGAATTTTTGGCGCCAAGGATGTCAATTTTTCTCAGTAAATACAAAACGGATCAAAATACAACTTGGTTACCTGAAAGTTCATGATATAAGCCTTATTTTGTTAGTTGTAGAAACATGATTAGGTAACTTTTATAACAGAGAAAAATATATCAAACATACCTCTTTTTAAAAAGAGATTCACATATTATGGGCAAACGGGACCGATTTAAGCCTCTTAACTTTTTTAGTAGTTGAGTATATACATACTCTTTAAAATGGTAGTAGGAATTTTTATTAAATTATCATTTCTAAATATTAAAATTACAAAACCATTTTGTCGCTTACGACTTTTAGTTATAAGCTAGCGCGCGTATTGTTATCCTCGCCCCGCTCAGACGCTCCGACCCCTTTTGGCGCCTTAGATGCGCGTGCCGGTTATGGAATTATTGTTGACCACTTCCTCGCCTTAATGATTCAGTAAGTAAATTATAAAATGAAAATATTGGTTGATCGTGATTCTAACAATATGTAGGGCCCCAAAAGTCCTGTAGGCCATCGACCATCAATGCAAAGTCCGGAACTGAGTTTGACCAAGGCCGCTTTGTAACTGTACTATGTAGGTCGTCATCACAGTCACCTTATTATATTAAAGTCGTATAATTAGAATGATAGTCATATCATGCAATTAATTTTATGACTTAACCATATGGTTTATCTACATACAACGATAACCAGTAACAACTATGCCAATGTAACATTACAAAACGCCTCGTAATGAAAACGATAGTAGAATTTCAAGAATATTGCATCAGAAAACATATAAAAAATCGACACGTTTATGTGAGATCGTGTACAATACACGTCGTTACGCTAACTTACTTTCATGTACTTACCATAACACATTTGTAGGCAGTTAGAATAAATGATTGCACAATTAGAGGCAAACGAGGCGCTCTTCACATTAATAATGCGTTGCGGTCAATTTAACATTCACATTACCTTGCGATACGACGGTGTCCAAAGAAACGAGCACACCTGTCTAGACGCGCACACTTCCACACATAGCTAATGATACGAGCTGATACAAGGCCCACTGCTACAATGCATCTTCAAACCTCACTGCACGTAAACACCGTCCAGATATCCAGCCGACTATGATATATTTTAGATGTCTGCCATAAAAATATCATCTCGTTAGTCATGTTGATTTACATAATATTATGTATATGTGCTGTAATCTAGTTAATCGTGTGTCTATCTTAATTAATGCGACAGTTAAACTATGAAAATCAAACTATATTAATTCCTCCCAGCAGAATGAATGTCATAATATTAACTTGTCAAAAGTTTGAAACTGTTAAACGTAGTGTAATTACCAACACGCTTCCATGTTCTTACATAAAGTTAGAGCGTGAAGTCGTAACAATATTTTAGATGTCACATGTAATAAAACTTAGTCCGGAGTCTTGACAATCATTCGCCTGTGCTACCGACTTTAAGCCGACAATTATAACTTTAATCTTAATTTTGATAACCGACTTATTTGCTTATTCTTTGTTTATAAAATGATCTCTGAACACTAAAATTAGCAAGTTAATTGTCGCCTGACATATTTTAGTGTCGGTATAACTTCTTAAATTAACTTAAGAACGTAACGCTTAAATTAACTTAAGATACAAATATTCATAAAGCAAAAATAACATGGCTGTTATAAACACGTTTTGTTGTTAGGAACATTGTTTCAAAAATAGAACAGTGTATGCGCGAATGAATGCAAAGATTCACAAGAGTTAGTAACCGACGCTGTTTCATAGTTTAGTGTCATGGTCACGCTGTGACCAGTGCATACTTAAGGAAGCGGGAGCCGGCCCTGGCCGCGATACACACGCATTCATTCATTCACATTCACTCACCAAAAAGAACAATCAATATGAAACGACGATACGGATCTATGAAGGTTACCTCCAAACCTCACAGTGCTTCTGTTACCTGATAAAACGCATCCTTCATGCAATGACATCCACGAACTACTTGACTTTTAAAAAATAAATAATTGATTTAACTGAAACGACTGCGCTCTAAATAGAAACGGTGCTGAAATTTTCGTTTGTTCCTACTTAGGTAGGTATTTGGTTAAAAGTTTTCCAAGGAAATATTTTGCTTCAATAATAATGTTTTAAAAAAGCCAGCATAGCATAGTAAATTATGCAAAACATTTTCTCGGGAAAACTAAATAGGAACTGTTAACTTGAAGAGAAACTTCATGGCGATCATTGACATTTTGCTCACCGTGAACATTACTACACTTACTTTTATATCCATGCGAACTTACGGTTCGTTTAATGGAAAGTCGCAAATCTGCGCTGTCTACCGGGTATTGGTAGTGGAGTGCAATAAAACTGTAGTCTAGTCCCACCTTTGTCTAAATAATGTACTTCCTGTAGACTATCCGCTGCGTCCGCTTTCGCCCTCAGTGTATGGAATCTAGCCAGACCAGACGCCACGCTCCGCTGCCTGAGAAAAATGTGTCTACCAGCATAATAGTTTCAATAGAAATAGTTCTAGAAATCACATTCAGTTAATAGCTCTATGGCGAACTGAATTTGATAAATAATCACTTTTGATTGATGTCTCCATTTGTCATTATGTAAAACTCGTGCGTAACATGTAATACATTTTCTTTCATGCAAGTATGTTATTTAATGATTGCGAATTCGAAACCTACGGTATTGTTGTAGTAGTTTATTTTTAGACATTCATACCGTTATTATTTTTCATTTTTCTATTTATTTTCAGTTGTATTTGATATATCTACTATCAAAACTAGGTAGGCAAGCGATATGATATCTAATATCTACATAGGTAGAGTACCTACTAACTCAAATGAATTGCATCTGATACTATAGTAGCCCAGTCTTTCTTGTCTGTGCCAAGTGTGCCACCCTAAAACACATATGTAAACATAGTTATCTCAAGATGATTATGTATGAGCCAATGTGTGAAGCACAAATTACTTATAACAAAGATTGATTGAATGGGTACGGGATGATAAAGACGAAGTGGTAGGTACCTAATTATTTTCCAACTTCTTATGTAATCGATTTGTCTGATTGAGTCCAAATTAATTGCTCACTTAGTAGAAAACAGTTCTAAGATAATGATGTAATATATCACTTACAAACTTCTATCCTCAGGATTTGTCTACAATGACAAGTAATTTAAAATGTTTCAGCAATTGATTTAGTTTGTCACCAACTTTAAATGACTCTGTCCAGATGAAGCTATCCATAGTGTATAAGTACCTGCTGCTACTCTGTTTATTCGTAATTCTAATTCCCCAAACGAACCCCGTCTCGTTCGGCATTGAATGCTGGCACAACACGTCTCGATCCGATTGTTTGTATTCGATTCGTTCGACATCAAGAGTGACGTGACAATTAAGTCACGTGAGCTGGGCTTGCGACACATGGTAGGCGCCAGACGTCTAGACGGCCCGTCGCGTCACCTGAAGGCTCTTCAGGAAGGCCGCCAAAATTCCTCTCCCCAGCGCCGCCCTCCCCCCGCGTCCCGCAGACGGCAGGCGGCCTCTACTTACCTATATACGGTACAGCTACAGTCCGCACACAAATGAACTAGGTACGCATTCTACAACATTACTGTAATCCGTGGCTTTAATGGTTTTTTGTTGATTGCTCAGACTACTTTTAATCCAGACAGTAATTCGTGATGGTGTATTTAGGTTAAAACCTTGTAGGTTAGTAACCTACAGAACTAATATAAAGCATTGTTTTCATTTAGAATAGTTTTTGTTACCTGTTATCTGACGCGTCTGTTTATATGAAATGTATGAAAATGGAAAAACCGTAGCGCATGCAAAATAAATACGGAAGAATGTCGGTATGTTATCTGTAACGTATTGTAGCGCGTGGCGCGCTAGGAACCGGGGATCTTCAGGTTATTAAATTAAAACATTCAATAATAACTTTGACTTTTCGTTTATTCGCTGACTCGGGGAGAAGTGACATACTTCAATATAAAAAACTATTCTATTTCTATTTATATTATTGTCCGGCCAGTATCAATTACAATTAATAAAACCTACTTCTAATCTACTTCGGTACTACAGCTCTACATCAGCTACGCCCTTAGGATAAAGTCTAAACTTTATCTCAAAAGCGCAGCTTTAGGCGGACAATCATATAAATGTTACCTGCCTAAAACCTATCAGAAAGTTACCTACGCACGGAATTAACAAAAACACGTCCCTTACAATGGGATAGTTAACGATAACATGCGTAGTCAATGATTTAAGCGTGCCATGTTGCACCACAATAACGCACGTTAGCATTAACTCGCACGCAACAAAAACCGTGCGAAAAAGTTGCGTGGCGTGTTGCTAACAGCAAAGGATATTCAAAGTGAATACCCGTCCTGAAGGGATTACTTTTCAAGCGAAGAAAAACTCTGTATTGACAACTTACAACTTCTAACATGTCAGATGAAGGGATAAGTCACCGTTATCAAAGTTTCTCACCTAACGTGATACAACTAAACATCTTACCCACTAATTATTTTTTCCAATTTTGGAATATTAAATAATAAATAAATCAAATATAGGGATCATAAATCTTCGGCAGAAACCATTGTGTCAAGCAAACACTCTTCGCGAGGCTATGCCCCTTATTGCGAAGTTGATCTCAACCTCAATTCACCATCCAAATATTTTTTTTTCAAAACCAAATCAGATAATAATTTTGGGATCAGATTTACAGAGCCATATTAAAAAAACTTATAAAAATAACACAGGCTTGACCACATTGGTTATCTTCATCTTCCTTCGTACTGAAGATGAAGTAGCTCTGCCGTGGACATCATCTTCTCACGAATATGCAGTAGCTCATCACTTCATCCACACTCGTACAGGATAACATGAAATTACAAAACACACATTAGAAAAACGTCATATAAAATTAACGAAAATGTTTCCTATATTTATATTTATTTACATTTTGCCTATTTAAAAATATTAAATTATCGTCAATATTACGCAGCTGTATTTGTTTTTTATACTGCGTGCCTATCCTCCCCTCAGAAGGATAAAAATAATGATACTCATTATTTTTCTTAACATTTTTCCGATAACAATAACAAGAATCTACAAACTTCTTATTGTTTACCACCTTTGATGATGTAGAAGTCTGACTAGACTTCAAAACCATACGTTTACGTCGCTTTCGCAAAACTTTTCTTCGAATATTATTTACTTTTAGTTTATTCGCTGACTCGGGGAGAAGTGACATACTTCAATATAAAAAACTATTCTATTTCTATTTATATTATTGTCCGGCCAGTATCAATTACAATTAATAAAACCTACTTCTAATCTACTTCGGTACTACAGCTCTACATCAGCTACGCCCTTAGGATAAAGTCTAAACTTTATCTCAAAAGCGCAGCTTTAGGCGGACAATCATATAAATGTTGTAGCGCGTGGCGCGCTAGGAACCGGGGATCTTCAGGTTATTCAATTAAAACATTCAAAGGAACTTTAACTTTGCGTTTATTCGCTGACTCGGGGGCAACTCCAATCTTTTAATTGAAATTACCTGAAGATCCCCGGTTCCTAGCGCGCCACGCGCTACAGTATCTATATTTCGATGAACGTCATGTTACGTATTTAATTCCTTTGATAGGTATTACGAAGTACCTACGTACTAATTAAATCATAGACATATCAAGTAAAGCAGCAAAGGTCATGCATAACTGTGAAACAATAATTTAAATTACGTATTTAATTATGAGACCTTAAGAGCGAAGGTCCCTCCAAGGGTAAATGAAGGGCCTTTTTAATTCAGACTGAAAATTCGAGCATAAAAATGCTACGTTCTCTAAATTGTTAATAAAAGTTAATGCGTATGATGTAAGATTGGCGAACATTTAATGTGAATCGTAATAATTGAGTGTAATGTAATATATTGTCCAGAAATAAAACGACGCGGTCTGATTAAAACTGACCGCTGAGCTGACATTTTACAATGTTGCGTCATTAAACCTGTGAGAGTTGTCTCCTTCTGCTTTATTATATAAAACAAGGGCTTTTCAAGCATTCTATTAATTCATTTTATAGGTAGCTGCATGAGGCACAATTTCAGTGTATATCTCAAAGAATGAGGCCACCTAACTCATGCATAAATTGTTTGATTTCAAACATGCTGAATTTTGAATCTATCATTATTTTAGTTACACCCAAAATATTCTAACTGACTCTCCAATTACTTTGACTTACAGACTTATAAGACAATAACAGGTATAATTGTAAGCGTTGCTACCATTGCTGAAATATATCTTTCTAAATTATGAACAGACTCTAGCATAATATTAATTTTGATTCGCAACTGACGTCAAGTACCCTTCACATTTAGAGAAATAATAAATTCTAATGAACCAATATTCCAGAAGAGGGACTTGAATCTATAATTTCGGTCGACTTTTCATCTCATTACTTTTAGTGACGAAAAAGCTGAAGTTTTATTTGATTTAGCAATGTTATTTGTGGGTCTAGGTAGGTATACATTATTAAATAAAAAGCAAATATGCGCACGAAAATGCCGTTGTTTTAATAAGTTACGTCAATACAATACCTACGTAATATTTTTCTGTAATGAAACATGTTTCATGATTTTCATATTTTAAGCATAAGTACATGGAGCAGGAATTTATCGAATTGCTCATTTATTAAACGTACCTACAGACAAATACGTTCTTCTGTTTACGGAAAATATCAAAAAAGATACTTTGAAGCACATATCTGAATCACCAAGAACTGACTAATAGCGTCATCAAGGAGGAAACGAGAACTTCACAAAATGTTACAAGTATATATTACTGCCACTTGATGATCCATCCACTTGATAAATAATCATCATAATGCTGAGTAGCCTTGACTAAACGAAAGCCACAACGATGACTAAACGTTTATCAGACAATTATGTAAACATCAAAGATACGTATTCCCCGTATGAATTTTTCCACTGGCAATTATAAGAGGTGATGTTGACCTCATTAGTGGGTAGACAGAGCGTAACGTGGCTAAACAAACATTAGCGCAGACAGATAGAGTGCAAACGTTGCGTATCTGTGGTATCAAGTGCTATCGGCGCTGATAACGACCGGCCCGAAGATAATCGTCGGCCGACAAGTGTGACACTACACGCCCTATAAAGCATGTTATGTCTACCCTAATTGCCGTTAAAGGAGTTTGCTCTTTGTATTTGAACTTTGAAAGTCGAATTTCCCTTAAAATCTACTTTTCCCTGGAGGTCCATAAAAGTAAAGCTTTACCTAATTATGGTAATAAAACTCATGGACTCACTATGTCTACTTTGCATTCGTGAAGACAGGTCAACTTGTACACAGCAAAATTAATTTTGGATAAGATTATTTCACTAATTTGAATAAGATCACATTTGATTCATTTCCCATTAGATGTTCTCTACTTTTCCCTTATTCGATGTATATATTGCAGTTTTTTTTTAATAATTTTAATGAAAAACAATAGGTAAATAAGTTTGCCAATCGTTGGCCAAAGTTCATTTAAAGATACTCGTTTCGTGTTTTATGATATTCCGATGTCTCACACATTTATTTAAAGAAGATAAAATTTACTCAGAATTTTATTTTTAGACTGATAATAACCAGACGTAGGTAATTATATTTGCAGCAATAATCTGCGCTTGAAACGTTTTATTAGGCAAACACGACAGGTTGACGCGACGCGGATGGTTCGTAATATAACGCGAAACGAATTTTTACGCTCCTCAAATGTTAAATGTAAGTTTTTGCGGAACAGCAAATGTCAGCTTAGGCAAATAATTAGTATTAATATTATGTGAAGTATTTATTGAAAGTTTTAACACGTCTAGCCAGATTGGTGATAAAAATGTAAGTAACTTCTTTTATATCGAGTCTCTTTAGGCTTGCTTCAACCAAGTGCGCTTGTAAGCGACCGTGTCCATTCCATGCTTCACATACACCATGACGCGTAGTTAAAGAACACTGAATAAGGTGACATTACCAAATGAATACATAAAAAATATTTCAGAATAAAACCTTGCAGCAAAATTGCAACAGTAAATATGCAGCACATTATGTATGTGTCGTCACGCCCCAGACAACCTTACAATGCTATCTGGAAATCGCGCCATAGTTCTGGCTCGTTTCCTATCCAATCTCGGCGGAGTCAGAACAGTGACAGACCTATTACTGTCACGAGCCTCGCTGATTAACATCCAGACGAACTACTTGATAGTCTTAACGAATTTTCTGATATCATTAACAATTCATGAAGACTAGTGAAGCATTAAAGGAGATCAATTGATAACAATAAACAGTCGACGGAGACACTAGACGCCTCTCTAAGATACATAGTTTGCTTTAGTAGTTGACGTTCTAGCTAGGGAGACGTGATGGCATGAAATTTTTGGATTATACCCTATCTAAAATGCTATGTCGACTTCTATGGGAGAAGTTGACATAGCGTTTGCAATGTTCAGGCGACCTAAAGCTACTGTTACTTTACCAAGGCAACAATTAATTAAGTACATTAGGTGATTGACTTCTAACAGCCTAACAGACTCAGTTGCGATTGTGCAAACTAGGTAACGAGGCGACCAGACAAAATCACCAACGATAATAAATATGAGCAATCTAGAGCAAATAACTCGATGAACCATAAAAATAAGATATCACGAATTGAAGGAATTCTTAATTCATCAAACGTTCATATTTGACGAATGGGTCAGTCAGAGTCCAGCAATTTTGACGTTTAGTTTCTAAACTTTGGAAAGGGAGACTGCTGAAGGGGATGCTTACTACCTGTTGACTACTTATGTGTGTATTCGCAATTCAGACTAAGTATTTCAGACATTATAAAGCCTTAATGAAAGCTTTAAATAATCTAAATTTCCGAATTAACGTTAACGATCACTATTTACGAGATAATTTCGATCAAGGCTTCTTCATTTAATCATTCCAGCTTTGTTAGTTTTGAATAAGTATAAGTTGTCTGCAAGAGTCATTGAGACAGGTTCGCGTGATGCAAGGCTTGCTTCACAAGGCAACCAGATAAAAAATCACCCGTTTTGAGATGTTATCGACTGCAAACTGAAATTACCCACATGTAAATAAGACACTTTAGACTCTTAAGATCTATTATCTGTAACGCCAGAAGACAAAGTTTTGTTAACGATGAACAGTAGTACAATTATCCTGAAAATTGCAATCTACGGCGTATACACAATGGCTCTATCATTAAAACGTGTGTTCGCAGCCGATGTATTTAAAGTGTGACCGACATTAATTCCTCGCTTCATGCACACTGCGTTTTAATTATGTATGTTGGGCGCTGTGGTGTGTAGTTGCAGTCAGGTGATTACGAGGTGTCATAGGCCACGTAAACATGGCGGTGGTCAGCTGAGGCTGCGGCAGACGGCGGCGGCGCGGGCACGACGAGGCTGACTCACGCGCCCGCTGTCTGCCCGTTGTTTGGCGCTGCCGGCGGCGGCCGCGGCGCGAACTAGGCGCGCGCCCTCGCGCCGACCTTGCCTCGACACGGATTTATTGATGCGTCACTACGAGACACGACGCATGCCGCTTGACGGCTCGCCTCCACTTACGTGCCGGGTTACGTGCAGGTTTGTTCAGCGGAACCGATCCAACTAGCGGACCACCAATTTGTTCCACACAGGATTACTAAATATTTTAGATTATTTAAATTGCACTAGGTATCTTGTTACAGACTAGACATTTACCTCGCTGACAATAGACAACGCAATTCTAAGATAATTTATATAATGATGGATGATGATTATGTTGTAAAAATTGTTTTGACCCAAAATACAATGAGACACCAGACAGCAGTCGACGCTACATTGTGTTGCTGAAATAAAACAACAAATTCGCTCGCTATAAATTCCAATAATCAGATAGGTATATTTGATTTGCATTTATAGATCAATAAAAACAACTCGTAATTAGATACATTTGCAACCAAAAACTGCAAATATCACATTGACATTTCAAAACCGGCTAAGTAAGACCTCAGACTCTTGCGCAGAATCCAGAAGGTTCCATTTACTTAAACTAAGTATTGGTGCATTTTTTGTAAACGACTTTGTGGTTGCAATATTTTCAGAATAATACAATTTATGATGTGACGCCAATTGAACTTTAATTTATTTTCAAACTTATGTTGTGTGCCCGCTGTCAGGACTCTGTCAGTTAGTTATTAAAATGTTGAGTTTCAAGTACGGAATACTTAACAAAATAACTCAAGTTAAACTGAAATATAGAATTTAAAAAAATATCTTTATTTTTTTATTTTAAAGCATCCGACATTCCCTTATTAACTTACACAAAAAATACATACTTATTATTGGATACAGAACTCGAATATGGAATATAAAAATAACACAGAATCTTCGGAACTCGTCAGTTGTGTGAGCGAGTGTGGAGTGACGTGATGATTGCAACAACAGCGTACGCCCCACGTCGCGTCGCCGTCCGTCGCTCGGATGCCCGGTAGCCTGCAGGCTTTCACGGACACCGCTGTCTCTGAAAAACTGCGATACACTCGGCCATTCAGATTAAACGAAAATATATACTTACAGTTAATTACATAGTATTATTTACATAAGTAATTTTTGTAATATTTTCAATAATTGGAAAAAGAACCTTTGGCAATAACGCTAATTTGGAAATAACGGGTTGCTAATGGGTATTTACGTTACAACTTCTGTAGTAACTCATTAAGTAATCTGTGGTATAACTTTAGCGAACTTCAGGCTTCAGCCATAACAAATAGATGACGAAAACCTTTATCATGTATTACATACGATACACTGCAGTCTACGATACGCACTCACTGCTACTCGCAGATTTAATGGCCCATAACCACAGTGTCGGAACTCTAGTAGCCCGATGATATAATGGCTGGAAGCAGGAACACTTTATTTCCTATCTAAAGTTATGTACATTAGTTATACGGAGGAACGTTTTACGTTTGTAGATGATCTCCAGAAATACTTTTTGTTGTTCCCCGATTGAAAGGCTACTATTTACTCTATTTTAAAATGACTTTGGACTTTTGGACTATGTGTTAGATGCATAGCTGTGACGACGGGTTTTTTGTTTCTATTTGTCTGAGATTTTTTTTCAATAACTTCACTGACATTAATTAATTATTCAGGATGACACTTGAATCGTGTAGGTATGAACTTGAGCTGTTTACTTAAAATCTAAAACCTTTTGACACCTTTATATTGTCAGCTAAGTAGTGCTAGTGAGCCTGAGAGAGCCTGAAGTTTCAGTTACGTTATCGTCATCTTTACAATCTTAAGTAAGTCGGTGTGACTTAGGTTAGTTACGTCAATTGAGACATTGTTTAATGAACTACTCATAAAATCATTTGAATTGGTCAGACCCTTGTCTGACTTAGCTGTCATTTTTATATTTAGGAATGTATCTAGTTATGTCTCGTCATTTCGTTTTAGAGCTCGTAAAATGTTTAAATGGGATGGTCAACGTTGGCTTGCTCCGCGTGCATATTGCGACTGAGTGCACATTGCACGTCAATTTACAAACTTTGAGATTACGAGTGCGACGTCAATGCACGGATTATTCGAGAAGAGTGAATTGATGTACTTAAGTGTGGGGTGAGGGGTGCGGCGCGGGGCGGTGCACGTTGCATTCGATGCACCACAGTGTACAATGCACCCGGGGCGTCGCCCGGCGCCCCCGCTGGCCATTGCCACCGATTTCACCAGCACTTACGAACTCTTTGCATTACGTTATCCGTTGGACATGTGAAGAGAAATCTGCAAACGAAGTCGTTTTAAATGTCTGCAATGCACTGTTTTTAAAGAAATACGTAATACACACTTAATCAACACACAACTCCTACATGTAAGATAGAACTGATATATGAAGATTCAAAAATTAAGAATAAACATTGATCAATGGCTAACCATACCATATAGTTACGTAGGATCACATAATTATTATTATCTGCAGCATTGTTGACTTTTATGCGTATGATTGGGTATAATGCATATCATAAGAACGTACCTACTACAGCTTATTACATTTTGCCAATAATATACAGAGCTCATTTACATAAGTAAATGAAATTAAGCAACATAGAATATATAGGAGGTTTGTCTTTAACATCTCTTTGACTGACAAAACACGACATTAATATTTTACGATCATCATTGAATGCAAAATGCATCACGTTTATAAGTTGTCTGTGTTACTTTGTAATAAAATGCGGGAGAGTCGTTAATTCGGTTCATTAAAACTTGCATATCAACATAAAAAGAACGTTAAAATAATTCCGAGGTCTGCCACTTTGTACAGGTTACTTAGGTGCTACAGTAATATATCTGAAAGAAACGATTCCTACTGGAGAACAATTTGCTAGACTGGGAGAGGAACCAAATAAAACTAGCTAACACGCTAGTACCTGTAACGTTGCTGTCCGGTTGATTTATAGAGCACTTCTACTTGCAGGCCCTAATGCTGCTCTCCGCCAGTGGAGGCTTTAATTATCTATTGCGGTAATAGAATAAGGTATATACTCGCGAACGAAGACTGTTATGTCCTTTGTCATGAAAATAAAAATATCAGAGGCTTCTAGAATATCATATTACAAATAGTAAAATATTTCAGCTTAACGTACCGTTCCTCGGTTACCGTATAGTCATTATTTTGTCATGTAGATAATATTATATGACAAGCTTATTATGTCTTCATTTCATGTCGGCGAATGGTATGGACATTTGTGAAACTCGATGTCAACGACCCCGCGGCCAGGGCTCAGAAATTGGTTAAAGAGTCTTTTAAAGCATTTTTGTGCATATTTGACAAAGC
This sequence comes from Helicoverpa armigera, assembly GCF_030705265.1. NCBI lineage: Eukaryota > Metazoa > Arthropoda > Insecta > Lepidoptera > Noctuidae > Helicoverpa > Helicoverpa armigera. The sequence continues at coordinate 6,859,146 of NC_087130.1, read as the reverse complement.
TTACGAGTTGCTATGCTCGAATGTGTGCAATAAAAAGGCTCGATTTATCGTGCTCTGTCGTTATAGCCGACAAATAAAATATTTGACGGTAAATAAATTACGTGTTTGCTGTCTCAGGCACACATAACATTTTATACTAAATTTATTGGCGAATGAATTAAGCAATCTTACAATGTATGGGACAGTATAATCCGCTTTACTGGCACATATATTTTTATATAAAAACAGGGCTTGGAAATAAAGTTTGAAACGATGTTGAAAATAAAGCATTGCTGCTGTACCAATATTATTTAAAAATTTATGGAATTATACTCAAAAGTCCCAAAAGGTTTAAGACTTTAGTTTCATATTGATTAGAATATGTGTAGAAGTAATTTCCTATCTGAAATCATAAAAACTTTTAACGTAAGTATAACTACTTCATTAGCACTTTGGCTCATGTAAATGTAAATTAAAAAGAAGTAAGTAATTGTTTTAAACTCACAGTAAGTACATTAGGACGGAAATGTGTCGTCGGAGCGTTAAGATGGAAGTCCTGTTCGGGCAGCGCCGCGTGAAAATCCACGCGCTGCACCGGACGCGCGCTAAAACACCAAGCTTGTTGCACCTCCCTCCCCTCACCGGAGCACCACATCCCACTTCACTCATCGAATTTGCACTTTAAAATAAGTGATATTTTGAACAAAGTTACTGCTTTCAAAAATTCAACGTTTCAATAACTTAAACGTTTTCGGATTGGTAGGCCAGGAATCTATGTATAGTGCTTCTTAATTACCAATCTCATAATCAGATGGAAACAGGATATACCCATTGATTTGTCTATTGACAGTTGCAATTGTTTATTTTCAATAGCACATGGATATATGGGTTACGATGACACCATTTCATACCGAAAAACGGCGTTACGAATAACTGTAGCAGTAGTACCTAAAAATTGAGATAATCTGCCGAATCTGCGGTAATTAAGGTACCCGGAGAGACTGGAAGCCAACTTCAAAGTATTTAGTTGGGAGAAGGCTATAGGCAAATAATTTAAGTATAATAAACATTTAATATTTTTTCTGCTAAATCATATCAGCGGCTTTGAACAAAGGTGATATGCTTAGAAAGATGATGACATTTTACGCAATTTTAACGTAAACTTATCATTAATTACACACATATATGCGACAAAGTTAGGTATTCATCAAATAATGATGTAAGTAAATCGCAGTTACCGTCAAGCAAACCTAAGTGATAAAAGATAATTTCCTCCTAACTTACATCAGATTTCTTGACTTGTAAGTATTTCATCAATTGCAGCTCTTTTCAAATTATATCATTGTTGATGGACGCCAGGGCCGACTGCGCCTTCCATAACTGCAGGGCACAGGCCTCTCCTCACATAAAGATAGAAGGAACCTTATCACTGCGCTTTTCAAGGTGGATTGAAGATTTCAGACAGTCCAGGGTTTCTCAACTTCTTTTTGTACTTACTTTACTAGAAGTTAAGTCATTGGTGTCCAAAATATGCTTGTAAATTAGGTATGTGTATAACTTGAAAAATTATTAACTTTCCAAAACCGAGGTCCTCAATTCGACCGCTTATGTACTTTTTTAGAATCGGAATTAACTTATGTGTAGTTTTAAGTTACAATTTACGTTAAAACCATTGGTTCTTCTGCCATTTTTAAGAGTAACGTTAAGAACTGGCCGTTAAGTTAAATTCGTGACAAGTACTTTTTATTCGATAACTTCCCGGCAAGGTTATCTAAGGGTTATCTTTACGGTCCAAACGACGGAATTTAATTACCTTAATTTATAATTAACTATGTTTGGGCCCTGCGTAAGTACATTCTTAGTGCAAGACGAAAATTTTGTAGCTGAACGTTTAAAAGTTTTGTCACAACAACTACCATTTTTAGACTAGAAAATATAGACTTAATTTCTTATTTTGAAGTTGGTTAAAAATAAACTGATCGTCAATTAACTAGTGGCATCGCAACGTCCTTCTCGCACTATTGGTTAATTAGAGCGCCATCACATACACTAGGTGTTTGCCCAGCGTTGGCGTAAGCTACGAGGCAGTGCAAGACTAAAAATGCATACAGGTGCGCGATCCTAGCCCCAGTCGTTCTTACCTATTTCTTCTATGTCTAAGAGAAGAGAAGCGTAGAAGTCGGTGTCGGCAGATTGCTCCTGCTGTTGATGGTCCTTCTACACTTCTACAGCAACTGATCTATTGATGCCCGCACAATTTTGGAAAAACAGATCGGAAAATCTACTAGTGACACCACCTCCACGACATTGTACACGCGTCCTAACAACATGTCATTGTACATGAAAGCCAAATATTACAATACTCTTTTGTATGACGCTAACGTCTGCCGTAAATTGTATTTAAATGGATACCTACGTAAGTTAATGATATTTTTATAGATCTGGTATCAACATATTAACTTTATTACCCACATTAAATAAGATATACCTACGATAGCATTTTATTGTTTTAAGGCATTATTATTATGGGATTTTCAGATGCTCTAAATATTTTAGGAAGGCGTGATCATAAGGGTCACACATAAACATTTCTGTCGAAACTCACAATTTGAAACACCTCTTTCTTTGTAGGTATCTGATGATCGACGAAACAGATGCGTCTTATCAAGCCCAAAACTTTATTCACGACGCCACCACTGCATAGTGCTGCGGGATGGGTCGATAAACATAATTAAAAATTTAACATCGGCTGCAGTCTGGCTGCAAAAAGTGGTCAATGATATTGAATGCAGAGAGGTCGTGGTCACAATATGATGACGCGGCGCCAAGCCGAGACGACGACCGCTGTCCTTGCAATGACACCACGGCGCACTTGTCTCAAAACGATTAACAAGAAGACAATCGACAAACCTTTTGATCATGACTACTATAACTAGCCTGTTTACCCGACTGCGTCTCGCAAAGGAAGGTAAAGTGATTATCAGCTTACGGGGGTTATTCCATACTTTTGTGGCAAGTTTAGACCAAAAACGTCATTTGATAAACGGTACGTCAGGTCGTTTGATGCGTCATGAGTCATGACGGCACGATTGATTTGGAAAGCATAAAAAATGGGAAAATCAAAATAGCCACATAACATACAGGAAATTGACAGCTAAGTTTCCTATTGAGAGAAAATTTATATTAAAATCCTACCCAATACCTAACAATGTGACTTAGGTATACATAATTTCTTGTACTAGGTATGCAGCCCTTTCGACACTACATCTCGAATCAGCGAAGAGGTTAGGGGACTATACTTCCCGGGAAAATAGAGGCTCTATGGTTGGACTTTTTTCGAATCATCATCGCGTCATAATGATGTGTCAAAATTTTTCTTTATTTAAACCGAATTTCGAACATGATCAGTTTTTTGTTCATATGTGTCTGGTTGATATAAAGGCATGGTTGAAGGCGAATGGCGTGGTTGTCAGCAAGAGCATCGGATTGCAGCTAGCAGGGCGCGGAGGTCGCGCGGGTCGTTGCGGGCGAGGGCGCATCGCTTGCAGCGCCCTCTGTGCCCTTGCGGACGCACGGTGCATGCACCCTGGCTGCTACAAGTCAGGCAGTCAAAGAAAAACCACTCTGTGCTGCTGTGGAATTTGGGCGCTTCTTGAATATTTACGATTTTTATATGATAGTATGAACGAAAGAAAACATTTGTTTTAAGAACATACAAAGTTACCTGAAAAATGAAATCTGTTACTACTTTTAACATGGATACACATTACACATTAGTAATACCAAAAACTTAGGAAATCATTTTTCTTTTCAGGTATGTGAAATCAGTTTCGAATATACGTATTCCAGTCTTCCTTCAGGCAATTTTCAGTTCACACTCAGGTACAACACCGCTAAGTTGATCTCTGTTTGGAGGAAAAAGTAAATTTTCCGTCACGTTCCAGCTAAATTTCCTCTGTTCAATATAGTTTAACTTCTACGCATGCGACAATGATAATCTACTTAGCTTTCCTTTTGTTTCGCGTTTAAAGGCCATTTACCTTCACGTTGCAGATAAGAATGTTTAATAAAGAAATGTAGTTGTCTTACTAGTTTTCCTTGTCTGTGGCCGTGCATCGCCCCACCCCGCTGACGAGCGCCCCTCCCCCGGCCCCGGTACGCTCACATCGTCGTGATGCTGCATTTTAATAACGTTTTTGACTTACATGTCCAGCCAGGACGGGAAAACTGCTGTTTTTCTTATTTCATATCATTCTCTTTACATGAAGCTGCCCATTATAATATTGGGCGTGGCTTATGCTTTTGCATCGGATTATTCTTGCAGTATTTTTGTATTCAATTCTACTTGATGGTGTGCTTAGTTAATGTTGTAGATACCAACTGCTGCTATGTTGTGCTTTACAATAGTAAAGCTATAACACACAACACACAAACAAACGCTGGAAGGTAATTACTTAGACTTGGATAGTTGCCTCGCGGACTAGCCAAAAAAACCTCGTATCGATAGATGGAAAGCTATGGTTAAAGTCTTTGCGCAACAGTGGGACACCATAGGCTAAATAAAGAAAACACCTACTTGTTTGAATTATTGGTTCACATATGTACTTAAGTAGGTATATTACAATTGATAAGCAGGTGATCTTATACGGACTTCAAGACACCTGCTGCGAGCTCTGTTAAAGAAATATTACCAGACAGCTTACCAGATGTTCGATAAATAAGTAACTACTTAATTAGGAAAACTGTGTTCTGCTCTAATCCGAGGTTTGTAAACCTATATCATTTAACAATGTATACTTGCAATAGCAAAAAGTCAAAGAAGTCACCATCGTCCAAGTCAGTTTAAGTCACCCAAGTTATGATAAGGTTAGTATAATGAGTTCTACATCCTTTGTAAAAACAAATATAAGTTTTCGCTAAAAAAAACTTGGCACGCGCGACTGTGCTACACTTTATTGTAAGGCAATCATAAGTACGTAACACGGTCTACAAATTGATGTCAACGCCTCTCTGTATGGCCGCTTAACAAATTTAATTCACAATAAGTACAAGACTTTTGTGCGTCCGCGCACAATACCTATTCAGATTTATTGAGGAGCTGAATCGGTAATCGACTATCTGGTCGGTCGGTAACCCTTCATTATCAATGCAGCAAAAGGATGGTATTATGAAATCAACAAAAAACTCTTTGTTCTCTGCCTTTGTTACGTACTTAGGTATGTAAAAAATGTTTTGCATACTTTGACGCTATGAATATTAGCAATGGAAGCTAAGTAATTTGCAGTTTATTAAATTAATATCCATAGTTGGTACTTTAACAATTTATTAATTGTATCACATTAAAAAAATAGATCTAGGTACCTTCATGTAATTAATCATTATTATTAATCTTTTAGCGAACTCCAGATACTCTACAATTTGTTCAGACTAATTCGATGACGGGAGTACCTACCATTGGATCTCCCGCGACACAGTTACCCAGTATTCTTAGGGGGTTGCTTTTCCATTGCAATATCGACCAGAATTTCAGTTTGTTAGTAATGTTGCTCTTTATCACTACAACAATTTCGTATATTTAACAACGTAACTTGTCAAGAACTTACATTTACAGCGGCATTGTGATAGGTGCTTAGTATTTTTTTTAGTAATTATTTACTGAACTTTATGTAACATGCTACTGAAGACTTCCACTGGTAAGCTTCTGACCCTAAGCCATATGTAATAAAAAAGAAATCATGTTATTACATTTTAGTAATCTGTCAAATCAACTCTGGGTAATCCAAGGAAGTCTACGTTACGTTAGAGCAGTATGTATAGCTAAAATCATACATAATAATGTGCCTTTGAAAACAATAGTCTAATGTCATAGACAATGACCCTGAAAAGGTTTGTTAATGAAACGCGAATGCATCGGCGGGCCGCGGTCAACGCGTCATTATGCCGAATAGTTCGGCGACGGTGTCAGGTGCAGCCGACCTCGCATGGTCGCCATGCCGTCTGCTGTCTAGAGGACACGCGGTCAGGTCGACCATCAATTCACATTAGACGTCACTGAATTCGACACTGAAAACTACAAGTCTCATAGTCCGCTGAGCCTCTACTTCAACAAATTGTTTGCAATCTAATAAGTGCTGTCAGTTATATTTTTCTTATTTTAACAAGAATTTGCTTGCATTCATTCTGTTTATAAGTTTGTATATTGATATCATTAATTTACTTGACATATATTATTAACTAGCTGTAATCCGCGGTTTCACCCGCAACTATAGAAAGCTAGGTACCTCTCGCCCTCGGATGAAAAGAAGCCTAAGTTTTACATCAGCTATCTGCTACTGAAAGTCCCAGAGACCCAAAGTTTCAGATATTTGCCGGAACAAACAGGCAAAGGCAAAAGTTTAAAACAATTTGGTCAATTTTGGTCGTATGTCCCGTGTTTGTCACAAAGTCTTTCTTACTAGACTATTCATCTTCCTAAACTGTTCCCAATTAAATTTGGGGTCGGCCCAATATGTGTTCCCCTGTCATTCCCCTCTGCCACTCATATCAAGTCATATCAGACAAACATTACAAATTGCTTACAAGAAATACTCATAATCATACTTTATTGCTGAAGAAGTAATGAGTATTATTGCGATAATGTTGGAAGCTATCCACCCGCAGTAACAAAGAGTCATTCTGTACAAACGAAGCAACAAATGTTACATTGAGATTGAAACATCTCATTGAGTGATTCTGTTTCAATGAACGGCTGGGAACGGCGGCTTGTAGACTAAATAAACATGAAAGCACGTAAATATTTCCTCGTCTGGTCTGTCTTAAGAAATCGAGACGCAGACAGTAAACACTACATTATTAAGTACTTACATAATACGAGTGCTTTTGCAGCGCATCTTTTAATCTAAGAACGTTTTTCGTAATTGCTGATCAATTTGACTCTTCAGAAATTGAGCGTATTGTTACAAGCGACGTGATTTATGGGGAAGAAGTTAATTTCATTTTTAAACGACACTTGAGGTGCATTTTCCTGAAGATTTTCCTTTATTTCGTGTGATTAACTTATCAGACATTACCTGACATAATGTTTTAATGCTATTACAATTATTGCAAAAATGCTGTAAATTAAGCGGAAAATGTTAGGAGACATAACAATTGTAATCAGAACACATAAAGAGACCACTTCTAAACAACATAACTATCAAATGCAACATGAAACCAAATCACAAAGCAAATTGAAAATTGGAATAAAATAATTCAAGTTGTCTAATCAATACAGTATGACTAGACGTTATTGCGTGTATTTAACACGACTTTCAGCTTCATTTATCGAGTGCCGAGACGAGAAAGGAAGGGGTCGCGAGGGTGGCGGGTTGCGATGACGCCGCCTGGGGTCAGACGGCGGCGTTCAAGGTTAAGGCCGCCCCCCCCCCCCTCGCACGCACGCCCTAATGATACTTATACACAACCCACTGACGCACCTGCACCCTGCACCCAACCCTTTCAATAAGCTCCGTTAAGTCTAAACTTGATATAATGTTTTTGCTGTTTCATCTTCAATTATGGTCATCTATTATAATACTGTGCTGTTATTGTTTAATTAACCCATTAGTATTTTATTGTTTTTTTTTTTTTATAATATTAATCTTTAATTATGTTTGGCTAAATCAAATGCAATAAATAAAAACTAATTTTTAAAATTAACCTGTCTACGTCAATTTCTGTAACCTGTATGTGTTAACGAATCATTTTTAATTTTTAATTAATTATTACTGTTGTTGTAGATGACGAGCAGTTCTTTCATACATTAACAGCCTTACTTATAAAAATCAACAAATCATCTTCTAAGCATTGTTTTAAGTAATTACTACTTAAAGCCTTAAGTAGTGATTAAATTATTTTGACCTATAAACGTTGCTTAAGCATGTCTTAAGTAATGAACAGATAATGACATAAAAACATACTAATTTCTCAACACTACCGGAATGTTGGTAGCTTAAAAAAATATTTGTCATCAAAACGTTGTGTAATGGCAACAATGGCATCCGTAAAATATAAAATTAAAAAGTTGAGCTGTCAATAAACCGGAAATGAAAAATCAGCTGGTAAGAATCCAGCCATTTTGATAATTAGCGGGTTAAACAAGGGTGTGAGGCTACTTAATTTGACAGCTCATTTAAGACATTGCTAAGAAAATGATTTATTTCAGCCACGTTTATAAGTAAGATTTTTTCTTAAACATCTCTTAAGTATAACTTATTATTTTATAAGTAAGGCTGTATGTCTTTCATGATAAATACAACTGCATTGTCACTTTGATGTAAACAATAATTTAGAATTAACTACTTACTGTCTGTGACATCAGAATTGCTAAATGTCGTTGACGGTTGAGCGCTTACAACAGCATTTAAACTGTAATTTTCCCGACAAACAAAGTAACCACGTTGAAAAATATGCAAAACGTAAAGCGCGTGCAACAATACGACATTAGTTTTCCTATTATCAATCATAGCAATCGAAACTTTTACCGACGTCGACTGCAACTGCTGTTCGCTCTCTCTCACCTGCATTTGAATCTATGAGTATGAAAAGGCACCATTATCGACTTTGTTTCTGCATATAGGAAGCAGTGTCGTGCCTACTGAGCGTGCATAACTTTGGTCTGGCAGACTGTCCGACGTCGCAGACGAAATGCTATTAAGTGACGTCACAGGCTACCTTGTATAAGGGGACGCGTAATCGCGCACTGCCGCCGCCGCTGTCATGCAACCGAGGTAATTGTGTAAGCAGCACGCATTCAATAACAGATTCATTTTATCGGTAATGTCTGTATTGTGCCTATCTTAAATTACGTCTGCAGTTTTTACTGAAGACTATACAGTTTCCTGAAAATTTTCCGATGTAATTTTGAAACAACTGCGTAGTTAAATACTTACTATATATCTTTTCATGTTTAAAAGTCAAGTACTAGGATTAATGTTTACTGTAACAATGTCAATAGAAAAAATGATTCAGATCATTATTATTTTTGGCTAATATTATCATAAATTAATCTTCATGAAAGAAGACTGAATCCTACGACAAACTATTAAGTATCTTGTCATTACTTTTCATGCAGCACTGAAATTCATAAAACTAGCAATTTTGTTGTTACCTAATAAATCTTCGAATTTCAGTAAATAATTAATAACATAGTTCCATTATAGGTTCATTAAAAAGAAAGTTTTGGTAACAGGTGTGTCAGAGTTAGAACACCAAAAAGAGTTTAGATAATAGAGTATCTACGCCCGCGCACAAAGCAACTTTACAATCTTTTGATAAACTAGTTTTCCACTAATTACTAAATTCTCTTTGTAATACCAAACATAATGAGTCAAACAGAAGTTGCCTTATAACAAAGAACTTTGTTATAAAATTTTATTTAACGAGGTACGTGTATGTTTAACATGATGATGATAAAAATAGGGCTCGTTAAGATGGTGACATTTTTTAATAACAATGAGGAATCTATAAATATTTAATGTTTTTTACTTCATTAGCCTGATTGGATATATTTATTATTATTTATGTATAAACTACGATATATCTCTCTAGCAACGTTGTAAGATCCCGGTCAGAGGATTTTAGGAAACTTTAGTACTAGGCTTGTTAGTGTTGATCAATTAAAACCTGCTGTGTGCATTCTGTTTACCCGATAGTCCGAAAGAGTTTCAAAGAAATGTGATGCGGTTGGCGGTTTGTATGACTATCATCAGTTAGGTGTAGGTATGAAAAATTTTACAGGCACGGGTCTCCTTTTACTAACTAATTCCTCATCATCATTCGTACTTCAAAAATATATCCTTCACTTGGAAACGTTAAAATGTTTTTTAAAATAAGATATACTAATAATAGCTGTCCACCATGAACGTAAACGTAGGTACATACGTTTACGGTAAAGAGGAACTGTTACATGATTTTAGAGTGATGAGTCAGTTGTGAACCGGTGGCCGACGGATATGAGTCCTTCCTCCGCGCTATCGGCCGGCACTTTTGTTAAATTAAAATGGATGAGGTTTAAAGTGGAGCGGTCGTAACTAACGGTTGGCGCGGCGACGTCTGTACGCGATTGCGACAATCTGCCACGCGGTAGGAAATAGGACGCGTCGCCGCCGCGCCGCCGCCGCGCGCCCGCCGCCGACCACGACGCGTGGGGTCGCGCTCCCTCGCCTCGCCACTCAACCTGACTCCAGACCAATAACGACTATCTGTAACGAAATCTCTTGTGGTCCACTTCGCCGCCAAAGCGCTCCTCTTCACGCTTCACACAAAGGTACACAAACTACCCGCATAGCAAAGAAAGCGGATTCACAAAAGCTTTAAATTTATTCCTGCGAACCCAAAAAGCTTTTAATTTTAATGTATGTGATCTAATTCTTTACTTCAATATATTATGTGGGACGTATAAACAAGTCAATTTAAGTGAGATTGATACATTTTTTATTTTCACTGGTAGAGTTAGAGAGACTATAAACTCAGGAATACACGTACACCTGTGGCTACACGTTGTGCGTGCACGGTAGTCTTGTCTCCATAGAGATTTACTGATTTGACCCAAATCCAACCTGAAAACGTAGTATGAAATAGATATAGCTAGCTACTATGGATAAAAATTCAAACGCTTTCTTGTCTTACCATTTAATTTATTTCGATTTAGGTTGTTAACATATTTATTAGAAGTCGTTAAAAAATAATTTTCATTTTATACATTGCATGGATAGGTAGGTGCCTATGTCTGCAAAATAAAAAGTTAAGTAATCGTTAATTCGATCTATACACTAGTCAGAGGCACCTGGGCATAGAAACAATCATAAAACAACAAACACCAAATATAAATAAGTGGCAATAACAATCGTATTAGTGGAAAACACGTTCACGAAAACAATTGAGTGTTTTTAAAATGCCACGCACTTAGCTAGACACGGCAAAACATTTACAGCCTTACTTATAAAAATCAACAAATCATCTTCTAAGCATTGTTTTAAGTAATTACTACTTAAAGCCTTAAGTAGTGATTAAATTATTTTGACCTATAAACGTTGCTTAAGCATGTCTTAAGTAATGAACAAATAATGACATAAAAACATACTAATTTCTCAACACTACCGGAATGTTGGTAGCTTAAAAAAATATTTGTCATCAAAACGTTGTGTAATGGCAACAATGGCATCCGTAAAATATAAAATTAAAAAGTTGAGCTGTCAATAAACCGGAAATGAAAAATCAGCTGGTAAGAATCCAGCCATTTTGATAATTAGCGGGTTAAACAAGGGTGTGAGGCTACTTAATTTGACAGCTCATTTAAGACATTGCTAAGAAAATGATTTATTTCAGCCACGTTTATAAGTAAGATTTTTTCTTAAACATCTCTTAAGTATAACTTATTATTTTATAAGTAAGGCTGTATGTAGTGGAGTTATCAATTACACCGTCTGAGTCGGCAGTCAGATTAGCAGGTCCAATTTTGCGGTTGTTTTCGCCGGATCCAAATTGTGTATCACGATGAATGAAATGAGTTAACAGTAAAAATAAATGCCGTACCTACTATCAACATTAATTTATAGCCATAATAAAGATTAGATCGGAAAGCAATAAAACTCTCAATCTGTTAATTAGAAATTCAGGAACTGTCATCACTATTACATAGATAAGTATACTTATATATCAGGTAAGAGACATCGCGAAAACAAGATTTATGTTTTACGATGCCTTTTGTATGTTAACCTCTGAGCAATGTCGATGAAAGTCAGGCGATTTGATTCGATCTTATTTTGTGCGTCCTTATAATCATTAGCGAACTTCAAGCATTGGCTAGCTCACTTGTCTGTCCGCTTTCAGTTCAGTGAGTTTCAGCTATTAGGCCCAGGTCCCCACTCCAAAATATAACAATTATTATTCTATTTACAAGATTTTTTCAGTTTCTAAAGTTACTTGTTCAAATGAAAAGAAATCGCTTAGAGACTACGTTAAGCAACAAAAGATGTAATAAGCAATTCATATGCTCAAATATGTGTATCGAAGCAGTTGTACAGTAAAAGCATATAATGTTAAAGTCTTGAGAATAGGCGTCTAGATAGGTATATAAATTTCCATAATGCAATTCGTCTAGACTAGACGAAGTGCGCTCGCCACGCGCGTGCCGCAAGGAGACCGTCTAGAGGTGAAGCGAGTCGCAATGCACTGCTGTGCACTTAGTGAGAGAACGCATGCTGCCTCCACACCCACTTGACTCTTTGTACACGCACCAAAGTCAAACTCTTGTTCTTATTGTGCTTATTATACCTAAAATATAAGAGGGATTTCACAGACCTTAAAATTATCTAATGATTATAATTATTAGATTGCAAGCACTTGAAGCTTGTGTCATTAGCTTTTCAAAGTCAAGAAAAAGTTCTATTACTTGCATATTAATTAATACGTAAACTATGTAAAACAGATTTTTGATTAAGTAAAACTTTATTTTAAATCAAGATAGATATTAAAAAGTTGTGGATATTTCATGGTAAACCTATATCAATTTACAACGCACAGATAGAAATTTAAATAATTGTTGGCATGTCTATAGATATCCTAATTGAATTATACAGATGCAGGTAAGTATATTGACGGTGAGATTGGTTATCATCACACTAGTGTAAACTAGTAAACATTTACATACAAGATAAGGCACTGCATTGCAGATAACAGATAAAAACTATAATTGGTTATCTCTAGGTAATAGTAGGCAAAGTTTAATATCCGTAAATGTGTTTGTATTTTTAGGTTTAGATTAGATGACGTCAAGTCAGCGTCGATAGGTGTTTGTCTAGTCTAGACGGTGGTGAGGACAACAGTCGAAGCGTGCCGACCGAGCGTCTGGAGGTGAGGCGAAGGCCTCTCATTGCCTTTTACGACTAAATGCATTCTGGACCGTCTAGCCGCCTAGATCCTAGACGAATGACAATTCAACTATCTTATATTTGCCATTCGTACTTATCGACATCTAGTTTATCTTTATACGATGTAGGATTTTATGAAGTCTGTGTTTTCGTTTATTTTTAAAAGTCTTATTTACAAAATCTGAGGCGTATTTAGATGGGTATTTTCAGCTTATTATTAAAGGCTTTTATTTAAACTCATATTTATATAATTGGTTGGAACAAGAAGAGTAGGTAAAATCTATCCCGTAATTAATAGGACTACTGAAACTTTTACTCAGTACCTACAATACAACCAATTAGAAAACTCTCAGTTACCAGTTGGCTGTCTAACAAGTTACGAGCGAAGCGTCGTTTAAGTTAATCGAAGGCTTAAGGGCAATTAGCGAGCTGAGTACACACTCGTGCAACAGACGGACGGTAATATTAATTAGTGTCGTGTGCAGAGGGCGCGGGCGGCGCGGCCAGCGTCTAGACAGCCTACGCCCGCCTCCCGTGCCTAACTGCCTAACTGCCTACGTGCACCGCAAACGCACCCCTTTGTCACAGACTTCAGTTAGCGCACCTACCTGATGCTACGAACTTAATTCAAATACACTCGTTAAGCTTGATAACCACGGTGACGCAAATACATATGGTTCTATGTCACCTTTATCTTTGCAATCGTCATTATTAGTCATGCGTCTTTATATCAATGTGTATTAGTCACATACCAAGGTTGCAAAAATCGTATCTTGAAACAAAAGTAGTTACCTAATAAGTTTACATAAAAGTATGCTCTACTTCCTAAATGTTTCTTGCCCAGTAAATAGACAGTCATGAATAAAACCTTATTTATTTTTGCTCAAAAAAAGGCAAAAGGATCTTTAACAACTCTATGTTTACAGTTTTATCCCGAGGTATTCATATTACCTACTTAGGTACACTTACCTACCATACTGCCATGTAAAGTGTCTAACAAAACTGTCGGCTTGATACTTGAATACAAAATATAAAAATATAATTTAATCTATCTAACTAATAGAATGCACCTTTACATAAAGTTGCATAGTACCTATAATATTCGCCAGACAAAATAACTGTATCACCGACAGCGCCAAAAAAGTGGTTGCATTTAGCCAAACCACATCACAAAAACTGAATGCAGGCATTTATACCTAAGCATTAGACTGATATGTTTATCTATGACTCATGATATTATTAGGAAAATACGCTAGAAATACCAATATTTTTCCTTTCTGCAAATACTGCACTGAAGGAAAAATATTAAGGAATTGTTTCGAATTCACGTAATTAATATGCTAAATCAATGTCATGCGAATTATAAATAATAGCAACACATTAGTATTCAGAGTGATCAGTAAATTGCGTGCAGTTACTGTACTATACCTATGTTTGTGCTCTTATATTGAACTGGCGTCTAGACGCGGGGGCGGACGTGCCCAAAGGTTAGATAGGTACGACTCGGGCCCTTTCCTTTCACGACCCTTCAGTGCGGCTGTATGCGGAATTAGGTCACACACACAAACCCACATTTTTACTACAGAAACAAGCGTAAGACATCGTGGAAATACAAAGCCGTTTACAAAGACGAACGAAATATTCGTTTAGATTTATTGTACCAACAGACCATTATAATTTTAATCTATGACTGAATGGAAGCAATTAAAATAAATAATACGTATAATGTTAATGTATGCGAATTGATGAATAAATAACAATAAATCCGGTGGCTGAAGATAAGTAGTACAATGAACAGACATCGTCTGACGCGTCTGGAGTCTGACCCGACAGCGCCGCAGACGGTTGTTTCCGCTTACGATTTTATTGACTTTAACTTTAACATAAATATAACCTGGACAACTCGCTTGGGTCAAACACTCAGACCCATTGACTTATTTTATCAGTATAATAAAAGTGTCATAATACGAGAGCCTTTAACAGCCTAGTTATTTGCAAGATCCAAAGATATAGCTCTCTGTACATCCTGGCCATTTTCTGATTAATGTTTGATAATAATAGCTACAATAGGTTTTCCTTAGGAAAAACCTAAATAGCATGAGTTTAAATAATTGGAAATAATTAATTGAATTGAAATTGAAAATAATTGGAATCTTTAGCGACACTTGCTGTTATAATAACTCGGAATAAATTGCCCTAAAAACTCCAGAAAATCTTCCACTATTCGCAGCTATAGGCAGTGTCACCTTGAGTTGTGACATAGGCTATATTTTATCCGGCAACGAGAAGTAGTTTCCGCGGGATGCGGTCGAAGCCACTGGCAGAAGCTAGCATGAACATAAATTGAGGTGAATACACGATAAGGCGTATTTAATTCAAATCGGTTCCGTTCATGCAGTGATTAATAAAGCACTTAATGTTTTGTCTAGATAAAAATATTAACTTCTGTTTGTACTTGCGCTGCGAAACGTTAACTGAAAAATATGTGCAGACTGTTTCTATCACGTATCTGAAGTGTGTAGGTCTAATATGTGTTACTAATAGCGTCTAGACTTCGTTTAACACGAGCTTGATTCTGTGGATATTAACACAGTACCTATGTATACCTACTACACATAGTGCTAACTTTGCTGTAAGGTCACTCAGGTCAGGCCGTCAAATCTGTTTTCGTTCATTTTCTCCGATAGAAGTTTAGTGTTGTTATTGCAACTGATCTATTATTTTAAAATTTTGTTTTTCACTGTCTCTACGTGATTTTAATCTTAATCGGGAGATTGATCGCAACGTTATTATCCGATGGGGCCCTCCCTATTATATTATGCAGTCGAACCCTTGACAGCGATTGTTCCTCTATTTGAAGTTCAATATGACAAAATTGAGATTTCTCGTACTTAGTGGTTAACCAGCTTCTGGATTTGTTTACATGTCTAATATCAAATATACTTAGGTAACAACGCACCCACGCAGTAGGTACTGTCTGGAGAAAATCCTTGTGTGCACTAGGTACATAATATTTGTACGACCTACAGACAGTTCCAGGTCAGGTTATGCGTCATATAGTAAGTTTGTAAACGCATCGTCAGACGCGATACCCGAGAAATATTATTAAAACCATTCTTCCAGCACAACCTAACAATGCATTGTTTGAATAACATCCATGACTTGGCTGATCTTATCAGTCCGTAGGCCAATGACTCAGTCTAGCACTTCGTTAATAAGGAGTTTGTATGAACTACATAACATTCGAGCCTCACTGATGTAGATAAATGGCTTCTACATACCTTCTCATCATTGTCATACCTGGATTCTGGATTCGAAAACCATTCTGAATCAGCCGCATTCTGAAGCGGTCACTGAAACCTGCATAAAAATAAAACCAAAAGGTAGTCATTGTCATTATCTTATCTAGATATAATTCTCTAGGGGGGTTTGTTCAAAAGACTTTAGGCACCTACTGCATTACACATACGTATTTGATTATTGATACTTATGTATTCGGAGGAGTTTTCTACAAACAAATGTACGACACTACTTCTCTCCGCTTACAACATACGCGACATTTAATTAGACTAGAAATAAACAATAATATTCTGAGATGCAGGTGTTCAATAGACTAATTAAACGTTAAGAAGTAATTACATATTTGTGCGTGATAATAACGTAAAATCGTTGAGAGCCGACGATAACATTATCATTGTGCGAGGCGTCTAGACTTTTGAAGTGCCTACTACGCAACAAGTCTACGACATTTACAACATAACTGACATAACATAGCTCTCAATATATCTCCATTTTGTACTTATACCAAAGGCTTTTCATCTTTGGTAACCAGCAATCTAAACTTTTCGGTGACACTTTATGTAGGTAACTTGAAAACCAAAACTAAGCCCATCTATATCTATTAAATTCTTGACCGTTATTTGAAGCTTACTAGTTTGAGATAGGCACCTACGTGTTTTCCGCTTTTATCTCCGTCCTTTTCTACCCCATATCTTGCATCTCTCTCGCACATCGACCAGTTTCACTCCCCACCAGGCAGGAGGCGACGAGTGTTCTCGGCGGCCACAGTTCGTCATTGGCGTCTTGTTTTCCGCCCGAGAAGGTTGGTCTAACCAACCGCTGTAGTATTTCGTTGAAAAATAAACTCAGTGCTCTCGCAGAACACAGGTGAGTTTATAATATTTTATACAATTTGTTAACGGTTTTACCGTTCGATATTCGATTTTGCGAAATCAAGTGTTAATATTTTGTACATCTACCCCTTTTTTGTCACGAGTTTCTTCCGTGTACTTTTTTTTTCAGTAATTTGTTTTCAGAATGCGTGACTTATAAAGCAAATACAGATGCGGTAAATAATAAAGCTACCACAGCCCGTGCACGTGACTATGGAAAAGAAAGCAAGCCCGAAGTTCCTAAGGCACCTGTGGCCCTAGTTCAATCCTGCAAGGCGTTTCAACGGTTTGACAAAAAAGAATGGTGTGAGGTGCGGTCCAACCAGCATCTCCTTAGTTCGGACTGATCACTACCGCACTTGAAGAGGGCTGATGGTGTCAAGAAAGCTTTTCGGCCTTGAAAGACTTGGTACGCTCCCCTCGGACTACCAGTAAGTCTGTTAGCCACCCCCCATGGGGGTCGGCTCATTATCACGGCGTGTGATGGTTTTCGGCCTTGAAAGACTTGGTACGCTCCTTCGGACTGCCAGTAAGTCTGTTAGCCACCCCCGTAGGGGTCGGCTCATTATCTCGGCGTGTGATGCTTTTCGGCCTTGAAAGACTTGGTACGCCCCCTCGGACTGCCAGTAAGTCTGTTAGCCACCCCGTAGGTCGGCTCATTATCTCGGCGTGTGATGCTTTTCGGCCTTGAAAGACTTGGTACGCTCCGCCTAGGACTGCCAGTAGTATGTTAGCCACCCCCGCAGGGTTGGCTCATTTTCACGGACCCGCGCAGGGTACCAATCTTGCATGTTGCGAGACGCAGCATCATTACAAAGTGGGGACCAGTAAGTATACTAGCCACCCCCCACAGGGGTCGTTTCATTATCACGGACCCGCGCAGGGTACCGATCTTGCATTTTGCGAGTCGCAGCATCATTACAAAGCCGGGACCAGTAAGTATACTAGCCACCCCCCGCAGGGGTCGGCTCATTATCACGGACCCTCGCAGGGTACCAATCATGCATGTTGCGGGTCGTACCATCATTGCAATCTACCCTCGCAGGGTGGCTATTTGGATCGACTTTCGAAGAGTCGCCATTATAACCTTCCCTCGAAGGGAAATGGTAATCACACTCACGCTGAATGGCGTGTGACGCAAAACTCTAAAGGCTCCCTTGGGACATCACGAGTAAATTACAATAGGAACCAAGTCAACCAACAGACGAAACAAAACGTCCAGGACCGCAGGCGGACTTTGATGCGTCCAACAAGGCACGTAAGTTATTACTTTCGAGGCGGGTTGCCTAACATTATATCAAGACCAATGGAAAGAAATGGGAGCTCCGCCTTTCTTGTCAAAAATAATAACTGGGTATCGGATACCATTGGCCAAAAGCCACCTTTGATAGATAATGCCAGATTTGACCAGAGAGTCCAAAGAGATGGATGTCGTCATATCCCAAATGATAAAACAAAAAGTTCTATTGATAGCTGCAAATTCTGCCAGCTTTCTTTCCAATATGTTTCTTGTGCCCGAAAGGCGACGGAAAGAACCGTCCAATACTCAATCTCAAGGTTCTCAACAAGTTCATAATTACGGAACCCTTCAGTTTAATCAATGTTTTTTCGGGTGCTAGAGTTTCTTCAGAAAGACGAAAGGCTGTGCAAGTGGATCTCGCCCAGGCTTACTTCTACCTTCCGTTAGCCGAAGGTCACAGACATGTTCTTCGACTAGTATACAGAAGAAGACTGCTTCAGATTACGTGCCTACCATTTGGCTTAAGCACGGCACCCAAGACCTTCGCCACAGTGGCCAATTGGGTGGCTCAAACTTTGAACACTCAAGGGTTACTTATAATTGTGTATCTCGATTTTCTGGTGGCTCACCAAGATATATTCGCCTACTTTGGGATCATTTGCACCACGTTTTGGATGGCAAGTGAATAAATCGCAAGCATTATCAACAAGATAATGACAAAACGCACTACGTGACAAACAGCACGACAAACTTGGAAGACCTGCATAGCTTGATAGGACTTTTAAACTTCGCAAGTTTTTGTTGTCCCATACGGCAGACTGCATTATCGGGCTCTCCTCATTTTCCTCAATGCAGTGTTGAACAGCAATCTATACCTACCCTATTCATGGAACCGTGAGCCAAACGGTGAACAAACCATAAAAAGGGTTCTTATAAGTCACGATTGAAGTAATGATCATATTTTATAAAAATAACTACGAAAGTAATATACTGACAACATTAGAAATTATATTTTAGAACGATGTCTGTGGAACTTATGCAATCTTTTCAAACTTATTTGAAATCAAATATAATAAATGCCGTAAATTGTTTTCTTAATTTTAATTAAATATGTAGTAAATCGTTTACATGTAAAAGGAACCTAGAAGTCTTGACTGTCATACATAGAACCCTACTTAATTGAAGACCACAGATACTAAGAACATTTTACATAAAAATGTGACGTTTTTGTCATCGGTCGGGTTATACCCACCATTTTGAAAAGTGTCATTCTTTGGTTACATTGTGGGCTCACGGCTCGGTGAATGGAGTATAGCAATGTTGAACCTACCAGCAGATGCCTTAGCAGATCTAAAGTGGTGGCTGGTCAGCTGCCACCAAACCTGGATGGCTATGTGTATGTTGTGTATGTTGGATATTCATACGCCACTTCCCTGTCACCTTATAACCACGGAGGCCTCCGATGTAGGATGGGGGCACAACTGAACGGAACGCCCGTAATGGGTTCATGGAACAAGAGAGAAAAAGGCTTTCACTGCGATCTGAAAGAGATGCTTGCCGTATTAACTGGATAATCACGGCGAGTTGCTAAGGAGATCAACAGCCATTTTTCAATGCAAAAATGGAACTGTAGTGTCATATCTAAGAAATCAAGGTGGCACCCGATCAAGGAGCCTACCGAACTTGACGTACAAAGTATTCAGTTATCTCGAGCTGTATCAAATCTATCACGTCGTGAATCATATACCAGCCCTATTCAACAGTCATGCAGACCATCTCTCCCGACACAAACCTCCACCGGAGGGGCATCTTGTATCAGCAGTGGACCTATTTGCCTCGAAGCGAGCCCAGGGATACATAGTTGTGTACTACGTGCCCCTAGATCTGAAGGACCCGAAAGCGGGGTTCCACGATGCCCTTTTTCTCAAGTTTGGACTTACCCTCTAGCATGGGTATTACCGCCACCTTACCTTATACCGTAGGTCCTCAGTCATCTCAATTCAGGAACGGGAGTTAATCTCATAGTAGTTCCTTCGGTGGCACCAGGTATTTTGGCGAGCAGATTTGAAGTCCCGATCATTAGCAGTACCCTGCACACTGATAAACCTCGAGCAGAAACCTATAGACACAGCAACGGGGATACCCCCTGCCAAGGTCAAGGAAATGGGAGGGGGAGGGACAAGGAGTCTCTCCGACTGAAGTCTTCTGGTGGTTAAATTGGGGCGAAAAGTATGAAATTGGATCCTATGAATCCTTGAATCCCTATTTAGACCTATACTTACCCAATTTTTTTTTGCGGACTTACACATAGTAAATAAACTAGCATACAATACTATTTTATTACACAAGTCAGTTATAGCTACACTATGCAATGCAGAAACCACTGGAGAGCTAGGTTCACACGTTCTAGTCGGACACATTTTAAAATCAATAGCGCCGAGCAAACCTGTTCCCCGGGAAGCCGTCCATCTGGAATATTGACCAATTGGTAACCTACTTAAGTGCAGTAAACGTAGACAAGAATAATCCTTTTGCAACTTCCAGGCACACTGCTGCTCTTTCTTTTGCTAGCTTGTTTCGGAAAGGCGAGTCCATGATCTTTCCTTGCTTGCAATAGACCCAGAACATTTCAAAAACAACAAAGATAATTTAATCTTATGGCCAGTCTTTGGCTCTAAGACCGACAGTTCTAGTCATAGGCAGTCGGGTTGTTGTTTGATGGATAATCAGGAAAATATAAATCTAAGTCCAGTGTATTGGGTCAGAAAGACTAAAGCCTTGTTAGAAGATAGACGGACATCGGCTAATTCCTTAAATTTATTTATATCCGTTAGAGGCCAACCAAAGGCAGGCACCCGAACGATGATTGCGGGTGGATTAAGACATTGTTAAAAGAGGCAGGAATAACTACAACCCCAAGAAGCTTCCACTCGGCGGTAGCGTCAAAATATGTGTTGACAATATACCTTTGGACGATATATTAGCCAAGGGTAATTGGCGATCAGGCAATACATTTGCCCATTTTTACAGAAGAGAAAGATACCCACTAAATAGAAGTAGCAAGTTATCTCGATTATTTAATTAATCCAGCTGATTAATGTCTATATTTTGTTACTATTGTTATTAAGAAGTATCGCAATATTTTTGTTAATTACTATTACAAAATGAAATCAATTTTGCTTTTGTTCTTGCATCTCTCTTTTAATTTTTATTACTCATCCTCCGAGCCCTTTCCCAACTATGTTGGGGTCGGCTTCCAGTCTAACAGGATGTAGCTGAGTACCAGTACCAGTACCTAACTTTTATTACATTAGTATTCCAGGACGCAATACACATACTTACATGTGATTACTCGTGTACCTAAGTACCTATTTACATACACAATTTCATTGTGCTTTTGCTCACATTGGCGTCCACTTCCACCAGGCGATAACAAACACGTCTCAAACTAGTAAGCTTCAAATAACGGTCAAGAATTTAATAGCAGCGTTTTACCTGAAATAAAACGCATATTAAATACTTACCTTATTTGAAGCTTACATTTTAATTTCTGCCTGGTGTTTTCGACTCAATGACGAACTGTGGCCGCCGAGAACACTCGTCGCCTCCTGCCTGGTGGGGAGTGAAACTGGTCGATGTGCGAGAGAGATGCAAGATATGGGGTAGAAAAGGACGGAGATAAAAGCGGAAAACACGTAGGTGCCTATCTCAAACTAGTAAGCTTCAAATAAGGTAAGTATTTAATATGCGTTTTATTTCAGGTAAAACGCTGCTATTAATTTTCACTGTGTGGATTTTTTTATGTGTTATCGAGTTAGGTACCAAACTTAAGTTTGTTTTAGGTCCAACTTAGTTTTTCACAGCGAGCGACTCTATTTATTTATACAGTTGAAAAAGTTAAATGATTATAAGAGGCGTATCTTGCGGTGTATCTTACAATATTGTTTACTTTATTTTAAAAGAAAGCGTTGAGAATAAAGTAAGTCGTTCGCATTGCAAACTGTCTGCCCTTCCGTCGCCCTTTGTCTGTCTGTCTAGGCTATCACGATATTCTAGGTATACGCACACTTGCACGCCGTTACACGGACCTTTTGAGTCCACAAACACACTGAACTAAATGTTTAACAAAGTAAATTGCGAATCCATAACATTAATACAAAATTAGATTTAGTCTGCCACCTAAGTACCAATATTGTACGCACCCAAACTGTTAAATAAAATAAAAACTTGTAGGGATCAGATGATTAAGTTCAAAAAACCTATTGATAAACAATGAAATACTTCTCAAGATCATGGAAAATTGGAACACACCGTAAAATATAACGTTTCACTTTGATAATTAGGTTTTCAGGTTTTTTCCCAATTCGGGGCAAGATCATATTTTCAATCAATCAAGCTTTGTTTGTAAACACAGGAGCATAATAATCAAACAAAAAGTATGGGTATCTTCAGAGGTCAAATAAAGGTTCAAATATTCTTATTATAAACTTATTGACTCAAACACATGCTTAATACAACACACATAACAGGTCTTTAATTTTATTAGATAAAATTAATTTGGGACAGGACGTTTAAATTAAAGTCGACCAAGCATAACAATCAGGTTACTAAGCGTTAGTTTAGGGCACCGTAGGTCACATCTTTTGACCTTTTCAGAGCAGGCTTTTCCATTCGCGTAAATGCCGTAGGTAAATAAAAGTAATATGCTTGAGAAAGTTTATAGGCTGTCTGGTCTAGACGTCCCGCCTAACATCGTCTCGCTTGACACTACACAGAACACGTCGGTAGCAAAACTTTGAATTTTGTAATTGACGTCGCTCGCTCTAAAATAAAGCACTGGAGACGTTCCATTACTTACAGTTTAATAACTATGAAATGTAGGTTCAGCATTTAGGTATATAAGATATTTAGAATTTAATGTCCCTACGAGATATGGAGACGAGTAGGTAGGTAGTTAGGAACTTTTATGTACCTAAATTCCTGCTGGAATCAGTCTAAAAGGTTTGTTAGAGCTGTAAGTGATCGAAAAACATCATCAGGAAACCGGGATTCTTGGATTAGAGATGATGAGTATGTTCACATTTAAAACTTTATGGGAGCTTTAAAAAGCTAGTGAAAACATTGTGAACACTATCATATTTTTTATCTATGATATATTTTGAAACAATCCCACCGAATTGTTATAAAACATTTCAACAAAAATTGAATGCGGTGCTCCCCCTTTCCTGTTTGTAGGCATGAACACCAATGGCTGCATAGCGTTGTAGGGGTAACTACTATGTACTAGTTGTTAGGCAAGAAGTTACCAACTGCCGGCTAACAATATCACAAACGTCAGAGCTTCTAAAACAGTTACCTAACTTACGTCTCCGATTGCATGACATCAAAGGATTGAATAAACTTCCTTCACCGTGACTTTTGATTATAAAATTGTTATTAATAATTCCTTTTTATTGCTTGATCGATTCCATTCATCACCAGAGCAACATTCTGCATAGGGAACTCGAAGGGTCGGAGTTTTATCTAGTAGTTTCGAACTCTTGCAAGAATACAGTTGACAAAACGTCCCAAAACGTAGAATTATAAAGAGTTTAATTAAATATGGAGGCCCCAGCACCAGCTCCGGCCAATATAGGTGGTCGCCGCGAGCCTTCTACTGATCCTGTTAAGGCTCAGGGAATATTGTAAGTTTTATCTTAGAAGTTTTCTTTGTGTTAGTCGTAATCTGCCTTAGGTAGGTACTTAAAATGAATAGGCTTACTGTATAATTTCTGAAATCCCTAGGGACTTCGAAAGGGACGCCTACGTATAGTAGGTACCTAATTCAAGTAACCAAGTTAACTATTGAGATGAGCTCCAGCTTGATATGAGTGCAAGGAATTTCAGTTGTTGTTTTTTTAAACTTGAGTTAATTTTGAAAGAATCAGGATTAATAAAACACTGACAAAAAGTTGAGACGATGAAATATCTAAAATTCTCAACGTTAACTTGTAGGTAAGCACGTAATAACATTTAATTTTAAATGTTTCAGGAATTCAGTTATGCGCAAATCGAAATCCGCTGCGAAGCTCTGGCCGCAGAGGTGGTATTTTTATAGCAAAATTAGAGAAATACAAGAAGAAGAAGCTGAGAAAGTCGGTGAGTAGGGAAGCCCTGTGAGGACTTAACAACTTTCTCCGTCGTTCATTCCCTGAGATATAATAGAACCAAATTAAACTTCTGATGATTTTTCACACTGAAAACTTTTACATTTACAAGAGGTTTTTGTTTAAATTCTGTCAGGCATGACTGTGGAAGAATATCGTGCGGCTCTGCAGTCACACAGCAGCCAACTTGAGCCCCAGCAGTACCCAGTGACCGTAGACCCGTCGCCATCTCCTTTACCGCCTACCTCGGCAGGTAATAATTATCTTCAGAAAACATAGTTTTGCTTTTTCATCGAACAACATTACGATAACATCGCGCAGACATCATAAAATATAACTTAGCTAAAAGTTTACAAGTCCTTGGGCACACCAAAGGTGACCGAAACATTGTTACGCCAACGCAAAAAGTTAAAAAGACCACGAAATAGAAAGTCTGGAAATAATTTTAAAAAGAAGTGTTCAAATTGAAATATTTTTCTAAGGCAGTTCATGCAATAGTTTGAAAACTTTTTCCAGCTATGATCGGGCGTCGCGCGCAGTGTCCTCTGGAGCGATTCGGACGTCTGGTGAAAACCGACCGAGATTATCCGCTCCGCCCACCATTAAGACCCGGACAAATTTACGATCCTTACAAGCAGACTGTTGTATTCTTAGGGTGCGTACCCATAGTATTTTAACGGCTTTATGGCTAAACCACGGTTCTCGTAAATAACACATACTGTGCCACAGACCTCTCTCACGCTTCTTGTTATTTGTCTTCTTGGTATTTGTTTGTTGTAGTGTTTTATTTTTATAATCTTCGTGTAGAATAAAAGATTCCTTTATTATTTTTTGAAGATTCCCCACCATAAAAACCTCGCTCGCTATTCAACATTACATGATTTATTTATCGACTTGTTATCTCTCAGGAGCGTGGATGGTGACCCGATATCGTACAAGTTGCCGCCATCCCGGTGTGAGATGACAGACGAGATGTGGGCGCGCCCGCAGCAGCTGACGGTGTCGCCGCTCGGGTGGGACAACTTGGAGCGAATCATGAATGAGACTGAATAACTTCCTTATTTTAATCACAACCACTTAGCTATTTTTTGTGAAAAAGTTTTTATACTAACAATAACTTTTTACAAGCTTTTTTATAATTAATAACTTCTAACCTCCCACAAACATTTTTGTCCAAAATTTTCGACGCTAAAAAATTAGTGCACATTTAAACCTTTAAGACACAACTTTGTATACGATACCTATAGTTCATAATCTTCTTAACCTATATTCTTATGTAAACTTTTTCAAGAACTCTTCCCATTCATTTATACCATACACCCTTCGATTTATAATCGAATATTATTAATTACAGTTATCGATTAAAATGTAACTTCTTTTCTACGTATAAACTAATGTACGCATTCCATAATTAAGTTATAAGCGATTAACAAATAAACAGAAACAGATTAAATATGATAAATGTCATTTATTTCACATCATATGTGTCCATGTCGTTTCGTGGCGGCGATCGGCGGCAACTGTGACACTATGTTCTCTGGTAACACTTCCAGCGTCACAGCCTCATCTGTGTCCAGCCAGTGGAAGTCAGCCAAATACTAGAACAAGTGGTCTTACGTTAAATAGCAGTACTTCAGAAAACACTGTGAAATAAATGAAAGTTGCGTAACATTTGACACATTATGATCTTATATCAAAATGGAAATAATTAGTTCAGGTAGGTCCAAAGTGGGGTTTATTAGGGCCAAAGCTTGCCGGGGCTGCGGGGTTGTTCGAAAGAGTTACCGCCGACCTGGTACATAGAAGGAACATGGTGGGTTTTGGTCAGTGAGATTTTCACGCTGCACACAGCGGGGCAAATCAAATCAAATCAAAAATAATGTATTCAATAATACGACCCACTGACCCAAACTTGCAAGACATCACTTTTTGAACGTCAATAATTTACAAAAGACAGTGCCCAAAACGCCCGGGTAGGGTCATCAGGTGGGTCAAGATATTTTCATGAACAAGTATTTCTATATGCTTATGGCTTTACCTATAGATACATTTCACGTTTACAGAACATGGGATCAGTATTTCCATAATAATAACTTGCATTTGTTTACAGTATGAAAATGTCGTAATACTCTATAATGTGCATATCAATATAGCGTGATGTAATATACTTTTGCGTTCATTGACTTATTTCATGGAATCCATTAGCCTACATTACCATTATTCTATAACTTTCAAGAAATATTTAATGGTAAGGTATTATGTTAATGGATAAGATGGGAACATTAATTGAGACTGATGATGCAAGTTCAACTAAACAGTGACTAAAATAAAAGACTGTGGTAGCCAAAATAATAACACCACAATGAACGTTGATTTATAAAATTTTGCTCACCTTAATGGGTACGATTCTTAGAGCGACGTTCTTACTGCCGGGTTTCGATTTCCTCTTAGCAACGGGTTCTGAAGCCTCCTGAAAATACAAAAGTGGGCTAAATCACAATAAATAACTAACTTGGGATGATGAAAGGGATTACGCTAAGTAAAACTTTAGATACAAGTGATAATCAGTTTAAAAATAATACATGACAAAAATAAAAGATTCCGATGAGTACCTATGTAACATCGAGAAATAGCAATCAAAAACTACTTGAGTACCTCTAGTGTAGTCTCTCTTTTGCAGTTGATATCACTATATCGCGAAGGTCCCTAGGTTCTACCCTAGAACTCATTTATTTTTACGAATGCTGGGTAACCAGTTATTGGCGACTGTGTAGGTCAAAGTTGATAGTGATATTGTTATAGAGGTACATTAGTTGTTTTAATAACTAAAAAAGAAAACTGCGATAAATAAAAGAAGGTCTGTTATCAACAGACCTGTGCAGTTTTCTCCATGATCCACAGTGAGGTTTCGTCCTGGAAGACGACGGCGTCGCGCGACGGGTGCGCGGCGACGCACGACACGGCCGACTTGCGCGACAGCCACGCCGGCGGCAGCGCAGAGCCCGGCCAGCTTGAGAACCGCTTCTCTTGTAGCTCGTATTCTACTATCTGCGAAATAAAATTGAAGACTGAAAATATCGTAGGTATATGGAACAATATTTTATGTTTAACCGATGTCAAAAACAGAAGTTGTGGTTGTTGTGGCTATTTGCTTTTCATTATTTTTTTTATGATGACTGATAAAGAAATTGCATAACTTACCTTCTGATCAACATACGTCACGATGAGGTTTTCTTGTTGGCTGTCCACAGTCAAAGCTGATGGCACACATTGATATTTCGGTAAACTGACGTAGAATTCAAACTTTTTAGCGTTTTGTGTCCAAACGGCTATGGAGCCCTGAGTGTCGGCTACGACCAAATATACAACGCCATTTGGACTTCTTTTTGAAATGAAGAGATGTAATAGTGTCTTTCCTTTTAAATCTGCAACGAAAACATAAATAGATTAGAATATTATTTTATTTTATTTGTTATTGACACAAAAGTAGATCATATTGTAAAGAAGATGTTGAGTATGAATGAACAAAAAAAGGGTCTATCGAAGAAACGATGGATGGATTGTATAAAAGATAACCCACATTTATCTAAAGTAATAGTCTGCACGGGCGTAGCTCCAGCTTCCGTATCAACTTGCAAGACATGTAGGACGCCAGCGGAGTGCACGAGCAACATGTTGGAGTCTTCAGTGAAAGCCACGCGTTCGCAACCACCGGCCGGCAGACCGTTGATCAGAACTTTAGATAAAGATACGTTTGACTGCTCATCATCCTGTAAATATGGGATATTTGATTGAACTTTTAAAGCCCAGTAACGGGAATTATATATCTTGGTGTTTTTAAAACACAGGAAACACTTTATACTTATAGTAAGTTCAACTCAGTCGTGCGCGCGGCCCTATGTGTGGGTAACCCTTGTACATATACAGTGACTTTGTGTGCGTGACAAGAGGTACAGTCGGGTACAAATACAGTTATTTAGGGGTTGTATACGGCTGTTTAAAGTACAGTTATTACGTAATTTAGTTTATTTATTTATAATGATTCTGTATCGCTACTTGAAAAATCAAATGATGAATTTTCGGTTTCGCTACTTTCACCAATGTTAATTATAAATTCTGACTCCATGTCAAAATGTCTATAGTATCCTTCTTTTTTCTTTTGTACATGTCGACAAGTATTACCCAACATCCCTTCATCAATTTGACTTAAACGTTCATTTATGAGTTTCATTATTTCCATCTTATTTTGGTCGACATTATGCGAAGCAATATAATTTTTTTAAATTCCCCACACATTTTGTTTCCATTATTATACTAAATTATAGGTCTTTTTACATTCTTAGTCCACACATTTATTTATTGTCCGCGTACCCCGAGCTAGAAAATATGTAAGGAGTATTTAATTCATCTTAGATATTTCACTTCATTTATTTCTTAGATACTGTCAATGTCAATGTGAAAAGCCGTATGAGAAAATAATGATAAACTGTAAAATGTAATAATAAAAAGCTTTGAATGTTGTTTCATTTTTTTGAAACGCTACCTGACTCCTTAAAACATTTTCTCCGTGAAGAACTAGACATTTTCGTAAACGACTGTACCCATAACAAAAAACAATGAGAACACGTCATGTTCGGACGACGTCACTGTCACACGAATGAAAGTTGTATATTTACAAGCCGACGCACACATAGGGCCGCGCGCAAATCTGAGTTGAACTATCTATATCAACTTATGGAATGCCATTCAAGCTATCAAACATAGTTATCCAACTGATATTATAAACCGAAAGTCCGTTTGTTTGCTACGCTTTTACGCAAAAACTACTTAACCGATCATCATGAAACTTTGTACACATATTCTTGGTGGTATAAATGAACTAGGATATGAATGAACATAGGATACTTTTTATCAGCAAACCACGCGGTTGAAGCCGCGGACGGAAGGTAGTAGGATATAAATACTCATCATCAGTGTAATAATTAAAATCATGGTGACTTACAGTTTCCAATTTAAACAGCCTGATATCAGTAGCTGTAGAATAAACAACTAGTTCCCCAGTGGGTGACAGCTGACAGCAGCGTATCTGCTTCTTTCCTTTAGTTTGTACAGACAGAAGTTTCACAGGCTTGTCTGTTAGTCTCAAACTCTGTTTCTGTGTATTTTCTGCCTTCGCTTTGTTGATTATGTCAATTGTTGAGTCTTGTTCCAGGTCATTGTTTTCTGTTTGGCTGTCTATTTGACTGTCTAGTTCAGTGTTAATGTTTGTGACCAACACATTACCACTGTTGTTGGTTGCATAAGAACCAAGTTTCCATACTTCCAGAAGATTGCTGTACCTGGAAAATTTAGAAAGTACATTATGTATCCATCATCCTCCATCAATTTCTCAAAGTTCAAACAAAAATTAAATTTATACTTCAGATCCTTGTATAATTACCTTAAGAGAAGCAGTTTCTTTCGACTGCAAATTGAAGACCTTGGAGCTGGTATCATAGGTGGCAACCTCATTACCCATTTCGGAGGATAGCTTGAGAATGTGAGGTAGCCATCAACACCAATTGAGATTAATTTCTCGCCATGGATGACTAGTCCTCTGAAATTTTAATTATTAAGTTAGACATGATGTGACCACATTTCTGAATAGAGCGGTGTATAACATATTTTGCTTGCAATAAAAATGCATGCAGTAAGAAACCTAGATTTAATGCATGGTGACTTCTTGACTAATTCAAGAGAGAATAGTCTTTCTTTATATCAAGAGAGACTATTCTTTCTATATTTATACATTAAGTTTACCTGACGTCATGTTCATGAATATTTCTCTGCACATTCTTGACCCACTGAGCCTCTGACTGTTTCCCAGAGTTCTTGTTAACTTTAATAAAGTTCATGATGACAGGGTCCACTCCACTGCAGAACAGACTCTTCTCATCATCAGACACAGCTATTGACAATATGTCTGCTTTGTGTGTTGAGTAGGATTCAATCTGGAAGTATAGAAGCAGTTGTAGAAACAAATGAAGAGCTTGTGGCTGAGTCAAAGCTGCATGGGTCATTTTATCATAAAGTAAAGCATGCCTGACAGTCTGTGCACGGATGGCATTCTTATCATGACAAATTCTTCCAATGTGCTAAGAAAATGTTTAAATCTTTTTGACTCAAAACCCTTATTAGCTTAAAATTAAAATAATGCTCTCATTGATACTATCTATTTATACAACAAATGTGAAGGTTTTACCTGATCCCCAAGAGTACCATCCCAAAAGATCAGTCTACCCAGACTGTCACCAGACACAATGGTATTGTCTGAGAGTATGCCCAGACACCACACTATAACTTCTCTTCCTCTGCGAGTCACTGACATGCGGCTTATGGCATGACCTGTTGCCACATTCCACACCCTTATTGTATTTATTGATCCTGAAATATGGCAAAAGAATTAAGCCTAGTATGCATTACAAGTGTTTAGGAGCTATGATATGGGTTAAAAGTATGGTAAAACCGGTAATATGAGAAGTCTTTAGTAACACATTGAAGGGGATGTGCAAAATTGATTAGACATCAATGAACCTAAGGTAAGGGTAAGGTTCAATTTAAGTGCGACCATTGACATCGTATTCTTACCTGTGACAAGCACATTTCCTGTGTTGTTGAATTTGCAGCATAAGATCCTGCCTTCTTGTTTGTCAAATAACTTGTTGTAAGTAATCTCGTCATTCTCGACACTGTACAGGTTCACATACCCTTGCTCAGTACCCACTGCTACCAATGTATTATCTGGATTCACGTCCAGACACCAAGCTGCATAGCCAGTCAGTAACACCGTAGTCTTCAGGCATAGCTTATCTAAGTCCCACTCAATCAATGCTCCCCCGAGACCAGTCGACAACAATCTGTCATTCACCCAGCCAAGTGCTTCTACAGAACCATTCTCCACACCAGGAATGAACTTGATGAGATACGGCGCGTAACTCAAGTCCCATATCTCGATGGAAGCATCTCCTCTAAAATAACAATATTAATTAATAGATTAATGAACTATTTCGCATGGTAAACATTGTTTAATTTTGTTTACAAGAAGTTACCTAGCCACAGCAATGTGTTTACTTGTTTTATTGAATGATACACAATTTATAGGTTGTGGTTTTGCATTGTAGTAACGAACTCTATGTACTTTACTTGCCATCGCGAGTTTTTTGTACTTAAAAAGTAGATAAAAGCTATTTTAAATCACATGTATTATAAGTACAACATAACCTCTGTGAAAATAACACATTGATATGACAGAATTGACAGATGACAGTCAATGACAAAGTCAAAAAAATACTTGCCAATAAAAAAAGTGTATTATATGCTGTCTAGCCTGCAAGCCAAAGAGTAAAGTAATATATAGGGTGCAAGCCCCGTATCCGTATCTCTAGACATTGTTTATATTTATTAAAATAATGTTAATCAATAACCATCTATGATATAACGATGTATGCTACCAGAAATAGTAATTCAACATTAATTGCTCTGTTTTGTTTGTCAGGCATAGATCAAAAATATGATAACCAAAATATTTACGCAAACCGTTGAGAGTTGATTAAGTAAATAACATCAAACCAGCAAACATTGTCATAGTTAATTATTTTAAGCACAGTATATATTTATTTAGGTACACATTGTATTCTATGAAATAAAAAAAACATTTAGTGGACTAGTGCTGCAAATGCGGGTATCCAAAACTAACAAAGACCTCTTTATAAAAAAGTAAAAAATCAAGTTTCGAGGATTGCAGTACCGAGTACATATTTTCGTCTAAATCGTGATTTAATTATTGGGTATTTGCATATTACACTTTCCAAAGCTTATTTTTTATAAAATGGGGGACGATCAGAGTGAAACTAAATCCTTGCTAAGGGATGGTGAGTTTAAAATTGGTTTTATTGTTTTGACAGCTGATGATTCAACCAATACTTTTGTGATTTTTGTTGCTAAACAATGGAGTTAAAATGGTTCGTAGCAGCCGCTACGCAGTCTATCAAAATGCTGGTGTTGTGCAACCGATTTTCCAGTTATTACATGATTGGTTACGTATTTCTAAGTAGATATCTAACACGCCAATGTAATATTTTTGTGTGACAGAGGAGGTAAATGTCAGCACAATATCTCCCATCGGACCTGACGAGCTGCCTCCACCTTACCAGCAAGCGGGAATGCCGATGGTAACATGTCGCGTGTGCCAGGCTATGATCGACATATCAGGCAAGAGGGAGCAGCATGTGGTCAAATGTTCAGAATGCAATGAAGCAACGGTAAAAACATCAGATCCAACTTGTTCATTTGTACTAGAAACCCTACGCCTACTTTATATTTTGGGTTATTGATGACTAATAAAACTGATAAAATATATGATAATATCTTAATTGTTTTCTTTGTTTATCAAAGTTTATTGCTTGTTCTTGTTATTGAAAGTTCACTGACTTGGTCTCAATTTATAATTTCAGCCAATTAGGAATGCTCCTCCTGGCAAGAAATATGTGCGTTGCCCTTGCAACTGCTTGCTGATTTGCAAGTCATCATCACAGCGCATTGCCTGCCCCCGAGCAGACTGTAAGAGGATCATCAACTTGGCACCCTCGCCAGTCACTCCACCTGTGCCCACCTTGCCTGGCATGTGCAGGGTCATCTGTGCTCACTGTCAGGACACATTTCTGGTATGTATACTTCACCCTTATGAACAAAAACTTGCTTAATATTTAGGTGGTAATGTTCATTCCACTTCTGTAAATAACATTTAGTTATAAAATCAAATCAATACTTTCACCAATATCAGAGTCTGATTAATGAAAGGCTCTTTTATGTGAGATAAACAGTAACACAACAGACAAATACAGCTAATGAAAGAGGTGACATCATCAAAGTTAATTTTATGAACTAAGGAAGGAGAATAGCAGGGGCACTATTATTGATAATAGTCATATTAACTGATTAATAAATGCATTAATGGTAATCTAAAAACAGACCTTGCAGGTTAATATTTTCAACATCTAAATTTACTGAAATCTGAGTATTTGATTATAGTTTAGGAATTTGAATGGAATATTATTCTGTTAAAACTTATGACTAATGAGTATGACTATTTTGGTTTCTGCTTATTTATTTTATCATACTAATATTAAATTCACATTAATATTTTATTG